>NC_040088.1:52846098-53476598 GCF_003369695.1 Bos indicus x Bos taurus
TTCTTTGCAGTCAAAGATGGAGAAGCTCTATACAGTCGGCAAAAACAAGACCTGGAGCTGACTGTGGCTCAGATCATGAACTCCTTATTGCCAAATTCAGACTTAAATTGACAAAGTAGGGAAAACCAGCAGAGAAGGCAATGGCACCTCACTCCAGTACTCTTGCCTGGAAAATCCCATGGATGGAGGAGCCTGGTAGGCTGTAGTCCATGGGGTCACTAAGAGTCAGACACGACTGAGCGACGTCACTTTCACTTTTCACTTTCATGCATTGGAGAAGGAAATGGCAACCCACTCCGGTGTTCTTGCCTGGAGAATCCCAGGGACAGGGAAGCCTGGTGGGCTGCCGTCTATGGGGTCACACAGAGTAGGACATGACTGAAGCGACTTAGCAGGAGCAGGGAAAACCACTAGACCATTCAGGTATGACCTAAATCAAATCCCTTATGATTATACGGTGGAAGTAAGAAATAGATTTAAGGGCCTAGATCTGATAGATAGAGTGCCTGATAAACTATGGAATGAGGTTCGTGACATTGTACAGGAGACAGGGATCAAGACCATCCCCATGGAAAAGAAATGCAAAAAAGCAAAACGGCTGTCTGAGGAGGCCTTACAAATAGCTGTGAAAAGAAGAGAAGCAAAAAGCAAAGGAGAAAAGGAAAGATATAAGCATCTGAATGCAGAGTTCCAAAGAATAGCAAGGAGAGATAAGAAAACCTTCTTCAGCGATCAATGCAAAGAAATAGTGGAAAACAACAGAATGGGAAAGACTAGAGATCTCTTCAAGCAAATTAGAGATACCAAGGGAACATTTCATGCAATGATGGGCTCGATAAAGGACAGAAATGGTATGGACCTAACAGAAGCAGAAGATATTAAGAAGAGATGGCAAGAATACACAGAAGAACTGTACAAAAAAGATCTTCATGACCCAGATAATCACAATGGTGTGATCACTGACCTAGAGCCAGACATCCTGGAATGTGAAGTCAAGTGGGCCTTAGAAAGCATCACTACGAATAAAGCTAGTGGAGGTGATGGAATTCCAGTTGAACTATTCCAAATCCTGAAAGATGATGCTGTGAAAGTGCTGCACTCAATATGCCAGCAAATTTGGGAAACTCAGCAGTGGCCACAGGACTGGAAAAGGTCAATTTTCATTCCAATCCCAAAGAAAGGCAATGCCAAAGAATGCTCAAACTACTGCACAATTGCACTCATCTCACACGCTAGTAAAGTAATGCTCAAAATTCTCCAAGCCAGGCTTCAGCAATATATGAACCGTCAACTTCCTGATGTACAAGCTGGTTTTAGAAAAGGCAGAGGAACCAGAGATCAAATGGCCAACATCCGCTGGATCATGGAAAAAGCAAGAGAGTTCCAGAAAAACATCTATTTCTGCTTTATTAACTATGCCAAAGCCTTTGACTGTGTGGATCACTATAAACTGTGGAAAATTTTGAAAGAAATGGGAATACCAGACCACCTGATCTGCCTCTTGAGAAATTTGTATGCAGGTCAGGAAGCAACAGTTAGAACTGGACATGAAACAACAAACTGGTTCCAAATAGGAAAAGGAGTACGTCAAAGCTGTATATTGTCACCCTGCTTATTTAACTTATATGCAGAGTACATCATGAGAAACACTGGGCTAGAAGAAGCATAAGCTGGAATCAAGATTGCTGGGAGAAATATCAATAACCTCAGATATGCAGATGACACCACCCTTATGGCAGAAAGTGAAGAGGAACTACAAAGCCTCTAGATGAAAGTGAAAGTGGAGAGTGAAAAAGTTAGCTTAAAGCTCAACATTCAGAAAACGAAGATCGTGGCATCCATTCCCATCACTTCATGGGAAATAGATGGGGAAACAGTGGAAACAGTATCAGACTTTATTTTTTGGGGCTCCAAAATCACTGCAGATGGTGACTGCAGTCATGAAATTAAAAGACACTTACTCCTTGGAAGGAAAGTTATGACTAACCTATATAGCATATTCAAAAGCAGAGACATTACTTTGCCAACAAAGGTTCATCTAGTCAAGGCTATGAATTTTCCTGTGGTCATGTATGGATGTGAGAGTTGGACTGTGAAGAAGGCTGAGCGCTGAAGAATTGATGCTTTTGAACTGTGGTGTTGGAGAAGACTCTTGAGAGTCCCTTGGACTGCAAGGAGATCCAACCAGTCCATTCTGAAGGAGATCAGCCCTGGGATTTCTTTGGAAGGAATGATGCTAAATCTGAAACTCCAGTACTTTGACCACCTCATGCGAAGAGTTGACTCATTGGAAAAGACTCTGATGCTGAGAGGGATTGGAGGCAGGAGGAGAAGGGAACGACAGAGGATGAGATGGCTGGATGGCATCACTGACTCTATGACGTGAGTCCGGGTGAACTCCAGAAGTTGGTGATGGACAGGGAGGCCTGGCGTGCTGCAATTCATGGGGTCAGAAAGAGTCGGACACGATTGAGCGACTGAACTGAACTGAACTAAACTTAGGTTTTAGCTCTGTAAAGTTCTCAAAAGACATTGTTATGTGTATCCCTTGAGGCAGAATCAGGACCCTGCCCAAGGCTGCTCTATTCCTGGCTGCTCCTCCCCTGTCCCTACATCTCCTCCTTTTCCTGATTAACACCAGTATGAATCTGCCCTTTGGAACTCAGGGAAGTTGGTGGAGGCTGGACAGAAAGTCTCCTGTGCCCAGGAGCCCCACAAGTTCCTGCTTGGTTTCAGTAAGACAAGAGGCTACTATGACAGACTGAGAGATTCAAGGAGATTAAACAAGGTTAAGACCAATAGGGGAAAAAAGAGAGAAAGAGCACTGACAGTCCGGCAGCAGGATTGAATGCTGCATTGATTTTACCATAATGCGTGCAGTCAGTCAACAAATAGTCACTGAACAACTACTAATGCTTTGCATTGAGTGGTGAAGATGCAACAGTGAAAGGACTTACCATTTTGGGTGTTAGGAGCTTACAATCTTGGATGGGACAGGAATAAACATCTACAACAACACAGTATAAATAAGTATTAAAGTGAAAGTGAAGTCGCTCAGTCGTGTCTGACTCTTTGCGACCCCATGGACTGTAGGCTACCAGGCTCTTCCATCCATGGGATTTTCCAGGCAAGAATACTGGAGTGGGTTGCCATTTCCTTCTCCAGGGGATCTTCCCCACCCAGGGATTGAAACCAGGTCTCCCGCATTGTAGGCAGATGCTTTACTGTCTGAGCCACCAGGGAAGTCCTGCTTATTACACTCATAAGTAAGTATAAGTAAGACTAATAAGCATGAAGGAATGTTCCAGAAAGGGAAACAGGATAAGGAAAGTTCAATGATGGGACAGAGTAAGCTATATTCGAGGAACTACAAGTAATTCAGCCTGGCTGAAGCACGGAGTATATGGCAGCAAGTGGAAAAACCTAAGGCTGGCAGTGTAATAACCAAGGACCAGTTGACAGTGATCTCCTCTGGCTTTGACCTGCAGTGGCTCTAAGGATGATTTCAGTTTCTGGCCAGAGATTGAGGTTGAGCAGCAGTAGGGAGAGAGCGGAATCCTAGCCACTATACCACCAGGGGCCGGTAATAAGGCCCTGGACCTGTCTGCTGTGTAGAAATCAGTTTTCACTGAGAGATAGAAAGTAGTGAAACAAGTCAAGTGTTTATTAGAAGAAAGAGAATATGTGTGAATAGACACATGGGCAGACTCAGAGAGAGTTGCATTCTCCTTGGAGGTCAAAAGGGAGCAGGTGTGCACACATGGGAGGTTGCTGAGACAAACCAAATACAGACTCAGAGCCAGCCAAATCGAGATAATTGATTTAAGGAAACCTGGAAGAAATGTCCCATAAAAGTGATTCAAATCACCATGAGGGTGCAACTCTCTCTGAGCCAAGATGGATTCTAGTGAAGAGGACAGTGGGTGGTTGACATCACTTACCATGAGGTGACACCTGCTCCCTTTTGACCACCAAGGAGTCTTTCTGTGCATCTAGTCAGAAGGTGGTCTTGACTTTGAGAATGAAGAATATGTGGTTTTTATCTTGTGGGCAGAGCCCAGCCTCCTCCATCATCCTGCTTTTTTGGAGTTCTATTATTGTGGAGTTTCTGTCTACTAGGGAGAAACTGCTCAGCCCTGGGGCCCAACTATCTCCTGCCTCAAAAGTAGATTCTATAAACCACGTTGAGAGTCTGTTACTGATGCTGAGAAGAGAATGGCATGACAACATTCTGTTTCAGGAAGTTAAGGATTTTAGAAAGAGGATGTGAATGGGTAGAATTTTTTTTAAAAGGGACATAAATAGAAAGACGGAAAGTCAGTGATGGTGAGAAAATTATAAAAACCAAAAGCATTTAACAACTTAACAATTCAACAAAATTGAACTCAGGATTTTCCAGAGAATGATTTTAGCCAACCATTGGGGAAGAAGCCCAATTACAAAGGGTTTGAGAAGAAACAGGAAGGTAGTTGGTATCACATTATTTTCTGTAATGAATTTAGGAAACCAAAGGAAAAAGATAAACTAGATGATTTTAAATGAAGTAGAAGCATCTAGGAAAGGATTTTCTTTTGTTCATCGAGAGCAGAGACATGAGGATTTTAGTACAAGAATGGAAGGAACTCAAAAATGAGATTGGATGCAAAAGAAATGGAAGAAACCCTGGATGGAGCAGAGAAGGAACAGCATCAAGATGTAATACAGACTGTTTTTTTCCAAAAGCCTATATTCTAAGCTAGAAAAACTCTTATCATGATTTCCTGAAGTCATTTAGGAAAAAATAAATATAACATATTTTTTTAGAAATTGTGCTGCAAAAAAAGAATCTGATAGATAAATCTATCACATAGAAGATATGCTTAACAAGACGTTGGTATTAGTTAGAAGCCTAATAGAACCATGGAGGATCCATCTTGTAGTTTCTAAAGAAGATACTTTCAGCTGGGATTATTTAATGTTTCAATCAAAACAAACAGGCAAGTGAAATCTGCAGAGGAGACATTGCACTTTTTCTCTTAAGTTATAAAAACGCATTAATGTTTCCTCCTGTCCAAAAATGATTTAAGGTTTAGATCATGGTTCCTGCTCTATTAGGTGTAATTGGACAATGAGGTGTCCTTGCTAGGTCTCTCCTTTCTTACAAGATACAAAAGATGCCACAGGCCAAGAGGATAAGACTACCAGCTGAGAGCACAGCTGGAGTTCTGATCTGTCTGGCCGGGCTGTCAAGGATCAAATGTCCTTCCTTTGTACTCTTTTTTTTTTTTTTTTTTTTTTCTGCCAAGCAAACACCCACTACTTGAAAAATGTTTTGATGGGAATATATCCGTCGCTATCTTGAAGGATAAACCTTCCAACAGTGATATATCAATACTGGCTTAAGCATGGAGTGTATATACCACAGGAATTTTTAGGGACTTACAAGTGGTTATGGTAAAGCATCTGCCTACAATGTCGGAGACCCAGGTTCAATCCCTGGGTTGGGAAGATCTGGAGGAAGGAAATGGCAACCTACTCCAGTATTCTTGCCTAGAAAATCCCATGGATGGAGGAGCCTGGTAGGGCTACAGGCCATGGGGTCACAAAGAGTCGGACACAACTGAGTGACTTCACTTTAAGACTGCCTTATGATCCAGCAATCCCACTGCTGGGTATACACACTGAGGAAACCAGAAGGGAAAGAGACACGTGTACCCCAATGTTCATCGCAGCACTGTTTATAATAGCCAGGACATGGAAGCAACCTAGATGTCCATCAGCAGATGAATGGATAAGAAAGCTGTGGTACATATACACAATGGAGTATTACTCAGCCATTAAAAAGAATACATTTGAATCAGTTCTAATGAGGTGGATGAAACTGGAGCCTATTATACAGAGTGAAGTAAGCCAGAAGGAAAAACAGAAATACAGTATACTAACGCATATATATGGAATTTAGAAAGATGGTAACAATAACCTGGTGTACGAGACAGCAAAAGAGACACTGATGTATAGAACAGTCTTATGGACTCTGTGGGAGAGGGAGAGGGTGGGAAGATTTGGGAGAGTGACATTGAAACATGTAGAATATCATGTAAGAAACGAGTTGCCAGTCCAGGTTCGATGCGCGATACTGGATGCTTGGGGCTGGTGCACTGGGACGACCCAGAGGGATGGTGTGGGGAGGGAGGAGGGAGGAGGGTTCAGGATGGGGAACACATGTATGCCTGTGGCGGATTCATTTTGATATTTGGCAAAACTAATACAATTATGTAAAGTTTAAAAAAAAAAAAAAAAGAGTGGTTTGGGAAAAGCTAAATAAACCCTCACAATTTGACTTCACTCATATTTGCCTCTCTTCTCAATGCATGTTCTTGTTGCATGGGTCTTGATTGGGAAGCCCAGAATGTACAAAGCTTGGACTATCCAGAAGGCAAACTGAAAGGGAGGAGTTAAAAACCAACCCAAGAAACAAGGGCTCTGATAGATAATCAAGCATTTGTTTGATGTTTGTTTGTTGTTGTTTTTTTAATAGAAGGCTCTCATCCAATTACTCCACCCCCAACCCTGTCACTGGCAACCACAAATCTAGTCTCTTTTTTCCATGAGTTTTGCTTTTAGATTTGACATGTGAGATCTTACAGTATGTGTCTTTCTCTGTCTGATTGATTTCTTTAGGATAATGCCCTCAAGGTCCATCTATGTTCTCATAAATGGCAGGATTTCCTTCTTTTGTATGGCTGAATAGTATTTCATTGTGCATTTTTACCACAACTTCTTTAACCATTCTTCCATCGTTGGACCCTTTAGGATGTTCACATGCTTTGGCTACTGTAAATAATGCTGCAGTGAACACAAGGATACAGTTACCTCTTCAAGATAGTGTTTTCATGTCCTTTGATAAATACCCAGAGTGGAATTGCTGGATCATATGACAATTCTCTTTTCAATTTTTTTGAAGACACTCCATCCTATTTTCCAGAACCACCTTACTAATTTACAGTCCCACCAACAGGGCACAACTGTTCTCTTTTCTCCACATCCATACCAGCATTTGTTATCTCTTGTCTTTTTTGTGATGGCCATTCTAACAGAGGTGATATCTCATTGTCATCTTGATTTGCATTTCCTTAATGATAGTGATACTGAGCATATTTCAATGTACTTTTGGCCATTTATATATGTTCTTTGGGAAAGTGTCTATTCAAGTTCTTTGTCCATTTCTATTTCTGATTAGTGGGACCTTCCTTTGCTACTGCGTTGTATGAGTTTTTTTTTAATATATTTTGGATATTGACCACTTACTCAGTCTAGGATTTGCCCATATTTGTTCCCTTGTATAGGCAGTCTTTTCATTTTGTTTAGAAGGCTTTAAGTGTGATGCAGTCTCATTTATAAAATTTTTTATTGCTGGCACTTTAGGTGACATATCTAAAAAAAATCCTTGCCAAGACCCATGTCAAGGAGCATTTTCCCTATATTTTCTTCTAGGAGTCTTATGGGTTTGATCTTACATTTAAGTTTTTAATGAACTTTGAGTAAATTTTTGTGAGTGATAAAAGTAAGGGATCTAGTCTCATTATTTCACATATGAAGATCAATTTTCCCAGGACCATTTATTGAAGAGAGCCTGTTTTCTCCACTGAATACTCTTGGCTCCTTTGTCATATAAGTTGACTTTATACATGTGGGTTTATTTCTGGGCTCTTAGTTTGATTCCATTTGTCATTGGGTCTAATTTCTGTTTTGCTTTCTTTTGGTATTAATATGCTCTGACTTCTTTATCATGTTCTTTTGTGTACTTTACAGGGTTTTTTTCTTGTGTTCACCTCACCATGAAGCTTACAAAAATTCCTTATTATTATAAAAACAATTTTAAATGAGCAACTTAATTTTTATAGCATTCTTAAACTTTTCCTCCACCTGGAGGGCTTAGCTTATTGATGTTACAGTTTACATATTCTTATAATGTTTATTCAATAACACATTATTGTAGTTACTGTTACTATACTTGTTATTTAGCTTTTAAACTAGAGTTTTAAGTGTATTATGCACCACCATTACATGTTGCAGAATCTAACTTTCACTATATATTTACCATTACTAATGAGTTTTATGCTTTCTTCTTATGTTTTCATGAGGTTAATTAGTGTCCCTTTACTTCCAATCAGGGAATTCTCTTTAGCATTTCTTATAAAGAAGGGTCTTGTGATGATCAAATCCTTTAACTTTTATTTGTTCAAAGATACCTTTATTTCTCTTTCATTTCTGAGGGACAGCTTCGCTGGGTATAGAATTCTAGGTTGATAGGGTTTTTTCTTTCACTATTTTGAATATATCATCTCATTCTCTTAGCCTGAAAATTTTCTGTTGAGAAATCTGCCTCAATGGGGGTGTTACCTCGCATGTATCTTGTTTCTTTTCTTTTGGTGCTTTCAAATCCCTTGCTTTGTCTTTGACTTCTGACAATTAAATTATAGTGTGTCTCAATAGGGAGAAGGCAACGGTACCCCACTCCAGTACTCTTGCCTGGAAAATCCCATGGACGAAGGGGCCTGGTGGGCTGCAGTCCATGGGGTCGCTAAGAGTCGGACACGACTGAGCGACTTCACTTTCACTTTTCACTTTCATGCATTGGAGAAGGAAATGGCAACCCACTCCAGTGTTCTTGCCTGGAGAATCCCAGGGACAGGGGAGCCTGGTGGGCTGCTGTCTATGGGGTCACACAGAGTCAGACACGACTGAAGCAACTTAGCAGCAGCAGCAGCAGTGTCTCAATAGTAGCCTTATTCAGGTTCTTTGGGCTTCATGAATTGGGATATCCATTTCCTTCCCCAAGTTTAGAAAATTTTCAGCCATTGTTGCTTTAAACATATTTTTTGTACTTTTCTTTTTCTCTTCTCCTGGAGGAAATGACTTATACCTCAAGTTCTTTGGCCAGATGGAAATACCTGCTTTGCTCTGCTGACAGGCAGTGTAGTTATCTAGTCTCTCCACTCAATATTTCCACTCAGGAATTACATTTCTGGGCTATGCAGCTTCCCAGATACTCAGGCCAGGGTTCCTGGTTGGGTGAGGCTGGAATCTACTACTCAGTGACATACAGGGATATGGCTCAGCTCAACTGCCTGAATGGGGGTATGGGTGGGTGAAGACCAGGCTCCAGGGCCAATATGGCTCTTCATTTGAGCCCCTGAATTAGGCATACCTGTGCCCCATGGAGTTTCCAAATCAGGCTGTATCACCATTTGCAAAGGAACAAAGATGGTGGTTGGGACTACCATTTAAGCAATACAGGTTGGAGTGCACTCTGCCAAGATCTAAGTGCTGGTTGTTTCAACTCCCTTCCCCCCCTCTCCATTGCAATCAGATTCCCAGTGGTCAAGACACCAAAGAGCCTTGCCACCCTTGCAGTTGGTTCTGCCACATCACCCAAGCAAAGGAACTAATTCATTGCCTTGCTCAGTGCTGCAGATGGTTTCAAGCCCTGCCTGGCCAGAAAGCTTATTCAATTGGACAATGCTAGTATATAGTAAATATTGATCAGAGGTTCTTTTATGTAGAAGTCTTTTCCCCCTCTTTCCCTCTATCCAATATGTAATCTAGACTTTGAACTATTTTTTAGTCTAAGGTGAAATATATCACATCTGCAAAATATTGTATATGACTTTCATGCACAGTTTAATGAGTATTAATTTTAAAAAATACCCATCACCCAGCTCAAGAAGTGCAGTGCTCCCAGTACCTTTGGAAAATCCTATGTGTTCATCCCTAATCACATTCTCTTTCTTTCCCCTTAAACACTATTTTATGTTGATAGTTCTCTTGCTTTCCTTTATGATTTTGTTTCCTATGTGTACAACTCTAATCAAACTCTTTTACTAGTTTTACCTCTTTTTGAAATAAAATAAATTTATATATTTCTGTGTGTTTCTCTGTTTAACATAGAATTTACGCTATCTTGATGAAAGTCATAGTTCATTTCATTTTTAACTCTTCTGTAGTATTTCTGTATGTGGATATTCCACAATATAGTCACCCAGATTTCTTCATTAAGCGTTGTGTTTTTGTTTTGCTTTGTTTTACTGTTATAAACTGTGCTGTTACAAACTGTGAGGGTACATTTCTCCATGAATCTCTCCTGTTGCTCAGTATCTAGGCATTAATAGCCCATTTGCTCCAGTAATATCATTTTAGGAATATCTGTATAAGCAGACCATCCTAGATAAATGGGGTTAGTGACTGCTATGGAATGAATTCATTAATGCCCCCCCAGATAATAAGTACAGACACCCACTTCCATGAAGACATTCCAAAGTATAAAAGATACATAGGGCTTTCTCCTCTTCCTGAGAGAATTGCTTACATTTCAGGCTAATAAGATAATGTCACTGAAAAGGAGATCAGGCAGGCTTGTCAGCAGCCCTTATATAAGATCAGAGTCTCTTAATCTCAGAGTTATTCAGCAAAATGCATTTTCATTGCTTATACAAGCAACACCTAGTCTTCATCACATCATCCTGCAGGAATTTGGGGCTGTGGGATTGTTCTGACTGTTGCTTTTACTGTGAGTAGTACACTATCTTTCATCTCTAACCCAGGCACTTCATGTCTTTCTGCCAGTATCTATGAAACTGGTGAGCTTATTAGCTGGCAAGCAAGATGAAATTTCAGATGCTTTCACAGTTCCTAACTTGTTGGTTTAACATGAGCACTCTTTTCTATGTCTTTTGGAGCACTTGCTCAAGAATTTCTTACAGACCATACCCAGAAACAGAATTGCTAGATTATAGCTTCACTAGATAATATCATACCAAAATTTTTCTTAATTAATTTTTATTGGCATATAGTTGCTTTACAAAATTGTAAAGCACTTTACAATTTTGATAATCAATTGTAAATACACTTTTCTACTGTATAGAAAAGTGACTCAGCTATATGTATACATATACCTCCTCTTTTTTGGATTTCCTTCCCATTTAGGTCACCACAGAGCATTGAGTAGAGTTCTCTGTGCTATATAGTAAGCTCTCATTAGTTATTTATCTATACATAGTATCAATAGTGTATGTGCTGCTGCAGCTAAGTCGCTTCAGTCGTGTCCGACTCTGTGCGACCCCACAGATGGCAGCCCACCAGGCTCTGCCATCCCTGGGATTCTCCAGGCAAGAACACTGGAGTGGGTTGCCATTTCCTTCTCCAATGCATGAAAGTGAAAAGTGAAAGTGAAGTCGCTCAGTAACTGTCCGACTCTTCATGACCCCATGGACTACAGCCTACCAGGCTCCTCCGTCCATGGGATTTTCCAGGCAAGAGTACTGGAGTGGGTTGCCATTGCCTTCTCCAAGTATATGTGCATCAATCCCAATCTCCCAATTCACCCCCCCCCCACCACACCATACCCCCTTGGTATCCTTACCTTTGTTTCCAAGTTGTTTTTTCAAGTGGTTAAACCAAACCTATACACCAGTCAACAGTGTTAAAGAGTTATTGGTTACATATCTTCACCAGTGCTTGGAATTCTCATTTCAAGTTATCATCAACCAATTTGGTGTGAAAAGGCATCTTGTAGTTTTAATGTGCAATTTATTAATCTAATGCACCTAAGTAATTTTTCAAATATATAGTAGCTATTTTGTTTCCTCTTACAAAGAAAGGCCAGTTTCTACTGTATTAGTTGTCTTTATCTAGTTAATTTCTATAAATTATTTATATTTTTGGAGCCAAGTCACTTATTATTTATATGGCATGCAAATATTCTCCTCTAACTTTTTGCTTTCATTTTCTGTATCATGTCTTTTGATAATCAGAAAATTTTATTTCTTTTAAGATTTTGACTTTAAAAAAATTTTTCATTGGAATATAGTTGATTTACAATGTTGTGTTACTTTCTGCTATATAGCAAAGTGAATCAGTTATACATTCACATATGTCCACTCTTTATCAGATTCCTTTCCCATATAAGTTATTACAGAGTATTAAGTAGAGTTCCTTGTGCCACACAGTAGCTTCTTACTATTTTACATTTAGTAGTGTGTTTATATCAATCCCAATATCCCCAATTATGCCTCCTCCCCTTCCCTGCTGATAGGTATAAGATTATTTTCTACATCTGTGACTCTGTTTCTGTTTTGAAAATAGGTTCATTTGTATCATTTTGTAGATTCCACACATAAGTGATATCATTCAATATTTGTCTTTCTCTGTCTGACTTACTTCAGTTAGTATGACAATCTCTAGGTCCATCCATGTTGTTGCAAATGGCAGCAACAAATGGCAATTTGTTGTTGCAAATCAGAAATTTTTACCTTAAATGCAGTAAAAATTTAATGTCTTGGGCTTAACACTTAAATCTTTGAACCATTGGGATTAATTTCTGTGTATACCTAATGCAAAGAGCCAACTCACTGGAAAAGACCCTGATGCTGGGAAAGATTGAGGACAGGAGGAGAAGGGTGCAACAGAGGATGAGATGGTTGCATGGCATCACTGATTCAATGCGCATGAGTTTCAGCAATCTCTGAGAGATAGCAAAGGACAGGAAAACCTGGTGTGCTGCAGTCCATGGGGGGACAAAGAGTCAGATACAACTGGTTGACTAAGCAGCAACCACTTTTTTACCCCATGTGGTTAACAAATCATTGGAATACAATTTATTGAATTGTTCACCTTTCCATGTTGAGCTACAATGCCATTCTGTTAGATTTTTATAACTACATGGGCTTGTTTCAAGGCTCTTGTGTTGCATTGGTATATTTGTCAATCCCTACCTCAAACTAATTATTATACATTATTATTGTTTCATAATTACTGTAATATTATAATACAAAAAAGTCTTGCTAGCTAGTATGGCAAATTTGTCCCTAATTCTTCAAATATGTACTTGCTTTTGTAAATACACTTTAGAATCTGCTTGTCAAATTCCACACACAAAAAAAGAAACTATTTTAACTAGACACTGATTAGAAACATATTTCATTAGAGATATATCATACATTGATTTGGAGAGAATTTCAATATTTACACCATTACCTTTTTCTAACCATGAACATAATACAGCTCTCCTTTATTTGTTGTTGTTTAGTCATGGATCATAGTTTCACTGAGTTAAATAAGGGTGTGGTCCATATGATCAGTTTGGTTAGTTTCCTGTGATTGTACAGTTCAGTTCAGTCGCTCAGTCGTGTCTGACTTTTTGCGACCCCATGAACTGCAGCATGCCAGGCCTCCCTGTCCATCATTAAGTCCCAGAGTTTACCCAAACTCATGTCCATCGAGTCGGTGATGCTATCCAACCACCTCATCCTCTGTCATCCCCTTCTCCTCCTGCCATCAATCTTTCCCAGCATCAGGGTCTTTTCAAATGAGTCAGTTCTTTGCATCAAGTGGCCAAAGTATTGGAGTTTCAGCTTCAGCATCAGTCCTGCCAGTGAATATTCAGGACTGATCGCCTTTAGAATAGACTGATTGGATCTCCTTGCAGTACAAGGGACTCTCAAGAGTCTTCTCCAACACTGTAGTTCAAAAGCATCAATTCTTTGGCACTCAACTTTCTTTATAGTCCAGCTCTCACATCCATACATGACTACTGGAAAAACCATAGCCTTTACTAGGTAGATCTTTGTTGGCAAAGGAATGTCTCTGCTTTTTAATATGCTGTCTAGGTTAGTCATAACTTTCCTTCGAAGGAGTAAGCGTCCTTTAATTTCGTGACTGCAGTCACCATCTGTAGTGATTTTGGAGCCCTAAAAATAAAGTCAGCCACTGTTTCCCCATCTATTTGCCATGAAGTGATGCGACCAGATGCCATGATCTTCGTTTTCTGAATGTTCAGCTTTAAGCCAACTTTTTCACTCCCCTTTTTCACTTCCATCAAGAGGCTCTTTAGTTCTTCCTCACTTTCTGCCATAGGGTGATATTAACTGCATATCTGAAGTTATTGATATTTCAGCCAGCAATCTTGATTCCAGCTTGTGATTCATCCAGCCCAGCATTTCTCATGACGTACTTTGCATATAAGTTAAATAAGCAGGGTGACAATATACAGCATTGACGTACTCCTTTTCCTATTTGGACCAGGCTGTTGTTCTATGACGAGTTCTAACTGTTACTTCCTGACCTGCATACAGATCTCTCAAGAGGAAGATAAGGTAGTCTGGTATTCCCATCTCTTTAAGGATTTTCCACAGTTTATTGCAATCCACACAGTCAAAGGCTTTGACATAGTAAGTAAAGCAGAAATAGATGTTTTCTGGAACTCTTGCTATTTTGATGATCCAGCGGATGCTGGCAATTTGATCTCTGCTTCCTCTGCCTTTTCTAAATCTAGCTTGAACATCTGGAAGTTCATGGTTCATGTATTGCTGAAGCCTAGCTTGGAGAGTTTTGAGCATTACTTTGCCATCGTGTGAGATGAGTGCATTTGTGCAGTAGTTTGAGCATTCATTGGCATTGCCTTTCTTTGGGATTGGAATGAAAACTGACCTTTTCCAGTCCTGTGGCCACTGCTGAGTTTTCCAAATTTGCTGGCTGGCATATTAAGTGCAGCACTTTCACAACATCATCTTTAAGGATTTGAAATAGCTCAACTGGAATACCATCACCTCCACTAGCTTTGTACATAGTGATGCTTTCTAAGGCCGCTTGACTTCACATTCCAGGATGTCTGGCTCTAGCTGAGTGATCACACCATTGTGATTATCTGGGTCATGAAGATCTTTTTTGTACAGTTCTTCTGTGTATTCTTGCCATCTCTTCTTAATATCTTCTACTTCTGTTAGGTCCATACCATTTCTGTCCTTTATTGTGCCCATCTTTGCATGAAATATTCCCTTGATGTCTCTCATTTTCTTGAAGAGATCTCTAGTCTTTCCCATTTTATTATTTTCGCCTATTTCTTTGTACTGATCACTGAGGAAGGCTTTCTTATCTCTCCTTGCTATTCTTTGGAACTCTGCATTCAAATGGGTATATCTGTTATTTTCTTCTTTGCTTTTCGCTTCTCTTCTTTTCACAGCTATTTGTAAGGCCTCCTCAGACAGCCATTTTGCTTTTTTCGCATTTCTTTTTCTTCAGGATGGTCTTGATCCCTGTCTCCTATAGAATGTCACGAACCTCCGTCCATAGTTTATCAGGCACTCTGTCCATCAGATCTACTCCCTTAAATCTATTTCTCACTTCCACTGTGTAATCATAAGGGATTTGGTTTAGGTCATAAATGAATGGTCTAGTGGTTTTCCCTACTTTCTTCAATTTAAGTCTGAATTTGGCAATAAGGGGTTCATGATCTGAGCAACAGTCAGCTCCCGGTCTTGTTTTTGCTGACTGTATAGAGTTTCTACATCTTCGGCTGCAACGAATGTAATCAGTCTGATTTCGGTGTTGTCCATCTGGTGATATCCATGTGTAGAGTCTTCTTTTGTGTTGTTGGAAGAGGATGTTTCCTATGACCAGTGCATTCTCTTGGCAAAACTCTATTAGCCTTTGCCCTGCTTCATTCCATATTCCAAGGCCAAATTTGCCTGTTATTCCAGGTGTTTTCCTGACTTCCTACTTCTGCATTCCAGTCCCCTATAATGAAAAGGACATCTTTTTTGGGTGTTAGTTCTAAAAGGTCTTGTAGGTACTCATAGAATCATTCAACTTCAGCTTTTTCAGCATTACTAGTTGGGACATAGACTTGGATTACTGTGATATTGAATGGTTTTCCTTGGAAACGAACAGAGATCATTCTGTCATTTTTGAGACTGCATCCAAGTACTGCATTTTGGACTCTTTTGTTGACTATGATGGCTACTGCATTTCTTCTAAGGGATTCCTGCCCACAGTAGTAGATATAATGGTCATCTGAGTTAAATTCACCCATTCCAGTCCTATTTAGTTCACTGATTCCTAGAATGTCGACATTCACTCTTGTCATCTCCTGTTTGACCACTTCCAATTTGCCTTGATTCATGGACCTAACATTCCAAGTTCCTATGCAATATTGCTCTTTACAGCATTGGACCTTGCTTCTATCACCAGTCACATCGACAACTGGGTATTGTTTTTGCTTTGGCTCCATCCCTTCATTATTTCTGCAGTTATATCTCCACTCATGTCCAATAACATATTGGGCACCTACTGACCTGTTGAGTTCATCTTTCAGTGTCATATCTTTTTGCCTTTTCATACTGTTCATGGGGTTCTCAAGGCAAGAATACTGAAGTGGTTTGCCATTCCCTTCTCCAGTGGACCACATTTTGTCAGAATTCTTCATCATGACCCCTCTGTCTTGAGTGGTCCTACAAGACATGGCTTAGTTTCATTGAGTTAGACAAGACTGTGGTCCATGTGATCAGATTGGCTAGTTGTCTGTGATTGTGGTTTCAGTCTGTCTGTCCTCTGATGCCCTCTCTCAGCGCCTACTGTCTTACTGGGGTTTCTCTTACCTTGAATGGGGTATCTCTTCACATCTGGTCCAGCAAAGCACAGCCGCCGCTCCTGACCTTGGACATGGGGTATCTCCTCTCAGCTGCCGCTCCTGACCTTGGATGTGGGGTATCTCCTCTTGGCCACTGCTCCTGACCTTGGACATGGGGTATCTCCTCTTGGCTGCTCACAGCTCCAGTGCAGCCTTTAGTTTTCATTCTGTCTGCATGATGATGGACAAGGATAGGAGGCTTATGGAAGCTTGCTGATGGGAGACAATGTGGGGGGAATTGGGTCTTGTTCTGAAGGGCAGAGCCATGCTCAGTATATTTTTAATCCAGTTTTCTGTTGATGGGCGGGGCTGTGTGAAACAGTATGAAAGTACATAAGTACTTTCATGAACAGTATGAGAAGGTAAAAAGATATGACACTGAAATATGAATTCCCTAAGTCAGTAGGTGCCCAATATGTTACTGGAGAAGAGTGGAGAAATAACTCCAGAAAAAATGAAGAGACGGAGCCAAAGTGAAAACAGTACCCAGTTGTGGATGTCACTGGTAATGGAAGTAAAGTCCGATACTGTAAAGAACAATATTACATAGGAATCTGTAATGTTAGGTCCATGAATCAAGATAAATTGGAAGTGGTCAAACAGGAGATAGCAAGAGTAAATACCAATATTTTAGGAATCAGTGAAATAAATGGACTGGAGTGGGTGAATTTATTCAGATGACTATTTCATTTACTACTGTGAGCAAGAATACCTTAGAAGAAATGGAGTAGCCTTCAGAGTCAACAAAAGAGTCTGAAATGCATACTTGTGTGCAGTCTCAAAAATGACAGAATGATCTCTGTTTGTTTCCAAGACAATTTAATATCACAGTAATCCAAGTCTATGCCCCAACCACTAATGCCAAAGAAGCTGAAGTTGAATGGTTCTGTAAAGGTTCTACAGGACCTTCTAGAACTAACACCAAAAAAAAGATGTCTTTTCTTTTTTTTTTTTTTTTAATTGGTTTTGCCATACATTGACTTGAATCCACCATGAGTGTACATGTGTTCCCCATCCTGAACCCACCTCCCACCTCCCTCCCATCCCATCCCTCTGGGTCATCCCAGTGCACCAGCTCTGAGCACCCTGTATCATGCATCAAACCTGGACTGGCGATTCATTTCACATATGATAATTTACATGTTTCAATGCCATTCTCCAATATGATCCCGCCCTCGCCCTCTCCCGCAGAGTTCAAAAGACTGTTCTATATATCTGTGTCTCTTTTGCTGTCTCGCATACAGGGTTATCATCGTTACCTTCTTTCTAAACTCCATATATATGCATTAGTATACTGTATTGGTGTTTTTCTTTCTGGCTTACTTCACTCTGTATAATAGGCTCCAGTTTCATCCACCTCATTAGAACTAACTCAAATGAATTCTTTTTAATGGCTGAGTAATATTCCATTGTGTATATGTATCCCAGCTTTCTTATCCTTTTGTCTGCTGATGGACATCTAGGTTGCTTCCAGGTCCTGGCTATTATAAACAGTGCTGCAGTGAACATTGGGGTACACGTTTCTCTTTCAATTCTGGTTTCCTCAGTGTGTATGCCCAGCAATAGGATTGCTGGGTCATATGGCAGTTCTAATTCCAGTTTTTTAAGGAATCTCCACAGTGTTCTCCATAGTAGCTGTACTAGTTTGCATTCCCACCAACAGTGTAAGAGGGTTCCCTTTTCTGCACACCCTCTCCAGCATTTATTGCTTGTAGACTTTGGATAGCCATTCTGACTGGCATGAAATGGTGCTTCATTGTGGTTTTGATTTGCATTTCTCTGATAAAGAGTGATGTTGAACATTTTTTCATGTGTTTGTTAGCCATCTGTATGTCTTCTTTGGAGAAATGTCTGTTTAGATCTTTGGCCCACTTTTTGATTGGGTCTTTTATTTTTCTGGAATTGAGCTGCAGGAGTTGCTTGTATATTTTTGAGATTAATTCTTTGTCAGTTGCTTCCTTTGCTATTATTTTCTCCCATTCTGAAGGCTGTCTTTTCACCTTGCTTATAGTTTTCTTTGTTGTGCAGAAGCTTTTAAGTTTAATTAGGTCCCATTGGTTTATTTTTGCTTTTATTTCCAATATTCTGGGAGGTGGGTCATAGAGGATCCTGCTGTGATTTATGTCGGAGAGTGTTTTTCCTATGTTTTCCTCTAGGAGTTTAATAGTTTCTGGTCTTACGTTTAGATCTTTAATCCACTTTGAGTTTATTTTTGTGTATGGTGTTAGAAAGTGTTCTAGTTTCATTCTTTTACAAGTGGTTGACCAGTTTTCCCAGCACCACTTGTTAAAGAGACTGTCTTTTCTCCATCGTATATTCTTGCCTCCTTTGTCAAAGATAAGGTGCCCATAGGTGCGTGGATTTATCTCTGGGCTTCTATTTTGTTCCATTGATCTATATTTCTGTCTTTGTGCCAGTACCATACTGTCTTGATGACTGTGGCTTTGTAGTAGAGCCTGAAGTCAGGCAGGTTTATTCCTCTAGTTCCATTCTTCTTTCTCAAGATTGCTTTGGCTAGTCGAGGTTTTTTTGTATTTCCATACAAATTAGGAAATTATTTGTTCTAGTTCTCTGAAAAATACCATTGGTAGTTTGATAGGGATTGCATTGAATCTATAGATTGCTTTGGGTAGTATACTCATTTTCACTATATTGATTCTTCCGATCCATGAACACGGTATATTTCTCCATCTATTAGTGTCCTCTTTGATTTCTTTCACCAGTGAGTTATAGTTTTCTATATATAGGTCTTTTGTTTCTTTAGGTCGATATATTCCTAAGTATTTTATTCTTTTCATTGCTATGGTGAATGCAATTGTTTCCTTAATTTCTTTCTGTTTTCTCATTGTTAGTGTATAGGAATGAAAGGGATTTCTGTGTGTTAATTTTATATCCTGAAACTTTACTATATTCATTGATTAGCTCTAGTAATTTTCTGGTGGAGTCTTTAGGGTTTTCTATGTAGAGGATCATGTCATCTGCAAACAGTGAGAGTTTTACTTCTTTTCCAGTCTGGATTCCTTTTATTTTGATGGTTTCTCAATCAGCAGTAGCAGCCTGTCCTTTTCATTATAGGGGACTGAAATACAAAAGTAGGAAGTCAAGAGATACCTGGAATAACAGGCAAGTTTGGTCTTGGAGTACAAAATGAAGCAAGGCAAAGGCTAACAGAGTTTTGCCAAGAGAATGCACTGGTCATAGCAAACACTGTCTTCTGACAACACACGAGACGACTCTACACATGATGACTCTACAAGACTCTAGACATCTACACACAGATGATCAACACCAAAATCAGATTGATTATATTCTTTGCAGCTGAAGATGAAGATCTATACAGTAGGCAAAAGCAAGACCAGGAGCTGACTGTGGCTCAAATCATGAACTCCTTATTGCCAAATTCAGACTTAAATTGAAGAAAGTAGGAAAAACCACTAGACCATTCAGGTATGACCTAAATCAATTCCCTTACAATTATGCAGTGGAAGTGACAAATAGATTCAAGGGAGTATATCTGATAGACAGAGTGCCTGAAGAACTACAGATGGAGATTCATGACATTGTACAAGAGGCAGTGATCAAGACCATCCCCAAGAAAGAGAAATGCAAAAAGGCAAAATGGTTGTCTGAGGAGGCCATACAAATAGCTGAGAAAAGAAGAGAAGTGAAAGGCAAAGGAGTAAAGGAAAGATACACCCATCTGAATACAGAATTCCAGAGAATAGCAAGGAAAGATAAGAAAGTCTTCCTCAGTGATCAGTGTAAATAAATAGAGGAAAACAATAGAGTGGGAAAGTCTAGAGATCTCTTCAAGAAAATTAGAGATACAAGGGAAGCTTTCATGCAAAGATGGGCACAATAAAGAACAGAAAAGATATGGACCTAACAGAAGCAGAAGATATTAAGAATATGTGGCAAGAATACACAGAAGAACTATACAAAAAAGTCTTCAAGACTCAGATAGTCAAGATGGTGTGATCACTCAGCTAGAGCCAGATATCCTGAACTGTGAAGTCAAGTGGGCCCTCGGAAGCATCACTATGAACAAAGCTAGTGGAGGTGATAGAATTCCAGTTGAGCTATTTCAAATCCTAAGAGATGATGCTGTGAAAGTGCTGCACTCAATATGCCAGCAAATTTGGAAAACTCAGCAGTGGCCACAGGACTGGAAATGATCAGTTTTCATTCCAATCCCAAAGAAAGGCAATGCCAAAGAATATTCAAACTACTGCATAGTTGCACTCATCTCACACGCTAGTGAAGTAATGCTCAAATTTCTCCAAGCGAGGCTTCAACAGTATGTGAACCAAGAACTTCCAGATGTTCAAGCTGGATTTAGAAAAGGCAGAGGAACCAGAGATCAAATCCCAACATAAATTGGACCATATAAAAAAGCAAAAGAAATCCAGAAAACATCTACTTATGCTTTATTGACTATGCCAAAGCCTTTGACTCTGTGGATCACCACAAAGTGTGGAAAATTATTTTTTTTTAATTTTATTTTATTTTTAAACTTTACAATATTGTATTCATTTTGCCAAATATTGAAATGAATCCGCCACAGGTATACCTGTGTTGGAAAATTCTTAAAGAGATGGGAATACCAGACCACCTTACCTGCCTCCTGAGAAATCTGTATGCAGGTTAAGAATCAACAGTTAAAACAGGACAGGTAACAACAAACTGGTTCCAAATTGGGAAAGGAGCATGTCAAGGCTGTATATTGTCACCCTGCTTATTTAACTTATTGCAGAGTACATTATGCAAAACGTCGGGCTGGATGAAGCACAAGCTGGAATCAAGATTGCTGGGAGAAATATCATTAACTTCAGATATGCAGATGACACCACCCTTACGGCAGAAAGCAAAAAGGAACTAAAGAGCCGCTTGATGAAAGTGAAAGAGGAGCATGAAAAGCCAGCTTAAAACTCAACATTCAAAATACAAAGATCATGACATCCAGCCCTATCACTTCATGGCAAATAGTCAGGAAACAATGGAAATAGTGACAGACTTTATTTTCTTGGGCTCCAAAGTCACTGCATATGGTGACTGCAGCCATGAAATTCAAAGATGTTTGCTCCTTGGAAGAAAAACTTAGACAGCATATTAAAAAGCAGAGATATTGGCGACAAAGGTCCATCTAGTCAAGGCTATAGTTTTTCCAATAGTCATGTATGGATGTGAGAGTTAGGTTATAAAGAAAGCTGAGCGCTGATGAATTGATGCTTTTGAACTGTGGTGTTGGAAAAGACTCTTGAGAGTCCCTTGGACTGCAAGGGGATCAAACCAGTCCATCCCAAAGTCAGTCAGTCCTGAATATTCATTGAAAGGACTGATGCTGAAGCTGAACCTTCAATATTTTGGCCACCTGGTGGGAAGAACTGACTCATTGGAAAAGACTCATGCTGGGAAAGATTGAAGGCCGGAGGAGAAGGGGACAACAGAGGATGAGATGGTTGGATGGCATCACCGACTCAATGTACATGAATTTGAGCAAGCTCCAGGAGTTGGTGATGGACTGGTTAGCCTGGCATGCTGCCGTCCATGGGGTCACAAAGAGTCGGACATGACTGAACTGAACTGAGTCACTAAGTTGTATCCAATTCTTTTGCAACCCCATGGACTGTAGCCTATCAGGCTTCTCTGTCCATGGGATTTTCCAGGCAAGAATACTGGAGTCAGTTGCCATTTCCTTCTCTAGGGGATCTTCCCAGACCAGGGATTGAACCCACACCTCCTGCCACCAGGGAAGCCCTGTCTTTTATTTAGATCTCACCAATATCATCTTGTGCCTTTTTTGTTAGGTTTATACTGATATAAATGTTTTTGATGTTATTACTGTTAAAAATGACATCTTAAATTGTACTTTCTAATTTCTTGTTGCTGGAGTATAGAAGCAAATTGAACTTTGATATACTGCATTGCTTACCTCTTTTAATTCTAATAATTTGTCAATTTTTATGAATTTTGATGTAAAAAATTATACGACCTGCTAATGCTGACATTTTGTTTCTTCCAATCCTTGTGATTTTAATTTATTCTTCATTTCTTAGATCACTAACTAATACCTTCCAGAAAATATTACATATAAATGTTGATAAATGAGTTCCTTAGCTTTATTTCTCAGTTTCATGGGAAATGCTATCAAAATCTCCTGTTGAGTATGAGGGTAAGATTGTCCTTTTAAGAGTTCAGAATATTTTCTTCTATTCCTAGTTTGCTAAGGGACATATGAATTTTAACTTTTATAAAGTGCTTTTTCTTTATCTAATGAAATAACCAACCATGTATTAAATCACCATAATGAAATTAATGAACTCTTTAGTGTTGATACAACTTCACACCTAGGCACTAAATGCAATTTAACTTTTTACACACTGGAGAATTTGGATTGTAATTTTTTAAAATTTTTATTTCCATTTTTATGAACTGGAACTTTTACATCTAGTTTTTTTGTTTTTTGTTTTTTTTGAATAATTATTTATTTATTTATTACATTTTATTTTTTTTTAATTTTATTTTATTTTTAAACTTTACATAATTGTATTAGTTTTGCCAAATATCAAAATGAATCCATCACAGGTATACATCTAGTTTTAAGAATAAGAATGACCTGTGAATTTTTTTTTCTCATGTTGCTTACTTCTTATTTGGGCATCATGGTTTTTCTAGCTTCACTGAATTTGTCATAAGATCTTCTTGATTGCCTTTTTGTGTTAAGCCCTGTTTTGATTCTTTGCAGAAAACACACAAAACAGTCAAGAGCCCTGCTCATAGTATTTAACATAGAAAAACAGATAATAAATGATAAATATAATAAACAGTTAAATTGTATAAGATGACATATGCTATGAAAAGAACAGCCCATGATTAAAAAAAAAAAAAAAAAGGATCAGGGAAGCAACAGTGGGGTAGTGAGTTGCAGTTTCAAATAGAGTGGTTAGAGGAGTTGCCATGGAGATGCTTTGACGAAGGTGAGGGTGTGAGACATGTGGGTTTCTCGGACAAGAGCATCCCAGACAGAGTGTCAGGTTACTGCAAAGATCCTTAGGTGGGCGTGTCCATCATGTGTTCATGAAACATCAAGGTAATGTGGCTGGAGGCATTAACTGAGGGAAAATCTCATAAGGTCTGAAGTCAGAAAGACAAAATAGTCAGGTCCAGGAGGACCTTTTTGAATTCTGAGAACCTTTTCTTATTCTGAGGGGATCCAGGAGCAGTTGTAAGGTATGAGCAGGAAAAAGATAAGATCTGTCTTATATTTTTGGAGGATCAGTCCGGCTCCTGTGCTGAGAATAGATTGTAGGGAGGCAGAGACAGAAGCAGGATTGTATCAGGAGATGATTGCAATCCTCCAAGCAAGAGACTAGGGAGTTTGCAGTGGGGGTGGTGAGAAAGGCTCAGATAACAGATATTTGCTGAAGATGGATCCAACAGAATTTCCTGACAGATTGGATGTGGGGTGTGAGAGGAAGAAAGGAATGAAGAAGGATAGTTCCAAAGTTTGGATCTGAGCAACTGAAATGGGGAAGACCAAGTAGGTGGAGCAGGCTTGGTGGTGAAGTCAGAAATTTAATTATGGACTCTTCCCTGGTGACTCAGTTGTAAAGAATCTGCCTGCCAATGCAGGAGACACGAGTTCAATCCCTGGATTGGGAAGATCCCCTGGAGAAGGGTATGGCAGCCCACTCCAGTATTCTGGCCTGGGAAATCCCTGGTGGGTTACAGTCCATGCATGAGGTCACACAGAGTTGGACATGACTCAGCGACTAAAACAAACAAATTTGAAAAGCCTCTTAGACAGTCAAATGCAGTTGCCTGGTGGCAGTTAGCTATATAAATTTGGACTGTAGGCAGGAGGGAGATGTATGTTTGTGAGTGAATATACACCAAGAATTGAGTGTAGAGAGGTAAGAACTAAATATTCAGGCAAAAGTGGTTGTGGAGAAGAGGATGATCTTACAAAGGAAACTGAGCAGAGACAACATTTTTTGCTTATTTTTAGGGACCATACATGTAATGGGGCTTCTCAGGTGACACAGTTGGTAAAGAATCCACCTGCTAATGCAGGAGATACAGGTTCAAATCCTGGGTTGAGAAGATCATCTGGAGAAGGAAATGGCAGTATTCTTGCCTGGAAAATTCCTTGGGCAGAGGAGCCTGGTGGGCTACAGTCCATGGGGTAGAGTCAGACACGACTAAGCAAGCACACAAGGGAAGATACATGTAATATGAACTCAGACCCTAAACCCCTCTGAATGCGAGCTTGAGTTAAGAAATTCTTCAGAAGCTCTGTTCTCCTCCCCCCAGATCTCTGCCATGACAAGATGTAGAGACCTTGTAGCCCAAGTCTCCAGTCCAGCTTGTCACCTCTCAGCCCTCTCACTGGGCTGCTCTTGTGACCACTGAAAACACAGGTTCTGGATCACTGGGTATAGTTCATTACCCCAGGGCAAACTTAATACTAAAAATCTGTATGTTCTTTGCATTATTGGCCTACAAAGAATTGCTTTCAGTTCAGTTCAGTTCAGTCACTCAGTCGTGTCCAACTCTTTGTGACCCCATGAATTGCAGCACGCCAGGCCTCCCTGTCCATCACCAACTCCCGGAATTCACCCAAAGTCACGTCCATCGAGTTGGTGATGCCATCCAGCCATCTCATCCTCTGTAGTTCCCTTCTCCTCCTGCCCCTAATCCCTCCCAGCATCAGAGTCTTTTCCAATGAGTCAACTCTTCACATGAGGTGGCCAAAGTACTGGAGTTTCAGCTTTATTATCATTCCTTCCAAAGAACACCCAGGACTGATCTCCTTTAGAATGGACTAGTTGGATCTCCTTGCAGTCCAAGGGACTCTCAAGAGTCTTCTCCAACACCACAGTTCAAAAGCATCAATTCTTCAGTGCTCAGCCTTCTTCACAGTCCAACTGTCACATCCATACATGACTACTGGAAAAACCATAGCCTTGACTAGACGGACCTTTGTTGGCAAAGTAATGTCTCTGCTTTTGAATATGCTATCTGGGTTGATCATAACTTTCCTTCCAAGGAGTAAGCATCTTTTAATTTCATGGCTGCAATCACTATCTGCAGTGATTTTGGAGCCCCGAAAAATAAAGTCTGACACTGTTTCCACTGTTTCCCCATCTATATCCCATGAAGTGATGGGACCAGATGCCATGATCTTCGTTTTCTGAATGTTGAGCTTTAAGCTAACTTTTTCACTCTCCACTTTCACTTTCATCAAGAGGCTTTTTAGTTCCTCTTCACTTTCTGCCATAAGGGTGGTGTCATCTGCATATCTGAGGTTATTGATATTTCTCCCAGCAATCTTGATTCCAGCTTGTGCTTCTTCCAGCCCAGCGTTTCTCATGATGTACTCTGCATATAAGTTAAATAAGCAGGGTGACAATATACAGCCTTGACGTATTCCTTTTCCTATTTGGAACCAGTCTGTTGTTTCATGTCCAGTTCTAACTGTTGCTTCCTCACCTGCATATAGGTTTCTCAAGAGGCAGGTCAGGTGGTCTGGTATTCCCTGCTTTACTTTCCATCAAATCGAGTGCAGGTTTTAAAAAAAAATCACCTGTTAGGGACTTCCCTGGCAGTCCAGTGATTAAGACTCCATGCTCACAATGCATGGGACACAGTTTGGATCCCTGGTCAAGGAACTAAGATCTCTCATGCTGCATGGTGCAGCAAAGAAAAAAGCAAAAGAAAAAACTCATCTTTTAGCTACAATTTAGATGTAATAACCTGGAAAAGTTTCTCTGCACATCTAAACTGCTCCATTGCCTTAGTCAGACTTGTTGTTAGATTGGTTGTGGCTACAAAATATTAAAGGTGTCAATGATGACCATAGGATTCTAGACTAACAGACTATTAGGGTAGCCATTTACTGAAATGGTGAAGATTGATAAGTGAGTAATCTTCCTTTTCTAAATGAAGAATCAAGAGTTAAGGCAATATAAGGTTAAACAACTGATATTTTGATGAAGATTTCAGAATTTGCAAACAGTTACATATAAATCCTGAATTACAGCTGTCTATGTCAAAGTAATTACCTTGGGAAATCTTGCATTTATTCCAGTGATGCTGGCATTTCAAAATCTTTTGGGAACTTCTTTTTAAAGATGGCTATCAAAACCTTTGGAATGTTTTTAATGTCCTGTGGAGCAGTAAATCTCTGGTTTGTGCAAGAGAATTTGCTTTTGAGAAATAGTGAAAAAAATTATTTAGCTCAGAGTCTGTTGAAAATGGTGGTTGATCAACGTAGGGAAGCCCTGTTTGGGATCAAAAATGCGTATGACCACAGTTTAAGGACTGATGTTCCACTATGATGTCTACACTGAGTTGTGCAGACTTCAGCTTCAGTGATCTGTGTATATTTATTGATGATGAACTCTTTACAGCATGGTCAGTGACCCTGGCCAGAGTGAGTCAAAATCATACACCATAAATCTGAATGAGTAATTGTGGAGCGTTAGAAAGAGTCCACGCATCTATTAATATATCTCACCCCTTTGTTTATGCACTGGGGCTCAGGTAGCCCTACTGAGCATGCTGCTTGTCAGTGGTGCCGACTTTGAATGACAAAGTCTTCGCATAACCTTCAGGCAGAGCCTCAGACCAGACCTATCACAGGCGGCCCAGGGAATCCCTCAGCAGCAATAAATGTGTCATATTCATTTTTCACTGGATAATGCTATGGTTCTCAGTCCTGGAAGAAAATCGCACATAGCTCTATTACATTTTAAATGTTCCCAAGTCCCTTCCTAACTGGCTTCTCTTTAAAGAAAAAAGTGCTTTATGTCATTTTTTCCCATCCATTTGTGTCCTTTTTGTTTTCTTTTCAGCTCAAATGTCCTAGGTAATTGTATTGTAAATAATCTTCTGTAATTCTCACATCCACTTTAACATGATTTTCATGGACTTCTTTATAAGAAATCCATCTGTCTTGGCTTTTGTGACATTGTTAATAATTTTGAATCACTTTACCATCAAATTGTGATGCTGGCAATTATAATAAGATATTTCTACTTCTCTATTTGTATGATGTGTACTTTTAAGAGAAAAACTATGGGTTTTTACATGATAATAAGTTTCTAATGCAAACACAGCTAAGGAATTTGATGTCTGACTTTCTGGACTACATAAATCATGCATTTATAGATAGCTGAGTGATTTGTATGAGGCTTGACCAAGTTGTGTTTCTATTTTTTTCTATGGAAATTCTTGATGGTTCTGAGCTAGATTAAGAAATATAAAAGTAAATATCCCAAATTGAAAGTTAAAGTCGCTCAGTTGTGTCCAACTCTATATAGTCCTTGGAATTCTCCAGGCCAGAATACTTGAGTGGGTAGCCTTTCCCTTTTCCAGGGGATCTTCCCAACCCAGAGATCAAACCCAGGTCTCCCACATTGCAGGTGGATTCTTTACCCAGTGAGTCATGAGGGAAGCCCAAGAATACTGGAGAGGGTAGCCTATCCCTTCTCCAGGGGATATTTCCAAACCAGGAATCAAATCGGGGTCTCCTGCATTGTAGGTGGATTCTTTACCAACTGAGCTACCAGGGAAGCCCAAAGTGGTCATAATTGTATTTAAAAAATAATTTCTTAAGATGCTATAGTTTAATAGTTAAGATGTCATTTATATCTAATTATGGTAACTTCTCATAATTCTTTTTAAATTAAAGTATAGTTGATTTGCAATATTAATATGATATATACTACATAGTGATTCAGTATTTTATAGATTATAGTCCATTTAAAGTTGTTATAAAATAGTGGCTTTATTTCCCTGTGTTGTATGTGTGTGTGTGTGTGTATGTGTATGTTTGTGTGTGTATATATATAGAGAGAGAGAGCCATATGAGCGGTTTATGAATTTTGGATTAATCCTTCATCAGTCATATCATTTGCAAATATTTTCTCCCATTTAGTAGGTTATCTTTAGAACAAATAACCCTAGAATTTATATAGAACCACAAGAGACTTCAAAACAGCAAAGTAATCTAGAGAAAAAAAAATAAAGATGGAGGAATCACACTCTGTGACTTCAGACTATGCGACAAAGCTATAGTAATCAAAACAGGATGATACCGGCACAAAGCAGACACACAGATCAGTGGAACAGAATAGAAAGCTCAGAAATAAATCCATGAACCTATGATCATTTAATCTATAACAAAGGAGGCAAAAATATACAATAGATAGGAGACAGTCTCCTTAATAAATGGTGCTAGGAACACTGGACAGCTACATATAAAAAAATGAAATTAGAACATTTTGTCACACCATATAAACTCAAAATGGATTGAAGTCCTAAAATATAAGACTGAAAGCCATAAAACTCCTAAAAGAAAATAGGCAGAACACTCCTTGACATATATTGTATCAATGTTTTTTGAATCTTTGTCCTAAGGCAAAGGAAACAAAGTGAAAAATAAGCAAATGGGACCTAACTGAACTTAAAAGCTTTTGCACAGCAAAGGAAACCATCAACAAAATGAAAACACTCATAATCCTTATTTTTTTAATTTTGGGCATTCTTGCTATATGGAGTACAAAATTGACATTAAAAATTTAGCTAAATTCACCTTCTAAACTGCACAGAGATTCTGATGCTATACCAACTCCCTGTACATATTTCAGTAACTTGCCGTTTAGTTTAATTTAATTTTTTATTAACACATAGTTGATTTACAATGTCGTGTTAGTTTCAGGTATACAGAGGTATACAGTACAGTGATTCAGATATATATATGTCCTTTTCCCTTATATGTTGTTAAAAATATTGGTATAGTTCCCTGTGCTATACAGTAAGTCCTTGTTTATTATCTATTTTATATATAGTAGTATATATATATATATACATGTTAATCTCAACCTCCTAATTTATCCCTCCCCCTGCATTCCTTTTTGGTAACCATGAAGTTGCTTTCTGTGTCTGTGGGCCTATTTCTGTTTTGTCTATAAGTTCATTTGTATAATATTTGTATATTTCCTAAATACTAAAATCAACCTGAAATTATTCTACACATATGAATAAAATATAAAGTTAATGAGATAGCCATACTGACAAATGGACTTCTTAAATTGATTTATTTTTATTTTTTTAATATTTCATTTTATTTTTTGTTTATTTTGAATGTGCTGTACAGCTTGTGGGCATGTGGGATATTAGTTCTTTGACCGGAGATTGAACCTGTGACCCCTCCATTAGGAGCACAGAGTCTTAATCACTGGACCACCAGGGAAGTCCCTCAGTTGACTTTAAAACACAGTGCTTTGATGGAGTTCTAGAGACATTGCATGGAAGAATGGGACTGCTCCTATAAATAGTCCTAGTGTACCTACTCTTATTCTAATTACATAAAAAAACATATTTCCTTAACTCCTAGTAAATTAAAACACTCAAGAAATCATAGTTTGAAAGACAGGAAAAATTGATGACCTTTGTTATATTTATTTCAGAGACCATATAAAGAAAGGTTTAAAAAGTTACTATTTTCAGACAGTGGCTTAGAAACTCCCCCTGTAAAAATAATTCTCACATTTAAGTACCCTAAAAAATGTGACTTACGTTAATTCCTCTTTAAGTAAGAAATAAAATTAAGCACCAAATCAATATTAATAGAGCAGTAATCAGAGTCATAATTCAATTCATAACTGCCCAAATTAGATAGTCATTTGGAGCTTCAGATATAATTTATTGACAAAGTCATTTTAAGTGTTTCTCTGGGACCTCATTCCTTCAAAACCACCTGAATTTTTATTTGAAATAATTTTAAATGTGCCTTCATCATCTGTGCTTTGTTTTGCCCAAAATTCATGTTCCAACATGATCTTTTTAAATGTATGTAAAATAACAAATCAGTTGGTGGAAATATACTTTCAACAATCATAAAATGAAGCAAAACAATTTTTTAAACATTCAAAAGAGAAAATTAAAAAGGACAAAGCATGAACCAGATTAATCATTAAAAGTATCAACCTAATCTTTCCAGAAAATGTCTGAAAGCAATAATAAATGCAATTAGTATTTTGGAGATGACGAAAACTTTTTGATCAATAAAACCATAGTTTAAAAACCTTGGACATTTCTGATAAACACGGCTTCACAGTTTCAAAATGTCCTGATTATAGAAATATAGAATCCAAGTGTGTCCTTGAACTCACCCTAATTAATTCAGGTTCTAAATAATGTCACAGTGTAAACATCTCTTATACATTTGGTATCTAGGTCATTACCTTCCAAATCAAAACAAGCAACCCTCCAAAAACAAACAAAAATTTTGGCTTCCAATGTACTTAAAAATTTGGGTATCTGCCGGATGTAAGCAGAAAAGAAATTCCTTAGAAGGGTAGTAGGTAACCCGCAGAATGACTAGGACGACAGAAGAGGCATGGGGTTACGCAGCCAGGTAAACCACCGCCAGGTGTCCTGGGGGCCTTGCTGCTAATCTCCCAGTGCTCCAACACTGTACTCTCTACAGGGCCACCAGCACCACTACCAACCACTGCCACCACCTTAAATAAATGGCAGACATTCCTCTGAAGGAGCCTAAGTCAGGTACTCACAACCTATCTGCACGGGAGCCTGGGAAAGAAAAGATACAAGATGTTTAAACAATGGATAAATTGTTTATCCAAGGGAATAAACAAGGGAATATTAGTCATAAACAGGAACAAAATTGGGTCATTTGCAGTGATGTGGATGGATAGAGCCAGTCATACAGAGTGAAGTCAGAAAGATAAAAACAAATATAGTATATTAACATGCATACGTGAAATCTAGAAAAATGTAGTGATGAACCTATTGCCAGGGCAGGAATAGAGATGCAGACAGAGAGAATGGACATGTGGGGAAGGAGAAGTTGGGATGAATGGGAGGCTGGGTTGAAATACACACACTACTGTGTGTAAAATAGATCGCTAGTGGCAAGTTGCTAAGCACAGGGAGCTCAGCTGGATACCCTGTGATGACCTAGAGGGGTGGGGGTGGTGGTGAGTAGATTTAAGAGGGCAGGGATATATGTATACATATACATATAGCTGATTCACTTCATTGTACAGCAGACACTGGCTCAACATTAACAAGATATTATACTCCAATTCACAAAAGAAGAAAAAATAAACTGCATTAAATTTAAAAAAGAAAAAAAAAGCAGTAGGAGATAGTCTTTTCCTCCTACCAAGACTCATAACAGAAGGATTTCACATGACAACAACAACAAAAAAAAGGCAAATATCCACTCCAGGAGAATTCTGGCAGAGCTCTGACAAGACATGCAGACCCAGAGTTATAATAACCTCTTCCCAGAGTGTATTGCATTATTTTATTTTATTTGTGTTTCCTCCACTACATATAAGCTCCTTGAAGGTGCCAGCTATGTCTCAATTATGTGTGTGTCTTTTGTGCTTAGCACAGAGTCTGACATGCTCAATTTTGTTGAGTAAATAGAGAAATGAATGAAAGGAAGGATGGATGAATGGCTGGGTGAATGGATGGATGGATGGATGAATATGACTAACATTCTTACTTTACAGTGGTGATAGGCCTCGAGTGGCCTGATGATATTTAATTTTCTCAGTAAGTTGGCTTGTCATGGTTGTGGAGAGCAAAGGTTAAACCTTGAAAATCCAAAGGACTTTTGGAACACTTAATGGCGAAAACTGCTTCTTCTCTCATGGGTCAGAAACTCTGGGATGTGAGCCCAGAAATTTAGACATGGAAGAATGAGGATCAATAAGATAAGGGCCTCTTGAACCAGGCAGCTTCTGGAAAATATATGGATCTTCTTTCATTTCTGATAGAACCTGCTTCTTATTATCTCTTCCTAAATGATCCATTGCAATTTGTGTCAGAGTTGGCTCTTTGGTAAAAAAAAAAAGAAAAAAGAAAAAACTAATGATTGATTCCAAAAAATGATTCATTACACATTCACACCAAAAGTTCTGATTAGCATGTGACTAATTGGTTCTCTCCCTTTCAAAAACCAGGACACAGAAATTGCACTTTGAGGGGGTCAAGGAAAGCAAAATATATGACTTTGCAAATTCATCTCAGAAAGTTGGCTGAAAGTTGTGATTAGATGTTTTCAAACATTTCATCATTTGAGATGAGACAGACTAAAAATAAGTATTCAAGGGTGGCTTAAGGGTCATCGTAAGGGACCTTGGAAAGGGAATTGGTTACTCAAAGGTTTTTATAAAGATGATACATAATTCATTTTAAAAAGTAATTTGCAAATCAGATTAGGTTAAACCTGTAGAATTTTAGCAATAATGTAGAAGTGTTTTCAATTCGGAAACTTATTTGCTTAGATATCTAGCTATAAGTGAAATGCATATAAAAATACATGCTGAGTAGATATTACAACTACCAGCACAATCTATGCAACTTAAACATCCAAAGTATTTAAACACCCAAACATAACCTTGACAAATATTTGTCAGTCTTTAACTTTAAAACTACTCCTGTTGAACTACCCATTTAATTCTCATAGTTCTTTGTAGCTAAGAAGCAGTTCAATCCAAAAATCTCAAAAATAAACTGGAGAATAATGTGCACTTTCATTCCTATCCTATGCTTGCTTGATCTTGTAGGATATTAGTTTTTTTCCCTATACTGAATTTGTATGACTTGCTCATTTTCTCCGTGACCAAAAGAACACAGAAGCTTGGAGAAATATGTTATGTGGGATTTATTATCTGCTTGAAAGTCTACTTCTGGTTTGGTCCAGTAGAAATGTTTAGGTCATTGTCCTGAAAACTGACTCAGGCCCTGACATAAGTCTTCTCTCAATGGTAAGAAACCAGAGAAAGAAGATGTGGGCAGGAGTAAAAGAGGCAGCTGGTTATTTATCAGGAGAGCTTTAAAGAGACAAGGATCTGGTGAAAATGTGACTCGCAGATGCTTTGTCTGTATCTCTCTTTTCTTTCTTCATCTACTTTCCCTTTTCCTATAAATGAATCACTGGACGATTCTTCAACTGATACCCAAAGATGTAAAGAACAGAGAAAGTAAAGGCAGCAAGCAGATTCAACTCTTCCATGGAGTTCTACTGCAAAGGAAAGCAGAGAAATGGATATTTGCAATGATGAACAGGAAGGTTCCCTTTTTAGAAAAGAGAGAGGAGATAGCTGTGGCAGTAATGTCTCAGAGTAGATAAAAAAGAATAGGCTCCAAAAACAAGTGAAAGGGTCAGCTTTAGGCAGGGACCCAGACAATTCAGCCATAGGAGGTAAAGTAGGAAGGGAGCTCATGGAAGTTTTCTGCTAGTTATTTCTATTTTTTTAATTAGTTTTTTTTTTTTAAATTTTGGGCTGCACTGGGTCTTTATTGCTGCATGTGGGCTTTCTCTAGTTGTGGCAAGTAGAGGTTTTTCTCTAGTTGTGGTGTGCAGGCTTCTCATTGTGGTGGCTTCTCTTGTTGCAGAGCATGGGCTTTCGGGCATGCAGGCTTCAGTAGTTGTAACACCACAGGCACATGGGCTTAGTTGCTCCATGGCATGTGGGACCTTCCTGGACCAGGGATCGAACCCTGAGTCCTGTACTGGCAGGCAGATTCTTTACCACTGGACCACCAGGGAAGCCCCTAATTATTTCTATTTTGACAGAGAGACAGAAAGAAAGATCATTTGAAAAACAGGATTGCTAAGGGGTGTTCAAGGTTTAAGAAGAGATGATTAGGTATGAAATGATCAGGAGAGAGAGAGCACATGCAGACAAACAGGGCAACACAGCATTTTCAGGCATCACTTGAGGTTGGTGGTCCAGTTAGCACGGCTGGGTGGTTTTCTCCAGACAGGCTCGGCAGCACAGGTGTAGACCTTGAACAGGCCAAGCTTGAGTTTAACCGGGGTTGAGGTTTTACTATTGAGGATGTTGAAATGTGGTGGGGAGAACATAGTAGGTGAGGGTATAAACAGTGAAGTTATAATGATCGACCATGGAATTCAAGAAGAAGGTTGGGGAACAGGGAAGAGTTCTTAGGGTCAATGAATCTCAGGACCCAGAGAGGTAAAAGAATTGTTGGCTATAGGGTATTGAATAATGTGAGCAACAAAATGAAAATTGGTGATCAAATTGTGATCCGCAAACCTGAGATTATGGAGGCTGTGCAATTAGTGTCAATGATAAAACCTAGGGCATGTCTACAGGGCCTGCAGGGAGGATTCTAAGCAATGTCGTGCACAAAAAGGAGGTCAGGCACTGAGAGGTCAGGGTCATTCTTTTTCTATACAAAACCACTATGAATTATTATAGGAGTAGTATCAAAAACAGGAACAAGGATCCATAAGCAAGGGTCTAGAGCAAGAAGGGTTTGGAGTGTGATACGAACTCAGATTACAGCAGGAGAGTGAAAACAATGAGGGTGGTAACCGTGGAGTCTGGAAGGAGCAGGATTTGAGAAGAAAAAGGAGACCTAGTGATGCACGGAAGGGAAGAGAGACAGCAATCATGTTCTGAAGGCAGCGGAGAAACCGTATTCTGGGGAGAAGCCAGATTTCATTTACAACGAGAGCATAAAGGGAGTGCTCATAGAAATGAGGTTGAGGGTGAAAGACTGAATTCCAGAGGATGTGGTGGGAGGATTTTGAACATTGAGGGTGTATTAAACATGGGGTCAGATTAGAGGAAGTACATAACCATATTGAGGATAAGGGTTCAGATGGCAAGGGAAGAAATGGTATACCTGAGTCCCTTGTGGTAACTGAAGCATACAGATGAAGGGTATGATGGAAGTGTTCTTACCATGTGTTCACTGGTAAATATTTCAGTGCTGGAGGAGTGGAAGTGGCCTCTCCAAGAGCACAGAGGACCGTGGTGCAACTTACTCCTGCCAACAGCAGTATGATGGCCTTGTGTCCACCTCATGCTCTCACCTAGCTATAATCCTGTCACACTAAATTTATGGCGTCATATCGGTTATGGAGAAATAGAAAGGCTCATAAATGTATACCTATAACACATACAGTTTTTTTTAATTGCAGTATAGTTGCTTATAATACTGTGTTAGTTTCTGCTGTACAGCAAAGTGAATCAGCTATTCATGTACATGCATATAAGGAGGCTGAGGCTTATAATTCTGTTAATATTTGGATAATTTACTCAGAATAACAGAACTCTTTAGCAGTAGAGCCAGGATAAGAACTAGATAAGTAAAACTTAGCAGACACTAAGTTTATTACCTCAGAAGCAGGTTGTCTCAGTCAGCATAGGCTGGGTTCTGCAGCAGTAACATGCAGCCCCTAAATTGCAGTGACTTAAAATCACAAAGATTTATTTCTCATATCCATCCTGGATCAGCTATGGGGCTGTGCTGTGCTATCTTCATTCCAGACTTCTCTAAGCTAATGGAACAGTCACTTTGTTGAATATTGACAGAATAGAGGGAAAGAAGAAAGTATAGCAAGATGGTATAATATCACATTGGGTCAGAGAACTTATTCCTAAAAGTGACATCACTGCTTCTGTTCCTATTTACCATAAGTCACATGACCAATCCTAACTCTAAGGGGTCAGGGAAGTGCAATCTTACCAAGCTTAAGAGACATAAAATATGAGGTAATTAGCTACTTTTAATCATCCTGCTTAGCCTGAAGACTTCTCAGAGATTCATGGACTCTTGTATCTGGTTCCATGCTATTTTGTTCTTAGAAGATGCATTCTATTTAGCTTGAAATTAAAACACTTTTATGGTCAGAACCTGCTGATCATAATATGATTTTAGAATAGTAAATATATTTCTAAATTCTCATTTAAATGATTGTGTAACATTCCTTATATCACTTTTCCATTAATCACTGAACAATTCTCTACCATTACACTTGTCAGTTGGTATCAATTTTTCACTATTTCAACCCAGAGCTGTTATAAATATTTCTATGAGGGGCAATTCACATTGCTGTTGTTGTTTTTCATTGGTTTGACTCTTTGACAGATACTAACAGACTTTTCCTTGTCATAAATATTGCAAATAATTTTCATGATTTTCTCTTTGTCTTTTAGTGTAATTACGGCATTTGGGGAAAAGAAGGTTTTCAAGAGCTTTGTTGGAACAGCAACATATGAGTAGATGAGCACTCCATTTCCATCCTGTGCATCATCTCAGTAGTCAAAGCAAATGAAATCTGATTATGAGCTCTGAGGTCCTAACATCCACAGCTGTCTTTATCTTGTAGCATTTTTGTTTGCTTGTTTTTTTTTTTTTTTTTAATTGACTCCTTGGATGCTCTGATCTGTATCTCTATAAACAGAAAAAGAATAATAAATGAAACACATGAGGCCAAAAACCAAGATTCAGTATTATTAAAGGAAAAATGAGAACACTAGATTAGAAAGACAGATAGGAAGAATAGATATCCCTAAATGATGCCAGATGCACTGAGATACAGATCATATTACATTTCTCCAGGCCATTTCTCTACTTTTTCTGCTCATTCCTTAGCCTCTAGCATTCAAGTGTGCTTGTTTTTCAGCCTCAAAAACAAAACTTCAAATGCTCATATTTGCTCACGTTAGATGGCATTCAGGTACAAGTCTAACATTTCATACCTTGGCGGAAAAGTTACTTCATCGTTCTCTAATAGTGAAAAAAAAAGTTTTAAACAAAGACTTTTATCACCAATGTATCCATCAAACATTCAGACACTGTGGGATTTAAAGAGACCTGAGGTTTTAAACTTTTTTCTTGATGGATTTTTATGCCACTTGTATTTTCAATAAGTATTTGCATTTATTTTTACAAGAAAAATTATCATGTGATTAAGGTATGTAAATGAACTTAGGAATTAATATTTAATTGAAAGGTTAATATTCTTAGCTGTTTTGAGTGATGCAAAGAAATTCCTAAGGATAAAAATGAATGGATTTCAAGTATGATGGTGGTTTGGAACAAAATGGGGAAGATATTTTTATGTTATTCTAAATGAATATAGTTAAAGGAATTTCAAAGTTAACTGAAATCTTAATTTGATCATAATTCATATGACTTTTTTGAAATGCCCTACTTATCATTACTTTGTTCATGCCCTTTCCTGTAGAAAACAAAACATTTAATTGACCCAGAGGATCTGTTCAAGAGTTATATCAATATACTTTAAAGGTAGATTTAATTTAAAATTAGAGCAAATTTTGCAGATGACTTAAGGAATAAGATAAAGTCATCTATTTACAAATCACTGACATCAAATTATACTTCATATACACATCATCAAAGGAATTTGTTAGAAATTATATTTTTTAACTTTTTATTTTGTATTGGAGTATAGCCAGTTAACAATGTTGTGATAACTTCAAGTGAATAGTAAAAGAACTCAACCATCCATATATATGTATCCATTATCCCTCAAACTCCCCTCCCATCCAGGCTGCCACATAACATTGAACAGAGTTGCCTGTGCTATAGGGTAGGTCCTAGAAATTATACTCTGACTTTTAAAAAAATTCCTCTTATTGGGAAAGTGAAAATGAATTACGTTTTCATCACAAGAGGTGGGAAAGAAATATTCATAGATGTCGTGAATGTTGTTCTGCAGAAAACTTTCTGAATCATCCTGTGAATAAGATAGATCTATAAAAAACAGGAATTGGGATAAAATCAGTCATCTCCTGGGAACTGTTTCATTACTAGATTCAACTTCTCCTGACCTTATGCTGATTATACGATACAGTTTTATGAGGAGATATAAAATGCTAGCAACTACCTTAGGTGGGGTTGGGGGTATCCAATCGCAACTTGACTCCTAAAACTAGTCTATTTAAAATTGTAGCATTAAATGATGGCAGAGGTTTCCAAAGGATAAAAATCAATAAATATTTTTAGGATCCTGATTGATGGACATTTCTGCAGTATTTTGAGATATTTCAAAATGGGTAGTAAATATTTCTCTAGGTGAAAGCTATAACTCGAAGCTAAAATGAATGTAATCTCAGGTCTGAACTAAGTTACAGGAGCATTAGGTTCAGGCATCTGGAGAAACGATTTCTTTTTTGTGTGCCATCCCTAAAGAAAATATAGTGGATCTTTTCTTTTAATAGAGGCCCACTTATTATGTAGCTTAACTTGACATATCCTACTGAGGCCTCTTCAGTCAGAACTGACCATGTATAACAGCAACATGTCAACACCTCAAAGACACAGACATCATTTATCTAGTAACTTCGATTATCTAGAAAACAACAAATATCAGGAAGTAATAAAAGTATTTGAATAGTCGAGACAGATAACATACAGACTGAATTTTATGAGCTCTCTGCTCATTGAAGAAATCTTTAGGCCTTTACTCTCTGTATCTAACCCTAACTTTACACATAATTTTAACTGTCTCTTATATTTGTTTACTCTGTCTATAGCAAATTAGAAGCAAGACATTAAAAGTTGGAGACATTGAAGGGAACACATCAACAGCAGGAAGAAGTCATACTGCGCAGCCTGAGCATACAGATGAGAAAGAAAAAAATTAGATCTTAGATTCAACCACCACTACCACCACCACCACCAACAACAATAGTAGTAATAGCTCTTTGCAGCCATTTAGGGTGCCATTCATGGCTCTTTTGTTAACCATAGTATAGATGATAGAAAATCAGGATCTCAAGTCTGTACACATTCCTATATGTGAAATACATCATCCCCTGTGGAGAAAGATTGTCTCCATAAACTCACCAGGAAACATTATTGAAGGTTTGAACTCATCTGTGATCACCAAGATATTTTATATTTGGCTTCCTGGGAATCTTGACATTAAGAAAAGGGATGATGTCTTAAGATATATACACCCAGTCACTGGAACTCCCAATTAAAAGTAATAAATTGACTTTCTGATGTATATGTGTCTTATATAATGGAAGTCCACTAGGAATCAAATCATCTTTGATTTTACTAATGAAATCCAGTCTGTCAACCTGCAAGTCTAAAGAAAGGAACATTAGTTTTGAAACCACAGTCCTTCAGAAAGGACTCAAACCCAGCCACACCTCAGATTGGGATCTCAAATTGAACCCCCATTCCCTGACTTAGGAGAGGACTCAAATACACTGACTTTTAATTGAATCTGATGACGTGGTCTCAGGACTTACTGAAGGTCAGATTCTCTTGTCTTGGCTCAGAAAGAATTCAGCAAGAGACAAAGTGACAGGTAAAGAGTGAGATTATTGGTATAGGACACTTGTGAGAAATACAAGCGAGCAGGCAAAGAGGACCATATTTTTCAAATCAAAGAAAAAGTAAGAAAAGGAGAAAACCATTTTCTTCTTCATTCTTGGGCAGATGTCAAGGCTTACATCATTAGTTCCTCCTCTGACCCAATATGGTCTAACCAGGACTGTCATAGTGTATTTAAATGATGTGTGTATTAACAGAAGGATGGTAACATATTCATCTCAGATTTTGGTATAATGTCTCATTTCCCCTAGTTTCTTTCACCTTTCACCTATATTCCTGTATTAGCTACATTCAGAGATGCCACTTCTCAAGGCCCATTAACTCCCTGACTTCATGTAACAAGACTCAGCCCCCATATCTATTGTCTTCTGTTTTAACTGTCAGAACCTGTGGCTTGAGAGTGCTTGGCACTTGAATGTGCTTGGTCTTCCTTCAGAGTAGAGTTGGTTTTTTTCTAGCTTACTGAATTATTTTCTTGAGTGGTCATTAGCTTACCACAGTCTCCCATAATGCTCTTAAAATTCCCTTTCTGTCTAATCTCCTAGTGGCATTTCTAAAACAACTATTTAATTATCCTACTCTATCCCTATCAGTTTCTCATAAGAATTAGAAGCCCTGACACCAACTGAGGCCTCAACACCAACCTACTCCTGTATTCCCCAACATAATAATTTATCTTCCAGCAAAGTTTTAGTGGGAAGATTCTGATTTTAAAGATTCTGTTCTATTTCCTAGAGGAAGTATTCATTTTCTTAAGGAAATCCTACAAGTACTTACCCATTTGCATGAGGCAAAAACATTCTTTAGCAAGTCACAGGCTGTGATATTTTTACAAATGACCCAATTACTCCTCTGAATCTTTAAACATTCACCATTAAAGAATTTCTGGTCACACATACAGACATTTTTTTATAATTATGGAGAAAACTTTAAAAAGCTTTTAGATGCAAAAATAAGACTTCCAATGCCCAGAATAAACAAAAGGATTTATAAGTACTTTTGTAATTTTAAAGCAGCTTTGGGGGAGGAAATTTCTGAGGTAGCATTGCAGATACTCTGTCCAAAATAAAACTGTGAGCCTGAAGCCTTTATCTATAAACAGAAACTTTGAGATATGGAGTTTCTAGCAGTCTTCTGACATCATAAATATTAACTAATGTCTTCCTGTGATTTTTCATTGACTGCAGTTCTGGGCACCATGCAAAGATGTATGACATAGTCATGGCTTATGTACAGAGGACAGATTGATGATTGCCAGATGCAGGAGGATGGGAGGGACTGGGAGAAATGGGGAACAGGTCAAAAGGTACAAACTTCCAGTTACAAAATAAAAAGTCATGAGGATATAATGTACAGCACGGTGGCTCTAGTTAATAATTCTGCATGTATCGGAGTTGCTAAGTGAGCAGATCCTAAAAATTCACATGACAAGAATTTTTTTGTAACTACCTAAGGTGATAATATTAACTAGATTCATTGTGCTGATCATTTCCCAATACATACACATATTGAATCATCATGCTTTGTACCAGAAATGAGTATTATGTTATATATGTCAATTAGACCTCAACTTTAATTTTTTTTTAATTCTTGAAAAATAAAATTTAGGGACTTCCCTGGCAGTCCCATGGTTGGGACTTCAGCTTCCAATGAAAGAGCTGCAGGGTCCTTCCCTGTTCAGGGAGCTATGATCCCACATGACTCGTGCCCGAAAAACCAAAATATAGAAGCAATATGGCAACAAATTCAATGAAGACTTTAAAATACTAAAATCAGACCACTTTAAAAAATAAAATAAAATTTAAAACCAGTCGTGGTTGCTCCTTATCACCTTAGTCAGACTTTAGAAGTACCATCATATTTTAAAAGCACATCCAGACAAAGTCTAAGAATGGATCTACTTCTCTTGTTTGCCTCTGAGTGTACTTATGAGAGTTGCATGTTTAGATAGGGTCAGGGCAGTGGCAAGTGGTCTTTTCTATTCCAGCTTATCAGTTCACAGTGATGTTAGGAGTAAGGAAGGGGAAGGACTGTTGAGTCAACCGCTTGTCGTTTCATTTGTATATTTGAGTCTGTAAACCGTTTAACAAAGCTGCTTGCACAGAGCAGCCCATGACAAGAGGCAAAGAGTGGGTGAAAGTAAAAGTGAAGTTGCTCAGTCATGTCCGACTCTTTGCGACCCCGTGGACTGTAGCCTACCAGGCTCCTCCGTCCATGGGATTCTCCAGGCAAGAATACTGGAGTGGGTTGCCATTTCTTTTTCCAGGGGAATCTTCCTGACCTAGGGATCAAACCCGGGTCTCCCATATTGGAGGCAGACGCTTTAACCTCTGAGCCACCAGGGATACACCCACAATGTGAGAAAACATGCCTACTAGGTGACCTTATGGGGGCTTCCCTGGTGGCACAGAGGTTAAAGCGTCTGCCTACAATGTGGGAGACCTGGGTTCGATCCCTGGGTCAGGAAGATCCCATGGAGAAGGAAATGGCAACCCACTCCAGTATTCTTGCCTGGAGAATCCCATGGATAGAGGAGCTTTGTGAGCTATAGTCCACGGGTCGCAAAAAGTCGGACACAACTGAGCGACTTCACTTTCAGATGACCTTGTAAGATGTGGGCCCTGTACTCAAGACAAAGTAAAAACTAATGAGAAAGAAAATCAGGCACTGCCGCTTCCAACAAACCCTCCTCTCAAATATGTGTTCCCTTATCTGGAGACACGCTTAGAAGACCATCTCATGCATGGTCATCTAAATGCATCTCATAGAGTGCTCAACCACAGATCTTGAAGCTGAAAGCCAATGGCAACCCTGCAGAGAGCCTGGCGAATAAAACAGAAATCCAGTGAGAGTGACACTTTGAGTTCTTATTAGTTCCACTTCTTTGTCAAGCCTCTGTTAGCAAAAGTACAATATGCTTTGTTCAGACCATTTTTGTTGTGTTGTTCAGTCACTAAGTCGTGTCCAACTCTTTGCGATCCCATAGACTGCAGCCTGCCAGGGTCCTCTGTCCATGGAATTTCCCAGGCAAGAATACTGGAGTGGATTGCCATTTCCCTCTCCATCAGACCATTTTTAGTAGTTAACAAAACATTACTTGAATTTGGGCTCTGCCTTTGACAGCTGGACACTAAACTTCCCTACGTATCCATTTTCCCATGTTAAATGGGTATAATAATGTATGCTTTCTGAGACTGCATTCAGTACTCAGACGTGATTAATATAACACACCAAGCAAAGCGCCTGCCATAGTGGATTCTCAGTAAATGGAAGCTGTCACTCATGGCATTTTATTAAGAATTCATCCCCTGCATATTTTTGCTCTCTAAACATCATATACTGACTTAACAAACACATAAAAAGTTGCCAACGTTCTTTTCATGGTTTATCTACCTATAAAATGAGCCTATCAAGCCAGAGAGCATATTTAAATCAAAGATAAACCATTTGGAACCACTTGAAAAAAAGACATTCCAATTTACATCCTTAGTGTTTTAGTAGAAATCAAATGCTATCTTAGGAGAAAAGTTTCTCCTCCTTTATATAATATAAAATATTCTTCTGTAGGGTTAGTACATTGACAAAGTCTTCCTTATTACTGGGAAATTGTTAAAATAACACAATCTATGGAAGAGAAATAAACTGTGACACTATACAATCATGGATTTATATATAGATGGATTATCCAAAGAAAACCTGTGAGAAAGAAATCAAAGAGCAAAAGAAATAAATGACCCAAAGTAGATTCTTTTTGGTGTTTTCTTTCTCATTTGCTTCATTTTTTTTATACAAGGGCTCAATAATTAGAAAAATATAATCAGAAATATCTACTGTTCTGGCAACTATGTGTTGCCAGATTGGATATCTGTACAAATATTCTTTTTTAATATAAATTTATTTATTTTAATTGGAGGTTAATTACTTTACAATATTGTATTGGTTTTTCCATACATCAACATGAAACCACCACAGGTATACACATGTTCCCCTTCCCGACCCCCCCACCCACCCACCCGTACCATCCCTCCGGGTCATCCCAGTGCACCAGCCCCAAGCAACCAGTATCATGCATCGAACTTGGACTGGCAATTTGTTTCATATATGATATTATGCATGTTTCAATGCCATTCTCCCAAATCATCCCACCCTCTCCCTCTCCCACAGAGTCCAAAAGACTGTTATATACATCTGTGTCTCTTTTGCTGTCTCGCATACAGGGTTATCGTTACCATCTTTCTAAATTCCATATATATGCATTAGTATACTGTATTGGTGTTTTTCTTTCTGGCTTACTTCACTCTGTATAATAGGCTCCAGTTTCATCCACCTCATTAGAACTAACTCAAATGTATTCTTTTTAATATCTGTGTCAATATTCTTATGTGAGGTGAGTGAAAGTCGCTCAATGGTATCTGACTCTTTGCGACCCATGGACTGTACAGTTCATGGAATTGTCCAGACCAGAGTACTGGAGTGGGTAGCCTTTCCCTTCTCTAGGGGATCTTCCCAACCCAGTGGTCAAACCCAGGTCCCCCACATTGCAGGCAGATTCTTTACCAGCGGAGCCACAAGGGAAGCCCAAGAACATGAATGGATAGCCTATCCCTTCTCCAGCAGATCTTCCCAACCCAGGAATCGAACCAGGGTCTCCTGCATTGCAGGCAGATTCTTTACCAGCTGAACTATCAGGGAAGCCCATTTTTATGTGAGTAGACAGCAAAAACTGATAGTTATAATAATGAGAAGAAACTCAGTAACAAAATTATTTTATTGTCAGGATTCTCATGATGTCAGATATATATCCTCTTTTATGATTTTTAAAAGTATGTGAACCCTTCAAAACACACCCAGTTTAGTTTCATGATGACCATTTTAAACACATTCAGACCTCTTCCTAAAAATTAAGTTTAAAATATGAAGAAATAAAATTGATATAGTAGAAGACTTGGGGACTCGAAGATCAGAAGACAAAAGTCTGTTTCATACCCTTTAAATGAAATTTAGAGACAACTGAAGGGAATTTTCCACCTTATCTAGCCTAAACAAGAGGACAAAAGGGTGGATAGTCCAGACTACAAGCAATGACCTATAAGATTAAAAAGAAGTCTCTTTGTTGCAATTTTATCATCACTTGTAAGTGATAAAGTGCCAGAAGACAGGCTTGTGGCAGTAGCAATACATTTTCTTTGAGGCAGTAAAATCGTCAACAAGGTGTCTGTATGTATGTAGCCCTGCTTGAATATGAAAGCAATTTTCCAAAACCCTGTACCTTAATTCTATTGTTTTCATCAAGAATGAATATTCTAGATCACAATTTTCAGTGACTGATTATAATGGACACAGCTTGAAAAATGGATAAGGAAGCTCCCCAAATGATTACTGAACAAGAGTCCAAGACCATCAGCAGCACTATTTGCATTTCCCTAAAAAGAGATTAAATGCTAACAGGACTGCTGTACATTTGTCTGCATAGCATCCTTGTATGCTTTTTCTATTAAGTTACAGTAAGGAAAGGGCAAGGTTGGAGTAGAACAAAAATAAGAAAATCTAAATAAAACAGACCTACATCAAAGTTTAAGAGGATTTGCACAGTAATATGAACATTAATATATACATTAGATTAAGACACTGAATTTTTAAAAGTTATTCCATTATTAGAAATAAAACAACTCCACTGAAATAATGTAAATGCCATTTAATTACATCACTTTCAACAAGATCATTTTAGGCTGTTTTCAAGTCTAGGTTGGAAAATATTAACATATCACCTTTAAGTATTTAATTCAGTTATGACCAAAGGCAATTTTAATTATTTAGTTTCTCAACAGCTTTTATGGATAATTTTATGGTCAATAGTTTTGTAGGAAGGCTGCTTAGAAAAGAGTAATAGCTTTTATGTGTGGAGAAACAAGCAGATTGTCATGAGTCAAAAATTAATTGCTCTGTCTGCTCTTTTGTTCCACTTAGTATGATTGGGTAAGTTCATGCTTTGGAGGTTTTCTTATCCTGGGAAGGGATTTATTTGTTTGTTTTTGTTATTGGTACTGCCACAGAGGGGGCATCCATAAATGATGATCTCAAATCAGAGCTTGATGATACTCCTTTTACAACATGCATAAGTGTGTGTACTTAAGAAATTGGCAGGGGTACTCGAGTGGTTGTTTTACAGACACAGAAGGGACCGCAAATGACAGGGAAGTTTAAAAGATTGTAGTACTCAGGGGAAAAGGGATAGCAGAATATTGATGGCCTGACAAGTTTAACACAAGTACTTTGGAAGATTGCTAGGGAGAAAATAGTACCCTAGAATCCTCAGAATATAATATACTTTACTTAATTGAGTTTTGAGAACAATAAGAAAGACCTTCACTTTGAAGACGTTTCTAACATAGGATGGTTTGTTTCATTAAGTAGCATAGTAAGTAGTATAGTTCCATATTTCATTTGCTCTATGAGGATTTAAGGGCTTCCCAGGTGGCGCTAGTGGTAAAGAATCTGCCTGCCATCGCAGAAGATGTAAGAGACGTGGATTCGATCCCTGGGTTGGGAAGATCCCCTGGAGGAGGGCATGGCAAACCCATTCCCGTATTCTTGCCTGGAGAATCCCATGGACAGAGGAGCCTGGTGGGCCAAGGTCTACAGGGCCACAAAGAATTGGACACAACTGATGCAACTCAGCACACATCCACATGAGGATTTAAAGTCTTGTAGAAGCTCATTCTGCACCTCAAATATCACTGGAAAAATTCTATAAATGTGAGGGTAAAAAAAGGTTTCAAAGATGGATTTAATGTGGGTAGACTTAGAACATTTGTAAAGAGTCAAGAATGTCATAAACCCCTGGTGACGTCTTCCTTTTTGGAGACTTGCTTTCTAATTTTTATAAACAGTATCATGGAAAGATGCTTATGCATGGGGTTTTCCTATCTTTCAGGGTTTCACTTGCTTTTAAAACCATGATAGGGAGATTCAAGCAACTTCATTTTGTAAAAGATGCACCACACCAACCACACATTTGAAAATTCTTGCTTATTTATAAGTAATAGACCATAATGGTGAAGCTAAAACAATAGTCATATTTTTTGAAGGCACTATCAGAAAAATGAAAAAAGTCTTGAAATCTCTAGTCCTCTAAACAATTAGGCAGTAGCCTGGCTGGAATGGTTTAGTAATAAGTGGTCCCAGAAAGAAAAGGGTTGAGCAAAGGAAACTTCAAGTTCTCTCTTACATCCAACTCTGTGCAGCTACCCTCCATAAAACAGAATTTAAATGCCTTTTTTTCTTTCTTTTTACATTTTTTTTAATGTGAACCATATTTGAAAGTCTTTATTGAATTTGTAACAATATTGCTTCTGTTTCATGTTTCTGTTTTCTGGCCCTGAAGCATGTGGTATCTTAGCTCCTCAATCAAGGATCAAACCCCAACCCCCTGCATTGGAAGGCAAAGTCTTAACCTCTGAGCCACCAGGGAAGTCCCTAAATCACTTTTATATTTGGGGGAAAAACAATATTTCTAAATTATCTATTTTTCCTCCCATCCTCACATCAGTTCCTCAGAACCACTCTAACTTTGACTTTTTCTTTACCCATATTTAGTAAGAGTGATTTCTCTACATTAAAATATAGGGCAAAATTTAAAAAGAAACATGTAAGTCACCTGAAGTCATCTCTGCCCTCTTAATTTTATAGCAAAAAGGAACTACGGCAGGCAGAAATCAGATGATCCAATCAAGACCACACAAATACTTCCTCATATAGCCCAAATCAGAACCCTGATATTTGTCTACTTAGTACATGAGTCTTCCATATTTAACAAGGAAAGTGGTTCTGAGTTACTCCATGGCCAAAGTACATATAATAGTGTAGGCAAAATCCATTATGTGTCTCTGCATTATATGGCATATGCTTTATATATATATATGAATGACTGATGTGAAATGGTATTTCCTTTTTTATTTACTTTATTTTTAAAAAATATTTCTTTATTCAACTGTATTGGGTCTTAATTGTGGCTCTTAGTTGTAGAATACTGGGTCTTTCATCACATGTGGGATCTTAGTTCCCTGACTAGGAATCAAACTCACATCCACTGCATTGGAAGGCAGATTCTTAGCCACTGGACCACAAAGGGTATTTATTCCCTGATAAATGCTTCTTTACATTATGGCTTTCTTACTGCTCTATCTATGAATGCCCCACCTCATGAATGAGGTCAAAGAGCCCAGATTCTAATACATCATTTAAAGATTTGTCTTTCTGAAACCACAATGTAGAGGACACTCTAGATGTGTCCTTAGAAGGAAATGAATGTTATTCCTGGTGCAGAAAATGAGTTAAACTTTTAGACTAGGATAAGGAAGGGTTTATTTCTCTCTAGATTAAATAATCTAATTTATAACTTTTCATTCATTAATAGCCAAATGTGATTTTAATTGAATTTGGTTTGATTTAATATATTAATCCTAAGAGTTTGAGAAATAGTATTGTGAATTAATTAGCCTCCAATTAAAATTAAATAAATGAAAAGAATATGAGCTGGGTCAGTTATAAAATAAAATATCATGCTAACAAGTACAAGTGATTTTTTTTTAATTTACTATTTGGTAGAAAATATGACTTTTCAAAATATCAGATATAGTGTATATGAGAAAACTTTTTAGGAGTCCACAACCTGAAATGAAATATTTCATTTAGTGTTATTAATAAGCTAGGGGCTTCCCAGGTGGCACTAGTGGTAAAGAACCCACCTGCCAATGCAGGAGACGTAAGAGATGTGGGTTCAATCCCTGGGTTGGGAAGATCCCCTGGAATAGGAAATGGCAACCCACTGCAGTATTCTTGCCTGCAAAATTTCATGGACAGAGAAGCCTGGTGGACTACAGACTATGGGGTCACAAAGAGTTGGATATGACTGAGCACACACGCACACGTGCGCACACACACGCACACACACGCACACACACAATAAGCTAGAATTGGGATGAGAGGGAGACTTTCTGAATTACATGCCCTAGGCTTGTAGTTAAATGTTCCTTAATAAACATTCACTGCTGATCTTGATGCTGGGAAAGATTGAGGGCAGGAGAAGATGACAACAGAGGATGAGATGGTTGGACGGCATCACTGACTCAGTGGACATGAGTTTGAACAAACTCCAGAAGATGGTGAAAGACAGGGAAGCCTGGTGTTCTGCAGTCCATGGGGTTGCAAAGAGGTGGACACAACTGAGTGACTAAACAACAAAATCTCTGTATAAGAAAGATGTTTTCAGAGACACATTGTTTCTATTCAAAAGATCAGATTAATTTGATGAAAAGGACCCTTTTAATAAAACAACTCTGGGGGAGAAGCATTTCTGGAATGACAGACTAAGGACCTCAGAATATTCAGTCCTTCATAAAATCATTGTTGCTGCTGCTAAGTCATTTCAGTCGTGTCCAACTCTGTGTGACCCCATAGACGGCAGCCCACCAGGCTCCCCGATCCCTGGGACTCTCTAAGCATTGTAAACACCTGCAAAAATTGTCAAAGTCAACTTTTTCAAGAATCTTAAAATTAACCAAAGGCTTACACTGATCCAGGGAGCATTCATTCAAGAAAAAACAGCTGAAGCTGGGTAAGAGCAGTGAGCTTTGAGGCGTTTTAGCTCCAGTTTCCCAGACCTCTCTCCCTAGTTCAAAAATCACCTTGAAGACCAGCAGCCTTAGAACTATGGTTAGTAAGAATAAATATGAGAAAGTCCAGAGGCCCCTAAAGGAAACCCAACAGGTCTGGAGCTCTTGCAGAAGCCCCAGTCTCATGACACTGTCATGATTTACATTCTTCCTGTCCAGAAGCTCCCCGGGAAGAGGACAGATGTGAATCAGAGATCACCCAGAAAGGAAGTCCTATCTCCAAATATTAGTCCAAAACAAAGGAGCTGTTTAATATCATCTGAGGTGGTGATACTAGTAGGGCCAATAAGAGGCTGACCAAAAACCTGCAAAGGAAGATCTAGGTAATAAGATATCCATAGGCGCCAACCCATAACGTATTTCTTAGGACCTAGAGTGCTGCAGGCACATGCTAGAAGCATATGGGAAGGCCTTTTCTCTCAGCTCTTTCCATTTTATTTAAAGTATAGTTAATTTACAATGTTCTATTAGTTTCAGTGTACAGCAAAGTGATCCAAAAATACGTATATACATACACAAACACATATCTTTCTTTTTTTTTTAATTTTATTTTATTTTTAAACTTTACATAATTGTATTAGTTTTGCCAAATATCAAAATGAATCCGCCACAGGTATACATGTGTTCCCCATCCTGAACCCTCCTCCCTCCTCCCTCCCCATACCATCCCTCTGGGTCGTCCCAGTGCACTAGCCCCAAGCATCCAGTATCGTGTATCAAACCTGGACTGGCAACTCGTTTCTTACATGATATTTTACATGTTTCAATGTCATTTTCCCAAATCTTCCCACCCTCTCCCTCTCCCACAGAGTCCATAAGACTGTTCTATACATCAGTGTCTCTTTTGCTGTCTCGTACACCGGGTTATTGTTACCATCTTTCTAAATTCCATATATATGCGTTAGTATACTGTATTTATGTTTTTCCTTCTGGCTTACTTCACTGTGTATAATAGGCTCCAGTTTCATCCATCTCATTAGAACTGATTCAAATGTATTCTTTTTAATGGCTGAGTAATACTCCATTGTGTATATCCACTCATCTGCTGATGGACATCTAGGTTGTTTCCATGTCCTGGCTATTATAAACAGTGCTGCGATGAACATTGGGGTACACGTGTCTCTTTCCCTTCTGGTTTCCTCAGTGTGTATGCCCAGCAGTGGGATTGCTGGATCATAAGGCAGTTCTATTTCCAGTTTTTTAAGGAATCTCCACACTGTTCTCCATAGTGGCTGTACTAGTTTGCATTCCCACCAACAGTGTAAGAGGGTTCCCTTTTCTCCACACCCTCTCCAGCATTTATTATTTGTAGACTTTTGGATCGCAGCCATTCTGACTGGTGTGAAATGGTACCTCATAGTGGTTTTGATTTGCATTTCTCTGATAATGAGTGATGCTGAGCATCTTTTCATGTGTTTGTTAGCCATCTGTATGTCTTCTTTGGAGAAATGTCTATTTAGTTCTTTGGCCCATTTTTTGATTGGGTCGTTTATTTTTCTGGAGTTGAGCTGTAGGAGTTGCTTGTATATTTTTGAGATTAGTTGTTTGTCAGTTGCTTCATTTGCTATTATTTTCTCCCATTCTGAAGGCTGTCTTTTCACCTTGCTAATAGTTTCCTTTGATGTGCAGAAGCTTTTAAGGTTAATTAGGTCACATTTGTTTATTTTTTTTTTCCAATTATTATAATTTTATTTTATTTTTAAACTTTACATAATTGTATTAGTTTTGCCAAATATCAAAATGAATCCGCCACAGGTATACATGTGTTCCCCATCTTGATTTTATTTCCAATATTCTGGGAGGTGGGTCATAGAGGATCCTGCTGTGATGTATGTCAGAGAGTGTTTTGCCTATGTTCTCCTCTAGGAGTTTTATAGTTTCTGGTCTTACGTTTAGATCTTTAATCCATTTTGAGTTTATTTTTGTGTATGGTGTTAGAAAGTGGTCTAGTTTCATTCTTTTACAAGTGGTTGACCAGTTTTCCCAGCACCACTTGTTAAAGAGATTGTCTTTAATCCATTGTATATTCTTGCCTCCTTTGTCAAAGATAAGGTGTCCATATATCTTTCTATTTCAGTTTCTTTTCCATTATAGGTTAATTAGAAGACATTGAATATAGTTCCCTGTACTACACAGTAGGTCCTTGCCATTTACTTATTTTATATACAATAGCGTGGCTCAGTGGGTAAAAGAATCCTCCTGAAATGCAGGATATACAGGAGACATAGGTTTCATCCCTGGGTTGGGAAGATCCCCTGGAGAAGGAAATTGCAATCCATGCCAGTTTTCTTGCCTGAAAATCCCACGGACAAAGGAGTCCAGCAGGCTACAGTCCAAAGGATCACAGAGAGTCAGACACTGAGTAAGCATGCATGTACAATGTGTATATTTTAATCCCAAACTCCTAATTTATTTCTCTTCACCCTGCTACCTCCTTTAGTAACCATTAGTTTGTTTTCTATGCCTGCGAATTAGTTCATTTGTATCACTTTTTAGGATTTCACAAATAAGTGATATGATATATGTCTTTGACTTCTCTTAATACAATAATTGCTGGGTCCATCCATGTTGCTGCAAATGGTATTATTTCATGCTTTTCTATGGATGAGTAATATTGCATGTACAATGTATTATATATACATATCACATCTTCTTTATCCATTCGTCAGTGGGTGTTTAAGTTGCTTCCATTATCTTGGCTATTATAAACAGAGATGGTATGAATATTGGCTCATGCCAAATCTCTCTGAATTATAGGATTGCAGGATTATATGGTAGTTTATTTTTAGTTTTTAAGGAACCTCCATACAGTTCTCCAAAGTAGTTACACCAATTTACACCTCCACCAGCAGTGAAGGAGGTTTTCCTTTTTTCCACACCCTCTCCAGCATTTATCATTTATAGACTTTTTAATGATGATCTCTTTGACTGGTGTAAGGTGATACCTCATTACAGTTTTGGTTTGCATTTCTCTAATAACAAGTGATATTGAACATCTTTTCATGTTTCTACTGACCATCTATATGTCTTTGAAGAACTGTCCATTTAGCTCTTCTGCCCACTTTTTGATTGGGTTGTCTTTTTGATATTAAGCTCTGTGACCTGTCTAATCTCATAGCTCTTGCTGACCTTAAGGCTTTGTACAAATATCAGTGACCACTAAGTGGTCAGAATTGTAAAGTGCCTGAGTATTCAAGACATGCATAAAAAGGTACGAAACTCCTCAGCAAAAAGAGATTGACTTACTGGTTTGAGAAATCTAAGGAACTCTCTATCTAGTTATTGGGCTTTCCTGGTTGCTCAGATGGTAAAGGATCTACCTGAAATATCAGAGACCTGGGTTCAATGCCTGGGTCAGAAAGATTCCCCTGGAGAAGGGAATGGCAACCCCCTCTAGTATTCTTGCCTAGAAAATTCCATGGACAGAGGAGCCTACCTAGTTATTACCTGACCACTAAGCTAACTAAGAGAGATTACAGTGGCTGCACATTTTTCAGAATTAGTCCAGGAAAGTTACAAAACAACCAAATAGTAGCAACAATCTCAAACTCCAGAGAAGGAGGTGAATCTGATTTTTAAGATACCCACATTATGTCCAAAATTCACCAAAACTTATGAGAGATGCAAAGAAATAGAAAAGTACAAAGCCACACAGGAGAAAAAAAAAAGAAAAAACAGCCAATAGAAACTGTCCATGAGGAAATTCAGATATTTGGGTTTATTAGAATAAGTCATTAAATCGACTGGAATAAATATTATCAAAGAACTAGAAGAAACAATGTCCAAATAATTTAAGTATCAGGACAGTGTCTCACCAACTAGGGAATACCAATAAACAGAATTTATTTAAAATATAAACAACAGCCAAGGAGAAATTTAATTCAAAATTGATAAACCTGAATGTACATATTCATGAGCTTAGCCTAGGCAATAATGTCTTAGGTATGATACCAAAAGCATAAGAGGCTGTGTGTGTGTGTGTGTGTGTGTGTGTGTGTAAACTAGACATCAAAATTTAAAACTTTTGTGCTTCAAAATATACTATGGAGAAACTGAAAAAACAACTCACCAAATGCGAGAAATATTTGTAAATTCTATATCTGATAAATTTTTTTTTCTTATTTTTATATTTGGAAGTTCTTCCCTTTAACCACTTTCATCCTTTTTACCTGTCCACCCACTTGCTGCCTCTGGCAACCACCAGTCTATTCTGTGTATGCAAGAGCTCAGTTTTGTTTTTGTTTGCTGTTGTTTTAGATTTCATACATAAATTAGGCAAAATAGCATGTATCTTTCTCTCTCTGACTTGTTTTACTTAGCATAATGCCCTGAAGGTCCATCCATGTCTTTGCAAATGTCAAGATTTCTTTCCTTTTTTTTTTTTTTTGCCAAATATTCCATTGTATACATATACCACAATTTGTTTATCCATTCTTCCATCTTGAAACACCTAGGTTGTCCTCATTTCCTGACTACTGTAAATAATGCTACAGTAAACATGGGGGTGCATGTATCTTTTGAGTTAGTGTTTTTGCTCTCTTTGGGTAAACAGCCAGAAGTGGATTTCCCTTATGGCTCAGCTGGTAAAGAATCTGCCTGCAATGCGGGAGTCCTGGGTTTGATCCCTGGGTTGGAAAGATCCCCTGGAGAAGGGAAAGGATACCCACTCCAGTATTCTGGCCTGGAGAATTCCATATGGACTATACAATCCATAGAATCGCAAAGAGTCGGACACGACTGAGCAACCTTCACTTTCACTTTTTTCCAGAAGTAGAATTGTTGGATCATATGGTCATTATATTTTTAATTTGTTGAAGAACCTCCATACTGTTTTCCATAATGGCTGCACCAATTTGCATTGCTACCAACTATGCATGAATGTTCCCTTTCCTCCATATCCTCATCAATACTTGTCATTTCATATCTTTTTATAATAGCCATTCTAGCAGGTATGGAGGCAATTTATCCTCGTGATTTTTATTTGCATGTCTCTGATGATTAGTGAAGCTAAGCACTTTTTCATGTTTCTGTCAGCCACATGTGTATCTTCTTTGGAAAAGAAAATGTCTGTTTAGTTCCATTTTATGGTACTGAGTTATATGAATCCTTCATATATTTTGGATATTTACCCCTTTTCAGATATTCCCAACCCAGGTATCAAACCCGGGTCTCCTGCATTGCAGGCAGAGTCTTTACTGTCTGAGCTATTACATATGCTTCATGAGATATTTAATTTGCAAATATTTTCTCCCATTTGGTAGGTTGGACTTTTGTTTTGTTGATGGTTTCTGTTTTTTTGTGGAAAAGCTTTTAATTTGGTACACCCTCACTTGTTTATTTTTGCTGTTGTTGCATCTGCTTTTGGTGTAAAATCCAAAAAATCATCATAAAGACCCATGTGAAAGAGCTTATTACCTTTATTTTCTTCTAGGAGTTTCATGGTTGCAGGTCTGTGTTCAAGTCGATAGTTCATTTTGAGTTGACTTTTTGGTATAGTGTGAAACAGTGGCTGTCCAGTTTTCCCAGCACCATTTATTAAAGACACTGTCCCTTCTCCATTGTATATTCTTGGTTCCTTTGTCATATATTAATTGACCGTATATGCTTGGGTTTATTTCTGGGTTCTCTATGTGGTCCTATTGATCTATGTGCCTGCTTTTATGCCAATACCACATTGTTTTTATTAGCATATAGATTTTAAATCTAGTTTGAAATCAGAAAATGTGATGCCTCCAGCTTTGTTCTTCTTCCTCAAAATTGCTTACCGTACAATAGAATAGTATTTCTCAATAAAAAAGAATGGAGCACTTGATACATGCTACAACATGCATAAACTTTGAGGACAATATTGTATCGATAGAAGCCAGTCACAAAAGACCATGTATCTATGATTCCATTTACATGAGATATATAGAAAAGGTAAATCCATAGAGATAGAAAGTAGAGGGGGGAGAGAGAAAGGAGAGTGACTGTTAATGGCTAAGGAGTTTCTTTTAGGGGTGATGTAAATATTCTAAGATTATTGATAGTGATGATAACTGTACAATTATGTTAATTATACAAATTATGTATAGTTATGATAATTGTACAGAATGTTAAAAGCATTGAATTTTGCACTTTAAGATGATTATTTTTATGGTATATGAATTATATTTCAGCAAAGTTAATGTTAAGAAAAAGGATTTTTAAAAATTACAGCCCAAACCTAAAGTAAGCAAAACAGAAAAATTCACAGGCCTTGGTGCTTTGTACTTAGTTGTTCAGGCATGTCTGACTCTTTGCAGCCCCACGGACTATAGCCTGCCAGACTGCTCTGCCCATAGGATTTCCCAGGCAAGAATACTGGAGTGGGTTGGCATTTCCTCCTGCAGGGGATCTTCTTGACCCAGGGATCAAACCTGTGTCTACTTGTGCCTCCTGCATTGCGGGGGGATTCTTTACTTGCCGAGCCATCAGGGAAGTCCAGCAGGCTTTGGACTACCTTCCAAAGTGCATACAACTGGTATGACTGATTACCCATAACAAAACAGACACATGGACCTTCAAACTCAGGCAGCTAGCACTTTTTTAAATGGCATTTAGCAATAATTTTTATACATATGTAAATATACATATGCACATAATTTAGAACACCCAGTATTTGTGCATATAGTCCATAGACACGTAATGTTACATTGTGTGCACAAGCATAAGCATACGTGTACATATTTCAAGTATACACTTCTGGTATTCTTTTCTATTTGGCTCCTCCTCCTTTTATGCTTCCCTCTTCACTGATGTCAAACACCCTCCCCCAAATCATCCATGTTTAAAATATAATATTACTCTTATTTTTCCGTACTCCTAAAATCCTGTGTAGTTATGCACAGTCACACAATGGGGATTATCCTGATTTTTTAAAGTGAAGTCATGGTGATCTGGTTCTCTACATCTGGATTATCATTCTATAATACCTTGTGGAAATTCTTCCAAGGCGTCGGATACAGTTCTAATTCATTCTTTTAAAGCTGCATAATAGTCCTAACTGTCCACACTGTGACTGAGCTGTAACGTATTCAGACATCCCCTTGCTCAGAGACATTCATTTTGCTTCGACTTTTTGGCTGTGAAAAATGCTGCAATAAACAACTTCAGTTCTTAGAAATATATGTTCTATGTATGTTTTAGTTTCTAAGGCACAAATTCCCTGGAGTAGCATGAAATATTTATAATTATATAGGGAGATATATTATATAATGACATAATTTATATATATATATATATAAAAACACAAATGGATGTTGCCAGAAAAACTGTAATATTATTTATCTACTTCAATGTATTTATATAGACTTTTCCCACATCCCTACCTATAATAGGGATTATAGTTCTTTTTCATTTTTGCTATGTAGTTCTTTTTCATTATTGTTTATTCAATTAGTGAGGATTCTTCCCATTACAAATTTAAAAAGAGAACTATCCAACTACTTAACCAATGAGGGAATAGATTTGCTCACAAAATTATACAATATTATCAAGATTGGTTTCTCTGTCTTTCTCTCTCGGCTCCCCACCCCCCCTTTGTTTGACTCTCTGTTCTTCTCTGGTCCCATGATGGTGACCAGCCAACTCCTCGGGTTACACTCCTCAAGCTTAAGATCCAACAGGAAAGAGACAGAACCTTGTTTTACCATTGACAGTGATAGATCTGAGGTTCACTCCCACCGGACCAATTGTAGGCAAGTTTGAACATTGTACGGTTGTGTAAATATGATTCCTTGATGGTTTTAGGTCTGGGTCACGTGCTCTACTCAGGACTAGAGACAGAGCCTCCAGCAGAGGATAGGCAGTGGGGACGGGAGGTAGGGGAGAAGAAGCAACCCCTTTAAAATTAGCAGGTTTTTTTCAAAAAAAAAAAGAATAGCAAGAGTGGGCTCCATTACATCCTTCTTAATCTGTGAAGTACGATTGCATCTTATTTATATTGCAGTTGGTACAGAAGGATGTGTTCATCCTAAGTCAATGATGGTTCACCCCATGCGGCTAAGTCACTTCAGTCGTGTCTGACTCTGTGCGACCCCATAGACGGCAGCCCACCAGGCTCCCCCGTCCCTGGGATTCTCCAGGCAAGAACACTGGAGTGGGTTGCCATTTCCTTCTCCAATGCATGAAAGTGAAAAGTGAAAGTGAAGTCGCTCAGTCGTGTCCGACTCCTCGCGACCCCATGGACTGCAGCCTACTAGGCTCCTCTATCCATGGGATTTTCCAGGCAAGAGTACTGGAATGGGGTGCCATTGCCTTCTCCGGTTCACCCCATAAACAACTGTAAACGTCAAAAATTACAATTTTAACCTTTTGTTGGATTTTTTACTGTCATTTTTTGTATCTTAAATGATCATATCATTTCCTCTGTTCTTATCACTTGAGAGTAATCATTAAGAATCTCTGTTTTTAGAATAGGTTATGTTGCAGTGTAGTTAAGAGTCTATGAGAAATAAAAGGCTATAGGCTTTTAACATTATTTTCTTAGTTTCTTACCCTTACTTATGTCTTTTCTCATTTCCCCTTTTTTCATAATATTACTGTTCCTATCTCTAGCCTTTTCTGCTTCAACTCTCCCATCCTTAAAATCCACCACTTATAATGTATACAAATTGTGTGGGAAATACGAGGGGAGAGTGTAAATCTAAAGTATTTATCTGAAACATGTACAAGCTTCAATACAAAAGCCCTGGGACAGGCTGAGTCGGTCTTGATGACAATTACACGTGAGCACCTGGAGGCTCACTTATTTATTAAATGAATGAAATTATTTAGGGCAGGGGTCCCCAACCTCCAGGATCTCAGGCCTGATGATCTGAGGTGGAGCTGACAAAATAATAATAGAAATAAAGTGCACAATAAACGTGACGTGCTTGAATCAACCTGAAACCACCACCCACCCCTGTCTGCAGAAAAACTGTCTTACGCGGAACCAACCTCTGGTGCTAAAAAGTTTGGGGACTGCTGGTTTAGGGTACTCAGAGCTCTTTTTCACTCACTTTCTGGTCCTTAATTATATCAAGGATAGATGAGGTTGTCAGGTAATTAACTCAGGGTAAGTGAAGTTTATAGTGTGTGCGTGTACATATATTATACTGTACCTTATAAAAATACAGATATAACAGGAGCTCAGGCTCAGGAATCTACGCTCAAAACGTGGTTTCAGCCCATACTGGCTGTGTGATCTGGAAAATATCCTAAACCTCTCTGACTCGGGGCTTTTATCTGTAATGGGGCAACAATGAAGGTATCATTTCAAAGGGCTGTTGTGAGTTTTGAGATCATCTTTGTGAAACTCAGCAAGGTGCCTGATATGTCATGCATTCCATCAGTGATAGTTGATATTATTTGTTTACTGTTTCCTTCCCACTAGACTGTGAATGATAATGTTCTCAGAACCTGTCACAGTTCCTGGGATGTGATAGGTTACACACAAATATTTAACATGTTACTAGAAACTACAAGATACTTTGCCTCTGTTCAAAGATACGTACATGTATATTGACATCATCTCAGACAGGAACTGCTATTGTAAACATTGCTGGACTAGGTAGGAATCAGCAGGTATAAAATGAAGTGAAGGCTTCCCTGGTGGCTCAGTGGTAGAGAATCTGTCCACTAATGCAAGGGGCACCGGTTAGATCCGTGATCCGGAAGATCTCACGTGCCACAGAGCAACTAAGCCTGTGGGCCACAGCTATCGAGCTTGTGCTCTAGAGCCTACGAGCCGCAACTCCTAAGCCCACGTGCCACAACCACTGAAGCCTGCGCATCTTAGGGCTTGTGCTCTGCAACAACAGAAGACACTGCAATGAGAAGCCCACACACCGCCGAGAGTAGCCCCTGCTCACTGCAACTAGAGAAAAGCCTATGCAGCAACAAAGACCAAGGGTAGCCAAAAATAATAAATACATAAAAATTATTAAAAAGTAAAATGAGACTGTACAGGCTTGGGCTTAGCCATCAGAATTCCTGAAAATTGTGTGGGTAAATCCCTGAAATGGAATTATGTTTTCCTGTTTCCCTTCTAACAGGCTACTTGTTTTCCTGATGAAAAATTCTTCCTCCTGCAATATTTTGCATAGAGAGACCATCACTTTCAAAAAGATAAGGCAATTAAGAGGGTAAAGAGGGCTTAACAAGTTGAGTGTAGAAATAGCAAAGTTTTTCTCTTTTTTGGAGGCATTCAGATTCTGATCTGAGCTGTTCAGCTTTTAAATAACATTGCCTCAAGTTACCTGGGGAATCCTTTCTGGACACGTTGACCCTGGAATGTCTTTGGGATTTCATGGCTCCACTACATTTTATCCTGTAATTTCTTCTCTCATAACCGCGCCCCACCCCAGCCCTCCAAAAGTACCAGGCTTTATTTAAAATACAAACACAAAGAAAATCAAGATTATACAGAGATGTTAGGAACCAGCGCCCTGCCTTCAACTTTCAATCCTCTTATTAATACTCATGTCATGACTCTTGTCGAGGGAATGCTGGGGTGTCAGTGTCCTCAATCAGCGTTCTCTCAGTCACTTTCATTAGCAGCCATGTTTTCTTGACAAAGGATAACAAATGGACACTGTTGGTCCCTAATGTGCTTTTGACTACGGATCTTGCACCATTTCTCCGTGAAGCAATTGCAATTATTTGTCATTTTAATATGACTTGGCAAGGAGGTCTAAAAAACATGGCTATTATTCATCAGTATGTATATTTTGTACTTATATTAATATTAGAATATCATTATTACTCGCCTCACATTGTATGAGCAAGATAAAATTACACCATGTAAAAAATGCATTAAATTCTCTTTGGCTGCACTCATATAGCACAAGTAAATGTAATTTAAGAGCTTGTACCATTTATATGCTAAACACTACCATTTATTATTATTAGTAAAGAAATACTTTTACCTCTGCACTAATGGAAAGGATATCAATATGTTCTCATTGTTAATTGGAAATAATGTAGCTAATGCTAAAACTCAAACCTCTTAAAGTGTATCTATCCATCCTTTTACATCCTGAAATGTTCTAGTGCCTAATTTTTCTATCATGTTGGCATAATGTACATTTAATTTTGATATTAGAATATAGCTCTGTAATTCTTTCATTATGCATTCTTTCAGAGGCTTTTGCACAGAAGATTACTCTGAAACCTTTGAAATTCAAGAACTAGCTTTGTACATAACTACTCATAATTTTCAAGCGACCTTCTCTCAATGGATATAGTAATGTTGTATTATAAGTGTGATGAAACAAGTGAAATTTCTATCCAGTTCTGGGTAGTTTTAAATTACTTCTGTAATTGTATCAGTCCTTTTTTCTAATTCCAAGCTAGAGTTAAGTAAAATTCAAGTGTGTTGTGAATAAACAATGTTTTTAATAGCTATATGCTAAGCCAGTGGAAGGAGAGGGAAAATTTACTAGATTGTTTCTTTGAATTAAGAGCAGCACACATGCACACACATATTCATACTTTAATAAGAGTCAAAGAAAAGCCAATCAAGTAGATGTTTGCATTTCAACATAATAAGATCTGCATCATCATAGCTCAAGGTAAAATAAGTAAATTAAACTTTTTTTTTTTTTTTGCTCAATTACAATTTTTTCTTTCATTATTTACTAGGTGCCTTAGAATAGGCTAGGTTTCAGTTCAGTTCAATTCAGTCGCTCAGTCGTGTCCGACTCTTTGTGACCCCATGAATCACAGCTAGGTTTGCACTTTTTAAATCACCTACTGTATACAAGAGACTATACTAAGGCTTGACTTCAGTATCATTAAACTTACAAAATTGGGAAGGGGAGGGTGGGATGAACTGGGAGATTAGGATTGATATATGTACATTGCCATGTGTGAAATAGCTAGTGGGAAGCTGCTGTATAGCTCAGGGAGTTAGCTCAGAGCTCTGTGATGAGCTAGCGCAGTGGAAGTGGAAGGTGGTGGGAGGGAGGTCCAAGATGAAGGGAAGATATGTAGACACATAGCTGACTCACCTTGTTGTACAGCAAAAAACTAACACAGCATTGCAAAGCAGTTATACCCAAATTAAAAAAAAAAGTTGTGGAAGCAAGAAATAACCTCTTAGATGGGAAAGAAAGCAAAGGGCAAACATTAAAGCAAAATATCTGGTTTGTTTGTGTTGGTAAGTAGGAAGGGTAAGATGGAAGATAGGAAAAGACTAGAAACAATTAAAAGAGCATTGCCAAATTTCCAGTTATAGGATAACTGGAATGAAATAAATTGTGCTGAAGAGAAATATGTATATTCAATGATACTCATTCCATGACTATGTATAAAGTAAGGGACTGTTTAAATGAAATATAGATGACCTTTCAAAGACTATAGCTATGAAAACACTTAAAATTATGTCTTAAGGGTGTAATTTTAGATGCAGAGATATAAAAATACATCAAGTAAAAGTAGATTTTTAAATGAATGTACTCACATATGAAACACAGATATATACATGTATAAAGCAGTATGCTACAAATATTCACCAAGTGACAAGATTATGGGTGCTTTTAATTTTCTTCTTTATACTTTTTGTGTTACTCAGATTTTCTGCAACAAATATATTACTTTGTCAGAAAAAAGTCACTTAAAAGGCATACTAAAATATTAATTAGAAGATTATTTTTTAATGTGTAGAATTTAAAACCTTTATTTTCATGCCTCAATACTGGACTAAATTATGGGTTTCTGTTGAATTTATTAGGAGGCTTAAATTTGTGCTAAATAAACTTTTGGCCCTTTTTAATGATATTTTAAATAGTGATGCTTAATATTTTTTAAAGTATCCATAGGAAAGGCTCAACCTTGTAGGAGGTATATTAAAAACTTGCTCCCAGCCTAAAGAAGTCACAGAACCTCTAGGAAATACCAAAAGACTATTTTTTAAGAGAAACAGTAATATCATCCAGCTTTTTTCAAGGATTGAATCACTCACTGACGGTTTTATCCCAGGGTCAAATTTGAAACACAGATGGATTCAAAAAATCATGAAAAATTATGTAAGCTTTTACTGAACACCTTTTGAGGAGACAGTGAAACACGAACTACATTACAAAAAACATGGCAAAATTTCCCCCCAAATGCTTTTGAGCAACTCTTCTTTACCTTGAATTTCCAGCCCTAACTTACTCCCTTTCCTGGGAGTCTTTATGGTTTTCTGCTTGTCTGCACGTTTCATCTATGCCAAAGTTCCTCCAGCTTTCTCCTTCCTCTCAAGTCATTACCTTCCTTCCCTCTCCAGAAATTCCGTTTCTATGGGAAGATCATTTGTCATCTTGGATGGAATCTTCCAGTTTTATTCTCCACCATCCATTCTAGTCAGCATCGCTGTTTACTTATCTGTAAAAATGTGAATATTCTTTCCAACCTCAGAATAGGCAACTAGGGTAGCCTGCCATATATTTCATGTTCAGTAAATGCGAGTCTCCTGCACTGCAGGCAGATTCTTTACCATCTGAGCCACCAGGGAAGACACAGTTCTTGTTCAGTAAATATTAACACACTCCTTTACCTAAAATAGCTGTTTTAATCTTGTCAATCTCTTCTCAACCACTTTTAAAGTAGTCAAAATATCAGGTTGTGCATTAAGAGCTTTTCTACCCTATTATCTTCTATGAAACAAAATGCAAAACAATCATTAAAAAAGAATCTAATTTCATTAGAATAGGACATGGTTACAACATTAAACAATTCTGAAGAGTAGCTATAAGCCAGATGCAGTAAAATTTGGAGTGATGTGAGGGAGATTTGAATGAAAGCCTACATCTTTGATATCACATGGATCTTGCTTGCCAAAATCTCTTTTAGGTGAAACTGCTCTGATGGGCCCAGAAATTATCTTTTTCTTGGAACAGATGAATGTTTAGAAAGTTTTAGCAATATCCATAGACTGTGTTTGACCCTGAAGAATATTAGAAAAGGTAAGTCTGAGAGAAAGCCCTCATAAATCTTTCATATGAAAGAAACATATATAAAATCCCTAAATAAAAAAGGAGTGACCCTTAATACCAGAAACTTAATACAAGAACTTAATACCAAACCATGATGTCATAAACACTGATAAAAGAGTAGACAGGTATAAATTCTGATGACCTTGGATCAAGCAATGGTTTTTTCCTTTCTTTTTTTTTTTTTTTGCATTTATAGTATTTTTTATTTTTAATTGGAGGATAATTGCTTTGCAATGTTGTGTTAGTTTCTGCCATACAATATGCATTGGCCGTGTGTGTGTGTGTATATATCTACCGATATATATACATATATATATGTATATATATATATATCTCCCCTCCCTCTTGCGCCTCCTTCCCACCATACCCCTTCTAGGTCATCACAGAGCTGAGCTCCCTGTATTATATAGCAGCTTCCCACTAGCTATCTATTTACACATGTTAGTGTGTGTATGTCAACGCTGCTGTCTCAGTTCATCCCACCCTCTCCTTCCTTACTGTTCTCCATAGTGGCTGTATCAATTTGCATTCCCACCAACAGTGCAAGAGGGTTCCCTTTTCTCCACACCTTCTCCAGCATTTATTGTTTGTAGATTTCCTGATGATGGCCATTCTGACTGGTGTGAAGTGATAACTCCTCATAGTTTTGATTTGCATTTCACGAATAATGGGTGATTTTGAGCATCTTTTTATGTGTGTGTTGAGCATCTGTATGTTGTCTTTGGAGAAATGTCTGTTTAGGTCTGCCCATTTTTCAATTGCATTGTTTGTTTTTTGAATATTGAACTGCATGAGCTGTGGATCAAGCATTCAATATCTCAAGGACTATGGCAATGACAAAGCAGATAGTCTAACAGAAGACGTGTGTGTGGAGGGGGGCTTCCTTGGTGACTCAGCTGTAAAAGAATCCACCTGCAATGCAGGAGACATTAGTTCAGTCCCTGGGTTTGAAGGAAATGGCAACCCACTCTAGTATTCTTGCCCGGGAAATCCTATGGACAGAGGAGCCAGGCAGGCTATACTCCATGGAGTTGCAAAAGAGTCGGACACAACTTAGTAACTAAACAACAACAGTGTGTGTGAATCAACCAGTTTGAAGAAGCTGTTCTCTAATAATACAGTCTTAAGAAACTATACATTGCATGAGAAACAATATTGTGAGATTGAAGAAATAGGACTCAGACCCATTGTGAGTATGCTTTGAAGAATTTTAAGGGTTTTTTTTTTTAAGAGGATATTGTTTGACCTCAGGCATTAATAAAAGTCTCAATAAAAGGTCTCTTTTTCAGTTAACTTCATAGCCCTATGACCATATAAATGAAACTTGAAAATTCAGATTTTCAAGATAATAAAATTTTATCTAATAAAATAGTACCTATGGTACCTCATTGTGGTTTTGATTTGCATTTCTCTGATAATAAGTGATGTTGAGCATCTTTTCATGTGTGTGTTAGCCATCTGTATGTCTTCTTTGGAGACATGTCTATTTAGTTCTTTGGCCCATTTTTTGATTGGGTCATTTATTTTTCTGGAATTGAGCTGTAGGAGTTGCTTGTATATTTTTGAGACTAGTTGTTTGTCAGTTGCTTCATTTGCTATTATTTCCTCCCATTCTGAAGGCTGTCTTTTCACCTTGCTTATATGGCTGCAATCCAAAAGTCTACAAGCAATAAATGCTGGAGAGGGTACAGAGAAAAGGGAACCCTCTTACACTGTTGGTGGGAATGCAAACTAGTACAGCCACTATGGAGAACAGTGTGGAGATTCCTTAAAAAACTGGAAATAGAACTGCCTTATGATCCAGCAATCCCACTGCTGGGCATACACACTGAGGAAACCAGAACTGAAAGAGACACATGTACCCCAATGTTCATCGCACTGTTTATAATAGCCAGGACATGGAAACAACCTAGATGTCCATCAGCAGATGAATGGATAAGAAAGCTATGGAGCTATGGTACATATACACAATGGAGTATTACTCAGCCATTAAAAAGAATACATTGAAATCAGTTCTAATGAGGTGGATGAAACTGGAGCCTATTATACAGAGTGAAGTAAGCCAGAAAGAAAAACATCAATATAGTATACTAACACATATATATGAAATTTAGAAAGATGGTAACAATAACCCTGTATACGAGACAGCAAAAGAGACACTGATGTAAAGAACAGTCTTTTGGACTAGTGGGAGAGGGAGAGGGTGGGATGATTTGGGAGAATGGCATTGAAACATGTATAATATCATATATAGAAAAAAATAAAATTAAAAAAAATAATAAAATAAAATAAAACAGTACCTATGATGCAGCTTAATAACTTACATGGAACTTGTTAAACTTTAAAAAATTACTTAATGTAGGAGCATCACATTGGTTAAACTGGATGATTCCAGAATCTGGGATGAGAGTATGAGCTAACACCAATGTCTTAATATTCCTTCAATCTAGTCATTATTTTTATGTATCTAAAATACTGATCAGGAAATATCAATAAACTATTCACAAAGGAAATTCAAACACAAGTGACAACTAAAAATTTAGAGCCCAGAATTAGTGATTTATAAAAACAAATAAAGATCTATAGACAAAAGTGAAGAGAACTAAATATATACAAATTTTTTGTTGAATGATAACAAGAAAGTACTGTGATAAAAGGGGTATTTTCAAATTGCGAAAAAGAAATGAATAGAGGCTTGTTTAGAAGAACCCAAAGATATGATCAGTGCGATTTTTAAAAAATGATAATTTTAGAATGACACTAAAGGGAAACACTAATAAATTAATCACGAAGTTTTTGACAGTACTCCTACAGAGTGTAACTTGAGTCTTAGGCATTTTTCTTTTAAGGTAAAGTTCAAGGTAACAAAAAAGTAGGACTTGTAAATATGTACCTAGTGTTAAAAAGAACCTGTGGTGGATTCATTTTGATATTTGGCAAAACTAATACAATTATGTAAAGTTTAAAAATAAAATAAAATTAAAAAAAAAAAGAAAGGCAAATTTAAATTTATTCAACTTTTAATCTCTTAAGTGTAATAGATTGCCTTTGTTGAGTTCTGCACACTACTGTTCAATTCAGTTCAGTTGCTCAGTCATATCTGACTCTTTGCGACCCAATGTACTGCAGCACGCCAGGTATCCCTGTCTATCACAATTCCCGGAGCTTACTCAGCCTCATGTCCATCAAGTCAGTGATGCCTTCCAATCATCTCATCCTCTGTCATCCCCTTCCTTTCCAGCCTTCAATCTTTCCCAGCATCAGTGTCTTTTCAAGTATATCAGTTCTTCGCATCAGGTGGCCAAAGTTTTGGAGTTTCAGCTTCAACATCAGTCCTTCCAATAAATAGTCAGGACTGATTTCCTTTAGGATGGACTGGTTGGATCTCCTTACAGTCCAGGGGACTCTCAAGAGTCTTCTCCAACACCACAGTTCAAAAGCATCAATTCTTTGGTGCTGAGCTTTCTTTATAGTCCAACTCTCACATCCATACATAACTCGGGAAAAACCATAGCTTTGACTAGATGGACGTTTGTTGGCAAAGTAATGTATCTGCTTTTCAATATGCTGTCTAGATTGGTCATAGCTTTCCTTCCAAGAAGCAAGCATCTTTTAATTTCATGGCTACAGTCACCATCTGTAGTGATTTTGGAGCCTCCAAAAATAAAGTCTTTAACTGTTTCCATTGTTTCCCCATTTATTTCCCATGAAGTGATGGGACTGGATGCCATGATCTTCGTTTTCTGAATGTTGAGCCTTACGCCAACTTTTTCACTCTCCTCTTTCATCAAGAGGCTCTGTAGTTCTTCTTCACTTTCTGCCATAAGGGTGGTGTCACCTGCGTATCTGAGGTTATTGATATACATGCACATCACTTGTACATGTGCATATAACCTCTGTATGATTTTAAAGAGTATTTTAATTTCAAAGTCAGCTATTTGAGAATGAAGAGGGATACCCTACTGAATCAGCAACAATGTGAACAAATCTTTGTGGGGCAAAGGAAGGCAGACACAACAGAGCAAATGCTACAACCTTCCCATGTGTATGAAATTCAAAATAGAGAAAACTGAAACCTGGACTTCCCTGATGGTCCAGCGGTAGAGACTCCACCCTTCTGCTGCAAGGGGCAAGTGTTTGATCTCTGGTTTGGGAACTAAGATCCCACAGCTGCACGGCATTGCCAAAATTTTTTTTAAAAAAGAAAGAAGAGCTATAGAAAACTACTATTCAGTATAGTAATTCTGAGATTCATTTTGTCACATGTATCAATTGTTCATTCACTTTTATGGCTGAGTAGTGTTTTGTTGGGTGATCATTCCAGTCTGTTTATTCATTCACCTATCCAGGGACATTTGGGCTATTTTCAGCTTTGCTTTTGCCCGTAACAAGTAAAGCTGCTGTGGACATTTGTGTAAATATATGTTTTTATTCTCTTAAGTAAAACCCTAGCAGTAGAACAGTTGAATTCCACAATAGGTAAACATATCCATTTTAAAAAACCTGTTGAACCATTTTCTAAGGTGGTTGTACCATGTTGTATTCCCATCAGCAATAGAATTCCACCTGTTCTACATTCTTATCAACTCTTGATATGGTTAGTTTGTAATTTTTTAATCATCCTAATGAGTTTATAATAGATCTCATTATGGTTTTAACTTGAATATCCTTGATGTCTAATGATGGCTGAGCATGTTTTTAAATTATAGAATATCCAAACTAATCTGAAGTGTTAGAAAGCAAATCATTTGGTGCCTGGGCTGGGGCAACAATGGTGCAATACAGAGAAGAAAGATTTACAAAAGAGGCATGAGTAGCTTTTAGGAGTGACAGAAATGTTTTTAGTTTTTATTGTGGTGATGGTTTTACTGGTATAGATACATGTAGAAACTCATTGTGCACTTGAAATATGTGTGTCAGATCAGATCAGTTGCTCAGTCGTGTCTGACTCTTTGCGACCCCATGAATCGCAGCACGCCAGGCCTCCCTGTCCATCACCAGCTCCCGGAATTCACTGAGACTCACGTCCATCAAGTCAGTGATGCCATCCAGCCATCTCATCCTCAGCTCAAAAGCATCTAGGGGTAATAGGAATTATCTGGAAGGGAGCTTGTGAACTTCCTGGGGTGATAGACATATGTTATTTCTTGACTGGGGTGTTGATTAGTCAGGTGTTTGTATTTGTCAAAACTCACCAAACCGTGTGCTTGAGATCTGGGTGCTTCACTATGTGGGCTTCCCTGTTGGTTCAAACAGTACAGCATCTGACTGAAATGTACTTCACTATATGTAAATTTTCCTCCAATTTTAAAAACTTCATTGTTTAAAATTTTACTCCACAATGTCCCTATACTAGTTCAACTAATTTTGCAAAGTTGTGATTTTTTTCTCAGCAATTAAGTTTTGAGTTCAGTCTTTTATTTCTTACTAAGTGTAAATATTTATATTTATGTCATGCTGCTACTGCTACTGCTAAGTCACTTCAGTTGTGTCCGACTCTGTGCGACCTCATAGACAGCAGCCCACCAAGCTCCTCTGTCCCTGGGATTCTCCAGGCAAGAACACTGGAGTGGTTGCCATTTCCTTCTCCAATGGATAAAAGTGAAAAGTGAAAGTGAAGTCGCTCAGTCGTGTCCGACTCTTTGCGACCCCATGGACTGCAGCCTACCAGGCTCCTCCATCCATGGGATTTTCCAGGCAAGAGTAGTGGAGTGGGGTGCCATTGCCTTCTCCGATTTATGTCATAGGAGATCAACAAACTGGCAAATTAGTAACAGAAACTGGTAGCATGCAAAGAACAGTCTAGTTGAGTGAGAGACACTCTTACTATCTCACCAAAGAACTTACTCATTGACCTTTGAAGTCACTTGGGAAACACAGAAATTTCAGTTTCACAAGCAGGGTCAAGAAATCATTGAAACATTACAAAATTGTGACAAACATCATTTTCTTTCTTTTTAAAAAAAATTTTTGAAATATAGTTGATTTACAATATTGTGTTAATTTCTATGTACAGCAAAGTGGTTTGTATACACATATACATATTATTCTTTTTCATATTCTTTCCCATTATGGTTTATCATAGAATATTGAATATAGTTCTCTGTGGTACACAGTAGGACCTTGTTGTTTATCCATCCTAATATACTAATTTGCATCTGCTAATCCCAAACTCCCAATCCTTCCGGCCCCCACTCCCCTCCCCCTTGGCAACCACAAGTCTGTTCTCTATGTTTGTGACTCTGTTTCTGTTTTGTAGATTCATTTGTACCATATTTAGATTCCACTTTAAGGCTTCCCTGGTGGCTCAGAGGTTAAAGTGTCTGCCTGCAATCAGGAGACCTGGGTTTGATCCCTGGGTTGGGAAGATCCCCTGGAGAAGGAAATGGCAACCCACTGCAGTATTCTTGCCTGGAGAATCCCATGGATGGAGGAGCCTGGTGGGCTACAGTTCATGGGGTTGCAAAGAGTCAGACACGACTGAGCAACTTCACTTTCACTTTCACTTTACAAGTGATATCATATGGTCTTTATCTTTCTCTTTCTGACTTACTTCGTTAAGTATGATAATCTCTAGGGCCATCCATGTTGCTGCAAATGTCATTATTTCATTTCTCTATGACTGAGTAATACATACACACACACGTATATAAATACACATAGCACATCCGCTTTATCCATTCATCTATCAGTGGACTTTTAGGTTGTTTCCATGTCTTATGTCTTAGCTGTTGTAAATAGTACTGCTATGAACACAGAGGTGCATGTGTCTTTTGAATTATAATTTTGTCTGTGTATATGCCCAGGAGTAGGGAGCAGGAGAGACATCATTTTCTTATATTCATGTTTGATGCCACTCTATTGAATGCTAAGAATTTTTTAGAGGAGATCTTCCTTAAGTAAGAACCCAGTATCTGTGACGACAGACTCAGAGGTCGTTCCCCCATGATCTTCACCTCTTGGTGGTCAGTCCCACTTTTGCATAATCCCTTCTTGAGCGGCAGAACCTGTGACTCTCTTCTAAGCAACAGAATACGGCCAAGATGAGAGAATATCATTCTTATGATTATGTTACATTACATAAGATCCTGTCTTTGTAGCAGTCTCATTCCAAAGACCCTCCCTTCCTAGTTGGATTTGAAGAATTTAAGGAGCTGTGTCTGAGATTCCACTTGGCATAGAGTTGTGGGTGGCCTCTGGATGCTGAGGGCAGCTGACAGTCAGTAGAAGCAGGGATGTCAGTCCTACAATCAAAAGAAAATGAATTCTGCCTTTGACCTGAGTGACCTTGGGAAAGGATTTTTCCTTGGTCAAGTTTCTGGGTGAGGATGCATTTCCTCCAACATCTTAATTACAGCCATATGAGACCTTAGGCAATGGATCCAGCTAAGCCATGCCTAGACATCCATCCCATAGAAACTCTCAGATGACAAGTGTGTGTTGTTTTAAGCCACTGCATTTGTGTTAATATGCTATAAGCAATAAAAAGCTAATACAGTATTTCTCTTGAATGTGCTAATTAAAGCTCTTCTTATACTTTCTGTGTTCCCTGGACTTTCCAATTTATTGCTGAAGCTTCAGCTCAGGTCACAGACCAGGGGCTCCAGAGTCAGTTCCTCTGCCAAGTTTGATGATGTTGGCACAGAAATCTGCTATAGCTCGAGCATCTAACAAGACCAGACACATTTCTTCAATTCCTCAGAAGAGATGAAGTTATGGCTCCATCTCAGGCCCAGAAAATAATTTCCCACCTGTACATAATAAAGGCTGTGCTCGTACATTCAGCTAAATGATGTTATGAAGTAAGCCCAGGCTAAATAAACTTAATAAAATAAATATGTAATATGGGAGAGAAATCAGGGTGTAATTTTGGCAGTTTAAAATTTTGAGTTGTACATATTTGCCTTCTTAGTTAAATGACTTTGAAAGCAACTTCTTAAAAAGATCTCACTGTCAAAAATATTGAAAGAATTCTTAGCATTATCACATGACTCACATTTCAGAGCTTCTCATTTTGTGAGGTCAAAGGAGAAAAGTTACAAAGGAATTTTTATTTTCAGTTTTATTTGTTTTACTTAATGTTTTAAAGTTCAGTGCCATAAAAGAACTTTATTACCTGAATGACCTTTTCTTGTCTTTAATGCAAAATAATCTTATCTTAGTTTTACTGAAATGGTTCTAAATTCTTGTTAAAGTTCTTCAAATCCTGAATATCTTTGAGTTTATTTTTTAAAGCATTTTATTAAAGACATAACACTTTTTTCTACAGATGTTTAATTTGTTTCTCTATAACACTTGCAAAATCAACGTTGAGTCTAGATTTAATTAATATATACAATAAAACAATATATGTTCCAGTTTGTTTTACTCAGCTCCAGAGTAAAATTTGTTTTATATTCAGCTCTAGAGATCGTATTAAAATAACCAGAGCCAAACATTGAATTCTGTCATCTTTAGGTATTAGTATCATTAATCAATCAGTAGGTATCAAGTTCTTATAAGGTACAACACTATGCCACAAATGTATATGTGTGCTTCTAATTATATATAGCAAAGTTTTTAGTCTTAAACATTATTTAAGAGTTATAAAGCAAATACAGAAGACTACATGCGATTATGTAAGTGAATAAAAAAAATTCATTGAGCCCTTGCTTTGTTTATATATTACATGGAGACCTTGGAACTGAATCAAACTGTGTGATTGAACTGAACAATAATTTTTAAACGATGTAGTCAATAAGCTTAACATAAGGTCAAGAGCTAAATGTCTTTCTGCAGAAGTGCAGAAAATGATAACCAGGAAGGCTGAATAGATTAAGTGTGTCTAAGTGTCTTCCTTGTGACCAGAGAGTATTAAGGACTCTGGGACATTTAAATACAGAGTACATAGTGAGTGTACTCTTTCTTAAACAAGCGATCTGCGGAACACTGTGCAAGAATAATATTGCATAGATTCATGCTCAAACAAGTAAAGGGTGTGATGCTTGGTTATACCTCTTGGTGGCTCACAATGCGTATACACTGGCATTTTAAAGCTGTTGAAAAGTTCTATAGTAGATGAACCTCTATCATTTTAACACAGTATTTTCAAAACATATTCAGTGGGAGTCAGCATCATCAACCTTCTGGTTCCAACCAGTCTAGGGTCTACAAGCTTGTTAGCAACATTCCATTAACTTCTCCCACCGAGTGGGGGTTCCAGTCCCTGAAAAACAGCTCAAAGATGTTGTATGTGTCCCTTGAAGAGGGGACCAGGACCCTGCCCCCAAGGCTGTGCAATTGTTCCATTTGATTGCTCCTCCCTTGTCTCCACATGCCCCCCCTTCCCTAATTAACAATTATTTGAACCTGCCCCTTTGAGTTCAGGGAAGGTCATGGAGGCTGAATGAAGCCTAAGTGCCTGTAATCAAGAAGTGAGGGACATGGGCTTTTGTACCCCAGAGCCCCACTCCTTCTCAATTTCAAAAGCAAATGCCTTGGTAGTTAAATTCATGTTGATAATGTATAGCCAAAGCAATATTCTGAAGGCAGCTGGGGGGTGAATTCTAGTACAACTGAGTACAGTTAAAAAGTTTCATGTATCCTACCAGAGTCCCTAAGAACCAGGGAGCTGGACACTGGTGCTTCTATTGAACAGAATTACAACTGGGCTGGAAACTAGAGAACTGACCAAGACCTGTACATTTCAATTTGTTCTACAATCATAGATCTGAGGAGGAATTAAAGTGCCAGTCAGGCAAAGAACAAGATGAAATGCAATTTACCCATAAGATTTTGTCTAAAAATAATGAGTCAGGAAAGATTTCTTCACTTGAGCATGAGTAGGAGCTGAAGCAGAAAGGGCTAAAGAGGAAACTGTGAATTAAATACTGCAGAAAAAGAGAAAGGAAGAATATCCATGCGCCTTTGACACTGATCCACTATGTGATACACAACAAAATTTTGTATTGAAGTGTGAAACTGTTTATGAACTCCAGAGAAAGTAGGAAGCTATAGCCATTAAGAAACAGGAATAGGGTGTCAGAATAGTCTGGAAATAGAACATACTGAGATGGGAAAAACAGGCTAAAATTAAAAAAAAAAAAAGAAATGAATACAGGAATGCTCGAAATAACAGTAGAGGACAAAACTCAGGGTGCAGAAAATTAACAGTAGTGAAGAAAACAGTTACTATAAGTACAGTGGGGAAAATACAGTAGATATGAAAGACAGACTCAAGCAAGCCAGTAAACATGGGCAGGAGCAGGTGAAAGAGAAAGAGCTGCTTCCCCTTCCTGTTCTTGTCCAATTCACAGCACATCCTGACCTTTTGTTCGTCAATTTTATCCCTTTTTTCCCAGATGGAAGGGACCCAGCTACTTGCAGGAGACCAGTGTTCTGCTGTCTCATCCAGACCATAAGATCTAGAGAATTAGGCTCTTCCCTTGATGGGGAGTTTGGGGAAGAAGAGAGTAAATTTATTCCACGGTGATATTATGATCCAGTACTTTGGGTAGGGGACCCTGACAAATACATAAAGATTTGAATCTAGAGATTGAAAGAACCATATGGAGAAGCCAAATTAGGCTAGACAATGTAGCTTCAATTGGACTTTAGGACATGACCTTGAAAGTTTAGGAGACTTTTTTGGGGCCATGTGTCTTTTTTTTTTTTTTTTTTTTACAGTTGTGGTTCTTTATTTTTCATGTATTTAGTACAGTGTCCTGGTGCTTTTGCCCCTGGGGATCCCTGAGCCTTTTGTCTACAGACAGGGGCTGTTATATAGAGGCAGGGTTGCATTTGCCAGACTATAAATATACAACTCAAGAGTGTGACCTTCTTTAAGTGATATCAAAGGCCTTAGCAAGCATGCAAGCTCCAGAAGCAGCATGGGTCTCAGCAAGGGTGATGTGCACAGAGTTGCCTGGAAAGATGTTGGCCACTCAGGTACCAATAGGCAAACACGAGGTGCACAGGCTCAGCAGGTAAATGCCGGCCACGATGGCTTCAACCAAACTTCCAGCAGCCCTAGAATGGAGACTGTTGCCACCTGTACTTGGAATTCACAGATACAGCTTGACCTGGTATTCCAAGTTAGATGGAGACAGGATTCAATATTTCTAGATGTGGTTGGGCAAAACTGTATTTACTGTAAGGCATTTGAGTTCTACATGTACTGTGAAACATTAGCAAAATTCTAGGTTTAAAAATGTTGGATTTGGAGGGAACAGGAATTCCTAAACAGATGAGTGAAGAGCTCTCAGTAACAAAGAAAAAAAACAGAAAGCATCACAACTTCTTTTATAAAACACAAATTACCTCGTGCTCACTACTGAATATTTGTGACATTCCCCCCATCCTCAAAAAAAAATTCACAAGTTGGAATCTTATCCTCAATGTAATGGTATTTGGACTTGAGCCTTTGAAAGGTCCTTAGGTCCTGAGAGTGGAGTCCTCATGATAGAATTAGTGCCCTTGTAAAAAAAAAAAAAGACCCCAGAGAAGCCCCTCAACCCTCTTCTACCAAGTGAGGACACAAGAAATCTGTCTATGAATCAGGAAGCAGGCTCTCACCAGATACTGAATATGCTGGTGCCTTGATCTTAGACATCACAGCCTCAAAAACTGTACAAAATAAAATTCCACTGTTTTAAGCTACCCAATCTAGGGTATTCAGTTATAGCAGCTTGAATTGATTAAGGCATCTCACTATTAAAAAGAGAGAAAAAAACAATTAAAGGTAAAAAAGAGTAAATAAGCAAATATCAGCTGTGAATAATCATGAAAAATCTTAAGTAAAGTATTAGCAAATTAAATGAAGGCATAAATGTAGCAATTCCACTCCTGGGTGTATATCCAAAGAAAACAAAAACACTAATTCAAAAGGATGCATGCACTCACCATGTTCATACCAGTGTTATTTATAGTTCTCAAGATACAGAAACAACCTAAGTGTCCCTAAACAGATAAATGGATAAAGAAAATGTATTATTACATATATGTATATATTTGTGTATGTGCATGGTATTTATGTATATGTAAAGTCTATCATAATAGGGGCTCAAAAACATTGAATGAATAGATGGTAGAATGGGTAGGTGGATAGAAGAGTGAATGGATAGATGATAAGTAGATGGTTAATAGAAAGATGGTTGAGCGGATAGATGATGAGTAGGTGGAAGAATGAATGGATGAATAGACAGATAAATGGATGGATAAGCAAATGATTAAATAAACCAAACATGTTTTTTAAAAACCACTATGTGCATAAACGGTTTCAGAGTCACCATCTTCTAATCATGGCATTATAATCATTAAGTCATAAATAATTGAAAAGTTCTTACCAAAAAAAAAGTTCCATTTTCAAAAACTAAACAGAAACTATGATATTCTTAAAAGAAAAAGTAATAATAGCTATGCTTTGAATTCAACACTAAAATATTCTTTTGTGATCAAAGTAGAACAAATATTTTTTAAACAGACAGACTTTAAAATTATTTAAGTAGGGCTCCAAATAAATTTAGATAAATCTTTAAATTGATTTACATCTCACTTCATAATGTGTGTAAATGTAGTATGACAGGCTTCAAATATTTGGAGGAATGTTTCATATAACAAAGGCATGTAGAGTTTACTTTAGGAGAAATCTTCAATACTTTCTAAAATAGGCCATAAAAATAACATAGGCATCATTTTGATCCTCATGAGTATACTTTATTTGTCCTTGAAAAAAAATATATCCAATGTACCTTTCAGAATGATTTATTAGGTGTTATTGTTATGGTGCTCAATATTGTTCAATACCGAACTACTACACTGATTACCACTCTCCATTCAGCTTTAGTTCTATCATGTGCTTTTATTTACCTCCTGAGGCAAAAACATTTTAATTGGTTTAGAGAAGCTTGAACTCTCTTTTATCAATGACAGATTTCATCAAAATGGAACTAACCCAAGAGCAACAGTCCAGGGCAAAAAAAAAAACTACACGAAAATAAAAGCATGATCCACTTTGGGTTTCTAAGTTTTAAGATGCACAAACCAACAGTTTGTTTTTTTTTTAAGTGTGAAAGCTAACACAGCATTGTAAAACAATTATACTCCAATAAAATTTAATTTAAAAAATTTTTAAAGAGAAATAAAGCCTCTTTGTAATCTAAGAACTTTTTTCATATGTATATAAAACACACATATGTGCATACACACTCATATATGTGTGTACAGATATACACATACATATATGCACATATACATACATATGTGTATCTATAAACACATATGAAGAAGTGAAAGTGTTAGTCGCTCAATCATGTCCGACTCTTTGCAACCCTATGGACTGTAGCCCACCAGGCTACTTATCCATGGATTCTTCAGGCAAGAATATTGGAATGGGTTGCCATTCCTTTCTCCAGGGGATCTTCCTGACCCGTGTGTGTGTGTGTATATGTGTGTGTATATATATATATATATGTGTGTGTGTGTGTGTGTGTGTGTACACACACACAGAAATGTATAGTGCTTAGATATAATTCTACAGAAAGTTTAAGAATTATCAAATACATTAGTCTGTCTACAGAAGTCTATAACATTACAAAAATGACAAAAATGGTTTATATTTCTACCTTAGGGAAAGTATTACTAGATGAAAACAAGTCAGTGCTTCTCCTGTTTTGTTTTGTTAATGGGCTGCTTGCCGAATTATCCACACATTAAATTTATGGAATACTGCAGTCAATTTTGAAATAATTTGCAGCTATAGTAAATCCTGCTAACTGCATAAACTTAGGCAAATGGTGCATTATTTTAATAGGTTTGTATTTCTTTATTCATTTCACAATGCTCCATTATTTATGAACAGTAGCATAAGAAATAATTTGCTTGCTGCATAGAAACTGTATTTGTTTAATAGATTTTAGTTCCATGCAGATTTTACTATTTCAAGAATGGGAGCTAAATTGCTATTTTCACAGAACCAAACATTAATTGTAATACACATGCAAAACAAATACTACAAATATTAACCACAGTGATAGCCAATATTGGTTACTTCTTTTAAGTTTATTTTATTGTGATAAGAGCACTTAAGATGGGATCTACACCTTTAACAAATTTAATTGTACAATACAGTACTATTCCCACAAATACTCAAAAGAATAAGTACTGGTAAAGATATGGAGAAATTGGGACTTAGTACACTGTTGGTGGAAACAGAAAATGACACAGCCGCTGTGGAAAACAGTATGGATATGCCTCAAAAAATAAGAAATAGAACTACGAGATAATCAAGCAATCCCACTTCTGGGTGTTTATCCAAAAGAACCAAAATCAGGATCTCAAAGCTACACCAGTAGTCCCATAGTCATATGGTCAGTGCAGCACTAATCACCTTTGCCAAGATGCGGGAAAAATCTGAATGTACATCAGTGAATGCTTGGCTGTCCTTTTTGCCAAACAAGATGACAAAAACCATAAGGCATTAGACACAGAAGGGCAAACAGAAATAAATTCAAGTTCTCCCAACATTCCCATGGCAAATAGGCACAGCCCATCCTTGCATTGAATTTTAGCAAAGATATTCATGTATAAATCTGCAGGCACTCTGCACAAAGGAAAGATAAAGTGTGTGTACACTGTTTAAAGTCAATGGTAGATTTCAGTGAATTCGAGTGAATTTCAGTGAATTCACCTATCAGCAAATTCTCTGTCTATGCCCAGTGAGTCTTCCGTAGAGCTAAATTGTGCACTAATTTTTATTGCTCTTTCTAATATGAATTTGTTTCTTTTTAATTTCTTTCTATGTTAAGGTGAGCAAAATCCCCTGAGAGCCACAGACACTGACCTTAATGTTTCTCCCTGCAAAGTGAGAGGCTTTTCCAGCACAGGAAGTTCATTCTAAAGAGTAAAGTCATCTGATATTACCTAGTCGTGAAATAACAATGACTTCAGTGAGTTGGTGAAAAAAATTATTCTCTTCTAAAAAGCAAATGTGCAGAATAGGTAGAAATGTAGGGTCATCTCTGTAATGTAATATAAAGGGTATAGAACATTGATTTCTTTCACTCACAACAGTAATTCCAGTACATTCACATATTATTCCAATGCGATGAATAAACACGTGTATCTAGACACTTCATTACTTTGAATCAATAGATATTCTTTGTTGCAAGCAAACCAAAAAAATTCTGTGAAAGTACACTTTCAGCAGACAAAGCAATCAAGTATCTATGGAGTACCTGCTCTATGTTCAGCTATATGCTGGGGATTATGAAAGATACAGACAAAACCTAAGTCATGGTTCCTACTTTTAAATAGCAGCTAAAGTTTTGGTTAGGAAAAAAACAAGACGAATGCCTGAAACAACATCAAACAAAAAATATCAGGTTGCTTGAACATTTCTTAGTCCCAGCCACAGCTCAGCAAACCTGCAAAAGCATAGGTAGCAAATATGTTAGTTTTAAGGAAACATAAGGTCTCCATCAAGATTACTTAACTCTGCTGCTATAGCAGAGATAATCCTAAATGATGAGTGTGTCTGTGTTTCAATAAAACTTTATTTATTAAAAGCAGGTGGTGGGCCAATTTCTGACTCTAGGTCCATTCAGTAAGGATGTTTACATTATGTTGATGTCTTAGAGAGAACAAGATTTTTCTCTTTTAAATTTGTATTTATTTTTTATTGAAATATTGATATAGAATATGGTATAGCTTTGAGGTATTTATGTTAATTTGACACATTAATACAATACAGTTACCATTGTAGCAATAATGGTGGGCTGTAGTCCATGGGGTCTCGAAGAGTCGGACATGACTGAGGGACTTCACTTTCATTTTTCACTTTCATGCATTGGAAAAGGAAATGGCAATCCACTCCAGTGTTCTTGCCTGGAGAATCTCATGGACCGGGGAGCCTGGTGGGCTGCCGTCTATGGAGTCGCACAGAGTTGGACACGACTGAAGCGACTTAGCAGCAGCAGCAGCAGCATATTACATAATTATCCTTTCTTTCATGTGTTTGGAATCATTATGTTCTAGTCTCTTAAGTTTGATGACAATAATACTGTATTGTCTATGATCTAGTGCTTCTTTACTACTTGTTATAAGAGTGTACCCTTAAACTACATCTGTCCAATCCCCCTTTCCCTATTCCCTGGTAAGCACCATGTTACTTTCTGTTTTTATGAATTTGATTTTTTATATTAAAATGATACTAGACAGTATTTGTCTTTCTCCATCTGACCTTTCTCACTCAGCATAAAATGCTCAAGGTCCCTCCTTGTTGATGCAAATGGCAAGATGTCTTTCCTTCTCATAGCTAAATAATATTCCATTGTATATGTATTTTTTTATCCATTCATTCATTCAAGGGCACTTGTTTCCATATCTTGACTCTTGTAAATAATAATGCACTAAACACGGGAGTGCATATATCTCTTCAATATCCTATTTTCATTTCCTTTGAATACACACACACACACACACACACACACATACCCAGAAGAGGAACTGATACATCATATGGCAATTCTATTTTTAATTTTTTGAAAGACCTCTCCACTGTTGTCCATAATGGTTGGATCAATTTACATTCCTACCAACAGCGTACAAGGGTTCCCTTTTCTCTACATCCTCACCAGCACCTGTTATAATCTGTCTTCTTGATGCTACCTCTTCTAACATGTGAGGTGATATATCATAGTGGTATTGATTTACACTCCCTAGTGATTAGTGTGGAGAAGGCAATGGTACCCTACTCCAGTACTTTTGCCTGGAAAATCCCATGGACGGAGGAGCCTGGTAGGCTGCAGTCCATGGGGTCGCTAGAGTCGGACACGACTGAGCGACTTCACTTTCACTTTTCACTTTCATGCACTGGAGAAAGAAATGGCAACCTACTCCGGTGTTCTTGCCTGGAGAATCCCAGGGACAGGGAAGCCTGGTGGGCTGCCGTCTATGGGGTCGCACAGAGTCGGACACGACTGAAGTGACTTAGCTGTAGCAGTGATTAGTGATGTTGAGTATCTCTTCATATACCTCTTGGTCATTGGATATCTCCTTTGGAAAGATGTCTGTTTAGTTCCTCAGCCCATTTTTAAAATAGATTGTTTTTGTGTTTTGTTGTTATTGAGTTACATGAGTTCTTTATATAATTTGAGTTATTAACCCTTTATCTGATACATGGCTCACAAAACTTTTCTCTCATTCTGTGGCTTCACTTTACATTTTGATTCTTTTGCTATGTCGAATATTTTAAGTTTTATGTAATCTCATTTGTTGACCTTTATTCTTCTTGTTTGTGCTTTTGGTGTCATATCCAGAAAATCATTGCCAAGACCAGTGTCAAGGAGCTTCTTCCCTATGTTTTGTTCTTGGAACTTTATGGTATTTCATCTTATGCTTAAATCCTGGATCTGCTTGGAGTTAATTTTTGTGAGTGCTATAAGATAGGGGTGCAGTATCATTGTTCTTCCTGTGTTTATCCTATTTTCCCAGAACCATTTGTTCCTCCTCACTGCGTTCTTGGCTTTCTTGTCAAACATTAGTTGACTGCATATGTGGAGGCTTAATTCTGGGCTCTCTATTCTGTTCTATTGGTCTTCGTGTCTATTCGTGCTAGTCCCATACTGTTTATATCTTTGTAGTCTAACTTGAAGTCAGAAAGTGTGACGCCTCTGGCTTTGTCCTTTTCCCTCAGGTCTGCTTTGGCTCTCTGGGCCTTTTGTGTTCCATAAAAACTTTAGAGTTTTTCTTCTACTTCTGTGAAGAATGTCATGGGTATTTTCATAGGGATTAGGTTGAATCTATAGGTGGCTTTAGGTAGTATAAACATTTTATCAACATTCTTCCAAGCCACGAACAGAACATCTTTCCGATTTTTTGTGTGATTAGTTTCTTTCATCAAAGTCTTGTAGTTTTATTCTGCAGATATTTCACTTCCTTGGTTAAATGTATTCAGAGGTATTTCATTGATTTTAATGCTGTTGTGAAAGAAAGAGTCTTAAATTATTTAGTCAGATGTTTCATTATTAGTGTATAGAAATGCAACTGATTTCTGTATGTTGATTTTGTATGCTGCAGCTTTACAGACATCATTGATTAGTTCTGAAACCTTTTTGGTTGATGCTTTGGGATTTTCTATATGCAAATTATATCACCTGCAAATAGCAACAATTTTACTACTTCTTTACCAATATGTATGCTTTGTATTTCTTTGTGTGCATAGTTTCTCTCAGCAATGATTTCCCATACTATATAGAATAAGAGTGGTAAGAGTGACGTCTTTGTCTTTTTTTCTAATCTTAGAGGGAAAAGCTTGCAATTTCTCTCCATAGCATATATTGTTAGCTGGGCATCAGTCATATATGGCCTTTGTGATGTTGAGATTATGTTCCTTCCAATGTGTTCAAGGCTTTTATCATGAAAGGATGTTGTATTTTGTTGACTTTTTCTTCATAAGCAAAGGTTTGTTAGTTTTTTTTTAAAAGATGTCCATCTTACCAATTTTTTTAGTTTTAAGGATGTGATTTCTTTCTCTTCTCTATGAAAATTTTTCCTAAGCAATCCCACGATGAAGCCATGGTGAAAGAACTCAAAAGCCAGTTTTAAGCCAAAACTGTTACAATTTTGAGCATTGAGAAGAATAGGATAACATGATTGTTGAATATTTGATAAAACATTAAATCAGTAAAAATCCATTACTCTGTAATGCTGCTGCTGCTGCTGCTAAGTCGATTCAGTCATGTCCGACTCTGTGCGACCCCATAGAGGGCAGCCCACCAGGCTCCCCGGTCCATGGGATTCTCCAGGCAAGAACACTGGAGTGGGTTGCCACTTCCTTCTCCAATGGATGAAAGTGAAAAGTGAAAGTGAAGTCGCTCAGTCATGTCTGACTCTTAGCGACCCCATGGACTGCAGCCCACCAGGCTACTCCATCCATGGGATTTTCCAGGCAAGAGTACTGGAGTGGGGTGCCATTGCCTTCTCTGTACTCTGTATTAATACCCCCAAAAAAGGAAAAAATGGGGGGAATAACTCATTGCTGCCTTCTACATTGGCTATTAAGCCAGTTTTTTCTTTGAAAATTAGAAATCAAAGAGAAAACTTAAAATGCATGTACCTTTGCCTTTTCAATAGGATCTGTATTTTGAAGTTACCATATGACCCCAGTTCATGAGGAAAACCTTTGCTTTACTTAAAATGACCAGCAAATAATCACAGAAGGAAGGATAAAATTAAAAAAGAATCACCATTTTTCAAAGTCCAATGAAATTATGTATTCAGACTAGGATTGCAAATTGATTTTAAAACCATTACACAAAACGTTGATTAAGAAATGGATGTGTATACGGTGCCGAAGTATACGACACAGATTATTTCCTGATTGCAAAAGGAAAATTTAATGTGCAATAAAGGGACAAGGCTGTATTCTCCCTAATCTGATGGCCAACTCTTAGTTTAAAAAGCAGTAGGACAACTAGATATTATGTGTTTCTAGATATAATGCATTATGAAATAGACAACATCACTTATGGTGCATTATACAAAAATGTTTAACGTGGTCTAATCAAAACTTTGAAACAAAATTCTAGGTTTTCAGAAATACAAGTTATTAAACTATAAAATTAAATGGCACCATGTGAGAGAAATGAGGCAATGTCCAAATGGTAGAATATTCGACTAGGTAAAGTTAGGTTTCTGTGTCAAGAAAAATTTTTTGATCAAAAGAGACTTATGAAATTCAATTCATTTTGATATTTGGCAAAACTAATACAATTATGTAAAGTTTAAAAATAAAATAAAATAAAATTAAATTAAAAAAAAGAAATTCAATATGTAGCCCTGGATTCAATAATGTTCATACAAACCAACTGTGAAGGACATTCAGGAAATGATTGGGTAAATTTAAATGTGGATTGACTATTAGATAGCACTAGGGAATAATTATTAATTTTATTAAGTATGATAATGTTACATTGTTTTGCCTAATTGTATAGTGTCCTTACTTTTTAGAAATGCATATTCATTTTTATGTGTGGAATGTTATAATATCAGTAAATCTCTTTTAAATGCTTTTGAATAACAAGCATTAAAAACAGAGTGTCATTACACTAACTACCACACATTCTCTATGCACCCAGCCCTAGGTCATTCTCTATCTGGCACGTGTTATGTTGCTTCTCCGTGAAATTTGTCATTAGCAATAAAGACTTGTTGTTTGGTTGTTTCATTATTTGTTTGGTTGGTTACTTACTCATATCCTTCCTTCAAAATGCAAGTGTTATGAGTTGTGGGATCTTGTCTATAGTATTTACAATTGCACTCTTAGCCTATGAATAGTATGTAGCACTTAGTAGATGCTCAGTAAACGTTATTACAGAAGAGGGGGTAGGGACTTGCCTGGTGTCCAGTGGTTGAGACTCTGAGCTCCCAATGCCAGGGTGCAGAGTTCGATCCCTGGTCTGGAAACTGGGATCTCACACGCTGATTGGCCAATAAAAAAATAAATGGCATGTAAATTTTAAAATGGGTAGGGCACACTTTTATTATACTGAATCTCCATTACTGGTGAAAATTTTCCTTTGAAGATTTCCTTTGCTTAGTTTATGGCCTTCCCTGGTGGCTCAGATGGGAAAGAATCTGCCTGCAATGCAGGAGACCCAGGTTCAATCCCTGGGTCAGGAAGATATACTGGAGGAGGGCATGGCAACCCATTCCAGTGTTCTTGCTTGGAGAATTCCCATGGACAGAGGAACCTGGAGAGCTATAGTCCATGGGGTCACAAAGAGTCGGTCCCCACTGAGTGACCAACACTTTCAGTTTCCACTCTGCTTAGTTTGACACTTGGTTTCCTTTGGAAAATGTTGACAAAATTGGGAAGAGGCTGCTTTTTTGATTTAACATATGAATATAGTTTGTGTTGTATCCTGCCAGCTAACAAAGGGGGTAAAATGACAGAAAGATATGAGATTTAAGTGCAGAGTTATGTGAAATCACATGTGAACAGTCTGCTGTGCGCTGCTGGAAGACATCCCTGTGAAGTTCAAAAAGCTGAGTGCTCTAGCACCTGTTTCTGAGCTATAACCTGTTTACACTTTTCATAATAAGATGAAACTCAGTGTTTTCGGAAAGCCAGTACATGAGCGTTCTAAACATATCCTGTTGGAATTAAATCTTTAGTCCTAAAAATAAAGCTTGCAGTGCTCCGATGAAAGAAAATTAAAACATTTTATTTAAAAAAATGTGACACTGAGACGCATAATCCAAAGAAACTGTACCAGTGTGAATAGGAACATCTTTTCTACCTACAGGAGGCATATATTACAGTCAAGATCCGATTTAAATTTATAGGTTACAGAGACTCTTTGGCTCGAGAAATACTAGTAACAGATTTTTGTCATATAGAAAGAGACTGAATTCCAGAGAGAACTAATAATAAGACCATATGCTTGTCATTTTATGACTTGACATTGAATCTGCCTTAGATAATGAAGGCCACCCCAAAAGTCCACTAGGTCAGAGGTCCCCAACCTTTTTGGCACCCGGGACCAGTTTTGTGGAAGATAATTTTTCCATGGACCAGGGGGTGGCAGGGGGGATGGATTGGGGATGATTCAAACACATTGCACTTTTTTAACCTTTTCCTTTTGTATTGGAGTATAGCCAATTCACAATGCTGTGATAGTTTCAGGTGGACAGCAAAGGGACTCAGCCATACATATACATGTATCCATTCTCCCCCAAAGTCCCCTCCCATCCAGGCTGCCCTGTAACATTGATCAAGCACATTGCATTTATCGTGCACTTTATTTCTGATCTAATGTAGCTGCTGCTGAGCTGACAGGAAGTGCTGATTCACGGCCCGGAGGTTGGTGACCTCTGCACTAGGTGACATGTCTAATGGCTTATTCTGTATCTCTTAGTCTAATCAAAACATGGAGATAAGCGTTACAGATACTGTCATAGCAACAGAAAAGCACTGTTGCATGACCATGTTTTTACCAGGTTACAATTTCCTACAACCAGAATTCTGCTTAGTTGTCACTGAAAGGGAAGATCATAAGAAGAAGCATGGAAACTCTTAGACTAGGATATAGTCAATAATGAGATGTGATATCTGTCTTTCCCCCAGCTATAGTAACCTCATCTAGTCAACAAATATACATTGAGATTTAACTAGTTGCCACACATTATACTAGAAGCTGAGACTACAAAGAATAAAAGGAACATAGGATTTATCCCCAAAGGCAAAATATGGTAGTGGAAATTAATCAGCAAAAGCTATGTAAATAGGGCAAAATACATCCCAAAGCTACACAGGGATAGATCACAAAGTCAAGGTTTTAATATTGGTGCTTTTCTTAAGAGGTACAGGGCAATCTGTTAAATAATCTGTTAATTCTATGGCTTGAATGTTTATGTCTCCCCGCCCTGCAAAATTCATATGTTGAAATCCTAACCCCCAAAGGTGATGGTATTAGGTGAGATTTGGGGAGGTGATTAGGTCCTCCACTGGATGATATAAATGACTTGATACCAACCTCTCACTAAAAGGACTAGCCTTCATTCTTTACTGAGCATCTATTGTATACCAGGCACTCTGCTAAGCTGTAGAGATGCAAAAATTGTTAAGAAACCAGTCCCTGCCTCTAAGGAGCTCAGATGTGTAAGCCATGTGGCAAATATGATGATTAGTAAGAAAGAGAATTACAAAAACTCAGCCTGGGTATACAAATGGAAGTTTCCTGCAAGAAAGGGTATCATTTTAAAAGATGAAAGAGATTGAACTCTTTATGGCTTGGAAGAAAGGAAAAACACTCCTGGAGGAGATGTCGAAGAACTGAGTTAAGAGTAAGAATAAGAAAAAGTTAATATGTCATAAGCTAATTATATATCTTTTGGGGGGAAAAAAGAAGGACTTAGGCCAGAGATATATTTTATTTACTTGGATGATGCAGAGTAATTTGAATTATTAAAATCAGTTCGAGTGCTACAATCCAGAAGGACTGTGTCTCAACCTGAGGATTTATTATCACTCAGCCATCTGTGACCAATAGTCCCTACAGAATTGTTCCAAATTTATTCTCCAAAGTTAAATCTATGATTGCAAAAAAAAAAAAAAAAAAAAAATACTGGCTCCCTTTCAGTAGGTGAACATCTGGATTCATTTGAAACAGGTAAGAATCAGATACCTGATATCTTAAATTTTTAATGACAATAAGGAATAATGTGGAAATAAATTATTCTATTGTAATACAGTAGAAAAAATTAAGATGTTGGTAGAATGCTGAAAGTGATTGGAATACTGAAAGGTCTACAAAATTGTCAGATACAATAGGGAAGATTTATTTGTAAAACAGTAGGCTGTGAGGGTGTGGAAATTGTTTAATTTAGGATTCCTAGGCCCAAATTTTGTTTAAATTGAAAGATTAGTCATTTTAAAGATTTTCCTGAAAACGCATTTCAAATTTGAATGCCTACCTGTTAGATAGTTTGCATATGATATGATGGGCAAAGGAGTGGAGTCGGCCTCATTCTCAGAGAACAATATAATTACAGAAAAATCTTTAATTACAGTCTCTCTTAGATCAAGGACCTAGGAGTGTAAGAGTTGTCAGAAGCACCAGGTTGAATCGACTGCCATTTGTCTTGAACACTAAGAAAATCCACTTTGATGTCCACTTTTCCACAGGCCCTTTGTACTTCCTCCAGTCCACTGTAGGGGTCAGTAGAGATGGACATGTAGTTCCTAATCTTGAAACCTCCAATCTGCCAAACCTCCAATCTTCAAGCTGTCACACAGAAAAGGGTTGAAGGACAACATCCTTCTGCCCAGGCCACGAGAACAGAAGCCAAGCTGGTCTCAAGGCCACTTCTTGCCCAGGGCACTAGAGACTGAATATTGGTGTCAACACAAAAGTCACATGTTGAAACCTAACCCCCAATGTGATGGCATCTGGAGGAGGGGCGATTGGGAGATGATTAGGTCATGAAGGTGGAACCCACATGAATAGGATCAGTGCCCTTTTAAAAAGCGATTCCATAGGAACTTGCCTGAAGGTTCACTGGTTAAGACCCACTACAAGGGGCACAGGTTTGATCTCTGGTCAGAGAACTGAGATTGTGCATGCTGCACAGTCAAAAAATTGAAAAGGTTCCAGACTCCATGGAGCTCCCTCACACTTCCTACCACATGAGGATATAGTGAGAAGGTACCCTCTATGAAGGAGGGTCCTCACCAGATGTAGAATTTGCAGATTCTTACAGTCTCCAGAACTGTGAGAAATCAATGCATCTTGCTTATAAGCCAGCCAGGAGTGCTATGACCCATGAGGTCATCCACACAGGAGAACTGGGGGTTAATATGCAATGGAGGGAGTGGATCTCAACAGGAGGCAATAGCAGGGCTAGAAATGAAGGATCCCACATGAAAAGGCCAATCCTGGCCCATATTGCTTATTGATCAAGAGCCGAAGCAGACCAGTGGGGACTGAGGGTTGGGGGAGCTCTGAGAGTCACTTCTGGCACCCTCACCAATAACTGTGAATATCCCTTCCTTCCTCAAAGTGTGCGTCAGAGAAACAAATATTGTATATTAACACATACATATGGAATCTAGAAAAATGATACTGATGAACCTAGTCGCAGGGCAGGAATAGAGGCACAGACATAGAGAACAGACTTGTAGACAAAGAGGGGAAGGAGAGCAGGGGACAAATTAAGATAATGGCCACTGACATATATACACTGCTATTTGTAAAATGGCCAGTGGGGAGCTCCTATATAGCACTGGGTGCTCAGCTCTGTGATGACCTAGAGGGATGGGATAGGGAGACAGTAGGAGGGAGGCTTAAGAGGGGTGGGATATATGTATACCTATAGCTGATTCACTTCATTGTACAGCAGAAACTAACATAACATTGTAAAGCAATTATACTCCAATTTTTAAAACATAATGGGATTATCTGCACATGGACTTTCGTATGAGTTTTTATATATTCTTTTGAAAGTGAAAGTTGCCCAATTCTGTCTGACTCTTTGTGACCCCATGGACTATTACAGTCCATGGAATTTTCCAGGCCAGAATACTGGAGTGGTAGCCATTCCCTTCTCCAGGGCATCTTCCCGACCCAGGGATCAAACCCAGGTCTCCTGCATTGCAGACAGATTCTTTACCAGCTGAGCCACCAGGGAAACCCAAGAATATTGGAGTGGGTAGCGTATCCCTTCTCCAGCGGATCTTCCCAAGCCAGGAATTAAAGCAGGGTCTCCTGCATGGAAGGTGAATTCTTTACCAATTGAGCTACCAGGGAAGCCCATGAATTTCTGTATATTCTCTTAGCAAGAATTTATTAAAGGGCTCTTACTGGGTAAGTGTAGAACTTTTAAAGGTAATATACATACCCATAGCCAAGATCTCTTCTAGAGAGAGTCCATATCAGTTCTCACACTCACCAAGAGTCTATGACGTATAGCCAATAGTCAGCAGTATAATTTTTTTTAAATAGTAAGGGGTAACAAACAGATGAAGAGTTTTATCATATTATGATAAAGTGCTTTTATTTGTTACTAATGAAGAAGTGAGAAATAGATTTAAGGGACTAGATCTGATAGGCAGAGTGCCTGATGAACTATGGACAGAGGTTCGTGACATTGTACAGGAGACAGGGATCAAACCATCCCCAAGAAAAAGAAATGCAAAAAAGCAAAATGGCTGTCTGAGGAGATCTTACAAATAGCTGTGAAAATAAGGGAAGCGAAAAGCAAAGGAGAAAAAGAAAGATACACCCATTTGAATGCAGAGCTCCAAAGAATAGCAAGGAGAGATTAGAAAGCCTTCCTCAGCGATCAATGCAAAGAAATAGAGGAAAACAACAGAATGGGAAAGACTAGAGATCTCTTCAAGAAAATTAGAGATACCAAGGGAACATTTCAGGCGAAGATGGGCTCGATAAAGGACAGAAATGGTATGGACCTAACAGAAGCAGAAGATATTAAGAAGAGGTGGCAAGAATACACAGAAGAACTGTACAAAAAAGATCTTCATGACCCAGATAATCATGATGGTGTGATCACTGACCTAGAGCCAGACATCCTGGAATGTGAAGTCAAGTGGGCCTTAGGAAGCATCACTACGAACAAACCTAGTGGAGGTGATGGAATTGCAGTTGAGCTATTCCAAATCCTGAAAGATGATGCTGTGAAAGTGCTGCACTCAATATGCCAGCAAATTTGGAAAACTCAGCAGTGGCCACAGGACTGGAAAAGGTCAGTTTTCATTCCAATCCCAAAGAAAGGCAATGTCAAATGCACTCATCTCACATGCTAGTAAACTGATGCTTAAAATTCTCCAAGCCAGGCTTCAGCAATACATGAACCGTGAACTTCCAGATGTTCAAGCTGGTTTTAGAAAAGGCAGAGAAACTAGAGGTCAAATTGCCAACATCCACTGGATCATCGAAAAAGCAAGAGAGTTACAGAAAAACATATACTTCTGCTTTATTGACTATGCCAAAGCCTTTGACTGTGTGGATCACAATAAACTGTGGAAAATTCTGAAGGAGATGAGAATACCAGACCACCTGACCTGCCTCTTAAGAAACCTGTATGCAGGTCAGGAAACAACAGTTAGAACTGGACATGAAACAACAGACTGGTTCCAAATAGGAAAAGGAGTACGTCAAGGCTATATATTGTCACCCTGCTTGTTTAACTTATATGCAGAGCACATCATGAGAAATGCTGGACTGGATGAAGCACAAGCTGGAATCAAGATTGCTGGGAGAAATATCAATAACCTCAGATATGCAGATGACACCACCCTTATGGCAGAAAGCAAAGAAGAACTAAAGAGCCTCTTGAAAGTGAAAGAGGAGAGTGAAAAAATTGGCTTAAAACTCAACATTCAGAAAATGAAGATCATGGCATCGGGTCCCATCCCTTCATGACAAATAGATGGGGAAACAGTGGAAACAGTGGCTGACTTTATTTGGGGGACCTCCAAAATCACTGCATATGGTGATTGTAGCCATGAAATTAAAAGATGCTCACTCCTTGGAAGGAAAGTTATGACCAAATTAGATAGCATATTAAAAAGCAGAGACATTACTTTGCCAACAAAAGTCCGTCTAGTCAAGGCTATGGTTTTACCAGTGGTCATGTATGGATGTTAGAGTTGGACTATAAGGAAAGCTGAGCACTGAAGAATTGATGCTTTTGAACAATGGTTTGGAGAAGACTCTTGAGAGTCCCTTGGACTGCAAGGAGATCCAACCAGTCCATCCTAAAGGAGATCAGTCCTGGGTGTTCATTGGAAGGATTGATGTTGAAGCTGAAACTCCAATACTTTGGCCACCTGATGTGAAGAGCTGACTCATTGGAAAAGACCCTGAAGCTGGGAAAGATTGAGGGTAGGAGGAGAAGGGGATGACAGAGGATGAGATGGTTGGATGGCATCACCGACACAGTGGACATGGGTTTGGGTGGACTCCAGCAGTTGGTGATGGACAGGGAGGCCTGGCGTGCTGCGGTTCATGGGGTCACAAAGAGTCGGACACGACTGAGCAGCTGAACTGACCTGAATGAGATTTAAATTGTTTTCAACTTTATGTCACTTGTGTGTGTATATGTGTGAATCAGTTGTTTTAGACTAGTATGCTTTTAAAGGGACTGTAATCTCTACACATACTAATGTCATCTCACACTGAGTATAATATAACTTGGTCATAAGATTCTTCCAACATATGACTTTCAGCTGTTTGAAGGAGGCTTTAGAACTACACAGTATTCACATTTTGATAGAGAAAAAAATAAGAATGTTTGCTCTATCTTTTCTAAGATGGTAAGTCAAAGAGCTTAAATTTGTGGAGAAGTACCCTAGGTTTTGGTTTAAGGTAAAACAATCTTATAGCTATTTAAGTACAGGCAGCTCATTTCTTCAACAATGCAGTTCCCAACACTTTTTCTGTCTTTTTCAAAAGCAAAGTGTGGGGATTAAGCTCATTATTCTAAACAGTGAGTAATATAGGTGGAACTTATCTTTTGCTTCAATCGCAGTGCATCTTTTATGATAATACACTTATATTTCCTTGTAAGGGATCCATAATCATTCCACAAGAGAATTTTCTCAACCACATAATGTTTCTTAACCACTCGAAGAATTATTTTAAGACACTTAAATATCTTTCAAGTGTTCCCTCCAATTTTTATTTTTAAATCCTGAAGTATCTAGTGAGCACATAGTTCTTTCTTATAACTATTTTCTTTTTTAGAATGGGTAAAAACTCACTGTCAACACATTAGTGCAAGACTGATGTAGATAATTTCAAAGCCAGTAGTCATGGTGTTCAAAAGTAGTGATCCTTTGCATGTAACCACATATTACATTTTGACCATTTCATTGATTGAACAGCCACTATGAGCTGACACTATATTCTATGGTTATGAATATGAGCCAGACAGAAGCTCTGCAGTCAAGGTGCTTATGGTTGGGTTTACGAGATACCGTGTAATACAAGCTGAGAGGTGGGAGATCAGAGAAGGATTCATTAAAGAATTATTTCTTAATTAGGTTCCAAGCAAGGAAGTCATATTTAGACAAATGACAACCGTTTTTGTTCCACAAAGAAAGAGAAAGCCTGTGTAAACGGGGATTGAAAAGAAAGGGCCAAAAATATCTCTATAATGCAATCCATTTTGACTGCCAAAGGAGTTCGTGCTGGGAGATATGTAAAAAGGAGTGTCATAAACAAAGTATGTACAAATCCTGAGTTATAAATTATGAAGGAAATACCACATTTCATTTCTAGGATATTCATTATAAATTCTAGAATATAATAGTTCAGTAATATACTATAGGTTGGTGATGTTATGTCTGCCTGGGAAAAGAAGACTTATTTATAGCAAGAGTTACAGCTCCCTCTACAGGTCAAAACTAGAAAATCTTCGGGTGGTTTCAGAAATAAATGCAATGGTTAGAACAAAGACTGAACATTTCATTATAAACTGCCTTGTAAAACAGCAATGTCTTGGAATATATTCCTTTAATCTAAACACACATTTTCTTTTGTTATATATATCACAATTTAGAAGCTTTGTTAGTAAGAGAAAAGACTCCAAAAGTCTGAGGAAACCGTTAAAGCCGTGAATTGGAAAGTATCACAATTCTTAAATGAAGCTCCCCAAAGCTTTTTCTTCCTCAGCATCCTTGTCTCTTCTGCCTAATTCCGCTAATCTGCGTGTGCTAAGTCACTTCAGCCTTGTCCACTCTTTGCGATCCCATGGACTGTATCCTGCCAGGCTCCTCAGATCATGGGATTCTCCAGGCAAGAATACTGGAGTGGGTTGCCATGCCCTTCTCCAGGGGATCTTCCTGACCCAGGGATTGAACCCACATCTCTTAGTCTCCTGCAGTGGCAGGCGGGTTCTTTACCGCTAGCGCCACCTGGGAAGTCCAATCCCACTGAAAGTCACAGCAAACACTAAATCTGTCATTACACACACTTTCTAACTACCTAGAAGAGAGTTATGCATAAATGACTCACTTTGCAAGCTTATAAAAGCACTGTTTTTATCCCCAGTCTGCTAAAACACCAGCATCAGAAGAAGGGTTTGCCAGTCTGCACTTTTAACAATTGCCCCTGAGGGATTCTTCTCAGACCAGTTTGGGAAACACTTTTCCAGTGCAAATCTTCTTTAATAAACTAAAACTCTTCCACTACTAACTTGTTGCTGAACAGCTGACTCCTGATTATCCTCAATTAATTAACACCACCTGTTTAACAAAAGTGAATGGTTCCCTATTGTCTATTAGATCAAGTCTAAAACCTCTCTCTGGCAGGAACTCAGGCTCTCCACCAGCTGGTCTCGTCTCATTTGCTCACATCCCCTTCCAAAGCCCCGATGCCAGCTGGGCTTCTCTTTCATTGGCCCCCACTCTGCCATGCATCTCCCCTCAGAACAATTACCCCTGCAGGAAAATGTTACTTCTCCACTGTTTCGATGTCTATCTCAAGTCTTAACATCTCCTGGACTGACTTTTGTGGCCTCTCATGGTCTTAACTCTCTGAATCCTATATGATCTTCATGTTTTAGACTCACTCCAAAATGCCATACAGCAGGAGTCCCCAGCCCCTGGGCTACAAACTAATATGGGTCTGAGTCCTGTTAACATCTGGGCCACACAGTAGGAGGTGAGCAGCAGGGGAGCAAGCAAAGCTTTATCTGTATTTACAACCGCTCCCCATCACTCACATTACCGCCGGGGCTCCGCCTCCTGTCAGATCAGCAGCCACGTAATAAATGCAATGCATTTGAATCATCCTGAAACCATCCCCTCCCCACCCTGGTCTGTGAGAAAATTGTCTCCCACAAAACCGGCCCCTGGTGCCAAAAAGGCTGGGGACTGTTGCTGTAGAGTATTTGTTTTCTTATCAACTTATGGGCCAATGTGCATGCCTACCCCCAACAGGCTAATAATTTGGCTGCCTTCTAATTCATTCTAGTTAAATATTAGTTTAACCATTTTGTAAAGGAGAGGCTAATGTGGTATGGGGGGAGAACATAGGAGGAGCACAAAGCCCAGCCACTGTTCTGCTGTTCCCAGAACCTTCCCATCCTGCTCCCCACAACACAAGCCCTGCAGTATGGCATGCCCTCTAGGGGACTCACTACTGCCCTCACCATCAAGCGACTTGAAAGTATTTATTCTGACAACACACAGTGCATATTCTCAGAAAATCTTTGTAATAAGATCTTCTCAGTTTTAATCATTTTCTTCTGATGCTCTGTACAACCTACAGATGTAAGAGTACAGATGTGGGGCCAACCTACTTCATGGCCAGTGCTATGCATATTAGAGATAGAGATCTTGAAATGTTCAGATATTTTAATTTTTTGTGTACATTATGGGACCTATCATAGTTGATCTACAGGTCTGTGATAAATACTGGGGGAGTTTACCACAGTCATGAGCCATCAACATCTGTCACCTACTAGCTCTAGTCCAAAGATATTAAAGGGACTATAAATTCAGCATTTTCATAATATTATATTGATGATTTTAGGATGCTAGGGTACAGTATGCATAGATGTACAAGATACTGTATATATAATATATAAGTGTTTACACTATATATTGCATATAATTATATATATATAGTACAGTATATGTGTGTGTGTGTGTACATGCATGGTAAGTCACTTCATTTGTGTCTGACTCTTTGCAACCCCATGGACTCTAGCCCACCAGGCTCCTTTGTCCATGGGGATTCTCCAGGCGAGAACACTGGAGTGGGTTGCTATGCCCTCCTCCAAGGGATCTTCCCAACCCAGGGATTGAACCCACGTCTCCTGCTTTGCAGATGGATTCTTTACTGTTGAGCCACTGGAGAAGTCCAGTATGTGTGTGTATGTGTGTGTGTGTGTGTAATTTAGGTTTGGAATTGGTGAAGTGACTTTATGCTAAGTAAAGTATGCTTCTATTGAAGCCATATGTGTGTGTGTGGGGGGGTATGACTTCAATAGAAGTATACTTAACATAAAGTCACATCTTCACCAATTCCAAACCTAAAAAATTAATTAATACTTCCATTTCTAGCTATATAACTAACTAGTTAACCTGAAAATACCAACAGTTAAGCATTATAAATGATATGTAAAAATTAGCAAACATCCTTTTGAATACATCAAAGACAACATTTTTAAAAATAACCTCCCATGGACCCATCACCTACCCCAATAACCATCAACCCATAGCCAGTCCATGGCCTTATCTAAACTGCCATCCACTTCCCTCCCTCCAAGATTATTTGAAAGCAAATCCCTTACAACAACCATACATATTTCCATATGAATTTCTAAAGAGAATGACTTTCTTTTTTAACAAAATCGAATGTAATATTGCATCTAAAACATTCCTTGATATTATTAAATATCTAGTATTCAAATTTCCAATGGTCTTAAATTTACATAAATGAAGGTTGTTTTAAATTAGAAACATTCAGGGCTGGTTTCTTAAAAATAAGAGAAGATATTATCCAAATTTTTTTTAAAAATTTAAATGCCAGGCATATTTGACACAGAACCAAACAGAACTTCAGTAATTAGAAAACTAATATACTTGCTACAACAATAGCCCCTGAATATTCAAACTTTTAACGCTGTTGTGTTGACTTCTTTGACATAAAGTGTTTGTCTGCAGTTGTGTCCCTGCTATTGTGAGCTAGAATATCAAGCTGTTCTGACTAAGTGTATTATATTCAGGACTGAATCCCAGCCAGAACCCCATCTAGTGCATGAAATGTGGAATGTATCCAATAACAGTTTGTTACTTTATTTGAAATGACCAAACTGCCTTGGCCTAAGTGTTCTTACATAGCTGCTGCTGCTGCTAAGTCGCTTCAGTCGTGTCCGACTCTGTGCAACCCCATAGATGGAAGCCCACCAGGCTCTGCCGTCCCTGGGATTCTCCAGGCAAGAACACTGGAGTGGGTTGCCATTTCCTTCTCCAATGCATGAAAGTGAAAAGTGAACGTGAAGTCGCTCAGTCGTGTCCTACCCTCAGCGAACCCATGGACTGCAGCCTACCAGGCTGCTCCGGCCATGGGATTTTCCAGGCAAGAGTACTGGAGTGGGGTGCCATTGCTAACAGGCATCTATTGGACATGGGTACACCTATTTTCCATTAATTTAATTAATAAACCAAGACAGAGGAGAACATATGTATCCATTTTGTCTGATGAGGTTGCAAACTAGCTATACTTGTTTTCTGTTGCAGCAGAGAAAATTGCTACAAACTTAACTGACTTTTGACAATACCCATTGGTTATCCCTTAACTGGGTAGGTCAGAAGTCTGGGATGATGAGATTCGGTTCTCTACTTAGATTCTTACAAGGCTGAAATCCAGGTGTCAGCAGGCTGATCTGTTATCTGAAAAATCTAGAATTCACTCAGGTTGTTGGCAGAATCTAGTTCCTTTGTGGGTGTAGGACTGAGATCCCCATTTCCTGGCTGCCTGCAAGCCACTATTAGTTCTCAAAGGTTACCAGCATTCCTTGGCATATGACCCCCTCCATCTTCAAAGCCAGTAATGATGCATCGAATGTCCCTCAAACGTGGAATGTTTGACTTCATTTTCTCCCATCAGTCAGTTGAAACTCTGCTTTTAAAGAGCTTGTTGGCTTAAATTACGCCCACCCAGATCACCTCCTTTTTCCTTGTAAGTTGATATAGTCACAATAATATAATCATGGGAGTGATGTCTCATGATATGCAGAGATTTGACCTCATTCAAAAGACAGGGGGATTATTATCATTAGATGAGTGTCATAAGAGACATTCTTAGAATCTGCTTACTGCATGTCAAGTGAATGACAATAATTATTTTTTAAAAAGATTGAGCATAAATCCATCAATTCAACAAACAGTGATGATACTCCATCCATATACTAGATGCTGCTGATACAAAGATTAATAAACTGGGAGCTTCACTGGTGGTCTACTGTCAAGAATCTGCCCTCCAATGCAGGGGATAGAGGCTTGATCCCTGGTGCAGAAACTAAGACCCCACATGTCTTGGGACAGTTAAGCCCATACAGCAGTGAAGAACCCACATGCCACAACTCAGACCCAAAAAAGACAAAACTAAAATAAATAATTTTTAAAAAAAATTAATAAACCATAGTTCCTTCCTTCAAGGAGATAAACTTCTGAATAAGTATTTACTGTTATGAGGCTCTAAAATGTACAGTGATGGCATAAAGAAGGAAGTTCAGTTCAGTTCAGTCGCTCAGTCGTGTCCGACTCTTTGTGACCCCATGAATCGCAGCACGCCAGGCCTCCCTGTCCATCACCAACTCCCAGAGTTCACTCAAACTCATGTCCATCGAGTCAGTGATACCATCCAGCCATCTCATCCTCTGTCATCCCCTTCTCCTCCTGCCCCCAATCCCTCCCAGCATCAGAGTCTTTTCCAATGAGTCAACTCTTCGCATGAGGTGGCCAAAGTATTGGAGTTTCAGCTTTAGCATCAGTCCTTCCAAAGAAAGAAGGAAGAGATGGGTCTAGATCTTGACACAGAAACTAGGTGGATAGTAGAACCAGATGCTGAGATCTAAGCAACATACCAGATCCCAGAGAGCTTTGCATGCCACACTTCACGATGTGTACTTTATTCTGCAGCAGAAACAGAGTCATTGGTAGCCATTAAGCAAGAGAATGACATGAGATTCCTCCAAACACTTGACACCCAGCTTATGAATTTGTCACTTGCAATAAATAGTACACCACTAGCTATACCATATGCAAACTGACTCTCATCATGGCTGCATCTGGAAGAAGAGAATTCAGACAAACTGATCTAGTGACCAGAAATGTTAGTGCAATTTTCAAGGGAGTCCAATTTATAACTAGATCCTTGCTTAAGCACTGGGAAAATCTGACTCAGCCTGGCATCTCCTCCATCAGTATTCTGTGACAAATTTCTAATTTCTATAATCTATTATGTCATACTTCCAAAATTCCATGACTTTCTCGCCCACCTTTGCCAGGCTTTCAACTACCCACCAAAAAAAGGTTTTCTTTTATAGATTGGAATTAAAGCTTTGCACACGCGCACACATACACACACATGCAAAGCTGCACATTTTATACCTGCTGTTGCTTCCTGAGAAAAGGTTACAGGAATCTCAAGTAAATTTTAATGAGGGAAACTCTTAGGTCTCAGAATTGATTTATGTGGGGAAGCATTTGAGAGTGTGTAGTAAGTGCATGGAGAAGGCGATGGCACCCCACTCCAGTACTCTTGCCTGGAAAATCCCATGGACGGAGGAGCCTGGTGGGCTGCAATCCATGGGGTCGCTAGGAGTGGGACACGACTGAGCGATTTCACTTTATTTTTTCACTTTCATGCATTGGAGAAGGAAATGGCAACCCACTCCAGTGTTCTTGCCTGGAGAATCCCAGGGACGGGGAACCTGGTGGGCTGCCATCTATGGGGTCGCACAGAGTCAGACACGACTGAAGCGACTTAGCAGCAGCTGCAGCAGCAGTAAGTGCATGGTTGACATGAATTATCATGTAGGTGTACAGAATTCCACATACATTGTCCTTTTGTTTTAAAGACTAGCCAAGTTACAGAAACAGAATCATTTTTAAATGTCACTGTTGGATCTCTGCTTGCTCTAAAGAACTAAGGATTTAGAAAATAAAATTCCTGCTTCCTGAAATGGACTCATCATTAAGTTTCTTCTTGTTGGTGAAATGTATTGTTCAAAACAATAAAAGTGGGGAAGAAACGACTATTTCCTGATTAAGAGGAGAAGAAAAAATCAAGCAACTCCCTTCCCATTATCTTCTGTACTTGTACATCTTTGCCTGTCTCCTCCTGTTAGCAGACATGTGTATGACTCATGAGATTCTATTTGAAGTTTCAGCTCAACTATTCTTTCCCCGGTATGGAGTTTTCCATCAAAATCCATGAAGCAGAGAAACAGAGGAGCCTGAGCATTCACGCTTCCTGACATACAAAAAAAAAAAAAAAGTGAACGTTTTAAATGGGCTTTCCTGGTGGCTCAGCAGTAAAGAATCTGCCTGCAATGCAGGAGACCATGGTTCGATCCCTGGTTGGGGAAGATCCCCTTTAAATAGGAAAGATCAAAAATCAAAATATTAGAGACACAGATGTAGAGAGCAAATGTATAAAACACCAAGGAGGGTGAAGGGTAGGATCAACTGGGAAATTGGAATTTATATATATATATATATATATATACATACACACACACATACATACACTGCTGCTGCTGCTGCTAAGTCCCTTCAGTCGTGTCCGACTCTGTGCAACCCCATAGATGGCAGCCCACCAGGCTCCCTCGTCTCAGGGATTCTCCGGGCAAGAACACTGAAGTGGGTTGCCATTTCCTTCTCCAATGCATGAAAGTGAAAAGTGAAAGTGAAGTCGCTCAGTCGCGTCAGACTCTTAGCGACCCCATGGACTGCAGCCAACCAGGCCCTGCCTCCATGGGATTTTCCAGGCAAGAGTACTGGGGTGGGATGCCATTGCCTTCTCAGGGGAACTCTATTCAGTGTTCTGTGGTGATCTAAATGGGAAGGAAATCCAAAAAAGAGAGGATATATGTATACATATAACTGATTTGCTTTGCTGAACCCAGAAAATAATGCAACATTGTAAAGTAACTATACTCCAATAAAAATGTTTTAAATCAAAATATTACTAAAAGTTTAAAGAAGCATAGTATTACCTTCCCTGTAGATATAATTCCAGAAATTCTTATCACTAGAAGATGAAAAATTTCCAACTTCTAAAAATTAATTTCTGACACATCTAAATTTCTCAAAAAATGTTTTATTTTATTCAACAAAAAAATATTTTCTGAGAACCTGTTATGTACCAGTGTTATACTAGGCATGGGAAATATTGGGTTAGCCAAAAAGCTCATTCAGGTTTTTTCCATAAAATCTTATGGAAAACCCAAAAGACTTTTCTGGCCAACCTAATACAATGGAGAACAAGCCACCTTGTCAGATTCTATTTTAGAGTAGAGTGTTAGGAATTCTATTCAACCTTGGAATACCAACACACCATGGGAAGCTTTTAAAAAAAAATTTTTTTTTCGCTTTTTGTTCATTTTGTTCAGTTTTATTGAGATATAGCTGACATATAGTATTGTGTAAATGCAAGATGTACAATGTGTTGATGTGGTACATATTAAAAATTATGACCACCATAATCACCACTTTCATCACATCACAAATTATATCTTTTTGTGGTGAGAGCATTTAAGATTTGCTCCTCTAACAACCTTCACATGTACAAAGAAGTATTATTAACTATGATCACCATGCTGTACTTTAGATCCCCAGAGCTTACTCATCGTATAGCTCTTTTATTGCAGCGCATGGCCTCTAGGGAGTGCAGGCTTCAGTAATTGTGGCACACAGGCTTAGTTGCCCTGCAGCATATGGGATCTTCCCAGGCCAGGGATTGAACCCATGTCCCCTACATTGGCAGGCAGATTCTTAACTACAGGGCCACCGGGGAAGCCCGAAATTCAACTTTTTAACAACATACAACAAAAAACTCCACAGTAAGGGGATAGCTTCTAACTTGATACATTATATAATTTCTAGTGATGGATTTTGTTAAACTCTTATCCAACTCCAGCTAAGTAAAGGATATTAATTTTTGACAACGTTTTGCAAAATGATGAAGTTGCTTCTTGGAAGAAATCAATTTTATATACTGATTACACTAGGTCTTTTTCTGACTTAAAGCAGTATTAGCCCTGGTTATGTGATCTTAATAGGTATTTCTCTTTTGGCTGCCACGTAAACTACAGGATTAAGTTTTATTTTATGCATTTGTGTATTGTTCATTTTTAAAATAAATTATTTATTAAACCACTATTATAAGTAGTGTTTTGCTAGGTGTTTGATTTGAAGGCTTTGATCTGCTTGAGATAAAATAGAGATGAAATTAAAATATGTTAACAATATTAATTAGAATCATTGGCACATTTATTTTCCATATATGGATTTTTAAATTATTTTACAACTAATGCATATTTATCATTTTAAGAAAGTAGAAAAATGGATAAGAAAAATAAAATGCATGTTTTAATTATCGATAATTTCACCTTCTAGTGATAAACAGTATTAATACTTTATATCTTTCTATTTTCCCCCCATACATATTGGGCAGGGCAAAAATAAGATATCAGTAGTTCTGTTCTCACTCAAAATGAAACTGTGCCAGAGGAGTTCCTTGGTGCAGAGTGCGGTTGTAGGAGACAGGGAGACACAAAGAAAGCAAGATTGTCATGCTGCTGCTGCTAAGTTGCTTCAGTCACGTCCGACTCTGTGTGACCCCAGAGACGGCAGCCCACCAGGCTCCCCCGTCCCTGGGATTCTCCAGGCAAGAACACTGGAGTGGGTTGCCATTTCCTTCTCCAATGCATGAAAGTGAAAAGTGAAAGTGAAGTCGCTCAGTCGCGTCAGACTCTTCGAGACCCCATGGACCGCAGCCTACCAGGCTCCTCCATCCATGGGATTTTCCAGGCAAGAGTACTGGAGTGGTGTGCCGTTGCCTTCTCCGAAGATTGTCATATCACGTACCTATTTTTCCTTTTGTTGCTTGTGCTTTTATCATATTCAAAACTTCATTACCTTAGACCACTATCATGAAGCTTTTTTCCTAGGAGTTTTACAGATTCATATCTTAATTTCATCTTTAATCTATTTTGAGTTATTTTTGTAGAGAGTGTAAGGTAAGGGCCCGACTTCATTCTTTTGCTTGTGGATATTCAGTTTCTCCAACATTATTTGTTTTGGAGACTATCCTTTTCCAATTGTATTTTTGGCACCCAGTAGAAAATCAGTTGACTGTATATGCATTCTCTGCTACTGGTTGATAAGTCTATTTTTACACTAGTATCGTACTGTTTTAATTACTATAGTTTTTAAGGTATTTTGAAATCAGGAAATGTGATCTGTCCAGCTTTGTTCTTCTTTTTCAAGATTGTTTTGGCTTTTCATTGTCTTTTGCAGTTCCATATAATTTTAGAGGTGTTTTTTTTTTTTTTTCCTGTAAAAAATGCCATTGAAATTTTGATAGTGATTCCGTTGCATCTGTAGATCTCTCTGGGCTGCATGGATATTTTAACAACATTAAGTGTTTCAATCCACAACCATAGATATCTCCATGTATTAGCCACTCACAGGAGGAGAAATACTGCATGAGTCCACTTATATGAAGTATCTAAAACAGTCAAACTCAGTAACAGAGAGTAGAATGGTGGTTGTCAGGGTGTGCAGGGAAAGAACAATAAAGGGTTGCTGTTTAATGAGTATAAAATTTCAGTTACACAAGATGAATAAGTTCTAGAGATCCTCTGTACAACACTGTGCCTGTAGTTAAAAATTATATATTGTACACCAAATGTTTGTTGAGAGTAGATCTTGTGTTGCGTTAACACAGTTGTTTGTTTTTTAAAAAAGGAAGCAAGATTGATTTGAATGATTTACATAGGAAAAAAACATTGGAAGAGAATTAAATAGATCTGGGATACGAAAAGAAGAGAGAAAAGATTATAATGAGAGAGTATTTATGTAATCAGGAAAGAGAAAGAATAAACTTTTTATTAATAGTATCAGATGTGGGCTGTAGGTATCAGAGGGAACTTTAAGTAATGTGTGCTGAGTATACCACTATAAACTTTAAAATGTATTCTCAAATTTTTGGAGAATTTTATACTGTCATTTATTTGAATGAAGACCAATAGGTGATTCAGCTTTATATGAATAATACATCTACATATTTTATGATAGCTGTGGGTTTTCTGCCCAGCCATAATCATTCCACTTTTTCAAATGATGACATCAACTTTCTAAACCTAGTGGGTTCCTGGCAGTCACATTTGTCTGACACAATTTTATTCCTCTGTCCACAGTTAATACACTAAGGATAGACATCATATATTCATGTATTCTTAGCCCAGAGTCTCTCCAGGAATTTGGAGCTCAGATTTGCAGAATGTCAGGCAGTTTCTAGGTATAGCTGGACTATAATATATGAAACTGAGTTTTAGGATAGACAAATTCATCACATGGATCATAGAATAAGCAAATACAAATAGCAAAACAGAGATGAAAGATGAAGAATGTTTGTAAGTTTTTAATATGTGGTTTGGTCTTTTCCTAAGAAGTTTCTCCTAAAAATGTAGCTTTGGAATCTTTGAGACATCTCTTTATTTTTTTAATAAATTCCCTTTCTTTTGCTTTGGCTGGCTATAGCTCAGATTGGTTTCTTTCCTTTGCAAACACATGCAGGCACTTGTACACACACATTTAATAACCTACTTGTTCTTTTTCAGTAATACCAAGAGTATATTTATATTAATAAATATGGTTTTACCTCATCAACATTCATTACTGCACAGTACTCTTGCCTGAAAATCCCATGGACGGAGGAGCCTAGTAGGCTGTAGTCCATGGGGTCGCTGAGGGTCAGACACGACTGAGCGACTTCACTTTCACTTTTCACTTTCATGCATTGGAGAAGGAAATGGCAACCCACTCCAGTGTTCTTGCCTGGAGAATCCCAGCAATGGGGGAGCCTGGTGGGCTGCTGTCTATGGGGTCACACAGAGTGGGACACGACTGAAGCGACTTAGCAGCAGCAGCAGCAGTTTTATGTTATAGTTCCATAATTTATTTAACCAATAACTATTTTTGTATAATTTTTACCCTCAAAAGAAAATCCTTAGACATATAGTTTTGCACATTTATTTGATAATTGCCTTAGGATGAATTTACAGAAACGCAGTAATGTACATGCTGGATCAAAGGGCAGGTACTTTTTGTGAGACTTTTGAGACATGTTGAAAAAATATCCAAAAATGTGTGTGATAATTTATCAAAATATCTATAAAGATTTTAAATTGTCAGTAGGAAAGGAGACAGTATCTTATTTCAAGATGTAGCCCTTTAATCTCTAGAGCAATATGTTATTTGTTCATGAGGGTCATTTTATTTTTTCCTTAGTTATTAAGTTTTTTGGTGCCTTCCCAAAATCTGCCTCATCTCCTCACCAGGTGACCAGGCCCATAATTAGGGAAAGTCACAATATAAGGCAATCAGGAAGAAAAGACCTATGCTTCAAATGAGCTGCAAGATACAGAAAGAACCAGGCAAATTTGCATAGGATTAGATTCTGAGAGATTTTGATGAAGGAGGCAAGTGTGTAAGGTTGAATTTGTTATTGTTGTTTAGTTGCTGAGTTGTCTCAGACTCTTTGCAACTCCATGGACTCTAGCCCACCAGGCTGCTCTATCCATGGGGTTTCCTAGTCAAGAATATTGGAGCAGGCTGCCATTTACTTCTCCAGAGGATCTTCCAGATTCAGAGACTGACCTGTATCTCCTACATGACAGCAGGTTCTTTACCACTGAGCCACCTGGGAAGCCCCGTAAGGTTGAATACACAATCCAGAGATGCAAGATTTAATATCCTGGCAAAGACTCCAGGAGGGTGGTACAGTTTACTCCTAGAAGCATGGAAAAAGCAATGGGTCCACACAAAAGGAGTTTGAAATTCCAGAGTTGCCATGGATGATGGTAGCAAAAGGGATCCAAAGGCTAAGAGAGGTGTGCCTGCTAGACCAGAAAATCTGTCAAATGATTATGTTCCATGGGAAATCCTGTGGGAGATACCATTTCCAGGCCATAAGAAATGCACTGTTGAGAGATCACCAGCATCATTAAGAACTTCAGTGTTAGATCTCCCGTGTTTTAGGATGACAGCTGAAGTGTTCTTTAAAGCCCAGGGCTCCTGATCACGGTGGGGATAACAGTTCCCTCTAGATTTTAGAATTGAGGTGAATGCGAATAATCATAGGAAGCTAAGTAGATGCAATTGTAGTGGATAGCAAGGTTGGAGATGGTTTAAAGAACACGGCATCCCCTAAGGGCAAAATGGATGGGCAGCCAACAAAGGTACCTCCCAATTTGCAAAAACAAAATAAAGGATAGTGAATGAAGACAGTTGCCCCAATTTAAATAAAAGATGATCCCTAGGCCAGCTTCCAGACCTAATCCAGGTTTTAGGCATGGAATTTATTGACCTGAGATAGGGTCCCCAGGAAAAAAAGACCTTGCAAGAATGTATCAGATGTACACACAGTCGTGATTCCCTTACTGCATTCCCAATAGGACCTAAAGGTTTTTACTCAGGTAACTGTGCACTGAAGAAGGGATTTCAGCATTTCTTGAATTCTGAACACAGTGTCCAAGTTGACACTGATGCCTAGGGACCTGAAATGTCACGGAGATGGGGCCTTGAGGCTTCCCTGGTAGCTCTGGTGGTAAAGAATCCACTTGCAATGCAAAAGACAAGGGTTCAATCCCTGGGTTGGGAAGATCTCCTGGAGAAGGAAATGGAAACCCACTCCAGTATTTTTGCCTGGAAAATCCCATGGACAGAGGAGCCTGGCAGGCTATAGCTCATGTGATCAAAAGACATGACCTAGGGACTAAACCACCACCACAGTGTTGCATGACATCATGAGGGTGGGACCCTGGTCTAGTAAGTCTGGTGTCCTTAAAAGAAGAGATCTCTCTATCTCTCCCTCCCTCTCTCCCTCTCTCTCTTTTGTCATGCCTGTGCACAGAGGAAAAGACAGAGGAACCAGAGATCAAATTGCCAACATCCGCTGGATCATCAAAAAAGCAAGAGAGTTCCAGAAAAACATCTATTTCTGCTTTATTGACTATGCCAAAGCCTTTGACTGTGTGGATCACGATCAACTGTGGAAAATTCTGAAAGAGATAGGAATACCAGACCACCTGATCTGCCTCTTGAGAAACCGGTATGCAGGTCAGGAAGCAACAGTTAGAACCGGACATGGAACAACAGACTGGTTCCAAATAGGAAAAGGAGTACGTCAAGGCTGTATATTGTCACCCTGCTTATTTAACTTATATGCAGAGTATATCATGAGAAACACTGGGCTGGATGAAGCACAAGCTGGAATCAAGATTGCTGGGAGAAATATCAATAACCTCAGATATGCAGATGACACCACCCTTATGGCAGAAAGTGAAGAAGAACAAAAGAGCCTCTTGATGAAAGTCAAAGAGGAGAGTGAAAAAGTTGGCTTAAAGCTCAACATCCAGAAAATGAAGATCATGGCATCCAGTCCCATCACTTCATGGCAAATAGATGGGGAAACAGTGGCTGACTCTATTTTGGGTGACTCCAAAATCACTGCAGATGGTGACTACAGCCATGAAATTAAAAGACGCTTACTCCTTGGAAGGAAAGTTATGACCAACTTAGACAGCATATTAAAAAGCAGAGACATTACTTTGTCAACAAAGGTCCATCTAGTTAAGGCTATGGTTTTACCAGTGGTCATGTATGGATGTTAGAGTTGGACTGTGAAGAAAGCTGAGCACAGAAGAACTGATGCATTTGAACTGTGGTGTTGGAGAAGACTCTTGAGAGTCCCTTGGACTACAAGGAGATCCAACCAGTCCATCCTAAAGGCATCAGTCCTGGGTGTTCATTGGAAGGACTGATGTTGAAGCTGAAATTCCAATACTTTGGCCACCTGATGCAAAGAACTGACTCATGTGAAAAGACCCTGAAGCTGGGAATGATTGAGGACAGGAGGAGAAGGGGATGACAGAGGATGAGATGGTTGGATGGCATCACCGACTCGATGGACATGATTTGTATGAACTCCGGGAGTTGGTGATGGTCAGGGAGGTCTGGCGTGCTGCAGGTCATGGGGTCGCAAATAATCGGACACGACTGAGCGACTGAACTGAACTGAACTGCACAGAGGAATGATCATATGAGAACAGAATGAGAAGGTCCTCGTGCACAAGCTGGGAAGACAGGTCTCACCAGAAACCAACTCTGCCGTCACTTTGGCCTTGGGCCTTTAGCCTCCAGAACTGTATTAGAAAACACAATTTTTTTGTTTAAGCCACACAATCTGCGGTATTTTGCATGGCAGCCCCAGCACTGCCTTTCTAATATGTATACACGAAACTTTCTTCAACAAAAGACTTTTTAATATTGTATCTGCTGTATTATTTGCCTCAAATGTCTTCTTTATAAATTTTGTAAAGAATGTGTGGTGAAACCCTCACTGTCCGGTTTTATCCTTCTGTTAATATGTAGCAGCAATGCTGCTGCTGCTGCTAAGTGGCTTCAGTCGTGTCCGACTCTGTGCGACCCCATAGACGGCAGCCCACCAGGCTCCCCCGTTCCTGGGATTCTCCAGGCAAGAACACTGGAGTGGGTTGCCATTTCCTTCTCCAATGTGTGAAAGTGGAAAGTGAAAGTGAAGTCGCTCAGTCGTGTCTGACTCTTAGCAACCCCATGGACTGCAGCCTACCAGGCTCCTCTGCCCATGGGATTTTCCAGGCAAGAGTACTGGAGTAGGTTGCCATTGCCTTCTCCGTGTAGCAGCAATAGGATGGAGAAAATTGGCCTAAATTCCAGGAATGGTCTCTGGTTGGTATTAACTAATCGTTGCAATCACATCACTCTTCTTATGCACTGGTTTCTAACTTTAAGCTTAAGCCAATCAACAGCATAGCGATCCCCTGGCAACAGAGCTGGATTTATTAACTAAATTAGTGAAACTGAGGAAGAACACTTGAGCAAAAGCTGAAAAAATGTTCTCTTTATGCCACTGAACATGAATGAGGAAGTAGCCATTATTCCAAAACTCCAAGTGGAACCTACAGTAAAGTAAAGTGTATACTGAGGAATTGTAAGAATATTGGTCCTTGATGATATTGTTGAACCACTGATTAACCAATCTTAACCTTTACCCTACTTTTGGACTATTAATTATGTGGACCATTTTCATTAATGTCTAAGTCCCTTTCAGTTGAGTTTCCTAAAACATAAACCTAAAAGCATCTTAACTGATGCAGTAACCAATTAATTATTTTTTCAGTAAATATATAATGAATGCCTTCTTTGACCCAGGCAGTCCCCCAGATTCGATGAACGAAGCAGAAACAATGCCCTTCCCCTCAGAGAGTTAATTCCATCCAACTCTCTTTATTTTGAGTCTCCATCCTCTGTGTAATTTATTCTATCATAACTTTATGCATGGCTTTAATCTTTCATATGCATTCTGGGAGAGTTATCCAAATTTGTGTATTTTAGTGCCAAACTGATTACTTACATCACTAATTATGCTCTTTATTGCCTCCATTTCAAATCTATCTTCTTCTGTGTTTTTGGTATTTTTCACACTCTTTCTTCCATGTATATTCACTCTGTTGTTGTTGTCGTTTTTGGTAGCACCAGGCAGCATGCAGGATCTTAGTTCCCTGATCAGGAATTGAACTCCAGCCCCCCATATTGGGAGCAAGGAATCTTAATCACTGGACAGCCAAGGAAATCCCTATATATCCCTTTTGTAACAGTCATTTCTATTTTCTTCCTTACCTATTAACACTTTATTTCATATTTTCTATCCTTGTAATCTTTTCTGGATCAAGGGAATTTTTTCTTTATACTATGAAGGATGCAAACAGTGTCTTGAAATTCACTTCCAAAAGTATGTTCCCCTAGAAGCATCTTGTCATCCTTGTAGCTTCAACTATTTTCTTCAACTTTTAACAACAAAATATTCTTGATTTTTCACAGTGTCTTAACTTATATAAACTTATTGTTATGTATAATACATGTTATATGCAATAGATAGTCACTTTGTATAAAATTTCTCTGTAAAAAATTGAGCAGAAAAATTTTCAATAAATATAAAGGATACTTTCTACTATCAAGGAAAACAAAATCTCAAAGAAGATAAAAAGTTCACCCTTGTTGAAAAATCATGAATTTACTTTCTGGACATAAAGGAAAAAATGCAAATGTAAAATCTTATGATTTTTCACAGAATGGATAAGGACCTACAACCAAACTTTGAAAAAGCATAATGGCAGAGAGGAATTGAATATTAACACAATATGTCTGGGATATGCCCTCACTCTATTTTTGAGCCAAGAAAAATATTCCCCACTTTTCACTTACCACTCCAACTGGAAAAAGCTTAGATCTGAAAATCAAAGAGATCCTCCCTGCCCATTTTAAGCCCTAGTAAAGACAGAATTGCAGTATGTTAGGATAATTCATGGAGAGGATGAGATGCATATCATTTATTATCACAATTTAATAAAAATAACATTTGGATTATTCTATATCTTTTTCCTCTAAACTTAATCACTTACTGTACTACAGAGCAACTTCAGTTGTTAAAATTTACTCTTTTCACTCCTCATTGTGTAATGAAAAGAACACATAACTTAAAAGGATGTGGCTTACTGTAGGCTCCAATACTTATTTCAGTGTAATTTTTGAAAACTAATCTTGATTATGAAATGACGATTGTTACAGAGTTGTATCATAAGAATCAATGAGAGTAAGTCTGATAATAAATTTGAAAATGTGCCTTTGAACCATAGAGGTGTGCTAATAAATGAGAATTATATATTACAACTTATACTGAAGGAGAATTATGTTAACATTTCTTAGTTTATAATAAAACAAAATGTATCCAGTATTTTGATAATTGTATCATTTAACATGTAGCCCCTAACTTGGATTTCAAATGCCAAATAAATTGTATTTTGTCTACCCTGAGCTGAGTTTTCCATCTGCTGATCTGCTCATCAAATTGATGCAAATGATTTTAAGTAGGTTTGTTTCATTTCTTGACATTTGTGTTGTGTACATTTTTAGATTTGTGTGTGAGTATACATTTTTAGTATTTCTAAAGAACTGTATTATTTTCTATTTCTTTTTCTCAGATCATCCACACCAACAATGCAGGACTAATTAGCTTAGACAAGCTATGGGTTCCTGAAATCACTGAGGAGAATTACAAGAAACCTCAAAGTAAGTTCTTTTGGTGAGTCACAACTTCTTCTTACCACCTTCTGGGATCATGCTGTGACTTTGACAAGCACTCTCGAGGGAAATAGCTTTGCCAGTTTACACAGTGAACCAAAGGCAGAACTCAGAAAGGGCAGAGCCAGTTATCCTCCACGCACTTTCTTAATGCCGGTGCGTATGGGGTTCGCCCATTCCATTCCAGGCTGACACCCACAACTGGCTGCAACGTGGAGAGATCGCCCAGCGGTGTTATTTCTGGGAATACTGAACTATAAAGAGATCTCTTGACAGAGGTGTGACCAGTGTAATATTTAATAGCATCTTTAAAAAAATAACCCTTACACAAATAGACATTGAGTGTTGTCTTGCTTTTCTCAGTACAAAAAAGAAAACATGCAGAGGTGTTCTGTTACAAATGCAAGAGTTGTTAGTTACTCAGTCCTGTCCTGCTCTTTGAGACCCCATGGACTGTAACCCACCAGGCTCTTCTGTCCATGGAATTCTCCAGATAAGAATACTGGAGTGGGTTGCAAAGGAGTATTTTAAAAATTATAAAATCTTCTGTTGCCTTGTCATATATGGCCTTTATTATGTTGAAATATGTTCCTTCTATACCTAATTTACAAACCCTTATCATGAATCAAAGTTTTTTGCCACATGCTTTTTTTGTGTTTATGAGAACATATAAATTTTTTATTCTAGTAATATGGTTGAGCACATTGATTTCTGTATGTTGAACCATCCTTGCATCCCAAGGATAAATCTCACTTTATCGTGGTGAATGATGCTTTTCATGTGCTTCTGAATTCTGTTTTAGAGTGTTTTTGCATCTATATTCATCGGGGATATTGGCCTGTAATTTTCTTTATGAAATGAGAACTTGTGATAATCTGAAATTATAAAGCATACATTGGTCCTGTAGATATCAGAATACATAGTTATTATTTTTGGTTACTCGTTGCTTTGTCAACAAAATGGCACACATTATATCCTGAAATTTCTAGAAGTATTATATAAAGTAGAAGAATCCAGCCAAGTTTATTCCAGGACATAAATTTCAACAATATACATGTTTTAAACAAAATCATAAAATCAAGGTTCCTAAGGTACAAAAGTAATGACCAAAGCCTTTGGAAAAAGGAAGATGTTTATGGGTGCAACTACTCCAAAAAGGTTTTTGGTTTACAAAATTCAAACTATAATACAATGGCACCACCTGTTGATGGAATTGTAGAATTGAAATCCTAAGATTACAGATACAATATCAAATATTTATTGGAATTACAAATCAAGGTATGGATATACACATCATTGACTACTGATTAGGTGAAATCTATCGGTGAGATGGTTAGGTGGTAATTGACTGGCTTACATCAATTGTTCTTTGACTTTCTGGCATTCTGTGGAATGGCACAGCATTTCTTTAAGGGCTAATCATTTCTTGAACATAGGAAAGTATATACTTACAATTAGTTTTCAATATTTTTAATTGAAGTATATAGTTGATTTACAATGGGTGTTAAGTTCTGTTTTGGGCTTCCCTGATGGTTCAGATGGTAAAGAATCTGACTGAAAACTGGTTTCAATCCCTGGGTTGAGAAGATCCCCTGGAGAAGGGAATGGCTACCCACTCCAGTATTCTTGCCTGGAGATTTCCATGGACAGAGGAGCCTAGCAGGCTACAGTCCATGGGGTTTCACAAAGGTGGACAAATTCAGTTTTATGTATATACACACATTCTTTTTTACGTATTCTTTTCCACTATGGTTTATCATAGGATATTGAATATAGTTCTTTATGCTATACAGTAGGACCTTGTTGTTTATCCATTCTATATTTAAAAAGCTTACATCTGCTAACCGTCATCTCCCATTCCATCCTTCCCCCAACCCCTTTCCTCTTGGCAGTCACCAGTCTGTTCTCTATGTCTGTAATTCTGTTTTTGTTTCATAGATAGGTTCACTTGTGTCATATTTTAGATTACAAGGGCTTCCCTGGTGGCTCAGAGGTTAAAGTGTCTGCCTGCAATGCAGGAGACCTGGGTTTGATCCCTGAGTCAGGAAGAGGCCCTGGAGAAGGAAATGGCAACCCATTCCAGTATTCTTGCCTGGAGAATCCCACGGACGGAGGAGCGTGGTGGGCTACAGTCCACGGGGTCGCAAAGAGTCAGACACGACTGAGTGACTTCACTTTAGATTACAAATATAAGTGACATCATATGGTATTTGTCTTTCTTTTTCTGACTTACTTAGTATGATAATCTCTAGCTGCATCCATGTTGCTGTAATGACAGTATTATATTCTTTTTTATGACTGAGTATAAATGTATATCAGTTCAGTTCAGTTGCTCAGTCGTGTCTGACTCTTTGTGACCCCATAAATCGCAGCACGCCAGGCCTCCCTGTCCATCACCGTCTCCTGGAGTTCACTCAAACTCATGCCCATAGAGTCGGTGATGCCATCCAGCTATCTCATCCTCTGTTGTCCCCTTCTCCTCCTGCCCCCAATCCCTCCCAGCATCAGAGTCTTTTCCAGTGAGTCAACTCTTTGCATGAGATGGCCAAAGTATTGGAGTTTCAGCTTCAGCATCATTCCTTCCAAAGAACACCCAGGGCTGATCTCCTCTAGAATGGACTGGTTATGTGTCTTGGCTAATGTGAATAGTGAAGCTATGAACATAATGGTACGTGTATCTTTTTGAATTATAATTTTGTCTGGATATATGTTCAGGAGTAAGGTTGGTAGATCATATGATAATTCTGCTTCAGTTTTCTGAGGAACCTTCATACTGTTTTTCAGAGTGGCTATAATGGCAACCCACTCCAGTGTTCTTGCCTGGAGAACCCCAGGGACAGCGGAGCCTGGTGGGCTGCCATCTATGGGATTGCGCAGAGTCGGACACGACTGAAGCGACTTAGCAGCAGCAGCACACCAACTTATATTCCCACCAACAGTGTAGGAGGGTTTGCTTTCACCACACCCCACTAGAGTTTGTTATTTGTAGACTTTTTAGTGATGGCCATTCTGACCAGTGTGAAGTGGGCCCACACTGCAGTTTTAATTTCTATTTCTATAAAGAAAGCTGAGCGCAGAAGAATTGATGCTTTTGAACTGTGGTGTTGGAGAAGATTCTTGAGAGTCCCTTGGACTGCAAGGAGATCCAACAGGTCCATCCTAAGGGAGATCAGTCCCGGGTGTTCATTGGAGGGACTGATGTTGAAGCTGAAACCCCAGTACTTTGGCCACCTGATGTGGAGAGCTGACTCATTTGAAAAGACCCTGATGCTGGGAAAGATTGAGGGTAGCAGGAGAAGGGGACGACAGAGGATGAGATGGTTGGATGGCATCACCGACTTGATTGACATGGGTTTGGGTGAACTCCGGGAGTTGATGATGGTCAGCGAGGCCTGGCGTGCTGCGGTTCATGGGGTTGCAAAGAGTCGGACACAACTGAGCGACTGAACTGAACTGAATAACTAGCAACGTTCATGTGTCTCTTGGCCATGTGTATTTCTTCTTTGGAGAAATTTCTATTTAGGTCTTCTGCCCATTTTTTGATTGGGTTATTTTTGGTTGTTGTTGAGTGGGATGAGCCATTTATGTATTTTGGAAATAAAGCCCTTGTCACTTGCATCATTTGCAAATATTTTCTCCCATTCTGTAGGTTTTCTTTTTATTTTGCTTATGGTTTCCTTTGCTATGCAAAAGTTTGTGGAAAATTTGTCCAAAAGATGACAAGTAAGGGTCTCTGTCTTGACATAGAATCTAGATGGATCAATAAAGAGCCACATTTGAGAATTTGTAATGATGTATCTTCCTCACATAGGCTGCAGTTATCATTTTCACTCTCTGTGTGGCCCAGGAAAATTTCATCTCAGAAAGCAACACAAAATTGATCTATGGCAGCACAATATGCAAATTCAAAATTTCTTTGAGGGACAAATACTCCATCTAGATAATACAGTCATACGAGATTCCCACAAACCAAGCTTAATTTAAAAACAAGTTTGGGAGTCCCCTGGTGGCCTAGTGGTTAGGATTCTGGGATTTCAGTGCAGTGACCTAGGGTCAGTGCTTGGTTGGGGAACTGAGATCCCACAAACTGTACAGTATGTCCAAAACAGGAAAAAAAGTTTATAATCCAAATCATAGAACTAACAAAACATTTCATAATAAATGAGTTAGAAAATACTATTATAAAACTTCTGGAAAATCTGGAAAACAATCAAAGATTTTGATTTGTATAAATAAAAATGAAACAATTGAGATTTAAATTTTCAATTAAATTTGCTAAAAGCAGTAAAGACAGAGGTGAGCAGAGATTAAAACATGAAGACTTTATTTTACATATATATTATGTAGAGAAAAATAAATGGCATATATGGAAGACAAGTTGAGCATGGGAGACTGAGTGACTAAACCCAATGTATGTGTTAGGATTTCCAGAGATGGATAATAATGGCTGAGAAAAAAATATTAAAAATTAAATGGCTGAAATATTTTCCAAGTTGATAAAAGACATAAATTTACAACTTGAAAAAGTACAACAAATAGCAAGCAGGATAAATAGAAATGACCCACACCATATAACACAGTAGAACAGTAGAAAACCAAAGTAAAGATAGGGGAGAGTGAGAAGAGAGAGGGAAGAGAGAGAAAGAGGGAGCTATCTAGTGTCTCTTCCTTTTCTAATTAGCACACCAGTTCTATTGGATTAGAATACCATGTTTATGATGTCATTTAAGCTTAATTACTCCTTTAAAGGCATTGTTTGCAAGTCACATTGAGGCTAAGGCTTCAGCATATGAATTTGGAAGAGGCACAATTCAGTCTATGGCACCTCCTTAATCTGGCATTCTTCACTCATCTCTCCAGTGACACTAATGCCAGGCTCCTGCTGCAATATTTCATGCCTAAACATACATCCTTCCTGTCTTTGCTAGTCAAAATTCTATCCAGTTCAGGGGACTTCCCTGGTGGTCCAGTGTTTAAGACGATTGCTTCTAATGCAGAGGATGCAGGTTTGATCCCTGGTCAGAGAATTAAGACCCCATATGCCACACAGTGTGGCCAAAAAACTAAATTCTGTCCAGCTTAAACTTCTCTGATGTTTTCTCCAGCTCAAATGCAGCAAGAACTCATCTTCCACCTTTCTCCCCAAGGTTCCTGGTTCAAACCATCAATATAGCTAACATAAGAATAGCATTTTTCATTATGCATTTTTTTTCTGTGAACTCTGTTAAATCCCATAATCCCTGTATGATGTAATTATTAATAAGTTTATTTTCTGTGTGTGGCATCTGAGTCTCAAAGTGCTTACTTATTATATCAAAATAGAGAATATTTAAATATGTGCATGTTTATACAGAATGGCACCATTCACTGATAATGAAACATGAAAGGGGAGGTTTTCTGGGGCAAGATATTTGATTTGGCACATACTAAGTTGGAAGTACTTGTGATACATCCAAGTGTGTATCTTATATACTCAGTTAATATAGTTAGTTCTGGATTAATATGCAAGTTTGAAGTTGATCTTAGTTAAAATGTTAGCACAACTAAATGACAAGTGGCAAATCACCAACCTCTTTAATTCTATGTGTTAGTGAAAAATAGTGCTAAACTGTTTACTCTTTATACTTGCTCAACATTCTTTTTCTTCTCACTCCTTCTACACATCTTAACTTCTAATCAGCCAGTTTTTAAAATCAGAACTGGGCATGATCTAAAGTAAATGGGATATTAAGAGATGATTTAAATTTAGTCCTTACTATAAACAGAGAAAGCACAGTTAAGTGATTCATCCAAGGTCACGGTACCCAAATAAAAACTAACATCCAGCTTTTCTAATTCCTATAAAAAATCTATTTCGTTAGGGACGTCCCTAGTGGTCCAGTGGTTAAGACCTCCCCTTTCAATGCATGGGGTATGTATTCAATCCCTAGTTAGAAAGCTAAGATCTCACATGCCTTGTGGCCAAAAACCAAAAAACAGAAGCAATACTGTAACAAATTCAGTAAAGACTTTAAAGATGGTCTACATCCAAATAACCTAAGAAAAAAAGTTTAAAAAAATCTATTCCATTATACTGTGGCCAATGATTTCCAAACAGTTTTCTGTAGAAATAAACTGTGAGAAACTCAGTGAAAAAATGATTCAAATATAATTCCATCTCTTGCTCAGTTCGGTTCAGTTCAGTCATTCAGTTGTGTCTGACTCTTTGCGACCCCATGGGCTGTACCACGCCAGGTTTCCCTATCACCAATTCCCGAGCTTACTCAACCTCATGTCCATCAAGTGGGTGATGCCATCCAATCATCTCATCCTCTGTCATCCCCTTCTTCTCCCTCCTTCAATCTTTCCCAGCATCAGGGTCTTTTCAAGTGAGTCAGTTTTTTGCATGAGGTGGCCAAAGTATTGAAGCATCAGCTTCAGCATCAGTCCATTCAATGAATATTCAGAACTGATTTCCTTTAGGATGGACTGGTTTGATCTCCTTGCAGTCCAAGGGACTCTCAAGAATCTTCTCCAACACCACAGTTTAAAAGCATCAGTTCTTCAGTGCTCAGCTTTCTTTGTAGTCCAACTCTCACATCCATACATGACTACTGGAAAAACCATCGCTTTGACTAGATGGACCTTTGTTGGCAAAGTAATGTCTCTCCTTTTTAATATACTGTCTAGTTTGGTCATAACTTTACTTCCAAGGAGCAAGTGTCTTTTAATTTCATGGATTCAGTCACCATCTGCAGTGATTTTGGAGCCCAAGAAAATACCGTCTGTCACTGTTTCCTTTGTTACCCCATCTATTTGCCATGAAGTGATGGAACCAGATGCCATGATCTTCATTTTTGAATGTTGAGTTTTAAGGCAGCTTTTTCACTCTCCTCTTTCACTTTCATCAAGAGGCTCCTCAGCTCCATTTCGCCTTCTGCCATAAGCGTGGTGTCATCTGCATATTTGAGGTTATTGATATTTCTCCCAGCAATCTTGATTTCAACTTGTGCTTCATCCAGCCTGGCATTTTTCATGATGTACTCTGCATATAATTTAAATAAGCAGGGTGACAATATACAGCTTTGATGCACTCCTTTCCCAATTTGGAACCAGCCCATTGTTCCATGTCCAGTTCTTTAAAACTGTTGCTTCTTGACCTGCATACAGATTTCTCAGGAGGCAGGTAAAGTGGTCTGGTATTCCCATCCCTTGAAGAATTTTCCAGTTTTTTTTTGTGATCCACACAGTTAAAGGTTTTGGCATAGTCAATAAAGCAGAAGTAGATGTTTTTCTGGAACTCTCTTGCTTTTTCAATGATTCAATGGATGTTGGCAATTTGACCTCTGGTTCCTCTACCTTTTCTAAATCTAGCTTGAACATCTGGAAGTTCTTGGTCACGTACTGTTGAAGCCTCACTTGGAGAATTTTGAGCATCTCTTGCTTGACTTTATTTAACTCAGCATTTAATGACAGAACCCCTTTTCCACCACGTATTAGTAGGAAATGACATTTTATGTCATACCTGAGCATGACAGTGGTGGATTTATAAGGAACTGAGATGTGTTTAGTTTGATGCAAAGAAAAGAATTTCATGTGCTTGACAGATTTACACTGTTATTGGAAGCCAAGGGGCATATACATGAAATAGTTTTTATTAATAAATACAGAGAGGATTGTTTTAGTAACCTGCTTAGAACTTACCTTATTGTAGAGTGGATTTCTGAAAGATTGATTTCTCTTAAACAAGTGGTGCAAATATACTAAATTCGAATCTGAGGGCTTCTAGTTGGAGAAGAGCCCTTTCATGGTAGTTGCTGGTAACATGGTCATGAAGCTGTTTTGCCCTTTTTTGACAGGGAAATTTGGGAAAAGACAACAGAATAATTCAGCATGGAGTTAGTATTTAATAATGAGTAATTCTGTTTCTTTGAAATAGTGAATTTGGCTAAAGAGAATTGACGATTCTGGTAATCTAAGCCCAGTTTTATAGAGGTGCCCTGACTTGAATTTGAAAGAGGAATACTACAAATAAAATTTAATATGTTAACAGGAAGTTTCTGATATTTTTAGACTCTCTTTTAGGATTAAAAATCATTTATGCAACCTATATGTCAACCTGCTCCACTGTTCTTGCCTGGCAAATTCCATGGACAGAGGAGCCTAGTGGACTACTGTCCATGGGGTCGCAAAGAGTCTGACATGACTGAGCCACTGGGCATTCATGAATATGTGCATCTTAATGACACACATCAATTTAATAAAAACTATAGATGGTCCTGGGCTTTCCTTGTAGCTCAGTGGTAAAGAATCGGTCTCCAATGCAGGAGACCTGGGTTTGATTCCCCGGGTTGGGAAATGGCAATCTGGAGAAGGAAATGGCAACCCACTCCAATATTTTTGCCTGGAGAACCCAATGAACAGAGAAGCCTGGAGGGCTACAGTCAATGGGATCACAAGAGTCGGACATAAGTTAGCTACTTAGACTAAGACACATAGATGTTCCTAAGGAAAAAAATATTGTAAATATGGAGCAAGATAAATATGCCAAAGAAAAATTACATAATTTTCAAGTCATTATAAAAACGAAAAAGGCATTATCCTCCTGTACCAGAAATATATGCAACAAACTTGACTGTTACAATTATTATTTTTCTAAATAATTACTAACTAAAAAAATGTTAAATGAACATTAATTTGCATTTCTAATGTAGTGTAAGTAACTTCACAATTCAAATGTAGCAAGTAATGAATAATTAAGCAACATAAATAATTTAACAATCAAATATTCCTTGTTAAAAATATGTCCAGCTAATTTAAAAATTTAAAGTATGTTGCAAATAGAGAATATAACCTAAAGGTAGAAAGATCATGCATATTAACATCTACCCAAGATTTTGCCAGTTTCATCACAGCTGAAAACTAAGAAAAATCATGGATCAAGAAATATTTCATTAAATTTTTTTTTGAAAGTATTTCTTTCTATTCATGGACAATTATATCTATAACTATGTCTCTATAATAATGAAAAGAGAAAAACGTGGCAAACACCTCTGAACTTATTACTGATTTTAAAAAAATGCAGTGTGAGAGTTGTGAGTTAAGTTTTATTTGGGGCAAAATGAGGACTATAGCCTGAGACAGCATTTCAGATAGCTCTGAGAAACTGCTCTAAAGAGGTAATGGTGAAGGTCAGTATATATGTGATTTTGGTGAAGGGGGTGTACATGCAATCAAGCACATATTTTTGGAAGGTTTTTGCTAGTCACAACAAGCAGTTGTCACCATGAAGGATTTTAGTGCTTTTCTAGATATGACAAGATACTAGAATTGGGCTCATAAAATCAGCTCCTCAAAATATCTAACTATCTGAAGACCTGTTCTGCCCTTTTTTCCCAGAGCACAGAATGCTACATTTCTGTTCTTCACCCTGAAGACCTTTCAGGGGTGTTAAAAATCAGCAGCTGCCACAGCACATGATTTAATCCTTGTAGATTAAAGGTAGATGCAAGCTCCCATGGCAAATGCCAATTTGTAGTTGACATTACAGTTCTGCCACTTACAGGATCTATGAACATTGGCCCTTCTATGTCGTTTAGGAAGTGAAATAATTGTGCAAATTATAAATCACCTGTGCAAATAATAGACATTTACTTGGACCAGTCACTGGTACTTCCCCTCATTTCCTTACTTCTTGAATTCTTAAGTTCCATAAGTGAATTCTCAAGCTCCATTAAGGCAAGTTTCATTCTAATACTGAGATCCAGCTATATTCAAGGCTCTCTATTAGTTACTACGAATAAGACAGGTCCTCCTCTTCCTTAAACATCTTCCACAGGAGAAAAGTAAATAATTATTTGCAAATTACAAATGACAGTAATTGTCATAAGCAAGTTACAAAATGACAACCCACACCAATATTCTTGCCTGGAAAATCCCATGGATGGAGGAGGCTGGTAAGCTATAGTCCATAGGGTCACAAAGAGTCAGACAAGACTGAGCAACTTCACTTTCACGAAATTTCAGAAGCTAAAAATTTTCTTTTATATTGTAACAACTGGAGAAGGCTTTACTACAAAGTACCATTTCTACTATGTGAGAAGTAGAGTGAAAAGTGGAAGTGTTAGTTGTTCAATTGTGTCCAACTCTTTGTGACCCCATGGACTGTAACCCACCAGGCTCCTGTGTCCATGGAATTCTCCAGGCAAGAATACTGGAGTGGGTAGCCATTCCCTTCACCAAGGGATCAGCCCAAACCTGGATCCTGCATTGCAGGCAGATTTTTTACCACCTGAGCCACCAGGGAAGCACCAAGAAATGGAGTATTTCTTGCCATATCAGTAACCAGGGATATCACAGTAATCAGTGATTACAGCACTCCAATGTGAATTCCTGAGCCCTAAGGGCATTCAGGAAGAAGGGTACCTGTGGACTAGCAGCCACCAAGACTGTAGCTACTCCCTAAGGTGAGCCCCAGTGGAGCTCAGGATGTGAAAAAACACAGGCTACTGGCCCAGGATAGCTGAGATACATGGAAAGAAATGATTTCAGTGATCCCAGACTCTTGCATCTTCCCACACCTAGAAAAGCACTAAATTCTTTAACTTGGGGTATCTGTGCTGTGCTTAGTCGCTCAGTTGTGTCCAGCTCTTTAGCCTGCCAGGCTCCTCTGTCCAGGGGAATTCTCCAGGCAAGAATACTGAAGTGGGTTGAGATGCCCTCCTCCAGGGGAATCTTCCCCACCCAGGGATCGAACCCAAGTCTCCTGCATTGCACGTGTATCCTTTACCATCTGAGCCACCAGTGAAGCCCAAGAATATTGGATTGTGGAATATCTGGCTTCCTTTAATTAACAATAATCTTTTGATGTTCAGACTACCTGCCCTTTGTTGCAAAACTTCTATCAACCTGTCTCCTCCCCTCGCCTCCTCAGAGCAGTTGTCTCAGGGTTACTAGAGATGCTGTCTCCTGGCCTTAAAGTCCTAAAAATACTCACTGAATTAAAAAAAAAAAAAAAAACTTTGAATTTTTAGGCTGTATTTTTTAAGTCAACATACATCTTGAAGAATGAATAAGATTTGGTTTGAAAAACAGGATAAAGGATACTTCACAAGGAATAAAGATTGGGAAGAAGGCTATGGATAGGGTTCAGGTACTTTGAGCAATTCCTTTTAACAACAACAAAGGTTGCTTAAGTCAAAAATAGAGTATAAATTAGCAAACTCTGTTATTTGCTGCCTGGAAGGAGCCCATCAGATTTTTGCCTTTCTGTTTGAAATTCCAAATTCAGCCAGAATAAGTTTTCTTCTTTGTAAGTGTCACAAATAGAAAATTTTCAGTTCAGTTCAGTCGCGTCCAACTCTTTGTGATCCCCATGGACTGCAGCAAGATTCCCTATCCATCACCAACTCAGGGAAACCACTAAATTTAACTGAATGCTTGTCAATGATTGAAACCTGGTCTTTAAGCTCACGTGTTGCCCATATACCCTACAGTCTTCAAAATTGTAGGTAAAATTGCTCTACCATTTACAAACGGGCAGCTTTGAATCTGTTTTCCTGTAAAGAGCTTTGTAATTCTGAGTTATGCTTGGGTCAGGCATTTCTAGGCACCCCACTCCAGTGCTCTTGCCTGGAAAATCCCATGGGCGGAGGGGCCTGGTAGGCTGCAGTCCATGGGGTCGCTAGGAGTCGGACACGACTGAGCGACTTCCCTTTCACTTTTCACTTTCATGCATTGGAGAACGAAATGGCAACCCACTCCAGTGTTGTTGCCTGGAGAATCCCAGGGACTGGGGAGCCTGGTGGGCTGCCGTCTATGGGGTCGCAAAGAGTCAGACACGACTGAAGAGACTTCTACTTCTACTTCTTCTAAGTCGCTTCAGTCGTGTCCGACTCTGTGCGACCCCATAGACGGCAGCCCACCAGGTTCCCCCGTCCCTGGAGTGGGTTGCCATTTCCTTCTCCAATGCATGAAAGTGAAAAGTGAAAGGGAAGTCGCTCAGATCGCGAAGTCGCTTCGCGATCCCATGGACTGCAGCCTACCAGGCTCTTCCATCCATGGGATTTTCCAGGCAAGAGTACTGGAGTGGGGTGCCATTGCCTGCTCCGAAGCGACTTAGCAGCAGGCATTTCTAACATTCATTCGGCCACATTCTTCAGTTATGTTGATAGCTGGTTTAACTTGATGTGACTTAGCAAGAGATTGAGAACCTTCAATTTATGGGCAGCTCTCCACACAGACATGAATGTTTCCTCAAGGAGACTCAACCATACTCTTAAAGCTGTAGTTTGGCATAATTAATATTACAAATTTTAAGGTATAGGTTATGTTCTGAGTCCCAGGGCTTGGGCCTGGGGTCCTAGGGCTAATCCCAAAGCAGTGCGGAGAAGGAGGTATTCTACAATGGTAGAAATATGCCAACGCCCACGGGACGCGATGCTCCTGCCAACACAAAAGCAGCCACCGCACGACAGCCCCCTTGCACTGAGTTCAGAAAGGCCAGTAGCCCGAAGAGTCCCCAGCAGCTCTTCTCGCCCCACCCCCACTTCCGCTTCCGGGGAGGCGCCGCCTGCCCCTCCGGCCGTGGGGGCCGCAGTGAAAGAGAAGCCGGAAGTGGCTCCGGTACTTCCGGTACGGGAAACTCCTTGCTGCCGCTCCGACCGGGCTTGACAGGCGGGGTCTCTGCAAGTAGGTCTCTCTCCTTTTGCCTCCCTCCAGTCTGACCTTCAAGCTCGTTTACCGCCGCCGTCCCGCCACTCTGGTCTCGGAAGCCGCCCCTTCCCCATGTGCCGGGGCAGGAGTCCTGAAAGCCAAGACCAGCTCGCCGGCATCCCATCATGTCCGAACTGACTAAAGAGCTGATGGAGCTGGTGTGGGGCACCAACAGCAGCCCTGGTCTCTCTGACACCATCTTCTGCCGCTGGACGCAAGGTACCCCGGCTGGACTCAGGCTTCCAGCCCCCGCTTCCTTTTGCCCCGAGAGAGTCGAGCCGTGACGTCTCTCGCGCCAGTCCCCTCCCGTGCCCTGCACTCTGTCCCAATTCCCCTGCTCTGCACTGACACTGGACTTTCTAGAAACGCCCTACCCTTCCAGGGGGTAGAGGTTGAGTAGGAGAATGGTTCCAGCTGGCAGCTAAAGACCCGAAGTGCCCCTGCCGCTCCCTGGGCTGCCTCTTGGGCTGGAAAGGAGAAGGGGGCGGCAGTCGGGCTGCAGGGTGTGACACTGAAGGTGTGCCCTGTGCCTTGGTATCCATTTCTCAAGACTTGCTCTGGCCTCCTGGGTCTTCACCCCCGAACGAGGCTTCATCTTGGTGTTTGGTCTAATTTTGGAGAGAAGGGAAGTCCACGTGAAACTCACTGTGGCTAATTCCACGAAACGATTGTGCAGTTTGTATTTTAATTAGGCGATTAGGCGTGGTACTCGGTGAAAAATAAAACGCTGCTGCAAAGTGTTTTCTACACCCCAATATGCCTGATTTTGAGGTGATTTAGTATCTGTTCCGTGACTCATAGAACTTGCTGCGCCGATCTGATTATTCAGACAGGATTTTGAATTATATAAGAAGTTTTGTTAATACGAATAATTGTGAAATAGAAGACACACACACACACACACACAGATTTAATTCCAGAGCTGTCCCAGGCTCTGCGTTGGGCAGTTCATGCTAGTAATCATCCCTGTCTCGTGCCTTTTAATATTAAAACGAAACGGACACATTGGTTAAGGTGATAAAGACTGGTGAGGTTAAGTGAAGTTAACAGCATAGTCTTTGAAGTCAGAAGGGTAGGTAATGTATTTATGTAAAACATCACAAGCCAATGGAATAGTAGCTATTTAGTACTCTTATTAAAATATTTTGTTATGAAAACATTTATTTAGAAAATACTGATTCTCAAAGGATTTGGGGTAAATTTAGCATAGTAGATCTATGTCTTTACTTCATAATGTTTACTTAGAAACAAACATTTAGGGTTTAAATAATCTCTTCTTCCCTCAGATACTTCTAAGGCCTGGTAAAAACAGAATCATAATGTGTAACAGCTAGTTAGGTTATTTAGTTCATTACTCTTTGTTTGAAAATGAGAAAACGGAGTCCTGAAGGCTAAATGACCAGGCCAAAGTTGCATGAATTGGTAAGAACTGGGAGTGAATTACAAGTCACAGCTCTGTCTTGTTTTCCTTCCTATTTTTAACCAGACATGTAATTAGTTTTGCTCTTTCTACACACCTAATTTTGTCACTTAGCTAATTTTTTTCAGAAATCATGGGCATTTACATTTGCAAGTTCTGTTTTAAAACTTATTTTCCTATTTGTTTTATTTATTCTAGTAACGAATAGCCCTAAAGTACACAAGATTGTAAGATTGGGAAAGGTTTTACTTTTTGTTAATTAAGCAGTAATATAGCACAGAATAGGGTGATATTTGGCCTCATTTATTTTAGTACTGTGTTGCAGATACAAGGAGAATTCAGAGAGGCAGTTCTAATAATGGTTAGGAGCAGGAGCAGTCTTTGGAATAGAAATTCTTTGGTTCTAGGTTCAAGTTTTTTAACTTAAGCCTCGGTTTCCTTCTCTGTGGAGAACAGATAATACTAGGGCCGATCTTACAGGTTTGTTGTGAGGATTAAAGGCAAGTGTTTAACACAATATCTGATATAAACACTCAGAAAATGATAGCTTAATTTAGAAAGTGCTTAATTGTAGAATAGATCAAGCCAAAGATCACTCTCTAGCCATGCCCTGACAGTTGCAAGAAATTATTAATTAGATCACGTTGTAATGACACATTAGAATGCTCTACCATCTTGTAGTCAGAGGGAAGTTCCTTAACAAGATGTGTTCAATCAATATCATTTGAAAATAAAAGGTTATTTACTTTTTGTTCTTTACAGAGGGCAGCTATATTGTGGCTGATTCTTCAAGGTCTTAAATTGATCATGGTTTTAAGGCAACCGAATATGTATTTTTAAGTTATCACTTCTGAATCAGAGAGATGTTGTTAGTGGTTTTGCTCTGTTGACTTTGTATTCATTTATTCTTTCTCAGAGGAGACAGAAATTGCTGAAGGTTGCTGTGGCAATGATTTGGGAATGACACAAGACACTGCTTTGCTGTACTTGACTTACTGCATTCGTAATGTGACATCAGCTTTGGCTTTATTTCATCATCTGTAGCTGTGCTTTGAATTGACAACTGTTACCTCATTATCTTTTGGAAGCAAGTTATAGATGTAAGGTCTTTGGTGTAAATATTTATAGAACTATGTCCAGGAATATTCCATTTATGAAACTATACTGATTGGTCCTGTTAAATTCCTTTGATATGTTAAACAGCTTTAGGAGTTTCCCCCTCCCCTCTTTAATTGATTTGGCAGCTTTAGATAATATGTTAAAGCATGTAAGTGCAGGAGTAGCACATAGGTGTGTGTGTGTGTGTGTGTGTGTTCTTTTAAAATTCATTTGGCAGTTTAAGATAATTCTCTTTTGCAAATACTTTTTTTTAAAAGAGAGAAAAGTAGGGTTTTGGTGTGAGTTTTTTTGGGTTTTTTTGCAGTTTTTATTTTAAAGCCAATAAGTCATATAATTTAAAGATTTGAAGTTGTTTTGTTGTTTAACTTGGACATTTACTCCCTACTCCTGCTTGCTTCCCTCCTGCTCAATTGTTGCTAATGCTTTTTAAAGGAAAAAAAAATTTTTTCTACTTCATTATTTGTAAATATCATTTATTCTTCCTTCCTTTCTCACAAACTGAAGTGTTCCAGGCTTACTTGATAGGGCACAAGGGAAGACAAATAACAAATATGGCATAGTATATATACTAGAGGGTAAAGAAATAGGAATTATAGGGTGAAGTTGCCTGGAAAGGCCTCATTTTAAGATGAGATTTGAACAGACTCTTGAAGTAACTGCATTAGTCACGCAGGTATCTGAGGAGTATTCCAGGCAGCAAGGATAGCCATCATAAAAGACTTAATGCAGAATACATCTGGTTAAGGAACAGGAAGGAGGTGAGTTTGGCTGGAGACAGAATGAGGGAAGAGGGGACCAATAAAGATGATATTAGAAACAGTATGGCCCAGATCACTAAGATTTTATAGGCCATTGTAAGGACTTTGGTTTTTATTCTAAATGAGATGACGGGTCATTGGGAGGTTTGGAACAAAGGAGAGACACGACATGACAATTTTTAAAGGACTGACCTGACTACTAAATTGAGGACGGACTGTAGTCCTAGAGTGAGACAAGACCAAATGAGAGAGAATTGCAGTAATCCAGGGGGTAAAAGACGGTGACTTAGCCCGGGAGAGTGGTAGTGGAGGTGGTTGGAAGTGGTCAGGTTGACCTCAACCCAGCAGAACCAGAATAAGAGTCCTCATGATCTGACAAAAGTAAATATTAATCTTATTACAAAGGAAAACATTTTGGCTGGTTGAGACTTTGTTTTCTTTTCAGTATTGATTGTCTAGCCAGTGTTTGGCAAATATTTTCTTTAAAGGGCCAGTGACTTTATTGTCTGGCATTGCAGCAGAAGCAGCCCTTGATAAGATGGGTGTGGCTGTGTTCCAAATCTGCATTTGAAAAACAAGCCAACCCTGTTGTACATTATAAACTCTAAGAACCCATCTTTTCCTTTTTTCTACCCAGTTCCTTCGAGCTTTAAATTACTTCATTGTTTCACCTAAAGATTAGCCAGAAGAGAAACCCAGTTTTGCTGTTTATTGCAGTTTAGTGTGTTTTAGGGTAGAGGTGGAGTGTTTGGAGCTGCGGTTGTTTGAAATTAGTTTTGCACTTTCTGTGTAGGACAGTGTTTACTATATGATTAAAAAAAATGATTCTAAACAACTTTTGAAAAATTGAGGGGTCAGTAAAAATGTAAGTTTAAAAATGTAATCAGGAGTTAAAACCATTTGGGTTAAAATCCAAAAGTGTGATGTGAAGGTAAGTCAGTACTATGGATCATATAATTTCAAAGATCTTTGTTGTTGTTGGAAACCTTTTATTTCCAACATAGATTTTACTTTCTCAAACCTACCTACATCGCATTTGACCTAAAAAAATCAATTTTTAAAATCTCCAATTTGTAACCTTATGTGATAAAGTCAATTTCTTGGTACTTTGAGTACATAATGTATTTTTAAGTTCAAAATATTTATGATAATACTTACATTTGTATTATGCTTCACAGTTTTTGAAAATCTTGCTTAATCTTTGCAACAACCCCAAGAGACGGCAAGAGATAAATGTAGTTATCCTCCTGTTTATAGATGAGGAGACTAAGGCTCAGTTCAGATTCCACTTAATATTATCTAACTTATAATGACAAATGAAGTCTTTCTGTGTAGTCTTTTGTTTACATGGAAGACTAGAAGAACTACATAGGCAATAGTTGTCAAACTGGTTTGAATAAGTAAGTCATATGAAAATAAAAGACTAGGAAATTGCAAAGAGGTTGATGGCTTGGGTTTAAATTAGTTATGAGCCGTAAAATTGAGAAAGACGTCTGTGTCTGTAGTGCTGTCCGGTGTGATACAAAATCATATGCTTAGGATCAGACGCTAAGGTAGACGGCTAATTTCAGATCTAATTAGTAAAACAGTCATTTTGTGATAAGTTAATTCCTCTTAAAACTAGGAAATAATACAAATATGAGAACACTTGACAAGAAAAATAACGATATCCTAAAAAATTCCAACTCAAGTGAAACATTATAAAAGGAGATGCCTACATAGCATAGTCCTGTTTTAGGACAGAAAAGTTCATTTCCATTTGTTTGACTTTATTACATTTTAAGCTGTAAGAGCCCTTGTTCATTATCAAATTAACACCCTCAAGCATATATGCTGCAATTAAACAGAATTTGGTATAAAGCAGATCTGCCTAGAATTCTCTCCCTGGGGTTTTATCTCTAAAGTACAAAAGCAACTCATCATAATGTACTTCAGTCTAAAAGCCCCACCCATGGACCTTGAAAACTGAAATACATTATTAGTGATTTTAAGAAAGGCAAGAATCCATTGCTGCTGCTGCTAAGTTGCTTCAGTTGTGTCCGACTCTGCGACCCCAGAGACAGCAGCCCACCAGGCTCCCCCGTCCTTGGGATTCTCCAGGCAAGAACACTGGAGTGGGTTGCCATTTCCTTCTCCAATGCATGAAAGTGAAAAGTGAAGTTGCTCAGTCGTGTCCTACTCCTAGGGACCCCATGGACTGCAGCCCACCAGGCTCTGTCCATGGGATTTTCCAGGCAAGAGTACTGGAGTGGGGTGCCATTGCCTTCTCCGAAGAATCCATTACTGATTCTTATTTATGACATACCCTGAAAGTTTGGAAGAGCTTAGTTGCGCCTCTGCACTTAGGCCCAAGACCAGTGACCCTTTTTTTCTTGCCATTAGGAAAAGAGGTGGATGAAGAGTAGAGGTCCCTTGGCTTCCCCTCTTGTTTCCAGGTTGGATCTCAGTTTCGCTTGTCTTGATGAGATCACCAGCACCCTTAGTTCTCACTTACTAAACTTGCCTTATTAAATTTGCCCCATCCATCATGCCTGTTTTTTAGCCTATGTTTAGCGTGTCCTCTATTCTGTTTCTCCCAACGTGTTGTGTGTTCCTGGAGCAAATTGTGGTCAGCATCAGTACAGGTGTACTAATTAAACCTTAGCTGAGCCCTCAGTATTTCTCTTAGTTCTTTATCCTGTTGACTCTTATGTGTTTTTTGGAATTAATATTCTCAGTTTTCTATGCCCCTCATTCTGTTGCTCTCAGTCAGTAACATCTCTTCACTTTCTCTTTGCCCATATTTCTAAGTTGAAAACTGGCTAAAGTTGTCTTTTTCTCAAGTTTATTTAAATTCAGGGCCCCATTACACTCTTAAAAATTATTGAAGACTTCACTATGAAAAAAAATTGAGACCTATGGCATTATTTTACATTAAAAAAATCTCTTCAGTGTCTAGCTCATTAGAAGATAGCTGGATTCTCTCACTTGCTTCTCCATTCAGTCTGTTACATTCAGTCTGTTGTTTTGGTTGAAGTGTATGCAGAAAATCCGTCTTCATACATATAAGCAATTGGTAATATGGGAGTATCATAATAGCATTTTCAAATAATTGTGGATATTCTTCTTTGATACTACACTGAAACTCAGCAAATGGTAGTTTCTTAGAGGTTAGTTGAAATATGAAATCCGAAGCCACATTAATGAACAGTTGTACTGTATTAAAATGCAATCCATTGGTTTGTCTTGTACTTTGAGTGGATCTTCTACCCGTGAATTAATTTGTAACCATTTGCATCGGTTGTTTGGAAATTATTGGTCTGCTGGTTTACGCAAATCTTCCAAATGTTAACACATATTATTAAACAATATCTAAAGTCATATTTATTATTATCTCACTGATCCTGTCAGAAAAATCTCTTTTGAGTATTGGGAAGTTTCAAGCTCACAGTGCTGGCCCTGAGTTTTCCAGAATTTTAGTTAATCACTTGAAAGCTTGAAATTTTATTGCTGGCAAAAGTGCTGTCAGTTTATTTTTTCCTTGAAGTATCAGGCTCACTTCATTTACTTCTGAGAAAAAGTCTAAATAATCATAGTTTGTTAGTAGCTCTTCAGAGTAAAAATAACATTCACAGACAAGCTGTTAGTTCAGCTCACAGTTCAAAAAATTATACATCTGCTTTTCTTTGAGACACCTGTACAGGGTACGTAGCAGAGGTGCTTCGTGGGTAGTTTCCGTTATGTCATACAGACTATTTTTTTTTAAGTACTTTGTATTCAAAGTCAAGATTTAATAAGATGAGCATTAGCAAGAGCTTTTTCTGTGTGTTGGAGAGCATATCAGGGTGTCTCGGTATAGCTTACCGGCATTGCCTTGATGTGTGCTGAGGCGCCAGTAACATAACCCGCTCTTTGTTTTGTACCATCACCGTGAATATCAAACCGAGAATCTGTATTATAGTAAAACTGATTTTCACCTCTAGCAGGTTCCCTAAAAGGTCACTAAAATTTCCAGGGCTCTGTAGACCATACTTTGAGAACCTCTTTATCCAGTCCAGCACTACTGTGTACCATCTCAGCTTTCTCAGAACTCAGCGTCCTTATCTCTTTTTCCATTTGGTCACTCTTTTCCTTCTCTTAAACTCATGCCCTTTGGTCTATAAAATAATAATTCTTTATCCAGCTACCCTTCAAGCTATCATCCTTTTCACCTTCACTTGTTTAACACAGTTTGCAGCTTCTCCTTCTGCTTGTGTTCTGAATCACACCTCAACTCTTTAAAATTTGACTGCTCTTCCTAACATTCTAAGTTTCCTTTTTTATATTCCCCGTGGTGACATGCTTAATCCAGGGTTTTCATTTATGTTTTTATTCCACTCAGCATTTGAAACAGGTGACTGCCTGCTTTTCCTTTCTGGGGCCTCACTGTGTTTTTTCTCTTACCTTTCAAGTCTTTGTCAGTCTTCTTTGCTGACTCAGCATCTGCTTATTTCTTTTTCTTTTTTTTTTTAATGTTAACCGCCTTCATTATCTTTGTTCTGTGTTGTCATTCACTTTAACTGCCATGTTTAGGGTGATTCAAGTTGCTATCTTTAATCTTCACCCCTGCCCTGAGCTCCAGACCCATATCCCTCCCCCCGCCACCCCGCCACATTTTAGAGACTGAATTTAGAAACAAACATTTCCATTATCAGGCTTCTCAGATGGCTCAGTGGAAAAGAATCCAGCTGCCAGTGCAAGAGACACAGGAGACATGGGTTTGATCCCTGAGTCGGGAAGATCCCCTGGAGAAGGAAATGGCAACCCACTCCAGTATTCTTGCCTGAAGAACCCCTTGGACAGAGGAGCCTGGCAAACTACAGTCCATGGGCTCACAAAGAGTTGGATGTGAATGAACTCACCCCCTTTATCTTTCCTCCCAAAACTTCAGCAAGTATTCGTTGAGTATTAACTGTATTAATAATAACACACTAGGAAAACAGTGGTCAGTAAGAGAGGCAAGATACTTGCAAGGCAAGACATAATAAACAAATGAACAATAACGTAATTACAGATGATGATAAGTCCTGGTTGGTCTGGGGAATGGTAGGAAGGATTTACTTAGCTAGACTTGTCAGGGAACATCTCTCCGAGGAGTTAATACCTCAGCTGAGTCTTTTAGGATGAGAAGGATTCAGCTATGAGAAGGGTAAAGACCATTTCATGCAGAGAGAACAGCCGACACCAGGGCCCCAGGTAAAGACCTTGAGATGTTCTGAGGACTAAGACCACTGTGTATGATGAAGGTAAGAGTGAACTGAGGGAAGGTGGGATTGAGAGATCATATAGGGTCTTTTTTAGGCAATGAAAAAGGAGTTTGAATTTTGTTTTAATTTCAGTAAGAAACCATTTGAGTGTTTTAAGCAGTCTGTAAGAAAAATTGATTTCCATTTCTAGACTATTTCTCTGGTAAATTTATGGTGAGTAGTTAAGGGGTGGGTTGGGAGTTGGGATGTGGGTGAAATGGGGTAGGGGGATCCTGACTGGAAATTCCTAACGGTGTTCTAGATGAAAGATGATGGTGGTTAGAACCTGAAGGTGAACCAGAAGCGGAGTGGAGATGGACAGATACAGATGTGTTTTGGGCCCTTGAACCAAGAGGATCTTATAAGGTGAAGCCTTAAAGATAAGTGGGAGTTTTTTGGAGAAAGTGTTTCAAGTGGAGGGAACATGTTCAAAGCATGAGAAACCAGAGAGAGAATGGATATTTGAGGGTCTGAAAGAAAGTCTGCACACCTGGAGGCTAAAGAAGAAAGTATCAAAGGATAAGATAGGAGATATAGGCAGAAGCCAGACCATACAAGACCATGTTAAAGAATTTAGATTTTGTCAGTGACTGGAGTTCCAGTCAGGGCTCTATTTGGAGATTACCTGATTATAACCCATAGTGGAAACCTTGGGAGTAGATGAGTTACACAGGGAGAACATGTAGAATGAAGAGAACAAAGACTCTAAAGACAAGACCTGAAGAACTTCAGCATTTAGTTGCTGATCGACATTGATACAGAGTAGAAACAAAAAAGGAAAATTTGGAACAAGAGGGACCACTAAAGCCAAGGGCCAGAAGGTTTCACAAGTCAATGGTGAGCATTTCAGATGATTCTCTTGAGAGGTCATTGGTGAATTTGGTGACAGTGAGTTTGATGCAATCACAGGTTGAAAACCAAATTATTGTGGGTTGAGTTAATTGGGAGATAAGGAAATTAAGACAGTGCATACAGACAATTAGGTATGCTTTGAGCGAGTGGTGTTTGGAATCTTGGATGGAAATTTTTTTTTAATGGTCAAATGATTTTTTAAATTAAGACTTTTCCTTTTAGAACAGTGTTATTTAGGTTCACAGCAAAATTGCGGGCAAGATACAGAGATTTTCCCACATACCTCGTGCTCCCATGACGTGCACAGCCTCCTCCAATGTCAATATCTCCCACCAGAGTGTTTGTTACAATTTTGAACCTACATTGACTCATTATTATCACCCAAGGTCCACAGTTTTTATTTGTGGTTCTATACATCCTATAGGTGGTGACAAAAATATAATGGAATGTATCCATCATTATAATATCACAGAGTATTTTCACTGCCGTAAAAATCCTCTGTGCTCTATCTGTTCACCCCATCCCCCACTCCCCTCCCCTTGGCAGCCTCTGATCTTTTTACTGTCTGCATAGTTTTGCCTTTTCCAGAATGTCATATAGTTGGAATCATATGGTATATAACTGTTTCCTCCTTGTTTTTTCACAGCTTGCAAGCCATTATTTTTTATAAACACCGAATAATATTTCATTTTCTGTATGTACTATTTATCCATTCCCCCACTGAAGGATATCTTGGCTGCTTCCAAGTTGTGGCAATTAGGAAAGGTGCAGTAAACAGTGTGTGTAGGTTTTTTTTGCGGGGGGTGGGGGTGCTAAATTTTCAACTCCTTTGGGTAAACAAGGACCTTCTGGTAGAATCTTAAGGAGAATTTTCATTTTTAAATAGGAGGTACATGTTTAAATCCTATTTGAAAGGGATTGAAAGGTAAAGAGAGAGGAGGTGGACTGGATTGGTGTCCTCCATACTATTTGTTAACTCACTTGCTACCTAGTGTCTCAAAGTAGAAACAGAGTTAGGTCTAATTTCTTACGTACCCAGCCTTTGCTGCACTTGCATATGTTCATCAAATCTTAATTTTTACCTTAGAAATACTGTTTGTATATAGTGTTTTCTCTCAACATTAGTGTTGTTTTTATTAGTCTGGCACTGTCTCCATAGGTCTGTTGAAATGGTCTCCTCCCCATTCTGGTCCTTTAAAGAAAGAAGCAAAATACCAGTATGGTTGTGTTACTGCTTTAATTAGTACATGTCATGATGTGGCCCTTCCCAGTATGAATGTCCTGTCATCTCTCCTTTCTCACCATCCTGCCCCATACAGCCCTTCAGCTGCATGACATTTCCCTCTGATCCATGAACTTGTCCTGTTCTTACCACACCTTTTTCCTTTACTAAAGATGTTTTCTTTACCTGAAAGTCATTCTCCCACCCTTGCCTTTCTGGTAAAGTTCCATTCAAGGTCAGCCTTCAAGTCACCTGTTATGACTTGATTTAGGCAAAGTCATTCCTTTCAGTTTCCTCAACACTGTCTTCATACTTCTGTTGAAACATTCATTTATTCATTTATTTCAGTGATTTGTTTGTATGTCTGTCTTCATCTGGACTGTTGGTTTCTCCAGATGAGGGACTTTGTCATGCATGTCATTTATACCCTGGATGTTTGGTGTCGTGTCTGAGGGTCATGAAATATTTATTGGATAAATGACTGAATTATAACCATTAGGTATGTTGAAATTGGAAATGTTTGTTCTAAAGCTAAGTACCCGGAGGCCTAGGGAGGTGAAATGATTTCCTGAAGGTTGTACAGATAGTAACTCACCTCTCCTGACTTTGGCCGCAATATCTCCACAGTGTGCCGTGTTCTCTGTGGGAGCTTGTCCTGGCTGCTCTCAATCAGTGCGACTTGGTAATACTTGAATTAAGATGGAGCCAGTATGAGCACGTTTGGTGTGTATGTGCTGGGCTTAGCTGCTCAGTCATGTCCAACTCTTTGCAACCCCTTGGACTGTAGCCTGCCAGGCTCCTCTGTCCATGGGATTCTCCAGGCAAGAATACTGGAGTGGGTTGCCATGCCCTCCTCCAGGGGATCTTCCCAACCCAGAGATCAAACCAGGGTCTCCCACTTTGCGGGCAGATTCTGTACCATCTGAGCCATCAGGGAAGCCAGTGTGTATAATGCTCTTTAATTTTTAGCTTATAGAATGTGACTCAAAGATGAAACTAAAAAAGATAACTCTGTAGAGGGTCCTAAAATTTCTGTTTAAATTCAGTAAACTGTCTAGTCTTTCTTCCAGTATATTAAATTACTTTTAAAAAATCAGATTGTGTCCTTTTACTGATGTCTACACTGTATCTCTTTAGTCCACTTAATAGGGGGCCCTGAGTGCAAAATTGTGTGTATGTGTGCGTGCACGTGCACTTGACAGGGAGCCTAGGTTCCATATCTTTTTTCAAAGTGTTCTTTTATCCTCCAGAAAGCTGAAAACTATAGCAATGGACTGACTTAAAGATAATTTGCTGTTGTGATAAGTGATTCTCTATCAAAGCAAAGTACATTAAAAATTCTTTCAGCTACTACTTGAATGACATGTTTAATCTTTGCTGCTTGCTTTCATTTTTAGGGTTTGTGTTTAGTGAATCAGAGGGATCTGCATTAGAACAGTTTGAAGGTGGCCCCTGTGCTGTTATTGCACCTGTTCAGGTAACATAGACTACTTTACCAACTCCTTAGAGGGACGTGTTCAAACGTTCCCTCCTTGACTTTGTGTTTTCTAATACCTGTTCTCCGTGTAATCATGAAGCATGATCAGTTACCTCTTAATTTGTGTTCATGTAAATTGCTTTAAATGTCTGAAATAAAAATGAATTCAGAATGTGAGTAGCTTATACAGCAGTAGCCATTTGGCTGACTTTAACTCCAAATTTTCTATTATGTTTTCTTGAAAATAATGAGCATGACATCTTACACAGTGATCCTATTGAGTAATAATAATTTATGCCAAAGGTAGTTATACCGTAATCATGGTACCATTTGTATTTGTTCTGTCTCTTAAAATGACTCTTCAAAAAAGTTGAAGATGAGTTAATATTTTCATGGCCTAAAACTTAATCAGATTTTAAAGTAAGTTGACAATATATACTGTTTTAGGCTGTAGCTTTTTGGTCTTTAAAATAAAATCAGTAACAGCAGATTTCAAACAATTCCCAAAATTTAAAAAAAAAAAAGATTTTTTTTCTTTGCACACGAGAAAGGGTGAATTTCAGTGTGTGTATTTGATTTTGAATTTTTATGTGTTGTATTGTTTGAAATTCAAAGGCTGATTTGCCATGAACTATTAAATTATTAAAACGGAGAATTGAATTTTCAGTTTGCTGTGATATTTACGATATCTAGACAGCAGTATAACTTCAGAACTGTTAAAAAGAAACTTGAATTTATTGCTTGTTTTAATCAGCACATTTTGAAAATACATTTTTAATGTGGTATTTATTATTCATTGGGCATAAAAAATGCTTTCCTGACTGTTAGTTGCAAAATAAACTTGTCTCTCAAACTCCATGCACTTACATTGTTAAATTTAAAGTGCATTTTCTGAAGAAGAAATGTTTTCCTTTATGGTTGATTCTAAAATATATTCTTTGTAGGTCATTGTTTCCTCTTTAAAAAGTAAATTTGATACATTTTTTTCATTAGTAGATTTTTTTTTAATTAAGAAAAATTTGAATGAGCTTTGCCTAGGGATTTTGGAGTATAAATAAATTTAACTATAAATTAGTTATTAGGGCTGTTGAACAACTGAGGTAGGTTTTGGTTTGCTAGTAGGAATCTTCTCTGAATCTGAGGATTCTGTGTCTTGTTCGTATACAAGATAGATTTTATTGCCACTGACCCTCTTGGGCCGTGATAGTACCTCAGTGAAGTGAAAGTGAAGTCGCTGAGTCGTGTCCGACTCTGCCGCCTGTGGACTGTAGCCCACCAGGCTCCTCCGTCCATGGGATTCTCCAGGCAAGAATACTGGAGTGGGCTGCCATTTCCTTCTCCAGATAGTACCTTAGAGTCTTTATTACCAGTCTATGAATATACTTAAATGCAAGATAAACAGCAGGAATTTCATGTTTTATAAAATTCAGTATATTTCCAAAACGGTAATTATTTTTGCAAGTGGAGTTGTTATGTAACAGGAAATAATTGTAATATTCAAAATTAAGATATATCTTTGAGGTAGTAACTTAGCTTCAAAGTCACATAAATGTTTTTGGTTATAGAATTTTGTTTGTATTAATATTTCAATGTAAAAATGAAAACTAAATTACTGAGAGTAATGAAGGGAAGTGTGCGAGTTGGATGTTGAACTTTTTAAAACTGAACTCTAGAACATGGCACTTTTGCTAGAAGAATAGACATTATGGAACCAAGTAGAAAATACAGTAGTAGACCATGTTACATACAATACAAGTTTACCTGGAATTAATCGCATATCATAATAAGAAGGAATGCAAATCAATGATGAAATACAATGTAGTTTAGTAAATGCTACTGATATGACAGGTTGATAATTTGAGGGGGAAGACTGAATCTGGGTTGTCTCGTACCATGTACCAAGTTTATTCTTGATATAACACTTAACCATGGTAAGTTGAAAATAATGGGTTATCAACCCTCTAAGAGAATAAATGAGTTCCAGGCTCAGAAAAGTATCTGCAGGTAATGTTAGCAATAAATGTATATCTTTCTTAGACAAAGAACTCGTACACATTGGTTAGAAAGACCCTTAAACCTCAGGGGTGAGATGGGCAAGTATATGCAGTCATGGCAATCATGTGATGCTGCACAACCAAAAAATCCAGATGCCCAAGCTCACTAGGAATCCACCAAAGTACAAATAAAACTTTTAAATAGGTTCTTTTGCTTACTCTTCCTTATCTTTAGATATAAAATAATGGCCCAAAGGCTTACTCTTCCTAATCTTTATATATAAAATAATTGCCAGTGCATATAAGGGTCGGGTGATGCTGGCACACTCTGTAGCTACAGATAACTCTATGTAGTATAAATTTGTAGTATGACTGAGGGAAGGAATTTTACATTATAATTGAAACCATAATAAAATAATGCAGATTCTTTGATGAGAATAATTTTACTTCTGTGACTCTTTGCTGAAGAAATAATCCTTAAGATCGAAAGGTTGTATGCAAGAATTAGCTTTTTTAGAGCAAGTCCAAATATGTTTTTTATTTATAGTAGTTTTAAAAAATTGCAAATAACCTAATGCACAGTAACGTCATGTAAACATGGAATGATGTTGAAGTAAATTTTAATAGCTTGGTAGACAGAGATTGACTTATAAATTATGTGGAAAAACAGAAAAATGGAAAACAATCACATACCCATTAGGCTTCTCACTTAAAATTTCAAACAGGTATGAAAGAAAGACTGGAAGGAAGTATATCAAAATGTGAATGGTGGTTCTATTAGTGGTGAAATAAGGTTGTCCCACCTCACTTTTCCAGTTTTACAATATAGTTATGTTACTCAATTTTATGGTCTTTGTTATTTGGGGAAAAGTCAGAAGCACTTGGTTGTAGTATTTGTAGATTTTATTTCTGTGAGAATATCATAGAATGTTACTTATTTTTTTGTTAAAATGTTTAGAATTGATAGCTTATTTGGTGCCAGGTATTGTGCTAAGTGTATTACTGGATCATCTCATGTAATCCTCATTACAACCTTTTAAAGTTTGTGCTGTTATTTTTAATTAGTAAAATAATGGAACCAGAATTCAACTTTAGGTCTATCTAACTAAAAGTAGTTCTCTTATCTGTATACTACTGTTTTCAGACGTTGATGAGTAAGAATGAAATGGCAACCCACTCCAGTGTTCTTGCCTAGAGAATCCCAGGAATAGGGGAGCCTGGTGGGCTGCCGTCTATGGGGTCGCACAGAGTCAGACAGGACTGAAGTGACTTAGCAGCAGTAGCAACTAAAAGTAGTTTTCTTATCTGTATACTACTGTTTTCAGACACTTATGAGTAAGAATCACCATAGTAACTACTTTTTCTTGAATCTGCCTGCTGGAGATAAAGTAGGTAGAGCATCAGGATCTGCCTCTTAAATAAACAAGTCAGGTTAACTACACTTTGAGAAGGAAACAGTATTATACTCAGAACTGCTGTCTATCAAAACACCAATGTAACCTAGTTGGCACACTTAAGAAAAGGTTAAAAATGGGTTTGTTTTTTCTTTGGGATCTTAAAGCTTTTTGAGTTAAATCAGAAAGTTAGGAACTCCTTATCAGTGACCCACACAGTGGTATTCCTGTGTCACAAATGAGAACTAGTACAGAACCACTTTTGTATTTAGCTTTCTTTGCTCAAAGGAATCAAAGAGAAACGTGGGTTTTTTTTCCTGGTCCATAGGGCCTTCACTCTGTGAATGAAGCAGTAAATTTCTTTTTCAGTTATGTGGTTATTATTTGAGTCCGTTCTATTTGCCAAAAAATATGTACTACAAAAGAAGAATTGTATCGATCTAGAATCAAGTTTATAGTAGTATATTCTAAGTAAGTAATTATGTTCAGTTACTGGTGAATGTGAAGGGAAATTATTTGAAATTCTATAGCACTATTCAAAAGATCAGAAAGGAGGTAAATTAAGTGGGTTTTTTTCCCACTATAGAATAAAAGAATGATATAAGGTATGTTTATAATAAATTCTAATAATTATTGCTTTAATTGTATAAAGGCATTTCTTTTGAAGAAGCTCCTGTTTTCTTCTGAGAAGTCTTCTTGGAGGGATTGCCCAGGTATGATAGCTGTCTTTTATCAACTTTTACTCCATCTTTTATTTTATAAGTGATTGATGCAGCATTCATTGCCAGTAATTCAGTTGAAATTATCTGTTTTTAAAAAGTAAACTATCAGTTACTTTTTCGTGAGGTTGACTTTTTAAATATTCCCGAAAGTTTCATGAACAGTGACTCTAGATCTTAAAAATGTGTATTTTGTAATGTGGTTTTCCTAACTGAGGGGGTAAGACAGGTTTTTACAACTAAGGGAAAAATCTTTTGGTGCACTGTTAAATGGTAGCATACCATAAGGGAGGATCATTTATGTTTGTATTGTCTTATTTAGCTTTGAGCAAAAACTCAAGATTATCTTTGTATTGCTGAACCTTTTAGTATAACACTTTACACAATGCGAATACTACTGCAGGTAATTCTGAGTTAAATCGCAAATGAAGCTTTCATGGCTTCTGCAATATGATTAAATCAGAGAACTGTATGTGCTACCTGATAATAACAAACATTTGCATCCTTGACAGTTTACAAAGGTATTTTCTTTACTTAGACTGTCTTATGTGAACTCACAATGACTACTGAAAGAAGGTAGAATATATTATAATCGCAGTTTTGTGTATAAGGGCAGAACAGCTTTCATTCCAAACCATGCAGGTACCTTCTATTAGTGGTTTTAAATTTAAGAGATAAAGTGTCACTGTCATGTATTTTTAATTAATAACTGAAATGCAAAATAAATTTCAGTAGAGAAGAAAGAAACTATTCAAAAGAGACTGTTACTAGCATGAACATTTTATTAAATTTCTAAAATTTCTTGCATAGAAACATTCATATTGATAAGAAATTTTTGTAGCATTGTCATGTTGTAAATGCTGTGGTGGCTGCTGCTGCTGCTAAGTCGCTTCAGTCGTGTCTAACTCTGTGCAACCCCATAGACAGCAGCCCACCAGGCTCCCCCGTCCCTGGGATTCTCCAGGCAAGAACACTGGAGTGGGTTGCCATTTCCTTCTCCAATGCATGAAAGTGAAAAGTGAAAGTGAAGTCCCTCAGTCATGCCCGACTCTTAGCGACCCCATGGACTGCAGCCTACCAGGCTCCTCCGTCCATGGGATTTTCCAGGCAGGAGTACTGGAGTGGGGTGCCAAAGTGAATAGGACAGTTCCAGTCTTTAAAGAACTCTTAGTCTGTCTAGGGAGAGAGAAACCTCCCTCTAGCATAAAATTTTACATGGGGTATATAGCTATCTTATCCCCTTTGTTTGAAAGCTTCAGAAAGTGGTACTGCTTCTGGAGACGAACACTACTCGAAAAGGGGAGGGTGGCTAAGGTTCAGGACAAAGTTGAGCATTGTGCTATTTTTAATAAATGTCTGATGCTCACATCACCACAGTACAGTATCAGTGGTTTGTATACTATGCAGCATAACCGCAACGGGCCTCTGCTAGTGTAATGGATTGTGTCCTTATATGTGCTGATGGTATCTCATTATCCTTCCCCCTGTGGGACTGGGAGATCAAAGACATGAGACTAATTCAGAAATGGGGAGAAACAGAGGTCCCCACAGGCCCTTAGAAGACCTGGTTCTACAAGAAGGGAATCCTCATGCCTGAAAGGCTCTGTTTGCAGCCTAAGAAAGGGATAATCAGTATCAGCTTACTCCACATAGCATATTCTTTCCTCTGATGTTTAATTCTGCATTTTCCAGGATTCTTTTTCTCCTGAATGGAAATACTCAATAGCAGTGACATTTTAACCCTCAAGCACATTGTTTTTCTAAACTGTAATTGAAGATCAGTGGTTTATGGATTTCTGCCCCACTAAAAAATGCTCGATTTTCGTCACTAAATTAACACATTCTTAACATTGTTATTTGACAGGGTTTTTTTGTCCCCCACAGAGAAAACCATTGTAACTTATGCTTCGGTTATTTTTAGAGGAAGAGCGGAAGGAACTCCTTTGTCATACCTTGTGTGATATTTTAGAAAGTGCTGGTTGTGACAACTCAGGATCCTACTGCTTGGTTTCTTGGTTAAGAGGAAAGACAACTGAGGAAACCGCTAGCCTTTCTGGGAGCCCTGCACAGTCTAGTTGCCAAGTGGAACATTCTTGTAAGACACACTTTTATTTCCTGAAGTAATTTCTTGTCTGTGTGTTTGAATAGAACTATTGGAAATTTTAAAGAGAGAACAAGATTTAAACGTTGTATAAGATCTGTTTTTTAGCCTAAGCTTACTTAATCCTTGAGCTTTGTTAGTTTTCATTTCTCTTGATAATTTTAATTGCTGGAGGATATTACATTTGTTTATTTTTTCTTTGATTTTTGGGGAAAAACCATAGGAACTGCATCTCTTAAAGTAAACTTAGTAAAAGTTCTAGTTAACTTCTACTTGATGACAGTCTCTTTTCAGCTTCGGAACTCTCATTTAGAAAGCTGAAAGAACATATTTCTGTTTTCTTTGCTTCAAATACTTCAGTGCTTCAAATACTTCAGTGTTTTCCATGGTATTGGGAAAAACAGGGAAATTATTATGACTGTTTTTTACATTAGGAAATGTCTTAATTATCTTCAGCTGTTTCCTAAAGCAAAAATGGGGACACTTTTCTTCCCTGTGTTGTTTCTTTTCCTCCTGAACGTTTTGGACAAGGTTACTATAGATGAATTATTTTGAGATAGTTTTTTTATTATGAGTTTTAATTTTGCATTCATTTAAGTTTTTCATACCTTGAAGATTTCTCTTAAAGAAAAATAACAGCTCTTCTCACTCACAAGAATTATATATTCTATATATTATATATTCTATAGAATTATATATTCTATGGTTTTTAAAAATTCTTACATAGTTGACCTACAAACTGCCAGAATGAACTAGTAAGATTGTACTACAGATAAAGAGTTGCTTTTCTGGTTTTCTTTTAGAAATTAACTTGCTTGTAGGTTGCTTTTGGTAATTGATAGTTGTAAGTGCCTTTACTAAATAAGTGACTTGTTCGACTTACAGTGCAATCCATTAACTTTCGTCTCTGTGGAAACTGTAGACACCCAATTTCTAAAAAGTAAATTTCAGTTGCTATGGTATATATCTTGCTCTCCCTATAGAATTGTCTATGAGGCAAGTTGTATCCTTGAGCCAACATGTCTCTATGATGTCAGCATCTTCTCTCTCTCACCTTTGCAGTTACAATGGCAAATTCTACTAATAGTACATTTGCAAGAAATAATTTTTCAAATTTAAACAGTTGAATGGCATTTCCTTTTAGGCCTTTCAAACATAGCATTTCAAAAAGAATTTAATATATTTTTAGAGTTAAAGAAAACAAGTGGAAAATACTCACAAGGTTGATAATCTAAAAATGTCATTAAGGCTGGTTTTAAAATATTTTCCAGATTTTACTGGATTGCGTAAAAGCATGTTTAATAGTTTAGGATATTAAAATCTTAATAGGAATAGATGAAGAGGTTAGAAGTTGTTTTAAAGAACACGTGGCTAAACGTACTCCATGTATTAATATTATAAGAAAATAGCTTTTTGCTAACATTTTTCATGAGTATCCTAGTAAACTATGTGCTCACTGGATGTGCTGTGCATTTCTGTGTGGATGGGTTAAATTGTTCTAGGTTAAATGGCCTTCTGATGTTAACTTTGGCACTTCAGTAACCTATGTGGGCATATTATATTGACTCTGCCTCCGAAAAACATTTTTTAGTAATTTTCCAATTTACTTTGTCTCATTTTTAAAATAGACATGAAATGAAACTATTATAAATTGATTTTTAATGTTATATAAATTTGAGAAGTTTTAGTAATTGAAAATTCACATTAGATGTTGACAATGAAATGAACTTATATTAAAATTTATTCCATATAACAATCTGTTTTACCTGTTTTTTCCTTTATTCCCAGCTATGTTCTTTTTCTTGTGTTTTATATTTTTCTACCATCCTGCCTGCTAAGCTTTTTATTTTGCTTGCCTCTTTACTCTAAATTACTATCTCTATGTCAACTTTCATATTGTACACTTAGTAAAATTATTTAGATAATCAGGTACCACAGAGAAATTAGTACAGTTTGGAAAAGATTAGGCAGAAGGTTTATTTTATCTTGAAAATTTACATGTGAAGTGTTTTTCCCCTTGTCAGTATTACGTTGTGTACAAACATTAATTTCATTGGCTTTTGTGGTGTGTAGTTTGGCTTTTGGTAATGCACACTTATTTGCAGTAGTGAATACTCAGGTTCAATTTCAGTTTGTTTCCCACACACAAATCAAAAGATTATTTAAATGAATCCATTTGGACTTTACAGATGTTAAGTAATTCAAAACATTTGAAAATTAAGTCTGGACTTTGAAAGGCTAAAATAATGTGACATTTTTTATTGTAAATCAAAATTTCAGTTTTGAATACATAGTGAAACAGTTTCTTCAGTTCTCTAGTGAGGATTAGTATTTGAAAGTACTAACGTTTATTTAATAAGGTATATATGAAATTGTTCCTTGTGATTAGAGTGAGCATTTTGATCTGTGTAGGATTTCTTGAAAGATTTCATCTTTGTGGAGCTGAGACTATCTGGGTTCAGATCTCAGTTCTGCTGTTTATAGCTTTTTGCTCTTGGGAGGATTCTTCTTTGGGCCTCAGGTTCCTCTACTGTAAAATGGGATAGTAGGGTTGTTTGTGGATTAAATGAGATTAAGGCCCATAGAGCATTTAAAAAGGGGCCTGGAACTTAGAACTGTGCTAAGTAAGCATTACTTTTCATTTAAATGCTTTCTTTGATTTCCTTTGATTTCTTAAAATTTTATAATTTTATTAGTCAATATAATCTAAATAAGATGCTGAAAACTTGTCAACAGTTAGTTATACAAGTAGATGAGGAAACAAACTTAAAGCTGTCGTTGAACCTGTGTACTTTCAAAGTTCTCTGCCTTTTTATACACATTTGTTTAATAATGAAACATCAAGTCTAAAGATTTTATATTAGAGGAAGATTAGCTGTGAAGATTTGACTTGGCTCTAAGAAACAAAAGATGATTTAGAAGTGCAGGACACATTGCAATTATGTGTGAAGCACTATGATTGTCAATGCTTTCTCACATGTTATTAACTATTCTAGCACAACTGAATTCAAAGAAAATGTTTATTATTTAATCACCTTTCTACATTCTCAGTATTAAAATCCATTTTAGTTCTATTCATGATACCTAAGATGTTGAAATATAAATTTATGTTCAGTAAAGTGGAAAATAAACTGAGAATTCTAAGGAGTAAGGAAAGAGGGAAACTTTTGATTGCTTAAAAGTATTTACAGCCTGCTGTGTGTATCTTGTGTCATTTATTTGCCATGTGTAGTGCTGAAAAGTGTCTTTTATGTATAGCTGCCTTGGCTGTCGAAGAGCTTGGCTTTGAGCGATTTCATGCATTAATTCAGTAAGTAACATTGGAACATTTAAAATACTTAACCTTGTGGACACATTTGCCATTTTAAGTCTGTTCATACTGTGGAAAGGTACTTAGATTTGTATGCTTGAGGATTAATTTGTTTTCAGATTTTTTAAAAAAAGAATAATTTGTCAATATGTTCTTAAAATATTCTGATTCCCAAATTAACTTTGGAAATACACTTTTTATAACATTAAAGGCTTTTTCATCATTATAATGAAAAAACATTTTAGCTTAATGTTTCTCCAAGTGAAAATAAAGATTTCTAGTATGATAAGTATTTGTGTTATTGCTTATTGTCAAAATATGCTTTCTATAATTTTCATTAACAGTGCCATATTTTCATTAGAGTATTTAAATTTTTTGTTGTGAAATAAAAGGTAAGGATAGCTATGTTGGTAGAATTGTGAGTGGCATTTGATTTGAAATACAACGTTATTTTAAAAGAAGCCACAAATGTACACCTTATCCTTGGTGTTCACATATTTGTTAAATAATTCTCAAGCTTTAAAAAGTCAAGTTTCTTTGTTCTTAAACAATCCTAGAAGAGGACCACCTAATTCCTTAAATAACTGTATGATCATTAAAGAAGTCATTGATGTCAGACAGTTCACCTAAGAGATGAAGAGGTTCGCTACCAAGTAGGCTTTCTATTTTAATGGTACCTATTACGTATAATGACAGTTGTCAGCAATAGCTTTGGCTTTTAATGGCTAAATTTATATTTGAAAATTTGAGACACAAAAATCTCCTGTTTGTATGTATGCATTTTAATGTAGAAGACAATTTTAAAATGTTCCCATTTATGAATGTAGTCAATCTCATCATCATGTTAATACTTAATTCTTTTTTCCCCCCAGAAAAAGATCATTCAGAAGTTTAGCAGAATTAAGAGATGCTGTCTTGGACCAGTATTCAATGTGGGGAAACAAATTTGGAGTATTGCTTTTTCTGTATTCTGTGTTACTGACAAAGGTTGGTTAAAGAAGATGTTTTTCTGATTTTTTTTCATTTTGAGTTTAGTATTTTTCCTGCTGCAGAAAGAAATTTTACTCCTGATGTTGTTTCTAAATCTCAGAATTGAATGTCTTGTGCCAGTAATGAAGAATAAGTCTCTCTCTCTCTTCATTCACCTGTTACCTAACCACTTTTCAAGCTTCACCCATGATCTTCTAGACTGCAGAGATTCATCAGTAATGTTCTAATTATGAAGTGCAGTGAGGTCTTGGGTATTTTATTTTCTTTGATCATAGTGGAAGCACTTGACCCCTAAACCCCTTCTGGAACAGCTGTATCTGACACCAGTCCCTTCTTAGCTTACCTGATAAATCACTGTACTGGTTCTCTTTCTGTAATGCCTCATAATTACTTTTCTGCTTATAGCTTCATTTCCATCTTTTCCTGTTAGTTACCTTTGTATCCTCTCAGCTTACCTTTATATGGTTCATTCTGACCTGTACATTTCTGGTCCTGCCCTTTTCTGCAAGTGCCAGCCTCACATCTCCAGTGACCTGTTTGGTCTGAGTTATCCTGCTGGATTTGCCATATCTGGAGTCAGACTTCATTCACTTGATAAATGTTTATTGAGCATTGACTGTTTATTAGGGACTAAACTTACAATGTGGGGTACAATTTTTGTTTAATCATTCCTCTTCGATGTTGTAAACAAAAAAGTAGACCCCTTAATAGTTACTTCCATTTTGGCAGTGTTTTTGGTGTGTGTTTGTTTCATGCACAAAGCGTAGTGGGACAATAGAAGGCGTGCCTCAGTTCATATGGTTGAATCAAGAGCAGACCTTGTAGGCATCACTAGATGGATGGGGAGAAGTTTTCTGGACAGAATAACTATGGGAAGAAATTCCAAGCTGTGGGAACAACAGGTATAAAGACATTATCTTAGCGTAGCATAATATACCAGAAAGGCAACCATGGAAAATGAGAATGGCATATATGTAAGAATTCTTGTGCAAAAATACTTAAAATCTCATTTCATGTGGCCAGAATTGGAACAAATCAAAAATTGTGAGCAGTGGAGTAACAAGATCTTTCTGTTGCTAAAAGGTTCATTAAATTGGTATCAGAGTTGTGCTGGAGGGAGTTGGTATGTGGATAAGAAGACTAGAGTCAGGGAAACTGAAAGAGTAGTTCCTGAAATAGGTGACCCTAAGCCGGAGCAGTGATCATGGAAATGGAAAGAAAAGGAGCATATTTTTTAGAAGCATGTTTTAAACTTAGAAATTTTAAATCATTTAGGAGCATATTTAAGAGAAAGAATGAAAAGTAGTTAGTAGTCAATTAGCAATGGGGACTGGCAGTGATGGAGGTCCCGAGGATGCCTGGTTTCTTAATGAGTTCATCATGACTGTTCAGTACTCTCCCAGTTCTTACACTCAAAACTTTTGATACCTCCTCTCTGTCTTGTCATTCACAGCCAAGAAAACTATCATGTCTAGTTCTTCCTTGACCTGGTCTTTGAAATAAGGTCCACTCTCTCCCTAGTGATTTTTGGCACTTGATTATGTTATTCATTGTGACTTTGTGATGGTCCATTTTGTATAGTTGTCTACAAGGAAGGCCAGTGTGAGATCTTAAACTTGTTTGTATCCTTCTACAGTATTTCCACAATCATTACTATTTTGATTGTTGATTATCATCTCTTTAATTTTTAGAAATGGCCTGTAATCAAATGGAATCAATGGTGAATAGCACAGTGAATGGCTGTTTATCTTTGTCATTTTGAAATTGATGGAGATAAAATGCCGAGGCCTTCTTGTACTTATCCAGTAGCTAGACCTTTAGGGATTTGGGTGATCTTTGGGGCGATAAAAAATACCAGAAAATTGGCTTTCAGGAAATAAGAAACTCCTGCCCTCCTAGTTTACATTTTGTCAGTGCACATTTGAATGACCAATATATAAGAACACACAATCACAAGAGAATCTTCCATTTTCTTATGTATGAGAAATACCTGTTGTGTATTTAAATGTACATCTTTATCATGTGTGTATATATTTAGTGTTTTAATGATCTAAGAAAATACATCAGGTACCTCAGTAAGTATATTGGGATCAAATTTAATTTCACCTGAAGTTAAATGAGTATTAACTTTCAGATAAAATAATTTTCTCCTCACTTCTCTTGAAACTTAAACACTCTCTCTGTCTTCCCTCTCTGGCCCTCCCCCCCACCCCTTTAACTCACGCATTGAATCTGTTACCTGTTCTGATGTAGAATACACAGAAGAAAAGATTCTAAGAATTAACTGCTTCTCACCATTTTCATTTCAAACGCACCCCCCATTTCAAATCTGGATAATTCTTTGGGAGAAAAGTTACTTATATAATTGTGTTTTATTAATTCATAGGATAAACTGGTTAGTTTTTAAACTACCATAATTTTCATTTTTAGTTTTAAAAATAAGCCAATGAATTCTTGGTTTCTTTAGGGCATTGAAAACATAAAAAATGAAATTGAAGATTCGAGTGAGCCTTTGATAGATCCTGTGTATGGACATGGCAGGTAATTAACTAAAATCTATTATTTCCTTATACGGACTTCAGGTTTTAGGACTGATAATATGCACATAAGATAACACACTGAGTCAGATAATTTTGTTTGTCGGTACGGACAGCTTAAAGTCTCTGAGTATGAGCAGTCTTACGCTTTATACATTGCTTTTAGGTATGAAGTATTAACTTACACTTTAGGTCTATGTATGCACTGGGTTTATTGTAGCAAATAGTTTCTTTTAGGATGACAATGGGAATATTTTAACAAATTTTACTTGATAGTGCATTCATGAAATTTTCTAATAGATGAAATTTGCTCACGTTAACTTAGAAATAAGTACACCCATGTGTATTTGTGAATGCTTTCCCTGTTTGCGGGAAAAAAATTTTTTTTTTTTCTTTTTCTCTGAGAAAACCCTACCTCTCAAGCTTTTTATAGCTATTTATGCTAAAAATTGATGACACAATGACTGATTGTTAACTCACTCCAAAACATATTTCCTTTAGATCTTTCTGCCCCAGAGGTTAAATTCACATGTCTTGTATCAAACACAAAATAATAAAAAGTATATATGTGTTTTTAAGGTGATTATAAATAAATTAGCAGTCTAAGTATCATTTTGTTAATCTATTTTAATATGATGTCTTGAATAAAGTTGTTAAATTTATGTGATTATATAGAACAACAAATGCCACTGTGGTGACACAGGAAGTGATACATTTAGCAAGGTTGTGTATAAAATGAGAACTGTAAGGTTTTTCTGTTTTTTAAACAACATAATTTAATGTAAAAAGTCATGATTTTATGCTTTATCATAAGAGTAATTTGTTTTAAAAATTAGTATATTCATACTTTAATTACTTTTTAATCTTTATTAATAGCCAAAGTTTAATTAACCTCCTGCTGACAGGACACGCTGTTTCTAATGTATGGGATGGTGATAGAGAATGCTCAGGAATGAGTAAGTATATTTATTCTTTGTTGTGTTTATTTTGTTTATGATGAGTATTCCACTAACATACAGTTGATTGTTGATTCATCTGTTTAATGGTTCTGTGTTACTTAGAGGTTAAGATAAATGCTTTAGTATAGAGGAATCGCTTACAGTTTTCACAGCACTATAACATGAAGAGCATAGACTCTGGAGGCTGACAAACTTGGGTTCAAATCACAAGTATATGACTTGAGTCAAGTTACTTAAGCCTTTAGCTCTCTCTAATATAAAATTAAGATTATAGGACTAACTTGTTTAGAAAAAGTCATAGGTCTTTGGATATATGTAAAATTAAAATGTATATATATGTAAAGTTTGTACTTATCTAGTGATATCTGTCTGTAAGTCGAGAGCACTATTGAATTTTGCTTAAAATTGAAAAATTATGAGTATCGTGATTTGAAGTATTTAAGAGTCTAGTGGTTTTTTTCCTGTATTACTTTTAAGGTTTGTAATTTCCTTTAAAATGCTGGGTAAATTTAAGGTTGTCTGAGAATTTTAAACCACCATCACCTCCATCTCTGGTCTCAATTATTTCTTTCGTATACCTTCATATGTTGCCAGGAACGTTGAAGTCAAGCACCTTTGGCCGATCCATCTAGTTAAGGAGAGCTGATATACAGCTCTGCAAAAGATTCCCTGTAGCTTATTGTTACTTGGTCAGTCTGAATTCATTTATTTGTTCTTTCAGCATACGTTGAATAAGTTAAAGGCATGTTAAAGGCATGTCAGACTCTTAAGTATGTAATACTTGAAGTGTGTGATATAGAACAGAAATCATGACTCCTGTAGTTCACAGGGAAGTTTAATTTTTCTCCTAAAATTGGATAAAACTGTCAACAAATTACAGAAGCAAATATTATGACTGAGAAAATAATAGTTACTGCTTTCTGCTCCTATTTAAATGAATGAATCTTGATCTTAAATTTAAATTTTCTCAAATTTTAGAAATACATGGAGTTAATAGAAACATGAAAGAAGACAATATTAGGGGGAAAAATCAGTAAAAATGACTGAATTTCAAAATTGAAGAGCACCTTAACACCATCCAACCTTTCACTTAACTATTTAAGAAATCTAAGAGGTACCCTTCCATCCTACATTAGCTAATGTATACAAAATTATCTCAGTGATGAGGTGAAAATGAGAACCTAGTTTAGGTGATTTCTGGTAAAGGTCAAAGTTCAAACAGTAAAATTCACTGACAAAAAAAGTAGTGAGCTGAACTTGCTCTATATTTTTGTAATTGAACCCATCCTGTTCTTGAGCCCTCATTCTGATTGATAGCTGAAAGTATTCAACCCTGCTAGTCAAAGACATGTCAGATTCTCAAGTCTTCCATAGGCTTTTCTTCATGCTATATATGGGTTGGCCAAAAAGTTCATTTGGGTTTTTCCATTACATCTGAAAAACTTTTTGGCCAACCCAATACTTACAGGATATTGGTCAGCTATCCAGTTTAGATTGTTGACATGTACTAATTTATCCTTTTCTGTTTCTTGAAATACTAGCTTTCAAAGCTATTGTCTGGCAGTGTTTTTTTTTAAAGTATAGTTTAAATATCAAAACTAAGTAAAGACTTTAAAATATTATCTTGGAAAAGAAAATAGACATGGTATATTTCTTGCATTCTCCCTTAATTGTTATGAATGTTGGCTTAAGGTTGAATCTGTTTTCATTCACCAAAATTAAAATGAAAATCCATACATGCATCCAGCATCTATTGGATATTTTTCTGTCTGACAACATGGGGGAGATTGTGATATATGTATTATACAAAGGAAAAATTATAATTATAGAATTACTAGTTTTGCAAATCTTTAGGCAAGCTGCTTTACTTCTCTTGTCTGCAGTTTCCTAATTTATAACTCAGGGAGGTAATACCTTCCTTAAAGAAATGTTAGATTATGAAGATTAAGATAAAATTTCTAAAATGCCTCAACCAGCTCGTGGGAATACTTGGCCTTTCCTCAAAAGAGGAAAACAAGAGCATGCACACAGGTAATTATAATGCAAGGTGAAATGAACACAAGTTGAAGTAAAGTATGATAGAAGTTCAAGGAAAGGAGGAAACCTTTCCTACTGTGTTTGCCTTGGGATGAGTGGGGAGCCATTAAGTAGGAGTGGCCATTTTAATGAGGCCACATGGAATGAGAGAGAGGGAAAAATAACAGGTTTGTGTCTAGAGACAGGGAGACAGACCAGTCTGATTAGAGCAGTGTATCTTAATCCCGACTATGTGTTCCTCACTTAGGAAGCTTAAGAGTAAGTCAGTACTCAGGCCCCAGCTGAGAACAAATAAACAAATTAGAATTTCTGGGTAGTGGGGTCTGGACATGATAATTTAAAAATTACCTGTACATAATTAGAATGTACAGCCAGATTTGAGGAGATAAAAGCATTGACTGTGAAGAACACAGAAAAGATCATAAATAAAGGTTGGGTAAGAAACCAGAGGATCTTGATACTGAGAAGTTTAAACCTTAGTTGTCAAGTGTTAGGAAGAGAGTCATTGAAGGCATTTAAGCAGAACAGTAACATAAGACAAAATAAGAACTTGAACCTGTCAGCTTGTATGCATAGGAATGGGATGGGATGACAGGTCACAAACTAGAACAGGTAGTCAGTGGGTGGGAAGTAACAGGATGAAATAGGTGTGGCAAAGGAAGAGAAAGAGAGCCACTAGGATTGTGTACTTCATGCCAAGCAATATGTTTGGGTGTGTATCTTCTCAACCTCAGTTGATAGTTAAGAAAACGGAGGCTTAGGTCATTTGTAATTCACCCCATGTCCAACAGCAGGCGTCCACGGCTTCTGACCACAGCCCAGGCCTGTGCTCAGTCCACCATAGCATGTTCTTCTGCTCGACCCCTGCCTCTGGGAAAGAGCCTCTGGGAAAGTAGAATCTGTAGAATTCCGCTGTGAATTAGATAGATGAGAGTAAGGTACAAATAACCAATAGGTTTTCAAATGAACTTTATTGAGTGAATGAATAAGTGCAAGAAACATTACATAGGAAGTCAGCTTTAAGTCACTGTTTTGGTAGCAGAGAACAATTCTTGTCCTCAGGTATTTCATTTTCTTTAAACAACTGTTGACAGTTATTAAGAATGCTGATCCTGTGTGCCACAGCTAAGACCTGGCACAGCCAAGTAAATAAATAAATAAAAATAAATAAATAATAATAACAACAGAAAGCCCATTATCCAGCAGTGACAAGCATCATCTTAGCAGTGCCAACCTCTGTTCTTAATATTTAGTGACTGTCTTCTTTTCTCCTATTTTATTCACTTCTTTTCTTAAAACTACTCTATGAAGGTCTTAGAATAAAGGAAACTAAGGCACCAAATTATCTTATTTCATGCAAACAAGCTGGAGTTTAAACCACAGTTGTCTGGTTCCCTTACAACCAGCATAGTTAATCATCATGATAGACAGCCTATTACTTTGCCAACAAAGGTCCGTCTAGTCAAGGCTATGGTTTTTCCTGTGGTCATGTATGGATGTGAGAGTTGGACTGTGAAGAAGGCTGAGCGCCAAAGAATTGATGCTTTTGAACTGTGGTGTTGGAGAAGACTCTTGCAAGTCCCTTGGACTGCAAGGAGGTCCAATCAGTCCATTCTGAAGGAGATCAGCCCTGGGATTTCTTTGGAAGGAATGATGCTGAAGCTGAAACTCCAGTACTTTGGCCACCTCATGTGAAGTGTTGACTCATTGGAAAAGACTCTGATGCTGGGAGGGATTGGGGGCAGGAGGAGAAGGGGACGACAGAGGATGAGATGGCTGGATGGCATCACTGACTCGATGGACGTGAGTCTCGGTGAACTCCAGGAGTTGGTGATGGACAGGGAGGCCTGGCGTGATGCGATTCATGGGGTCGCAAAGAGTCAGACACGACTGAGCGACTGATCTGATCTGATCTGAACAGAGTTTTCAGTGTGAAAATAAATATATAAGATGATATAGAAGAATTTCATTTTATTTAATTTCACAATAGCCCTAAGAGGTAATTTTTTGCCTCATTTATAGAGAGAAGCAGAGATTGAAAATTTTATCCAAAGATTTTTTTTTTTTTTTTTGTGATAGAGTTAAGTGAATGAGCCATGCTGAATTTCTCAGTCAAGGAGAATGAGGACTAAGAATAGGCTATGAATTTAGCAGTTAATGAGGGCTTTCCCTTAAAAGAGCAATTGAAATAGAATCCATAGCATAAGGAATAAATATTTTAGGAATGCAGGCAAGGACATTTTGCTGGTGAAAGGATGGAAAGAGAGGAGTTCATTGCCTGGTCATAAGACCAAGAGATGGTATACACCAGTTTTGTTTTAAGGCATAGAAGTCTCCTAAATTGTCTGTTAGGAGGAAAACTGCTTTTAATAGAAGAGATAGTAAATGGAGTTGATGGTAACAGTGACGTTGGAAAGATACACAGTTCTTCTAAAACAAGAAGAAAGAATGTATTGAGAAAAGAAAAAGGCATTTTGAGGTATCAAATATTTAAATTGGGAGAACTTTGGAGAGTTTGAATTTGTCCACTGACAATGAATGGACAAAGTTAGAGGCATGTAAAGGAGAAAGAGTTTACATCCACTGCTTTAAGAAGGAGTATAAAGATGAATTATGAAAGGAATGTGTAAATGTGCAATCAGAGTTAAGAGCTCAGATGAGGTTACATAGAATTATTTAGAGTGGATCCAACCAATAAAGGTTACAGTTAGGCTTCTGTTCTTTTTCTTTTTTTTAACTAATAGATTTATTGAGATAAAATTCACATAATTTACACATCTGCCATTTAAAATGTATAAGTCACTGGTTTTTAATATGTTCTTGAGTTGTGCAGTCATCACCATATCAGTTTCAAAACATATGTATCATAAAAGAACCCTTAAACCCATAAGTAGTCACTTCCCCTCAGCCACCATTAATCTGCTTTCTATTTCTGTTGATTTGCCTATTCTGGACATTTAATAGAATCATGTAATATCTAAACTTCTGCACCAGGTTATTTCACTTAGTGTAGTATTTTCAAGGTTCATCCATATTTTGGCATGAACCAGCACTTCACTCCATTTTACTGAAAAATATTTCATTGTATAGCTTATACCACATTTTCTCATTTTCTTTTTTCATTCATCAGTTGATGGACATTTGGTTTGTTTCCACTTGGCCATGATAAGTGATGTGGTTAGTAACATTTATGTACAAATGTTAGTGAGAAGATGTTTTTATTTTTCTTTAGCATCTACCCAGGAGTGAAAATCCTGGGTCATATGATAACTGTGTGTTTATTTAACCTTTTGAGGAATACCTGTTAAACGTTCATATGCCAAATTACCTTTGGAAATTTGCTTTACCGACTAGAAGAGTATAAACTTATGCTTGCAGTGTGTAGTTCCTGTTTCTCTACGTCCTAACCAGCACTCAGAACTTTGACTCTTTAATATTTTTGTCAGTCAGTTTACTGACACTTGGTAGCCTATTTTGATTCACATTTCTCTGATTCCTAGTGAACCTGCACCTAATCATCTTTTCATATGTTTGTCAACTTTCAGTGTTTTCTTTTTCTGGGAATTGTCTGTCTTTTGGCGTTTTAGAAGGAGAGGTTATTTTACTTATAATTTCTAGGGGTACTTTACAAATTCTTAGTTCTTTATGTATTAAATCTGTTGTAGATACTTTCTCTCAACCATTTCTGTTTTCTTTAACTTTGCCACTGCTACCTTTTATATACCAAAGCTTTCATTTTTGATGAAATTAAATCATTTGATCTCTTTGAGGGCTTCTGGGTTTGTTTGTTTGTTTTTACATTTTTTTCTGTGTATCTATTCTGTGTTTCTCCCACCCCAAAGTTAAAGCTAGCACTGCCTAGTATTTTCTTCAAATGCTTTGGTGGGCTTTATTTCTTTTTAATGTTTATCCTGTTAATCCATCTGGATTTTATTTATTTATGAGTGGTATGAGATAGAGATCTACCTTTTTATTTTTTTCCCAAAGGATTACCAAATATCCCAATTCTAACTTCCCTAGTGGCTCAGATGGTAAAGAATCTGCTTGCAATGCAGAAGACCTAGATTCGATCCCTGGGTCAGTAAGATCCCCTGGAGAAGGGGCAAGCGACTGCAGTATTCTTGCCTGGAGAAATTTCCAGAGATGTCTGGCAGGCTACAGTCCATGGGGTCACAAAGAGTTGGACACTGCTGAGGGGGACACACACACACACACACACACACACCCCCCCTAGATACTGGGGACACACACACACACACACACACACCCTAGATACTGGGGACACACACACACACACACACACACACACACACACACACACCCCTAGATACTGGGGACACACACACACACACACACACACACACCCCCTAGATACTGGGGACACACACACACACACACCCCTAGATACTGGGGACACACACACACACACACACACACACACACACCCCCTAGATACTGGGGACACACACACACACACACACACCCCTAGATACTGGGGACACACACACACACACACACACCCCTAGATACTGGGGACACACACACACACACACACACACACACACACACACACACCCTAGATACTGGGGACACACACACACACACACACACACACACACACACCCCTAGATACTGGGGACACACACACACACACACACACACACACACACACACCCTAGATACTGGGGACACACACACACACACACACACACACACACACACCCCCCCCCTAGATACTGGGGACACACACACACACACACACACACACACACACACACACACCCCTAGATGCTGGGGACACACACACACACACACACACACACACCCCCTAGATACTGGGGACACACACACACACACACACACACACACACACACACACACACCCTAGATACTGGGGACACACACACACACACACACACACACACACACACCCCTAGATACTGGGGACACACACACACACACACACCCCCCCCCCTAGATACTGGGGACACACACACACACACACCCCAGATAAAATGCAGAGCTCCCAGTTAAATCTGAATTTCAAATAAGCAATCCTTTTTAGTGGGAGTATGTCTTGTTTAGTATTTGGAGTATACTTATACTGAAAATTTTAATTTTGTATCTGAAATTTAAATACAACTGGGCATATTGTATTCTTATTGGCTGAAATTGGCAACCCTGGCTAGATGCCAACTCTGTAGCAACCTGACTTCTCAGGAATATAACAACCAGTTAGTGGGTTTTTAAAAAGCTCTTCACTTCAAAAGTAGATTTCACAAAGTTCATGGCTCAAAGTGCATGTACCCTTACCTGTAAGTGAGATGAACCAAGCCTTTTTTGGTATTTTTAAAAATTTTAGGTATTCCAGCATTATTAAAAAAGCCTCCCCCCTCCATTTTTAAACTATAGATTCTTTTTTAAATTTTTATTGGAGTATAGTTGCTTTACAGTGATGTTAGTTTCTGCTATATCATAATCAGCTGTACATATACATGTATCCCCTGTTTTTTAGATTTCCTTCTCATTTAGATCACCACAGAGCATCAAGCAGAGTTCCCTTTGCTATACAGTAGGTTCTCATTAAATTAGTTATCTATTTTACGCATAGTAGTGTATATATGTCTATCCCAGTCTCTCAATTCATCCCACCCTCCTTCCCCCCGTGGTAACCATAAGTTTGTTCTCTACTTCTGTGTCTCTAGTTCTGCTTTTAGATAAGACACAGGTGTACCATTTTTCTGGGTTCCACATATATGCATTACTATTTGATGTTTTTCTTCTTCTGACTGACTTCACTCTGTATGACAGTCTTTGGTTCCATCCACGTCTCTGCAAATGGTACAGTTTCATTCATTTCTATGGCTGAGTAATACTCCATTGTGTGTAGATTGTTTACTTACTCAGTGACCTTACATAGTTTCACCCCAGCTTATATTTTCAGCCCTCACGAACTTATCGATGCTTGCACAGAATCATGCTACTTACTTTCATTTCTTTGTGCATGCTGCTCCTTGTGCCTGAAGACTTCTATCCCTCCCATCTCTGCTCGGCCAATCCTTCAGCTGCCACTGCTTGTGCTGTCCCCAGGAGTCCCCTGAGACCCACAGCTGCTGGTCATCTGTCTGGTCTCTGAGCATTTTGCCTTCATCATACTTATCACATTCTACATTGTCACCTACTGTTGAGTTTTTTTTTTTTTGGCGGAGGTGGGGAATTTGACTTTTTTTAAATTGTAGTAAGAACATTTAACATGAGATCTACCCTTGCAACGAATTTTTAGAGTATGGTATTATTTATAGGTATGAGATTGTACAGCAAATCTTATTTGTCTTATGTAACTGAAACTCTTCTCTCTGTAGAATAGCCTCTCCCCATTTCCTCCTCCTCTACCCCCTATCAGCACCATTCTACTTTCCGCTTCTGAGTTTGTTTTAGATACCTCATCTCAGTAGAATCATGCGATGTTTCTCCTTCTGTGACTGGCGAACGTCAGTTAGCCTAAGGTCCTCAAGGTTCATGTATGTGCACATACGATAAGATTTCCTTCTTTTGTAAGTCTGAATGGTAATCCTTTGTATGGATGTTGCACGCTTTCTTCATTCATTCGTTGCTAGACATTTAGGTTGTCTGTTTCTCAGCTGTTGTGAACAGTGCGGCAATGAACATGGGAATGTGGTATCTCTTTGAGATCCTCATTTCACTCTTTTCAATTAAATACACAGAGGTGGAACTGATGGATCATGCTCTGCTCAGTCGCTTCAGTCGTGTCCAACTCTGTGTGACCCCATAGACGGCAGCCCACCAGGCTCCCCCATTCCTGGGATTCTCCAGGCAAGAACACTGGAGTGGGTTGCCATTTCCTTCTCCAGTGCATGAAAGTGAAAAGTCAAAGTGAAGTCGCTCAGTCGTGTCCAACTCTTAGCGACCCCATGGGCTGCAGCCCACCAGACTCCTCCATCCATGGGATTTTCCAGGCAAGAGTACTGGAGTGGGGTGCCATTGCCGATCATACAGTGGTTCTATTTTTAATTTTGGGGGGGAACCTGCATCCTGTTTTTCATGTTAGATTCCCACCAACAGTGAACAAGGATTCTACACATCCTCCCCAGCACTTACTACTTATCTTTTCTGATTTTGAGAATGGTTATCCTAACATTGTGGTTTTGATTTCCTCCTCTCTGATGATTGGGGGTATTGATATTCAGCATCTTTTCATATACTGTTGGCCATTTGTATGTTTTCTTTAGAGAAATGTCTAAGTCTTTAGCCCAGATTTTTTTGTTTAGCAATTTGTTTGGTTTGGGGAGTTACTTTTTTTGTTTTTTTTAACGGTGAGTTTTAGGAATTCCTTGTATGTTTTAGGTGTTAACCCCTCATTAGATACATAGTTTGCAGAGAGTTTCTTCTTTGTCTTCGTAGTCCTGGTGATGCCTTTGTATTCCCACACTGTGCTTAACATTGTTCTTTTCAATACTGGCCCTCAGGGTGTTTGTTAAATAAATATAGTGCAAGTATGTGCTTTCCAAGTCAGTATCAAGTTTGAAAGGCCTAAGAAGGACTTCTTTAGACACCCTGACAGTAGTGCGAAGTGATAGCAGGGAGCAGAGAAGGGTATGGAGAAGCAAACTCGTGAATATATGAAACTACAATTTGATACAGTCTGACTGACTGAACACAAAGGTGGATAGACACTTAATCATGGTTAGTTTTAATTGCTAGGCTAAAAACAAGAGAAAGTTCTGAAATATAATGACAGAATTATTAGAATTTTCTGCAAACTTAAACAGATTTCTTGGAGACTTAGTGAGAAAAGTATAGTTAGTGTAACTAAATTCTGTAAATTTTAATATGTGAGAATAGTATGTCTTCACTGTAATTATAACTTTGTACAATAATATTATTAATGATGCACTTTAGCTATCAAAATAAGATAAAAATTTTAAGTACATAGGAATGATACATTTTACCATTTACAATATTACCATTCAAACAACATGGCTAAACATGTGATTACTGACTGCATCTGAATAATTCATTATTCAAGAGTTTTGAAAGCTGATTTGGTGTATTTAGTAGCATGATATTATAAATATAGTATTCCAGACATCTGTAAGGAAATAGATGATGTAGTAATCAAGTCATAACACTAGGTGGTGGTAACTGATTTTAGAAATTAAAACGTGAAATAGTTTCTTAACATGTATTATTTGAACTTGAGAATATTTAGTGCTCCTTAATTTTCAGAATGAAGAGGAAGAAAAAATTTGAAAGGCTATGGGGTACCATCTCTTCCTATCTGGGTTGCTAACCCTCACTTTCTCTTTTTGGTCTGAATGCTATGCCAACGATTTTCAGATTTCTTGGTCTCATGACCTTTACGTTATTAAACATTATTGAGAATCCAAAAAAGCTTTTGCATATTTGGTTTATAAGAAAATAATAATCACTGTTTTTGGGGTTGTTAAAAATTAAGACAGAGAAATAAGTCTAAAAGCAACTTAGACATCCCTGAGAATTCTAAGCAAAACTTGGAAACTGTAGCTGTGTCTCCTCTGAGCCTGTAAGAAGCTAGTGAAAAATACAAACTGTGTGTATACATGCCTTCTATTAATTTTGAATTTACAAAAATTAAAGCTTAAACAACCGATTCTTGGTATACACATTTAGATGTTGTGCTTAAGGATACATAGTCAAATATTTACAACAAAGCAAATAAGTTGACATTATTACATTAATTGATAAAAACATGATATCCTACAGGAAAATGGACGATACATAACCAAATAGTAAAAAGGGTGTAGAGTTAAATATATGTTGTGTTTATAGTGGACATAATTTTTTACTAGAAAAAATATTCTTTTTAGAAATATGTATGGTCCCAAATTACTGTTACCCAAGTTACTATTATCCTGATACTTAATGTACTTTAGCTGAAAGCTGTAGTGTATGAAAAGAATTTATTACCATTATAGTTACATTTCTGATGTGGAATAGTCTGTCTTTTCATTTTCTGTGCTTTTTCTGCTCTTATCCATTTCCATGATCATGCTGATGATTCCCTAAAGCTTTGTATCCAGTTCTGACCTCTTTTTCCATGTTCCTGAACCTTACTTCTAGTAATGTACCCATCTCTCTCTAGAAGTCCTCAAGGTCACTGAATTCTAGTCTAAAACCAAACTCACGCTCTCTCTTCATACCACTTTAGAACCTAATTCTTTATTCTCTCTCTCAGTCAGTCACCATTTATCAGGTTCCCCAGGCTAGAAACCTTTAAGGAAGCTTTGACAAATTTTTTACCCCTTGAATACATTGATTTTTCATACTTCTTTGCCATTTCTTCTCTTTAAATTATCTTCTTATCCTCTTCTTGGCCTGGAAAATTCCTACATATGCTTCAGGATTCAACTCAGATGTTAACACTTGCATGCACCTGCATCTGGTCCCATCACTTCATGGCAAATAGATGGGGAAACAGTGGAAACAGTGTCAGACTTTATTTTGGGGGGCTCCAAAATCACTGCAGATGGTGATTGCAGCCATGAAATTAAAAGACGCTTACTCCTTGAAAGAAAAGTTATGAGCACCCTAGATAGCATATTGAAAAGCAGAGACATTACTTTGCCAGCAAAGGTCCGTCTAGTAAAGGCTATGGCTTTTCCAGTGGTTATGTACGGATGTGAGAGTTGGACTGTGAAGAAAGCTGAGTGCCGAAGAATTGATGCTTTTGAACTGTGGTCTTGGAGAAGACCCTTGAGAGTCCCTTGGACTGCAAGGAGATCCAACCAGTCCATTCTGAAGGAGATCAGCCCTGGGATTTCTTTGGAGGGAACAATGCTAAAGCTGAAACTCCAGTATTTTGGCCACCTCATGCGAAGAGTTGACTCATTGGAAAACTCTCTGATGCTGGGAGGGATTGGGGGCAGGAGGAGAAGGGGACGACAGAGGATGAGATGGCTGGATGGCATCACTGACTCTATGGACGTGAGTCTGAGTGAACTCCGGGAGTTGGTGATGGACAGGGAGGCCTGGTGTGCTGCGATTCATGGGGTCGCAAAGAGTCGGACACGACTGAGCGACTGAACTGACTCACTGACACTAACACAGTGAACAGATGCTCTTAACACCACTGTAAGATGTGTGTGTTCATCTAAACAAAGAGCACAAGTTTTCTCATCTGTCTCCTTTGATAAGCTCTTAGCCTTTGTAAGGGTTTCCCTCGTAGCTCAGTGGGTAAAGAGTCTGCCTGCAATGTAGGAGACCTGGGTTCAATCCCTGGGTTGGAAGATTCCCTGGAGAAGGGAATGGCTACCCACTCCAGTATTCTTGCCTGGAGAATCCCATGGACAGAGGAGCCTAGTGGACTACATACAGCCCATGGGGTCGCAAAGAGTCAGACACAACTGAGCGACTAACACTAGCCTTTGTAAAGCAGGTACTGTGTTCTGTTCTTCATTATTTCCACAGTCTTAAGCTGCTGCTTGTGTTTATTTAGAGGAGAAAGGGAAGGTATCAAATGTCTATCAAAAGTTAACATTGAATATAAAGTTTTATAAATGCATTTAATGTACATACAAAGGCTCTATTACCTAATCTATTGGTATTTTATAATGAATAGGACTATCACGGTGACTTGATGTGAACTCTTAACAGTAAATATATGCTAGACTTTTAAGGTACAATTTTGGGTAAAAGTTTTGGTGTAGAACATATATATGTATGTGTACATATGTATTTATATTGAAGTACTTTTCAGATCTGTATGCTAATGCATTGCTGACTTTTTTGTTGCAGAACTTCTTGGTATACATGAACAAGCTGCTGTAGGATTCTTAACACTCATGGAAGCTTTAAGATACTGTAAAGTAAGTTGATTTTTAAGGTCCTTTGAATGGTTTTTATTCACTTGTCCACTGTTACAGAGAGCATTTTTCTCCTATGACAGCATATTTTAGTTTACTGCTGATAGTGTATACTCTCAATTCCTTTTTCATCACCCTTTCTGAACTGACAGGCTTATCAAGGATAGAGTTAAGCTGGCCGATCATGCTGAGTTTCCTATTTTTTTAGGCTCATTCCTTTTGAGGGTCAGAGGCAGAACCCACTTTGAAATAATTTATGAAAACAGATATCCATTATTGAATATAAATAAAGCTTTTGATAAACTGAGGGGAGAGAATGTCCTATTTGATCTTCCATACTAACAATATGTTTCACTGAAACAACTGGTAATATTTTGTCAGGCATAGTAAAACAATTAGCTAAATGCCTGAAATTCTAACTTTTGTCTATTTCATCTGAAAAATGATTTCACACTAAAAGTAGAAAGACCCAAGCATTTCACAGCATTAAACTCTTAACACATGTGCTAGGATTAGAAGCTACCATGAAGTTCTCACTTTTTGATACATATCTCACTACTTTTCCTGCATAATCTGAAATTACTATGGATATTCCAAATAGTTTTAAATGGAGTTTAAATCATTAATGATTTGCATTTAATAAGATGTTCTGATTTTGGAAAAAGAAGTAGATCTCCTATTCTTTTCCAGTTTAGAATGGTGGTTCCATAGCAGTGGTTCTAGTGGTGGTGATTATTTTTAGTAACAGTAACAGTCCTTTCCTGCCTGCCTGCCTGCCTTCCTCATCTTCCTCATCCTCCATCCCCTCCCTTCCTCTCCTTCCTCTATTTCCTTTCTTTTTTACTAGACAACATTCGCCTTTCATGACAACACTTGCACAGGGATGATATGGACATGATGATCAAATGACTTCATCCTGCCTTTATTCATTAATAGTAATTGTCCTGTCAAACAGTAGTAACTCTTACATTTTTAGTGACTTCAGTTACACAAGCTAAAGCTATCCTGAGGCAGTCTAGCAACCAGGGAATAAAGCTGTGTCTCCTCCCCAACACATCCACAAACAACCATTCATATTCCCAAAAGTGTGACTGTGTATGCACATAAAAAAATGACGACTAGATAGAGATAATGGGTGTTAATTAGCTTGATTGTGGTGATCTTTTTACAGTATATACATGTATTAAAACATCAAGTTGTCCACCTTAAATATGTTGTTTTTGTATGTCAAAGATACTTCAATGAAGCTGTTTTCTAAAAAGTGCACGGTGTGTGTTTTGCAGGAGGATAGAGAGTGAAGGTGATATGTTCTGAAATCTTCACCCTGTGGCCTTAAGGCCCTGATGGTCTGGATTCTCTGTCCTCCAGCCACACTGTCTCTTGTCAGTTCTTCATACGTGCCAAGCCCTTACCTTCCCTGGGTTGGAAAGATCCCCTGGAGAAGGAAATGGCAACCCATTCCGGTTTTCTTGCCGGGAAATCCCATGGACAGAGGGACCTAGGTGGGCTGCAGTCCACGGGATTGCAGAGAGTCAGTCATGACTTAGCGACTAAACAACAAGCCCTTACCTGATGAATCTTTATACTTCTTTCATTTCTGCCTGGAATACTCCAGCTGAATGGATCACTCCTCTCTCCTTCAAGCCCTAACTCAGATGGTACCTTAAGGGCCTTTTCCTGGACCATTTCCCACTGACTCTTTTCACATTTTTTTGTAGGAATAATCACTTTGTAATGACCTTTTTTGTTGGCTTAGTTATCTTTTTTTTTTTTTTTTTAATCTTGAATTTTTCTATTGCCCTTAATGGAATATTAACTCTATGAAAGCAGTCACATTGTCTTTCTGGGTACATATTAGATGCTCAGTAAACATTTGTTGAATGAATGAGCAGACAGTTTCACCACAATGGTGAGCTCTTCTAAATATGCACATTTGATTTTCTTTAACAGTTAGGTAGAACAGAGGAATGTTTGTTTTCTGCCTAAGATCATAGTGGGAAGTCATTAGCTGCTGTATAGTCTCCTGTTACCCCAGTATTACTGCCTTAGTACTGCCCTAGTATTACCGGTCTAGTGTTCTAGCAGTATTGGTGGTGTTTTCTAGGGTTTAAAGATATTTCTTATGGTAGGATACAGCACACAGATGCTCAGATAGATGAAAGGCAGAACACTTCTGTTACTTACAGCTGTAAACAAGAGAAAGCTCCAAGACAGGGCCAGGGAGAGAAGGAGACCTGTAGACAAGGCACTAGTAGACTGCAGGCCTGAGAGCAGCTTCCTTATGGGAACTGGTGTGGAGTTGGCTGGGGGGCCGTGCAAGCCATGCCTGGCCCCACTGTGGGCTGGCTGGTTTGAATAGATTCAGTGGGCTCTGGGGCTTGGGAGTCATCCCTTGTCTGGTACCGGGCTCCAAGGCGATTAGGGCCATGCATGGTGGCCTGGAGTGTGGGAGACATATCAGGGAGGTTTGGACTTCATCAGCTGCCTTTTTTAAAGGAAGCTGACGAGCCCCTAGTGAGGACCTCGAAACTAAGTGAAGATAAGCATTTACAAAAGAAGAAAAATAAAACTCTTACACTGTGGTGCTCATCTGTATATAATTATAGCTGTCCTTCTGAAAAAATATGTATACTTGGAATTATATACTTTTTATCAAACATTTAGAGAAACAGCAGTAAGGAAATAATTGTGTTGTTAATGGATTTTGTGTCTGAATGTTTTCCTTTTCTTTGATAGTGTAGCAAATTGCCCTTTAGAGTTAAAATGATCAATTTCATATTACTTTTATCATATGCATTCATTAAGACAAAGGAAACAGTCTCTCTCTGGCTCTCTGGCTCTCTTTCTCTCTCCCTGTCTCCAGCTCCTGTGTGCATGTGTCTATGAGAGTGTACTGAGATGAAAGGTTGACTCTGAGTGCTTTGGGGTGTGCACTTTAAAAAAAAAAGTAGATATAGAACTCCGATGCCATAAAATTCACCATTTTAAAGTATATAATTCAGTGGGTTTTTTTGTGTATTCACAAGCCTCTGCCATCATGACCACTATCTAATTTCAGTACATTTCCTCACTCCAAGATCCTCTACACGCTTTAGCTGTCATTTCCTCATTCCTTGCCAGCCACTGGCGCCTTTTTGACGCTGAAGCTTTGCCTCTTCTGGATAGTTCATCTAAATGGAATCGAACAGTATGTGGCCTTTCATGTCTGGCGGCTTCTTTCACTTAGCATAATGTTTCCATTGTTCATTCCTGTGTATTAGTACTTAATTTCTTTTTTATGACCAAATAATATTCTTTTGTATGATTTATCAATTTATATCAATTTTGTTTTTCTCTTTAGTAGTTGATGGACATTTAGATTGTTTCTGATTTTTGACTCTTATGAATAATACTGCTATGAACATTAATATATAATACTAACATAATAATGTATAATACTACTGTGAACATGAGTGTTTTGTGGACATGGTGCTGTTTCTCTTGGGTGTGTACCCAGGAATGAAATTACTTGATCACATGGTATCTGCATAATTTTTGGAGGAACTGGCGAACTGTTTTCCAAAGGGGGGGTGCACTATTTATGCCCTTTCAATTTATTTATTTTTATTATTACAAAACACTGCATGAGTTCAGCATTCATTTACCCTTTGATGCCACTGTATATAATTTTATCCTCATTTTTTTTACTTCTACCTTAACACACACACACGCTTACACACTGATACATGCCCACTTTTTCTAGAAGAGGAATTAAACAATGTCTAAACTTTGCATCACAAGAGGTAGCATGATGTAATGGAGAGCTGCCACATTATGTGTCAGAAAACATGAGTTTTAATTCCGACTCTCTGCTAGTTAGCTGTTTGAATTCAGACCAGGCACTGATCCTGTGTATCTTCTGGTTTCCTTATGTAGAATGGACGGACTTGGCCGAAAACCTCTGAAATCCCTCAATTCTGAATCTCTGATAAGCTTTGTCTTCTCCTTTTCCTTTTACTGTTATCTTCTGTATTGTCCTCAGATCACCCTTCCTCCTCTACTGGTTGTTCATTGTGATTAGCACATCCAGCTCATGTCTCCCATCACAGATCAAAAAATAGTTTTACTCTCCCACTGCCCTCCTAATGGTCACAATAAGGTGGTTGAAAACAGGACACCATGGCGAGGCTTTTGGCCGCTCAGTGATGAATAGTTGACCCTGACTGACCGCTGCAAGTAGCCACTTGGGATTTCCCAGCTCCAGTGGGGGTTGGGGGGCGGGTGAAGGCCTGTGTGAGAAAAGAAAACTCAGCAAATGTAATTGGTAAGGTTACTTGTTTTTCAGAGTCCTTGTCCATCTAACAGTGTGAGTGACTGATGTGAACATGGTCAGATTTCACAAGTCAGTTTTTCACCTGTTGAATTTTAAGCTTGCTTTTTCTCTGTCACACAAAAATGATACCCTTAAATTTTCGGTGCTATTGTTTTTATAGGTTAAGTGTGTAACCTTGGAGGCAGGCTATAACATATAACTTTTTAATGTATTTTAGAGAGAATTAATATTGTGTAACTTTGAACTTACTTCCTGCCATAAAGAATCAAGTGAAGGATTCTTTACTATTCCTAGATGGAAGTATGTATTTTGCTTTAGAGAGTCTATTTATTATATTGCTCTAAGTTCTTTGAAGACAGGATGTTCTTAAGGCTTTTTCTCTTATTTATTCATGTATCTACTCACTTGTTAATTTATGATTATTTTCCTGATAAAGTAATTATCATCAGATTTATAGTTTTAGAGTTTGAAGTACCAAGCTGAAATTCCTAGAAGTGGCCTAAATTTTATCTAAGATTTTCAGTGAGACATGAGAATGATTCTTAGGGTTACACTAATTTCTTTTTTGCTGTGTTAAATCTGTATTATTATTATTATTATTCTAGTGGAATGATGCAGTATAAGCTTTGCCCTGACAGTCTTTATAACACTCATTTTTACATTTAACGTTTGACCTTTATGGGTAAGGCATTCTGGCACAATCCCATTATTCCATTTAAATATGAATTAGGCACTTTAGTGATGCTTCAAGCATTTGTTGGTAAATATTTAACAGGCAATATAAAATTTTCTTTTACTTATTTTACTACCTTTGTTCTAGGTTGGCTCTTACTTGAAATCTCCAAAATTCCCTATTTGGATTGTTGGCAGTGAAACTCACCTGACCGTGTTTTTTGCCAAGGTATGCTTTGCAGGATCTCTTTGTTGTTGTTTTTAAGTTTGACATCAGGCAAACAGGTAATATTACATCCATATTTAGTTTGAATCTTTATACAGAGTTCAGTGGATTGTTTCAAAATCTAAAAAAGCAATACTAAAGGATCATACTGCTTATACGATTGTCCTGCTCTAGTTTTGGGATCATTTCAGTCAAGTCTGTCATGATTTAGTTATAATTTCTTTATCGTTACCAACTTTACAAGTTTGACTTCTGATTTTTTTCAGAAATCACTGTGTTATGGTGAAAATAATTGAAATTAAATGTTTTGAGTTACTATTTTCTAGAGGATAAAAATCTAATTTATGTGATATAAAATAGTTTTAGTTACAACATCTAGGAAAATATTTTGAAATTTATTAATAGTTCAATGATTTAGAATTCAGTTGCTCTTTTAGGATGGAATATTTCCACCGTTTTAGTATATATAGTATAACAATATCGAACTAGGTTAAATCCATTTGAATGTGTTTAAAATTTTTGCCCCCAGAAAAGTGTTGCTAAATCCAAGGCTTTATAATCTTTCTCTTCCCACAATTGACTGGTTTAGAGCTTTGAATTCAGAAGCCTTTGTTACCATCCCAGCCTTGCCACTTCCAACATGGCTCAGCCTCTTCGCCCATGTCTTTAAAATAGGATTTAGAAATAGGATCTTGTTCTTAGGATTGTTGTCAGGCTTAAATATAAAACATTTAGCAGAACCTAGTACATGTTAAATGCCCAGTAAATCTTAGCTGTCATCATCGTCATCATCATTGCCTTTTTCATTATTCTGGTATGCCTGCATAGACGTGCTAGATGTTGGACTAAAGGGAGAAAATAAAGAATTCTATTTTTGATGTTTCTTAATCCTGTTGCACTTTGCTGATCACTCTGCGTGCTCTTTCAGCTTGTACTTGTTAGTGTTCTTTATTTGTGTCTGTTGTAAGAAGTATGAATTATATAAATTGTACTAAAGACTAAACTGACAGTGCTAGGTTTAGTGGATCTGTTTCATTATTTATTACTGTATTTTTATTGTGCTGGCAAACATCCAGCAAGTGGTTTTAGTGGCAGATACAGGCTTAACCTTTCCTTACAGGGAAAGCTATAAATACAATTGAAAAGTACAGATCTTACTGATTTGTTGTATTTCATCTGACAGCTTTTGCTGTTCATTTCCCTCCTGAAGTAGAGAGGAAGACGTTAAAAGCAAGTGTAACCTGCAGAAACTAAACACCTAATTCCCTGACTGAAGATTTCATCATTTGACTAATTTTAGTGTCAAGTGTTATAAATTTCCAGAAAAGGAAAACAGTTCCAGTTCACATACAGAAATGTGTTTTCAAGTCAGTTATTATTTTTATCACAGCCCTATTCTTTAGCGTTAGGAAAACTATTAAATTCTATGAAATACAAAAGACAGATAAAATGTGTTTTTTAATTTTAACTTTTTATTTTGTATTGGAGTATATAGTTGATTAACAATGTTGTGATAGTTTCAGGGGCACAGCAAAGGGACTCAGCCATACATATACATGTATCCACTCTCCCCAAAACTCCCCTCCCATCCAGGCTGCCGCATAGCATTGAGTAGAGTTTCCTATGGACCTACAGAGTTTCCTGTAGGACCAAGGTCCTACAGTAGAACCTTGAAGATAAAACTATTTTAAATCTTAAATTTTATGAGTGATATTTAAGAAATGATTTTGTTGTCAAAATAGCAGAAAAGATTTCATGGGAGATTAATACAAGCAACAGTGTCGGTTGAGCTATGTAACAGTGCAGACATTCTGTTTTCAAGCATTGATATCAGGTATGTCGAGAGTGTCGTGGGAGTACGCACCATTCTGTGAAATACACACTGCCCCCTACCTGTCCTGGTTTGCTTTGTTGTTGCCAATGAAGTTCCCTTTGTCATTCCCAAGATGCACAGTTGTTCCCCTCAAGCCTTTTGTCTCATGGCTCCTGGTCAGTAGTGAGCCTTGTGTGGGGCAGGGACTCTCATTGATTTTCTTATCCACAGACCTCAGCCACATGCAGTGAAGAGTTGAATTGGACTCATGAGGTACATATATAGAGAAAAAACAAAGACCCCTGCAACACCCGTTGTATGTAGGCCTCAAAACACACTCAGTGTACACTGTGGAAATCAGTCAAGATTTTTCAACCTTTGTTTGTTTTTGGCTGCGTTGGGTCTTCGTTTCTACATGTTGCTTTTTCTGGTTGGGATGAGTTGGGGTCACCCTTCGTTGGGGTACGCCGGCTTTGATTGCAGTGGCTTCTCTCGTTGTGGAGCCCAGGCTCTAGAGCACAGGCTGAGTTGCCCCACAGCATGTGGGGTCTTCCTGGATCAGGGATTCAACCCATGTCCCCTGCGTTGGCAGGTGGATTCTTAACCACTGCACCACCAGGGAAGTCCAGTCAAGGTTTTGAATCTGTCTTCATTTATATACATCCTCAAAGCTACTAATAATCCTAATAGGAAAGTGCATGTAAATTTAAAGTGATTATAGAAGTTTATGTTAAGATTTTAGGTTCTTCTGCTGTTAGAAATTATTCAATTTGTATATTTCAAATACCTTATCTCTCTTTTAGAACTCTTAATTAAATTTTGTGCTAATTGTTTTTACACTTACCTTTGTGTAGTTTAGTTGCTCAGTCGTGTCTGACTCTCTGCGACCTCATGGACTGCAGCACTCCAGGCTTCCCTGTCCATCAAAGTATAGGGAATTCATTAGTTTCATGAATAAAGCCTTTGCACAAATTTCCCACATTTAGGTTCCAGTGACATTTATATCTTCTAAAAATGTTTTTTCATGACTCACTCTGAAGCCTCTTAAAAGCATGGTACTTCTTTTTCAGTGAATTTTAGAGCAATTGAATTTGGATTGCTTGCACATGGTATCTTTAAAAAGTTACATGTAAAGAATTTTTCCCTTTGAAATAAACTGTTACAAAGCTGGAAGAACATGTAAATGGTAAATGATATTAATAATGTGCTCAGTCTCTGTTGTGTCCGACTCCTTGCAACCCCATGGACTGCAGCCCGCCAGCTCCTCTGTCCATGGGGATTCTCCAGGCAAGAATACTGGAGTGGGTTACCATGCCCTCTTCCAGGGAATCTTCCCAACCCAGGGATGGAACAAACCTAGGTCTCCTGTATTATAGGTAGATTCTTTACCATCTGAGCCACCAGGGAAGCCCAGTATTAATAACACTTGATAATATTTACTGGGTCCAAATTTAAATTTTTCAAAATTTTATTCATGTAGTGTTTGCCATTTAGGTAATATTGTAAACTTTGTTGGTTTTTACATTACAATAAGATCTGTTATTTGATCATACTTTCTTGGATATTTATATATTTGAGTAAGTGATTTTGGCAGTGAATTTATTTTTGTTATTGTTTTTGATTTGTTTTTGGTAGGTTTATTCACTCGTATGTTCCTAACCTGAAATAACACAATTTCCCCTCTGTCTCCCTCCCCCAAAACTTAAAGAGAATATTGATACCTTTTTCTACAAAACCTGTTTGTCAGGAAAAGTATTTTGTGTACGCTGACTTCTTTGTACTGATTATGATGAAATACTATTTAAAAAGCATGTTTTAAGGTCATGATTTTAAAGGCAGTCTGTAATTTGGCATTGTGTTGGGTTGGCCAGAAAGTTTGTTAGGCTTTTCCATAAGCTGTTACAGGAAACCCAAATGAATTTTTTGGCCAACCCAATAAAATGCCTTTGAAAAGCAATAGACTTTCTCATGTGACTTATACACTGGGAGTGATTATAGTCGCAGTTCTCTTCATTTACGTATGTACCCATTTCTTACATATTTACAGGGTTTATTTACTATGTGCCTGGCATTATGCCAGGTGCTGTGAATACAGTGGTGAGGAAAAAATAGATTAGGCGCCTGTTATGGATGTGTGCATTCTCATGGAGGAGGCATTAATCAAAGAGTCACACTTAAAAAATTAAAGCTGTGATGGGTGCTGACAAAGCACAGGTCTCTAAAGGTAGATTAGAGGAAGATTAGGGATGTCTCCTTGAGGAATTGATGTTGAAAATGAGCCCTGAGGCATCAGTAAAATTAAGCTACAGGGAAAGGGAAAAAAGCAGTTCCCACAGGGAAAATAGTTGGAGCAAGCAAATCACTGCAGAAGAAAGGACTGTGGTGCGAACAGCTGAAAGAGAAGGGGAGCCCTGAGGCTTGGAGGTGGGGGCAGGAGGAAGCTGCAAAGGTAGACAGCCTGTGCACGCTCTTCTAAGAGTAAGGGCAGCCACTGGAGTTTAAAAATCGGTGCTGGGAGTAGTTTGAGGGAGAGATAGGAAGGAAGGGAACAGGACTAAAAGTACATTTTGAAAAAACTCACTCTGGCTAACTGTAGAAAGCAGACACTGAAGGGTATCCTAGGGACTAGATAAACAAGACTCCTGTAGACTTCCTGATGAGCAAAAGGTAGTTTGATCCAAGGTATCAACGGTAGACATGGATAGACGTACAGCTGACCTTTGAACAATGTGGATTTGAACTGATTTTACATAGATTTTTTTTCATTAGTAAATACTACACAATTTCTGGTTGGGTGGATCTCCAGTTGGTTGAATCTGTGGATACAGAACCACAGATACGGAGGAACTGTGAATACACAGGGCCAATTTTAAGTTTCCTGTGAGTTTTTGACTGTGCTGAGGGTCCGTGTCCCCAACCCCTGCATTGTTCAAGGATCAACTGTATACAAATTTGAGAGATTTATTCCTGAGTTGACAGAACTTGGTGATAGATTGAGATAGGTGAGGAGTGAGAAGTCTAATGAGATGTGTGTTTTTAATAGACCGTAGACCCTCAGAAAACTCCACAGCTTTGCGCTTGTCAAATGCAGCTACTCATGGTTAAGGCCATTTATTTTTCTTTGGCTACATTGACAAGGTCAAGATATTGCAGTGAAACGGCCCAGCCAAAATAACCCCACAGTGAGGTTTACAAGGCCTGCCCACACAGACAGTGCTTTTTAGTCTCTCACATATTAAAAGACCACCAAGGATCATGAGACATTTGAGAAATGTTAATGTGAAAAACAGAAATCAGAACAAATAGGGAAAAGGAGCTCAAAAGATTAGAGATAATGTAGGACAATGAAGGCATCAAAAGAAAATTGCAAAAAACCAAGAACCATAAGAGAATTTACGATGAACTCCATGAAACTATTGAAGCCGTGAGGAAAGGACATTTGAAGGACAGAAGAGAAACCGAAAACTTCCTGAAAGAACTGAAAGACAGATTGGAGAATGCTCTGCCCTAGGTCGTGGCAGTAGTTTCCTAACTGACGAGCATGCTCTTGCCCTTCATGGAGCTTAATAGCTTCTCAATTCAGCAATAGAATGAGCCTATTAAATGGAGTCACTTCATGTCATTGGCTCCCTTTTCACTAAGAGTAAAAGCCAGTGTCCTTAGAGTGACCCCCTCAGCCCTCCCTCGGCTCATCAGACTCCCCAGCGCCCTATAAGCGTGTTTCTTGCTCCTCTCCCCTCCTGTCTTGCTTGGCCACAGTGGCTTTTCCTGTACCTCCAACGGGAAACAAGCCCTCCACCCCTGCTCTTGCCTTTAGGATCTTGGAGTGGACGTCTGTATCAAGGATTCCTCCCTACCTTCATGTCGTGCATGGCAATCCGAGCGCAGGTTGGAAAACAATCTCCAGACATGGAGCATTTCAGAAGGGAGTGACTTTATTATTAAGAACAAAGAGCTGAGATAATGAGGGCACTGTGAGCACAGTGGGCTGACCACCTGGCAGACCAGGGAGAGCTGACTTAGAATCGTGGGCCTGTCAAGAGAGAGCCGACCCCTTTCGTGGGTTAGTAGTCAGTTTCTGTAGCCTCAAGACAAAATTCTTGCTGAAAGGGTGGCATTAGGTGATTGGTTAGGGTGCTATAGGGTGAGTACTTGAGTGGGCATTTTTACCAGGGAACTGGCTGGTAAGGATGTGAGGACTCATGGCAATGGTTGCTATGGGGCTCAGTCAGTTCTGGGAGATGACCTTGGTGGGGGACTCTATGGCCTTAGTACAAGGCCTCACACCTGTGACCTTGGTATGGAACTCTATACTTCAGATCAGAATTCAAGTGTCAGTTTCTTAGTGAGGCCTTCCCTAGGACCCTTTATAAAAATCTCAGTCCTCCTCCCTTTTCATTAACAGTCTCTCTCCCACTTATTTTCAAAATAGATATTTTTTAACTGAGGTAAAATTCATGTAACAAAATTAACCATATTTGGCACATTTCACAATATTGTGTAGCCATCACCTGTTATCTAGTACTAAAACATATTCATCACCCTGAAGTAAAACCCCAGATCTATTTAGCAGTTACTCCCTATTCTTCCTGCCTGGAATCCTGGCAGCCACCAGTTTGATTTCGGTCTCGATGAATTTCCCTGTACTGGATATTTCATATAAATGAATCATACAGCATATCACCTTTTGTGTCTTGAGGCTTATCCTTATGTTAGCCTGTCTCAGCGCTTCAGCCCTCTTCTGAAAGAATGATCCTCCACTGTGTGCATGTCACACAGTGTGTCCACTCATCAGTGGATGTGTGGTTTGTTTCTGCCTGGGGTTACGGTGAATAGTACTGTAGTGAACATTGCTACACAAGGACCTGTTTGAGTCCCTGTTCTCAATTCTTTTGGGAGTTTGGTATCAATCTAGAACTGGAATTGCTGGGTTATATGGCAGTTTTATGTTTTAATTTTTGGGGAAATGCCAAGCTGCTTCCCAGTGACTATACCATTTTACATTCCTACCAGCAGTAAACAAGGGTTCCCAGTTCTCCACATCTTTGCCAACACTTGTTCAGTTCAGTCACTCAGTCGTGTCCGACTCTTTGCGACCCCATGAACTGCAGCACGCCAGGCCTCCCTATCCATCACCAACTCCCGGAGTTCACCCAGACTCAGGTCCATAGAATCAGTGATGCCATCCAGCCATCTCATCCTCTGTTGTCCTCTTCTCCTCCTGCCCCCAATCCCTCCCAGCATCCGAGTCTTTTCCAACGAGTCAACTCTTCGCATGAGGTGGCCAAAGTACTGGAGTTTCAGCTTTAGCATCATTCCTTCCAAAGAAATCCCAGGGCTGATCTCCTTCAGAATGGACTGGTTGGATCTCCTTGCAGTCCAAGGGACTCTCAAGGATCTTCTCCGACACCACAGTTCAAAAGCATCAATTCTTCAGCGCTCAGTCTTCTTCACAGTCCAACTCTGACATCCATACATGACCACTGGAAAAACCATAGCCTTGACTAGACGGACCGTTGTTGGTAAAGTAATGTCTCTGCTTTTGAATATGCTATCTAGGTTGGTCATAACTTTCCTTCCAAGGAGTAAGCGTCTTTTAATTTCATGGCTGCAGTCACCATCTGCAGTATTTTGGAGCCCCCAAAAATAAAGTCTGACACTGTTTCCACTGTTTCCCCATCTATTTGCCATGAAGTGATGGGACTAGATGCCATAATCTTTGTTTTCTGAATGTTGAGCTTTAAGCCAAGTTTTTCACTCTCCTCTTTCACTTTCATCAAGAGGCTTTTTAGTTCCTCTTCACTTTCTGCCATAAGGGTGGTGTCATCTGCATATCTGAGGTTATTGATATTTCTCCTGGCAATCTTGATTCCAGCTTGTGCTTCTTCCAGTCCAGTGTTTCTCATGATGTACTCTGCATATAAGTTAAATAAGCAGGGTGACAATATACAGCCTTGACGAACTCCTTTTCCTATTTGGAACCAGTCTGTTGTTCCATGTCCAGTTCTAACTGTTGCTTCCTGACCTGCATACAAATTTCTCAAGAGGCAGGTCAGGTGGTCTGGTATTCCCATCTCTTTCCAAATTTTCCACAGTTTATTGTGATCCACACAGTCAAAGGCTTTGGCATAGTCAATAAAGCAGAAATAGATGCTTTTCTGGAACTCTCTTGCTTTTTCCGTGATCCAGCGGATGTTGGCAATTTGATCTCTGGTTCCTCTGCCTTTTCTAAAACCAGCTTGAACATCAGGAAGTTCACGGTTCACATATTGCTGAAGCCTGGCTTGGAGCCAACACTTGTTACTGTCCCATTATTAGTATTGCCATCCTAGTGGGCATTAAGTAGTTGTTGTGGCTTGATTTACATTTTCCTAATGACTGATGATGTTGATCATCTTTTTATATGCTCTTTGGCCATTTGTATATCTTCTTTGAGGAACTGTCTGTTCATGTCCCTTGCCTGATTTTGAATTCGGCTGTTTGTCTTTTTATTAAACTGTAAGATTTTTAATATTTTCTGGTCACTAGGCATATAACATATATTTTACTTACTTGTTTTAGGTATTATCTCACTAGTAAGCTCAATGATGGCAGAATTCGTGTCCACTTTGTCTCTTCCTGTTTCTAGCACCTAGAACAATGCTCTATAGATTTTTGTTAAACAGATGAAGATATAAATTAGCAGAATACACTGAAGATTTATTTCACATTGTGATATAACCATGTTGGTACTTGATAAAGGGGGAAAATGGAGCTGCATATGCTAAGTTGTCTTTTATCATAAGAATTCAATAGATCCCTAAGCTTGAAATCAAGAAATAACTGTTAATGCTTGCAGTATCCTATATGGAGACAAAAATAGAAGAACTTACTTTTTTCTTTGGCCTGATCAACTTAAATACACACACATACATACACAGATTCTTTCTCCAGATGAGTGAATAAAGAAACTTCTTTGAGTATTCATAAATAATCATTTAAAAATCTGTCTTCATGGTTTGAGGATGGATGAGAAAATTGTTTCTATTCAGTGAAATAACTTTCTTTTTGAGATGAACAGTATATTTTTAGGACTCACATCCATACATTACTGCTGGAAAAACCATAGCCTTGACTAGACAGACCTTTGTTGGCAAAGTAATGTCTCTGCTTTTTAATATGCTGTCTAGGTTGGTCATAACTTTCCTTCCAAGGAGTAAGCATCTTTTAATTTCATGGTTGCAGTCACCATCTGCAGTGATTTTGGAGCCCCCCAAAATAAAGTCAACCACTGTTTCCACTGTTTCCCCATCTATTTGCCATGAAGTAATGGGACCAGATTCCATGATTTTAGTTTTCTGAATGTTGAGCTTTAAGCCAAGTTTTTCACTCTCCTCTTTCACTTTCATCAAGAGGCTCTTTAGTTCTTCTTTGCTTTCTGCCATAAGGGTGGTATCATCTGCATATCTGAGGTTATTGATATTTCTCCCGGCAATCTTGATTCCAGCTTGTGCTTCTTCCAGTCCAACGTTTCTCATGATGTACTCTGCATATAAGTTAAATAAGCAGGGTGACAATATACAGCCTTGACGAACTCCTTTTCCTATTTGGAACCAGTCTGTTGTTCCATGTCCAGTTCTAACTGTTGCTTCCTGACCTGCATACGGGTTTCTGAAGAGGCAGGTCAGGTGGTCTGGTATTCCCATCTCTTTCAGAATTTTCCACAGTTTATTGTGATCCACACAGTCAAAGCCTTTGGCAGAGTCAGTACAGCAGAAATAGATGTTTTTCTGGAATTTTCTTGTTTTTTCTTCTCTTTAATTATCAGTTTTCCCTTTGACTCATTAACTTCCTTTTTTACATTTGGTGGTCTCAGATTAAAATTATTTGGCTCACTTTCATATTTTCTTCTTGAATTGGAACTAATTATGGAGCTAATTTTCAATGCGGATTCAAGATGGTGCTCTAAATTTGACAATATGATACTTTAATAGTATTAGAATTATATCTATAAAAGGATAGACAAATAAATTTAGTGGTTTTGTTTTCATTGTGCATTTAAATCTCTGGGATGGAAGCTGCTGATTCAACATAAAAATAGTTGGAACCTACCTGTGACATCTAGCTTCATCTTCAGAAGATCAGTGACTAATTTCCTTGATAATCCATTTCCAACTTTCTTTTGAAGCCAGGAAGATGAGTTTTACATTCCTTTTTGCTCTCTTTTATGGTTTTAAAAGGACTCCTTGTATACTGTGTAGAGTGTTGCCTTTGACCTTTCCTATGATAAAACAGGTTTCCTTTTAGATAAGTACACATGAAAACACATCTCTGTTTAAATGCAAAGTATATGGAGAAACTGAATTTAATGCAAAAGAGAAACAAAACATTGAATTGTTCCTGCATGAGCTGACTCTTTTTACAGAGGTATCTGTTACTGGGAATCAAGATAGAATTCTTTATACAGAGCATGCTCTTTTTGTGTTCTTACTCTTTGGTGTAACATTAGCAGGACTACTGCAGTTACATGTTAGAACTTTTTTTAGGGCGTTCAAAAGTTGAACCATTCTACTTTATCATGAATATATTCCTGTACGTGTATTAACACAGTTTTAAGGAAAAGAAGCAAAATGAAGCTTTATAGATTTTATCATAAAGAAAATTAACTTCTATGTATCTTTCATTACTGATAAAAGTCTTAGAACTTGGAATATAATTAGATTCACAGTTGGGCATTTTGTAATACGGTTTTCCTATGTATTAATACGGTTTAGTCATCCCATCCATTTATCCTAAGTAAATTTTAGAGTTTTGTGCATTTGTTTAAATTTCATGCCTTATTTGCCTCAGAAAGGAAAATGGATTTAAGAGCTAAAATATTACTGTTTGTAGTTTAAATCATAATTGTCATATTTTTGTATTTTTTATGAATTTTTTTCTATTGTCTCAGTCATGTCCATGATATCATGCAGTGTACTGAAACTAGTAAACTCTTTCCATTTGAATTTGTGTCTTGTAGCTTTTTGTTACATTAGAACCCAGATCATTGTCCATACAAGATATGGTATTGCTGATATATGCCTACAGGCATTCTGTTATGAGTAAAGTCTATGAGTTTTTGTTTAGAATCAGCATTGATAAGTCCATACCTCTACCTGTCCGTCTAGAATTGATGAAAATAATTGTGGCAAATAGAGTGGGTTGCAGAAAAGGCCTTATAGCATATATTTAATGTATGATGAAAGTGAAATTGAAGGTGGCTCAGTCATGTTGCCTCTTTGCGACCCCAGGGAACTATATGGTCAGCATCTTGTGTGCACTCCTCATTCAGGCCTCGGTGCAACCCTGTGAAATAAGTACTGGTTTCATCTACATTTTAGAGTCTGGGACCAGTGAGAAATAACACCTCCTGGCTAAAGCCTGAATTCTGTTCACTGAGCTTTTAAATACTTCTGTCCCTTAGGAAAGCAAATTATGATACTAGGGTGAACTAGAGACTGAAAGAGGGGAGAGGTGTGTGCAGAGGAGATGGCACTAGAATTAAAGGATGTAATGGAAACGGCAACCCCCTCCAGTGTTCTTGCCTGGAGAATCCCAGGGACAGGGGAGCCTGGTGGGCTGTTGTCTCTGGGCTCGCACAGAGTCGGACATGACTGAAGCGACTTGGCAGCAGCAATGTATATTAGACTGAGACGAAATGAGGAATGCACTCTAGGCTTGGGAAAAGAGGAAGCAGAAAGAGATGTGGGATGTGAAGCTCTGTGCTGTATTTGGAGAATAATAGTCGGTTCATGATGGCTGAACTATATTCATTGTGCTAAGAGATAAGATGGAAGCAAAAATTGGGATTAGATACAGCACCAACTGGTATAATCATTTCTCCTCTGACATCTCACTGTACTCTGCTTATCTTGATAAGCTATGCATGCTTATCTTGATATGAAAGGCTAACCATGCCTGTTCATGGAAGTGGAACAACCTTCGTAAGAACTTTCTCTCTGAAGCTGTGATGAAACTTACAGAGTATTAGAAGTTGAGTACTGTCAGTATTTTTCACAGTTAAACCTTGTTTAAAATAGTAGAAAAGGAAGGAGGCTGTGGGAGGATCTAGGGTCAGGGATGTCCCTTACTTTGCACTTATACTAATCCAGGACTACGAAGTTTAAATGACCAGTGTAGTGTTGTGTGGACTATAGTTTCAGTCATCTTTCTAGGCTTCTGTTTTCACAGGAAACATAGGAAGTGTATATATGTGTATGGAGATTCCTTCTGTGCAGCTTATGTGGCTAAAATTCACGTCCATGGGTAGCACGGAGGAATAGAAGAGGAAGAAGCAGGTCAAGGATGAACAGGACGAGCAGATATTATACATGTGACATAAACTAAAACCTCAGCTAGAATGTTAGGGTTTAATTCCTTTTGCCAGCTTCCTGAAGTCACAACCAATCCTAAAGTTTGAGCAGTTCACACAGCAGTATTCAAGACGGGTGGGGTGGGGCAGTGAGAACAGTCACCCCAGGCCAGAGCAGGCATTTGGCCACTGAAATCGTCTAGAACTGCCTGCATATGACAAGGATAAAGAGCAATTTGACCAAGTCCATTTTATTATGTTTAAACTCTGCGGCCAGTGTCCCCTCTTTTTGCTGTGCTGAGGCACACTCTAACCTTCTCCCCGGACACACGCCCCGAAGCTTCTCTTAATTTGCAGGGTGGCCACACGTGTCCCGCAGGTGCCTGCCTCCTGCTGTGAGGACTTCGCACGGCCACAGGTGGCCCTCACAGCTTCTTCCAGGAGCTGGCAGGATGTCACTTATGCTTCTGTTTCTTTGGCCAGCAATGGCACCTAACCAAACCGTGATGGCAGTGGGGCTCAGGAGTAGACCCCTGCCACAGAGAGGTACTACAGAGCCCATGACAACAAGCAGTGATTATACTCACAGGAAAGTGCAAGGAATTGACATCAACTGCACTGTCTTATCACCCTGGGCTACTGTGGGGCCAGGTAATGTCACAGAGTTTCAGTTTGTTTAAAGGATATAAAGAGTCTTAGCCTAGAAATGAGGAATTTTTGACCATCAGATTGATTTTTGTTATAATATGAACATCTACCATTTTAAAAAAAGCCAGATAATCATTTTTCTTGAATTTTGTAGGTATCCATGTGCCTAGAGAGTAACAGCTCGTGTTCGCGGTTTTCTTCATGACATACAGTGGTTAAAGGGGCAAAGAGCTTTTCTTGGCCCAGTTCTTCAGAGTAAACAAGAGAGAAGGTTATTCTAGATGTCCAGAAGAGCAGGACACCTTAGGCCTGAGGGATGAATTCTTTGGCATAAAGCAGTGGAGAAGGCTAGAGGGATCCCTGCAGTGAGTGGTCCAGTCATAGCGATAGGGAGGAAAAGAATCCAACCGGTGTTAATATGAATCATCATAAGGATTTCAGCGCATCATATTGAAGACTTTCCTTCCATTGCCTGGTCTTGTTTACACATTTAGAGTTTTATGTTTCTGTGCAGAAAGAATCTTGAAAGGCTTTGCTTGTGTTATTTTCTACTCTGACTTCGCTGACACAGCACAGGTCAGCACACAGCAGTGAGCTGTTGTGGGGTAACTGGGACTGCTGCATATTCGAGCAATCATGGAAGAGTAAGAAAAAAGGCCACTGTCCTACCTACTTTAAAGAGCATTAAAAAATATATATTTATTTATTTACTGGGCTGCCTTGGGTCTTGGTTGTGGCAGGCAGGATCTTTTGTTGTCATTGTGCAGTGTATGGGCTCAGTAGTTGCTCTGCCGCATATGGGATCTTAGTTCCCTGACCAGGGATTGAATCTGAGTCCTCTTCATTGGAATGCGGTTTCTTAAACACTGGAGCACCAGGGAATTCCCTACTTGAGAGCATTTGATAACTGATTTAAAATCTTATTTCTTAGTGGTTCCCAAAGTATTTTCCTTAAGTAGTTAATGAGCAAAGTCAATATGGAACATATAATAAAGTGATTTTTAAAGCAAAATTTTACTTAAAGTCTAAAGAGTAATTATATCCCAGTTAGCTTTGTGTGTGTGTGTGTGTGTGTGTGTGTGTGTGTGGAAAGACTCCTCATAGCACTATAAAATGTTGTCTGCAAGCTAGAATGTAATTTATATGTGCATGATCATTCCTGAAAATAGATAAGGTTCTCAGGGGTTCTTTGATTACTCATGACAACAGATTGCTCTTGATAATGATGAAAGGTATAATAAATAAGCTTTAAAGACCTTTCTGGTAATGAGCTACATATTAACATCTAGCTAACACACTGAACACGGGCCTTCCTTATATTTCCGTAGGTATTTTAGAAGCATAGCTAATGTTACAACATTTTAAAAGGTTTATGGTGGATAGACAGAGCTACACGAAAAAGAGATATTCATTTCATGACTCTAGGATATTGGATAGTCCCATTACACCTCAGGGTTTTGTTTTGTTTTTTTTTTTTTTTTCCATCTTCTCTTATAGTACTTTGCCAGTTAAGGAAAGGTGGATGAAGCCAGATAACTTTAAAAGCTATATTGTTTAGCAGTCTCTGTTGACCAGTAAATTGGCTGAGAAGGAGGTGTTTGCTATAACATTCCTGTGATTAAAGCATCCGATTATATTTAACTAGTGTAGAATACTACTTTTAAAATAAAATTAATGTTGATGATAAATCAGAATTTAGAAGTATTGCTAATTAAAATATTTGACTCCCAGGTTTAGATTCTTTTGTGGGAGTACCTTAAAGAGTTTTGGATGCAGTATATACTGAAATTTTCTCCTAAGTACTGCAACTGGGGAAGAAAAAAAATGCTTACAGTTGTCCTTGCTGCCTTAGATAATTTGGAATTACATCGTTGGAATCTATTTATTTGCAACTCGGTAGTTTCTTGAGGATGGGGGATATGTGAGTTTGAATTTTATTTTAGAAAGTAATTTTAAGAGGATTTTAATAAAATTCACGGAACATATTTTTCTTTCTTCCATTAGATTGTGATGTCTTTATCTCATCTAATAGGCTTGACAGGTATTCAAAACATTATGGGTATGTAGGTAGTTATATGGGGAAAATATGTTAAATATGTAGTCTAAAAACTATTGCCACATTTAAGTCTTAGATATAGAAAATCTAAGGGTAGGATTCTCTTCATATTGTTCTTCACATTTATACAGTTTTTACATGAGTTCTATTTTATATTATCCTTTCTAATTAAATCATTTCCTTTATGTGCAATGAAAAAAATTTGGCAGTTATATCTCACTAAAATATCTTGTCTTAAGGTTGAAAAGGACCCTTTCTCAATTAATGAAATTCTACACTTGCTGTTCAAACTTGCTGTGCAGATATGAAATAGATGTAATATTACGATATCGCCAAAATTACTACATGGGCCATCCTACTCCAGGTCTTACACAGGGAACCTTGTTTAGAAGTGTTGAAGTTAAATAAATTGGTAAAAATGAGTGTTGGAATTTGTAATTTTAAACCAAATTAGAAAGTTACAAGTTTGGAGTTCAGCATGAAGCACTTTAATGGGAATAGAAGGTGGTTTTGTAACTTGTCCTGATTTCATATATAAACATTTAAACATAAATTTAAACAAGCTTTAACTAAGAGATCTTTTTCTACAGTAATCTAAAAAGCATTGTAAACACTCAAAATAAGCAAGCCAACAATCAATTTAGAAGACTGTTTTTAATTTATGGATGAAAACTTTTGGAATGTTTGCCTTAGAATTTATTGTAATCTTTTGTGGTTTTGGTAGGGGGACTTCGTGTTTTTCTTTTCCCCTCTGTGATACAAACACATCTTAAAATCAGTGATATGAGTTAAGAACAATTAATTCCTAAGGAGTATGGCAGATTAGCTATTAGTATATTACTGAAACCAAAGGAGCAAAACAAGATTTTTTTTCTCTTAATTATTCAAGACACAGTTTGCTTCACTAGTAATGACAGTTATAGTTGATGGTTTTATTATATGGAACCCGACCACAACCACTGGGTTGTATTTTAAGAGGAAAAAGGAATTTCTGTTTTGGTAGTTTACTTCTGAGGGTTTTTCGTTGTCTCCTCATAGTGTTTTGAGATACTTGTTTTAACTTTTAAACGTCAAACAAGAAGTTCTCTAAATTCCTTTTTGGAAATACTCCATCCTGACATCTTTGCTATAATCTCCTTTCACCTGTTACCATATTTTGCCTGGCAGACTCTCCAGCTTTGGTCTCCTTTAGTCCTCATCGCCTTCTTCTGCTGGCCTGTGAGAGGCCTACGACTGGCACCCACTGGGTGGCATAGTGTTAAGACAGCCAGTGCTCCACTTGGGTTTTTAACCATCTCCTCCAAACTGCATGTGTATTCTTCCATCAGAGCGGATTCCCCTGCCTAACCACTCCCTGTCTCTCACAGTTCTCCATCCTGTTCAGCTCTTTCAGCAGTTTCCCTGGGCTGTGCTCATTCACATGGTTTCTGCCTTTGATGATTCCATTCCGGCTAGTGAGAATTTCCTACCCTCTTTTCTGTTTCACATGAGAGCCAAAGTACCTTCTTTGTAAAATTTATTAAGGTGATTAAGACATCATTATATCCCCAGATATGTCAAAAGAAGGCATGTTTACTACATCTTAGAGCATTGAGGGGGAAAAATATAATATATTCTCTAAATCATGGGTTGGTAAACTATGGCTCACAGGCTAAGTCAAGCCCTACACCTATTTTGTGAAATATTTATTGGAACACAACCAGGTGCTCTTGTTTATGTATTATATTATCTTGCTGTTATGCATTATTTTGCTACCTTATGGCCTGTGAAGCCTAAAATATTTACGGTCTGGCCCATCACAGAAAAAAATTGCCAACCCTCACTCCAAATGAACACTTGTTAAACCAGAGTACACCAGAACTTTGCCCAGGCTTCATCTGATATTTCTATATTAGGCCATCACTGTTCAAACAAGAATTAAGTACACGTTTTCTGAAGCCTAAATTGTTTATATGTTTATAACCGGAGGCAAGAGATCAGCAGTGAATGTTTTTGTTAGTCTATTTTAATTTTCTTTTTTTTTACATAAGCATAGTATTTATTTATTTGTAGCACTTGAAACTTAAAGATGAGACATCAAGTAGTTAATAAATTCTTTTCATACTCCCTTATTTTCTGAAATCTTTAATGTCAGAGAATTTGATGCCAACCTTTTCCTCAGGCTAGAACTGGAATCTTCCTTGTTCCCCAAACTTTATAAACGGTGGCAATTTCCCAAAACTTCACTTTGTAGGAAGATTTAAAAGATGCTTCATTTATATTCTCTGCCACCTCTTCCCCGCAAAAGATTCTTTTTGTTTGTTTTTTACCAAGAAAAACATTATGCCCGTTCCTTCTACTTAGATCACAGTTTTAATTAATATTTAGAAATTTTGAAGTAATGTGTTAAAACTCATTTCGAGCTCTGCCTCATCACTTACTAGAAACAAAGGTTGAAATGCAACAGGTGGTGAGTAGGAAGAATGACTTTATCTTCATCTTGTGCTTCCAAACCCTCCCCTTTGCATAAGAGCTCATCTACAGCTGTATACCTTTTCCTTCACCAGCGTTTCAGTGACTTTGCTCCTCCACAGATTCCAACATGTGTTCTCAAGGGGACAATTGAAAAAGAAAGGAGAGTTGGAAACAGTTTCTACATGTAGAAACGTTTGCAATTAAGATTTGGGAGTGGTAAAGGAAGCTAAGTAATAATAATAACAATAGTCTCAATGCTATTAAACGCTCCCTAAATCTGAGAACCCACACTACAATCCTGGCCTTGATACAAAGGTGATTGTAGAGCTAAGGCTGTACTGGTGATGTATTAGAGAAAGGAAAGCATTTTAAGAAATACTGTTCAGACTAGGTTAAATGAACAAATTTAACCCAAGAATCGGGTAGTATCTGTAGTACCAAACTACAGTGCCTTTTTCCTTTGGCTCAATGATCCTGCTCTGGAACTCTGTCCTACAGATACAACTGTTCATGTCCTATAGATATGACTGTTCACGTATGAAATCACATGTTCCAGTGTATTTGGTACAGCAGTGGTTATGGTAAAATGTTACACACAATCCAAGTATCCAGCAGTAAAGGACTGGATCATAAAATCAGAAAGGCGTTGAAAGTTCAGCCAGATGAAAGCATGGCCCTTGACATGTGTATTAATGATACTGAAAATGCAGGAAAAGGAGACCCTAAAAGTTGGTATCAAGGGATGGTAAAAGGGAAATAATTGTACATTACCAGATCTACATTATAAAGTAACAGATTTTTTAAAATTATTTTATCATTTAATACATTAAAACTGTGTAGGGGCTTGTATATATTGCCTTGTTTTGACTCCCATACCCATTTGATACCTACTCCCCATTGAATGGAACATACTATTAAGGTGCTCAAACATGGTCAGGTGAGAACTACTCTAACTGACCCTGAAGAGTTTATTCCTTCATCTTTGAGATAAGGGCAAGATGATTAGGACAAAAGTTATTTAGTGCATTTCTTTAAAATTTGTTTCCATGGAGAAATAGCAATTTAAATTCTATTTAACATTTATATCCCACTTTTTTAAAAATTGAAGAATAGTTGATTTACAGTGTTGTATTTCTGCTGTACAGCAAAGTGATTCAGTTATACAAATATATATACTCTTTTTCATATTCTCTTCCATTGTGGTTTGTTACAGGATACTGTATATAGTTCCCTGTGCTGTACAGTAGACCATGTTGATTAGCTATTTTATATATAGTTATTTGTATGTACTAATCCCAGGCTCCTAATTTATCCCTCCCCCATCCCCTCCCTGCTTTGGTAATCATAGGTTTGTTTTCTGTGTGAGTCTGTTTCCATTTTATAAATAAGTTCATTTTTTTATATTTTAGATTGCACATGTAATTGATATCATACAGTATTTGACTTTCTGGTGTATTTCACTTAGTATGATACTCTCTAGGTCAGTCTGTGTTGCTGCACATGGCTTGATTTTATTCTTTTTTGTGGCTGAGTAATATCCGTGTATGTGTATACCACATCTTTATTTCTTTCATGTCTTAGCTATTCAGATAGTGCTGCTGTGAACACAGGGGTGCATTTATCCTTTTGAACCATGGTTTTCTCCAGATATCTGCCCAGGAGTGGGATTGCTAAATCATATGGTAGTTCTATGTTTAGCTTTTAAAAGAATCTCCATACTGTTCTCCATAGTGGCTGTACCAATGTACATTCCCACCAACAGTGTACAACCGTTCCCTTTTCTGTGCACCCTCTCTAGCATTTGTTATTTGTAGACTTTTTAATGATGTGGCCATTCTGACCTTTGTGAGGTGATACCTCATTGTAGTTTTGATTTATTTATTTTTTGAATTGTATGAGGTATTTGGATATTTTGGAAATTAAGCCCTTGTCAATTGCATCATTTGCAAATATTTTCTCCCATTCTTCAGGATGTCTTTTTACTTTGTTTATGGTTTCCTTTGCTGTGCAAAAACTTAAGAGTTTGATTAGGTCCCATTTGTTTATTTTTACTTTTATTTCTATTGCCTTGGGAGACTGACCGAAGAAAACATTGCTACAATTTATGTCAGAGTGTTTTGCCTATGATCTCTTCTAGGAGTTTTATGGTGTCATGTTTTATATTTAAGTCATTAAGCCATTTTGAGTTTGTGTGTGGTATTGAGGTGAGTATTCTAAGTTCACTGATTTATATGTGGCTGTAAATCAAGTGTGTGGGTTTATTTCTGGACTCTGTTCCATTGATCCATATGTCTGTTTTTGTACCAGTACCATGCTATTTTGATTACTGTAGCTGTGTAGTATTGTCTGAAGTCTGGCAGGGTTATGTCTCCAGCTTTGTTCTTTTTTCTCAGGATTGCTTTGGCAGTTCTGGTCTTTAATGGTTCCGTATACATTTTAGGATTCTTTGTTCTAGTTCTGTAAAAAAATGTCATAAGTAATTTGATAGGGATTGCTTTAAATCTGTAGATTGCTTTGGGTAATATAGAGATTTTAATAATAATTCTTTCAACCCAGGAGCATGGGATGTCTTTCTGTCTCATTAAGTCATTTCCAAATTCCTTCATCAGTGTTTTATAGTTCTCACCATATGAGTCTTTCACTTCTTTGGCCAGGTTCATTCCTAAGTATTTTATTACTTTTGATGCGATTTTAAAAGGGATTTTTTTTGTACTTTTTGATATTTCATTGTTAGTGTAAAGAACTGTAACAGATTTCTGTATATTAATTTTGTATCCTGCTATATTATTGGTTATTTATCAGTTCTAGAAGTTTTTATATGAAATCTTTAGGATTTTCTACATATATGTCATCTGCATATAATGAAAATTTTACTTCCCTTTTATTTTGAATCCCTTTATTTTTCTTGTTCAATTGCTGTGGCTAGGACTTTCAATACTATGTTGATTAGAAGAGCTGAGAGTGGACATCCTGGTCTTGTTTCAGATTTTAGTGGGAAAGCTTTCAGCTTTTCACCATTGAGTTTTATGTTGGCTGAGGATTTGTCATAAATAGCATTTGTCATGTTGAGATATGTTCCCTTTATACCTACTCCTCAAAAAGGAATCAAGATGGTAAAAAGAGAAGCTTGGGAAACTTGCTCTCTGATAAGGTTTGTCTGAATGAACATAATTATAGGCAGATGCTTGGACCAGATATATGAATAGGGGAAAACAACTAGAGCCTATATTCTAGTTTCATGTTGGTTAAGTGTAGAATTTCATAATGGTTAAAATATGTGGAGTAAAGCTTTGTGAAGAGTCCAGGATAACATTGAATTTTATGCTTATTTTTGGTAAGTTGTGGCTTACTTTTAAAGAAATTCATCATGATAGAGAATAAGTTTTATAGGGGGAAAAAACCTGCCTTTTGGATATTTCCTTTAATAAAAGTTAAAATTCTGAACATGCTGAAGTTGTTATTGATCTGTCCCTAGGTCGTTGATATAACATGCTTTCTAAAGTAAAAAATTTCAAATGAATTCTTATGTAATTGTTGTCATATCTCTGGATTTAATTTTTAGATATTTGAAAACTAGAGTATATTTTGTTATTTTTCATTGGCTATTACTATACAACAAAAAATGTCATTAATTTTTAGAGATTCAGTTTTATAGTAATTACTTATGCAATATTAGACTTTTTCAAGAGTTATATAAAACTTTATATGTCATTCTTACAGCAGTTCTCTGTGAAGTATTGCCATTTTTCAGAGGTAAAGTTAAGGCCCAGAGAGTCATACAGCTATGATACAAATATTAACATAACTCACAGTATTTTGATTCCAAATGTCTTCATTTCTCTAGCCTTGTATTTATTTTGTTTTTAGTGTCATGATATTGCAGCTTGTTGATAGCATGTTTTTTTATGTTTTCAGGATATGGCTTTAGTTGCCCCTGAGGCTCCTTCAGAACAAGCCAGAAGAGTTTTTCAAACTTATGATCCAGAAGGTAAAAGATTTTATTTTTTACTAACATTGTTTTATATCTTTATATATTTGAAATACATTGATCCTTTCCTGAGTTTTATTTTTAAAGAGTTGTTGGATTACTGAATGAAATCTATCTTGGACTAGTTGAAAGTTTTAAATAAGAAACAGTGGAAATGAGAACCAAAAAAAGTGATCATCATATTCTCACAAGGAAGGGTTTTGTTTCACATGGTACTTAAGTATGGTTACTTGAATCTTGACTTCTGATGGTGTTAAACAGGGAAAAATACTACTTTTGAATTAAACTTTCTTAGCAGTTTTCAAATAAGCAGTACAGTATGATTAATTCTAGTCACCATGCTGTATATCACATCCCATGACTCATATTATAACTGAAGGTTGTACCTCTGACATCTTTTACTCCTTTCACCTACTCCCCCACCCCTTGCCTCTAGCAACCACCAATTTGTTCCTGTATCTGTGAGCTCAGTCTTGTTTAGATTCCACATATAATTGGGATAATATGGTATTTGTCTTTGTCTGATTTACTTCACTTTAGCATAATGCCCTCAAGTTCCAACCATGTTGAGGCAAATAGAAAGAGTTCCTTCCTTTTTTATTGGCTGAATAATACTCCATTTAGTGTATAGACCACATTTTCTTCATCCATTCATCCACTGATGGACATTTGGAGTGTTTCAGTATCTTGGGTTGTAAACAGTGCAGCATTGAACGTGAAGATGCATCTCAAGTAGTGTTTTCTCTTCCTTCAAATAAATACCCAGAAGTGGAATTGCTGGATGATGTGGTAGTTCTTTCTCTTTTTAACTTTCTGAGAAACCTCCATACTGTACTCCATAGTGGCTGTACATCCCCACTAACAGTGCACAGGGGTTCCCTTTTCTCCACGTCCTCTCGAACACCTGCTGTTTCTTATTGTGACTTTGATTTGCATTTCCCTGACAACTAGTGGGTGTTGAGTACGGTTTCATGTACCTGTTGTATATAATCAGTATATCTTCATAGGAAAATGTGCATTCAGAGCCTCTGCCTCTATTTTAATCATAGTGTTTGGGGTTTCTGTATTGAGTTCTGTGAGTTCTTCACATATTTTGTATAGTAACCCTTTATCAGATGTGAGATTTGCAAATATATTCTCCCATTCAGTAGGTTGCCTTTTCATTTTCCTTTGTTACACAGAAGCTTTTTAGTTTGATACAGTCCACTTGTTTATTTTTGCTTTTGTTGTCACATCCAAAAAAATCAATGCCAAGAGTGTCGTGGAGCTTACCACCTGTGTTTTCTAACAAGTTTTAAGGTTTCTGGTCTTACAGTCAAGTCTTAACTCAAAGTGGATCAAATTATGTGTGTGGTGTAAGACAAGTGGTCCAGTTTTCACAGTACCACTTGTTGAAGAGACTGGTCTTTATTCATTGTATATCATAACTCCTGTGCTGTAAGTTAATTGTCTATTTATGTGTAGGTTTATGTCTGGACTCTATTTGTTCCATTGATCTGTGTGGCTGTTTTAGGTGAGCACCTAAAAACAGGGCAGGGCACCCAGGGGTAGACCTTCTGGGAGGAGATACCGGAGCAGCACTGATGAAGACGGTAGGAGACCATTGCAGCAGGGGCTGCATGTGCCCCGCCCCAACTGCTGGGGAGGCCTGCATGGGTTTTCCTTTTCCCCCAGGTGGTGAACTTCCTCCCAGGGCAGCCCTCCTGGTGTCAGGCTGCTCTTGGCTGGGGGATACTTCTTAAAAGTGGTGTACTTTTCTACACCACTATCCTCAATGTATCTTGGAACACCATGGGGTTTTTCCTTCTGCTTCATAGCCCAGTGCTATCCTCGGACTGTTTTGTTCAGTTTGTAGTTGTTTGTTGTTTTGTTGGGTTTTTGTGTGGGAGACATGAGTTGGGGTCTCCAAGCCTCCATCTTGCTGATATCACTCCCCAGAATATTTCTGTGTAATACTGTGGAAGAAAATACAGAAGAAGAAAAACAAACTTTATGATTTGTTTTTGAGCCAGATCTTAGCTTCTCTACCACACTAACAAAGGTTGTTTTGAAAAGTTCATAGATAGATAGATATCACTCTGTTGTCCACTGTATCATTGTTAACTAGGTGGTTTTGATCACCTTTGGTTAGGTGATGGTCACAACTAACTGAGTTTTCCAGGATAACCTTAAAACTGAGTTGTGCCTTCTATTCCCTTGTAAATTACCATGTAGGAACCTACGTTGTTGGATTAGTCCTTATCAACTGATGAATGCAGTTATTTTTATAAATTCATTTTCTTCTGTCTTGAGATTTTTTGTTCTTGGAGATGTACTCTTTCAGTCACACAAATTCTAGGAATCTTGGTAACCCATATAACTTTAGTTACCTTTCAGTCTATAAGTCTGCTTTCTTATGTATCATCAGATCAGATCAGTCGCTCAGTCATGTCCGACTTTTTGCGACCCCATGAATCGCAGCATGCCAGGCCTCCCTGTCCATCACCAACTCCTGGAGTTTACTCAGACTCACCTTCCAAAGAAATCCCAGGGCTGATCTCCTTCAGAATGGACTGGTTGGATCTCCTTGCAGTCCAAGGGACTCTCAAGGATCTTCTCCAACACCACAGTTCAAAAGCATCAATTCTTTGGCACTCAGCCTTCTTCACGGTCCAACTCTCACATCCATACATGACCACAGGAAAAACCATAGCCTTGACTAGACGAACCTTTGTTGGCAAAGTAATGTCTCTGCTTTTTAATATGCCATCTAGGTTGGTCATAACTTTCCTTCCAAGGAGTAAGCGTCTTTTAATTTCATGGCTGCAGTCACCATCTGCAGTATTTTGGAGCCCCCCAAAATAAAGTCTGACACTGTTTCCACTGTTTCCCCATCTATTTCCCATGAGATGATGGGACCATATACCATAATCTTCGTTTTCTGAATGTTGAGCTTTAAGCCAGCTTTTTCACTCTCCACTTTCACTTTGAGGCTTTTTAGTTCCTCTTCACTTTCTGCCATAAGGGTGGTGTCATCTGCATATCTGAGGTTATTGATATATCTCACGGCAATCTCGATTCCAGCTTGTGCTTCTTCCAGTCCAGCATTTCTCATGATGTACTCTGCATATAAGTTAAATAAACAGGGTGACAATATACAGCCTTGACGTACTCCTTTTCCTATTTGGAACCAGTCTGTTGTTCCATGTCTGGTTCTAACTGTTGCTTCCTGACATGCATATAGGTTTCTCAAGAGGCAGATCAGGTGGCCTGGTATTCCCATCTCTTTCAGAATTTTCCACAGTTTATTGTGATCCACACAAAGGCTTTGGCATAGTCAATAAAGCAGAAATAGATGTTTTTCTGGAACACTCTTTCTATGATCCAGCGGATGTTGGCAATTTGATCTCTGGTTCCTCTGCCTTTTCTAAAACTAGATTGAATATCTGGAAGTTCATGGTTCATGTATTGTTGAAGCCTGGCTTGGAGAATTTTAAGCATCACTTTACTAGCGTATGAGATGAGTGCAGTTGTGCGGTAGTTTGAGCATTCTTTGGCATTGCCTTTCTTTGGGATTGGAATGAAAACTGACCTTTTCCAGTCCTGTGGCCACTGCTGAGTTTTCCAAAAAGAAAATTCTTCATTTTTAGTCACAAACTAATCAGCTACCTTACTAATTTGCTCCCCACCCCCACCATAGTACTCTTGTCTGTGTTCTGCACCACGTTTGGTTTGTAACTTTCCCATCACATATAAAGTAAAGTGGTTTTGCAAGATAGGCCAGAAATCAACTACTCATTTCTTTCCAAACTTCATAGGTACAGTTCACAAAGCTGTTTTTGGTTGAACCATGGTGCCTGAACAGAACAGTTTATGTAAGTGTAAAGTTAGGTTAGCTTGAATAATTGTCAGAACTGTGATTGAGCAGCTTCTTATATCAAGCCCTGTGCTGGTCCTGGGGCTATGTCTTCCCTGCTGTCCAGGGGCCAGAGAAGCAAAGCAGCAGGGAGACATGGGACAGGAGACCAGGGCAAAAGCAACCACAAAAACACCCGACCTTGCCTCAGGGCCAGAGTCACATATTTTCTCCACTAAGAGTTCTACTAAATTGTTTGTTAGTAAAGGATTGATAATAATAATAGGTAAAGTATGATACAACCTTTAATAAAAATAATTTATTATTTTCTTGACTAAGACCAACAGCGTTTACAGTCTCCTCAGTTAGATCTCTTCTAGGAAATGGCAACCCACTCCAGTATTTTTGCGTTGTCCATGGGATTTCCAAGCTTGGCGGGCTACAGTCCTTGGGGTCACAAAGAGTCAGACACAACTTGGCGACTAAACAGTAAACAATAACTAGCTCTCGATTTTCTCCTCTGTTCCTAAGAAACTTTACTCTTAGCATCTACAGAGGTTTGAATATGTTACAGTCCCAGTGCTGGGTCCTGCCTCCTCTCAAGCTCTCCCTCACCTGCTTGAACTCCTGACACAGCTGTTCTCCTGCAGCTCTCTGTCAGCTGCGGCCTCTGCTAAGAGAGACCTGCCAGGTTCCCCTTGTCTTCCCCAGGTTTTCCCAGTGGGAATCACAGTGGGTGCTTCCTTTTCCTTCACGTCCAGCTCTGACTTCTTCTCCCTCATGAACTCTCATCATACCAAGCAGGTTGTTAACTCACTCCACTGTCACGCTCCTTCCCAGCACTGCTCTGCGCTATGTCCCTCCTCTCATGCTCTAGGAGCTGGGCACTTCTTACCATCTGTTTACCTGTTTTTAAAAAGCAAAACTCTTTCACATTTGTAAACAAATAGCTTTTCCCCTCCTTTTCAAATGTCTTAAAACACAGCCTAACTGTATGTGAATATTGGCTCTGTAGCTGCTCACGAGCTCACTGTCACACACACAGTGCCCCCTCTCATCCTCCCCATTCTTCTGAGGTGGAGCGCCTGCACAGGTCTGTTTTATATTCATGTGGTTAAATTACTGATGCAAAAAAAAAAAAATATTACTGATGCATTCACATTCTCCTTTTTTCTTGTGTGCTTCTTAGCCCTGCTTGGTGTGTGTGTGTGTGTGTGTGTGTGTGTGTGTGCGCGCGTGCGTGCGTGCTCACTCTGTGTGTGTGTGTGTGTGTGTGTGTGTGCGCGCGCGCGCTCACTGTGTGTGTGTGTGTGTGCTCACTCAGTCGTGTCCGATTCTTTGCAACCCACCAGCATGGTAGCCCATGGACTATAGCCCACTGGGCTCCTTTGTACATGGAATTTTCCAGGCAAGAATAGCTTGAGAAGTCAACAAATTGACTCTCAGGTTTCCTCTGCTGTTGGTATTGAGGTTATCTTACCATTGTGTCTCCATTTCCATATTCTTTGTGGAACCAACCAACTAAATCCTAGATGGCATGAGTTTCATCTGCTTAGACTTAAGGCTTCTTTTTCTAAAGACCCTTGTCTTGATATGAATGACTGCTAAAGAATAAAGTAACTTCAAAATCAGTGTTTTAAAAAGGTAATTCCGAATCTCCTCTTCTGATCTTGGGTATATTAAAAGTCTGTGAGGTATTGAAAAAATGCTCTCCAGTCTCTAGTTATACTGTATGTATAAAAAAATAGTCACTGGCTTATAGTCACTGCTGTGCTCCGTGTTTACAAGCTGTAAATCTCATAGGCTGCTTAAAAAGTATTGGAGTGGTTACGTTTTGAGGTAAATCATGTTTGAGTTAACGAGGTCATTGTGTTGTTTTCCTGCTTGTTGTTTGTATCTTATACAGCCAATTAGCTTTTTTGAGGATGGGAGCAGAGTCTCAGTTACAGTAAGAAGAGATTAGGCTGCCTGCCATTCAGTGCTCCTGAAGAATATTGTAATACACACTGCCTGTGTCGAGTGATACATGTGATAACCCATAAACACAGAACTGTTTCTGTCTGCCAGTGACCTGATAAAGCCTGTTTTACATTTGGAGATGCTAAGCTTTCAGCTGTAACCTAACTAAGCAAAATGAATAATTTTTTTCTACCTTTCGAACTCAAGTTAGGCTTACAAAGCTGGAATATTTTCACAGGTGCCTTCAAACAAGTTCTTTATTCTCTATATTGTAAATTATTGGTAGCTTGACAAACTGGAATTATTCTAAACCCCAACTTTATAAAACTATGTTTAGGAAAATTTTTAATTATCCTAAATGATTCTCAGCCTTTTAGTCAAGGCCAGTCTTCATATGAATAAGCATGTGCTTAAGGAGGTTTAAGAAAATACTTTAAAAAATCATAACTTCTTTATTTCCTTTCTGGTAGAGACAGAGTACATGCTACATCCAGAAAGAGCAGCTATGCTTTATATTGTGGTTTGATGACAGAAGCAGGGCTTGTGGACACCTCATTTTCCAAGACAAGATTTTTATTTTTATTATTATAATCCCTGAAAAAGGGTATCATTTTGGAAGCTGATCAGAAGCCAAGACAGTCTTCAGAAATGAGTAAATGGGTAGAGGAATTCGAGTGTTGTACATTTAAGGGAATCAACAACTTGCTTGTTTAAAAGCACTGTGATTTCAGACAGCCCTACAAGCTTTTTTTGTGTGTCATGCTCTATTGCGTCATCTGAGTTTGGGCCATTTTCCCATCCTCATTGAGCCCCAGAAAAGGAGTATTTTCTATTGACTAGTCTTCATCTACATTTGAGTCTACTCTGCGTCCCAACTTTTTTTTTTCTTTGGCTTTTATTTAAGTCAGGTCTGTTGATTTAAGTCAAGAGATATCTTTTCTTGATCTTATATTATTAGAGATCTAAATAGCAATCGATCATGAAAATCCTTTCAAAAAGTTAAAAAAACATTGTAACAAGAGGAATTTATTGGTAAAGGATTATTTAAATTGGATTTGTTAAAGGGAATTTAAAGGTTTACATTTCAATAAATATTGAAAAATATACCTAATTAATAAATAGTTGTTATAAACTTAAGTAGAAAAAACTTACATCATTTAAATTTGTAAGCCTGTTTAAGAAGTAATTTGGCTTTAAGGTTTCCTTGGTGTTCTCAGGTAGAAGTCATGTGGTTATTTTTGTATTAAAAACTAACCTTGAAAATAAATCTTTGCCTATGTGCTCAAGAACACTAACAGAAAAAAAGAACCTGATAGACACTGTGCCCAAAATAAACTGAATATGCTATTCCTTAACTCTTTGTATCCCTCTTACTGACTTTTCATGGTGTCTGTGATCAGCAATAATAGCATTTCTTGAAGTAAACTATCTAAATTGTGTCTGTAATATTTTTTCTCAGATAATGGATTCATACCTGACTCACTTCTAGAAGATGTGATGAAAGCATTGGACCTTGTTTCCGATCCTGAATAGTAAGATACATACAAAGTGTTATTTATTTAGTGAGGGGGGAGGGTAGGAGGACTCTTAACTGCCCCATGTGGCCATTGTCTTCATTAAAAATGTACATCATTCCATCTATAACTTCTATAAATTTGGGATCTTTCTTATCCATGGGAAGATCTCTGTCTAGTTAGGTGGACACATCTTTTAATCAAATACATAATATATTGATCAAATATAGGTTATTAAAAATCACCTTTGATCTACATTTCTTTTTTTCCCTTTTTCTGAAAGTGTATCTGACAGTGAACAAGCTTTAGCTAACAAACATTTAAGGAAAGGATTCAGCAAAAGCAACCCAAAACAAATTGGTATACACAGTTTTTAGAACTTGATACTATTCTGTTTTCAGTTAGTTTGGCTTATTTTCTTTGAAAGTATGAAATATGTATAAACATTTGCAAATTAATCACATGTGAAATAATGTCTCAATCTCACCACCTAGAGCTGGGATGTTACCCTTTCTTAGTAGACATAATTGGTGATTCCAACTTAAAGAGGAGAAATTCAGAGACAGTTGAACCAGTCCAATAAATGGTATAATAGTAACTACCGTATTTATTCTCAACTGATTACCAAGTGGAGATCTTTTTGTTGACATTGCTCTAATACTCAAGAGAGACTTGAACTCGGATAATTTTGGTTACTAAGAAGTCTTAAGATGGGAAGGAAGAAAAAGGTCGTTATTAAAGTTAGCACAGCTGAGTCAAATTGTTTTTTCTAGAAATAGCTGTAAGATTGGACAGTTACTCACTTGGTCTTTTGGTCCAGTCACATTTATAATGTTTGATGGCCATAAGCTAACTGGACTGTATCAAGGATTAATAAATATAGTAAATATATGTATTACTGTATTCTTAAAGTAAGCTAAAGGAAAGGTTATTAGGAAAATCATCAGAGAAATATATTTATGATATATGTATATATTGATTGAAAAATACGTGTGTGTGTGTATGTAAGTGGATCCTGGCAATTCAAAGCCATGTTATGAAAGGCTCAACTGTATAAAAGTTACCTTTATAACCTGAGAGGTAATATGGAGAATAAAAATGTTCTGAAAAGACCATTTTCATTTTTAAAACTCTTTAAACTGCAATCCATCTTCTCTGCCTTCTTTCTATACATAGTACCTTTCAGCAACCTCAGTGACACCAAATGCTAAGGGCTCTGCCAAGCGCTACTCCAGTCATGCCACTTCTTGAAATTCAGTGTACTTTATTAGCTCTTTGAGAATTGTCTTACCTTTTTTAACCTTCAGTTTACACTGTCTAAGAATTTTAAACCTCCACCTTATTTGGTTCTTGAAAGTAAGCTTTTCAGGAGATGTTTCTGATTATACCCCCATACCGCTGCCTTTGACACTGTTCCTTTTTCTCTTTAACGTAAAAGAAAAAAATGTTTATTTTTAAGCCTAAATGCCTCATTTGGTAGCTAAATTCAGGGATACCTATGAAGCAAAGGGAATGTGCTTTTGGGAGGCTATAGGCCTGCTTTTACAAGCCTGGGTTTTTTATACGTTACCTAATAAGGAACAATATTCCAAAGTCATCATCATAATTTAAATTCTAAATAGTAACAGATTACTCTGGTTTAAAAATAACCAAGTTTTGGCAAATTAGATGTCATTCCTGTGTATTTGTCATTAAGGGTCTAAAAAAGAACAGCTCTCGGGATTTTTGGCAGTCAAATGTGTTGCAGTACCAGTAATTTAATCATGAAAGAAGAAAAATAAGCTTTTTTTTTCCTGTGGTATCCACTGTTTTTCTTTTCTCTCTCTCCATAGTATAAATCTTATGAAGAATAAATTAGATCCAGAAGGATTAGGAATCATATTATTGGGTCCATTTCTTCAAGAATTTTTTCCTGATCAGGTAACATTGTTTCATTCTATTGGGATGATCATATTATGATTGTTTCAGCATTTTTCCCTACCAAACATGTTCTAACATGCAGATATTAGACTAAGAAAGCACTATTATTATGTAAATATTTGCCCAGACCAAGAGGATAGAAGGGCCATGTGTGTTCCAATACAGTAATGTAAAATTTTGATTAAAGGACAGAGGTGGTGAAAGAGTATATACACCAATATAGATACTTTGATACTGTTTTCTAAAGAAAGATTCTCTTAATTCCCTCCTGCCCCTGGGTAACTTCTCTCAGGTCCCTATTGTCAACAGATTGGTATCTATCTTTACAACTTTCTCAGTGCTAGCAAAGAAGGTTAAGGAGCCTGTGTGTAGTGCGAACTCCTACCAGTGCTCCTGTATCCCAGGAGAATTTTAGTTGCATTAAAGAAGACCCTTTGAGTGCAACTGTACTGTTTGATTTTGGGTCATGTCTATGTCACTGGCTAATTCTACAGCCTACACTTACTTTTCCTCCTGTCGGAGTGCAGGGTTTTACCACTCCCTCAAATTATTTAGCAAGGTGTGTTGTGATTTCATCAGATACCAGCATGGTTTACAGTAAGAATAGCAGAAGCAGCTACCATTTAATAAGCATGTACTATGCATGAGATACTGTGTACCTTCTAAATTGTGTATTATTTTTCCCCGTGAGGAAATTGAAGATTAGAGAACTTAAAAAAATGGCTTACGGTTATACTGCTAGCACGAGGCTGATTCAGGCTCCAGTGTAGGTTGTCTAAGCCCAGAGACAAAGCATTTTAGCACCATTACATTACCTTGTGTTGCTATTTTATGCCACTTGTTACTATAACTGCAGTAAAATATTTATTTTGTAAGTTAACTCTGAAAATCCAGTCAAATCATTTATCTAAGTAATTGCACCGACTCGTGTATAAATTAGGATGGTTGATATGTCTTATAAAACTTTTGAGTGGGATACAAAAAAGAGCTTGGATTCTAGACATGAAAAGTTAAAAACAGTTAAAAATACGAACTTTTAAAATATGATGCACAAATTATTGAGACAACTGGAAGTCCAATTAGTATATTTAAGGAAAACTTAAAGTACGATTTGAACTAGATCTTGTAAAACAAGAGAAGTTGAAAAAAAAATCACAAATGTGCACAGAGCTGACAACAAAAGGTCTTTTCATGGGAAGATGAGGAATATGCTTGTCTCAGAGAACTGAGAAAGGTGAGTGGTTGGGGACAAGACTGGAAAAGCAGCTTAGGTCCTACATTTTTAGGATTCTTGGTTACAAATCCCAGCATGAACTAAACATGAGCAGGAAGGAGTAGCTCAGAATACCTGAAGGATGGAAGAGGTAGGTAGTGCCTGGAAGGTGGGTTCCAGGAGCTTCTGGGACTGGGCCAAGTCTCATCTCCACCCCCATACATGCACATATTCAAAACCATAAACTACTGTAGAAGAGCTTATCATAAAAATCACCGCTCCGCCAATTTCCAGTCTCTTCCCCAGATGCGACTATTTCAGCTTTTAGATTTTATAGTACTTAAGTACATAAATCTAAGTTTCTTGCTTTGTCAACTGATTCCTTAATCAAGGCTGTAGAATTAAGAAGCTTCCATTTTACTTTGAATTGCTAGTTAGAAATTGCCTGATATAAAGATTTACAGTTTTAATTGTTGGTTATTTATAATATAGGGTTCCAGTGGTCCAGAGTCTTTTACTGTCTACCACTACAACGGATTGAAACAGTCAAATTACAATGAAAAGGTATGATAACTCAGTATAATTTGTCTTCACCTGAGTTGATAAAATACAGGAGTATGTATTACAATGTCTGAGTCCCATAAAACTGATGCCTAAGCAAGGAGGTTATTTTAGGAGTCTCTTACTGTCGCAGCTTATCTTAGACCTGGACTCGTGAGATCATCATTGGAATTTTGGAGTAGTGGTTTCACTGTAACAAGGTAACTCATCTACATACATGTTGTTACCCTTGGTGTGCAAATATTACAAAATCAAGTTTAGTCCACTGAAGTTACTGATCCACTTAAATGAAGAAAGAAGGGGCAAGAGGGAGACTTTTTATTTAAAAAAAAAAAAATCTATTTTAAAGGATTTAAATTAATAACCATAACAGCGAGCATTTATTGAGGATGTACCTAGAATTGTCATCAACACTTTGTTTTCTCCAAAGTTTCACCCCACCCCGTGAACTAAGTATTCTTGCATATTCTCCGTTTACAGTAGAGAAAACTGAGGCACAGAGAAGGAAGCAGCTCACCAAGGTCAGGCAGCCAGGAGACAGCAGAGCTGGAGCAAAGGCCTGGTGTCTCCCTCCAAGCCTGCGGTTCACCCGCTGTGCTCCGATTTTGTCTTCTTGAATCTCGGACAAGGGCCCGCGGGTGCTTCACTTGCAGATGTGCTCACCCACTCCACAGCAGAAGCTTGGTCTTGCCAATTCACCTTCTTTGATTAATGAGCTTGGCGACACATGAGATGTATCTACTCTGTTTGCATTTATTCCAGTTAAGAGTCACAGTAGATACAGCTCATATTAGGACTAAGGCCTAACATGCCTTTTTAATTTGAAGTACCCATGCTGACTTCATGTGTATTTGATATACTGAGGATGGCTACAGAAAACAGATCATCATGTGCATTAGGGCAAATCTAAACCTGCCCCTAAAATATACTTTTGTTTTCATAACAAAATATAAATTAGAACTTTTACTAAATTAGGGCCAAAGATCTTTTCATAGGAGGGTAATTGATTGATACCTATTTTGAAAAATAGAAATTGTCAATAAGAAAACTTGTATGTTTGGTCCTAATGTGTAAATGAGCGCTTCATCTAGTTGTAAGTTCTGTGTAGCCTTGTACTAGAAGGTACTTTGTAGTCACAAAGTAGTTACTTGCCTACACAATCCCTGCAAGGTAGATCAGTCAAATATTATCTGTATTTTACAGATGAAGCCTCTGGGACGGAGATTAAGCGACTCACCCAGGGTCACACAGCCAGTCACTGTCAGAGCAGGGACTGGAACTGAGTTCCTGAAACCCAGTCTTGTCCTTGGTCTGCTTGCCCATGCTGTATGTGTATAGTGTATAGTAAGTTTTTAAGTCATGCTCATGACAAGTGTCTGACATGACTAACAAAAAGATCAGAAATCAAAGATGAACTATTAACCTGACAACAGTACATAAGAATTAGAATGCAAAGCATGTATTATACTATTAAGCTGCAAAGGTATAACATAAAGTTACTTACAAGCTAGAAATGTGGTAGACCGCTTAGAAGATACTATTAAAAATACCTGAGGAAACAGGTAGCAGGAGAAGGCTGGCCAAGTGGAAGGGAGCCTGGCCCACCAGGGCAGCCCAGGCTGGTGAGGCCACAGAGGAGATCATGGTACTCAGCCCTGAGCACTTCTGCTCTAATGCTGTGAGCAAGGAAGGTTTCTCATGGAAGGGAGGTCTTGTCTTTCTTGTTCATTATGATAACCTGCTATATGCTTGGTGGACAGTTTTTCAGAAAAAGAAGTTTTGCTTTAGAGAGCCAAAAAGCATGATTACTTAGGGTTTTAATAGTAAACTTACTCCATCAAACCTAGAACCTAATTAAGAAACCAAAGTACCTGACCTAGTAATAGAAAATACTCCACTCCTGTAGTTAATGTTTTTTAAGGAGACTCCAACTTAAGGCTTACGTTTATGTTCTTCCAAGATAAAAGCTATAATTACAATCATATGTATCAGCCACGGAATGTGAAAATCATTATACATACTTTTTCAACACAGCAGGCTTATTCTCTTGTCTTTCAAATTATGCAATTAGAATATCCTGATATCGAGAAATTAATGACAGTGCTTTCATATATACAGTGAGTGCTTATAAATGCTAACTCATTGTTAGTATGTTACTTCATAGATAATGTCTAAAAGTTTTTTAAATTAGAATGAAACCTTTTTTGACGTCCACCTGCCACTGCATATCAATTACCTAGTTTTTTATCCATCAACCTTTTCCTGCTATTTCTGTTTCTGACTGACGTCTTTTTTTCTCCATGATTTTTGGTGCCAAACCAAAATGAAGAGCACTTCAGAAGTATTTAATACAATAACAGAAAATTTCATTGACAAATATCCAATTTGCTTCCAGCTCTGGAAATTCAGCACTTTATTTTCTGCTTTCATTATAAGTCCTTCTCAGAATATATAGCTGTATTTTTATTACAACTTTTTATCTGAAATAAGGCAGCATTTGAATGATGAGGCAACATTTGAAGAATGAATTTTCTTTTATCAGAAGCAGTACGTTCTTTGTGATTTTTTAAAATCCCGAATCATAAACACAGTACCCTGTTTGCTGGTCTATGAAAAAGTCCCTCATAAGACTTTGCTAAGATTGATTGACCTCAGTGGCTTGCTTCTGTTCAATAGGTAATGTATGTGGAAGGAACCGCAGTTGTTATGGGGTTTGAAGACCCCCTGCTACAGACAGATGACACGCCCATTAAACGCTGTCTCCAAACCAAATGGCCATACATTGAATTACTCTGGACCACAGATCGCTCTCCTTCACTAAACTGATTTGCCTAAGTATTTATAAAGAAGATTGTAATAGCAGATGTTGAAAAAAGGACGCAAGACTGGCAAGTGGCCCAATGAAGCTATACACTGGTATCACTGATAAACTGTAAATAACAATTAAAGACACATTTTCAGTGTTTAAGATATGTTTAAATTATTTGTTTTAAAGCTTTATGTTAAAGGTTACCCTATTTAAATTCTTTATGTGAAATTTACTAGCAAAACTAAGCTTTAATCAAAGTTCATCACTGTTGCAGTCAGATAATTTGGTCATTTGCCAAATTACAGACATCATATTACAATAGCATTTTTATATTAAGTATCAAGGTTACTATTTATAGACTTCTACTTTGGGATTTTATTTCATTCAGGCACCGTTTATTGTTTAAGTGATTCTGGCATGCAATACATCAGCCTCCACATTGACATGCAGAAGAATTTTTACCTTTATTATTTCTAAAATCTGGTTTCCATTAGAAATATTGATAAATAACAAATTATCAACCTCAATCTTTGACAATTGGCTTAGCTCTGGCATGTGTATAAAAAGTAGAAACTATAAGGGAACATTACCATTTATTCACAGATATATAGAGGATGTATTTTAAAAAATGATAGGAAAGAGAATCTGTTTGATAGTCTTAACACTGTTAACTTTCACTGTATTGCCAACTACACATTTCCAAATTTGTCCCAACAGCCCTGTAAGCCAGCTTTCTTGTATATTTATAAATGTGATAAATGCATGAGAACATCTGTTATTACGTTAGTATATTGCATTATTTATTATGATCCTAGTCGATGGCCTAAATAAACACTTTTTTTCTTTAACTTTACCCTTGATTTGTTTACATTCATAGCTCAAAATAACATACTCTTAAATGAGTCTGCCCAGTAGCCCTACCGGCACAGAACAAATGCCTTTTGGACTCACACAGCACCTCAACAGGTCCTTGCACTTAGCAACTCAAATGGTCAGAAGCACCAAAACCTGGGGGACAGCTGTCTTCGTAAGTGGACAAAGCCCCTTCCTGTGTACTTTCGAAAGCAATTACTGTATTTCAGTAGTTTTGTTGCCCAATAATTTGAAATGTGAATACCCAGAAAATACTTCACTTAAGGCAGACAAGATAGCCTCATAATGAATTTCAGAACTGAACTTTTACTTCAATAATATGTATTTCCTCTATAAATCTCTTGGGGGTTGTATTTATATTTTTGTACACATTGACAATGATAAGTAGATTTTAGCATAGGAAAGCCCCCAATTTTATATATAACAACTCCACTGTATTAGGAGTGTGTTACGAGCTACTACAATTACAGCTGTAAAATGTCAGTATTTGGGGTTAATCTTGCTTATTTCCAAATGGATATAAAATATTATGCTAGAATTAGTTCTCTAACTCTGCTCCTAAATTCCATAAGGATTATGAAAAACCATAGATTCTATTCATAAACACTGAGTCTACATTATAATCTGTTATTCTTAACAATTGTTTCATAACAAACCATTCTAAAACTTCATGACATAATCATTTTATAAAGCCTATGGCTCAGGGGTTTGAACAAAATACAACGGGAATGGCTTGTCTGCCTCTTAGCCTGGAGGCCCAGCTAGGAGAGTGTAGGTGCCTTAACTCCCATGACTGGGACCTTAGCTTGATCTGACAACTATCTAACATGACATTAGACAACTGCAGATAACATTTTCTTTTCACGTCCATGTGGGATACTTAACCCTAGACCATAGGCTGCACCATAAAACAAACCTATAAAAATCCCCAAAAGTCTGGAGATTAAGCAGCACATTTCTGAATAACCCAAGGGTCAAAGTGGAATTGCAGTGGGAATTAGAACATATTTTTTGCTGAATGATAATGAAAATAGCAGCAAAATTGTGGGATAGAAATAAAGCAGTGCTTAAATGCAAATATGTAACTTTTATAGAAAGTTGGGAAAATAAAAAGGTAAGGTTTCATCTCAAACTGAAAGTAAATAACAATGCAAAAACAATCGTTCACGTGCAAAGGAATGAATTCAGACTTCTACTTCACGTTCTATGTAAAAATTTAAAAGATCAGAGATCTACTTGTAAGCTAAAACTATAAAAGAAGAAATTTTCCTCGTCACAATAGGTTAGGCAGTGTTTCTTAGAATACCAAAAACAGTAGCAGCAAAGATAAATTGAACTTCATCAAAATTAAAAGCATTGTGTTTCAAAGGACACCATCAAAAAGATGAGATGACAACCCACAGAATGAGAGAAAATATTGGAGACTGATTACCTCATAAGGAATTTGTATCCAGAATATATAAAGAAATCTTAACAACAAAATTTTAATGGCCATATGATTGGAAGAGATACTACCAAAGATGATAAAAAAAAATGTCTAGTAAACACATGAAAACATGCTTAACAAAATCAGTCATTGGGGAAATTCAAATAAAAGTCATGAGATACCATCTTACCTACCCAAGGATGTTTAAATTAGAAAGCTAGACAATAACAGCTGTTGGCCAAGACGTGAGGAAAATGGGATTCTGCAGTAGTTGTTGGGGATATAAAATGGTGAAATCACTTTAGAAGAACAGTAGTGCAGTTCTTCAGAAAGTTAAATCAAGGGCTAGTGTATGACCCAGTGTTTCCACTCCTAGGTATACACCCAAGAGAAACAACATATATACCACAGAAACTTTTCTTTCCATGTTTATAGTGGTGTTATTCATACTAGCCATAAGTGGAAACAGCCTAAATGTTTACTGATGGGTGGATAAATAAGTGTATATACATATAATGAAAAATCATTTGAAAATTAAGAATAATGAAACGTGCTACAACATGGATGAACTTTGAACACCTGCTAAGAGAAAGAAGCCTGTTGTAAAAGGCCACATATTATGATTCCATTTATGTGAAATGGCCACAGTAGGCAAACCATAGAGGTAGAAAAGGGGTTAGCAATTGCCCGTGCCTAGGATGGGGATTGAGTGGGGCAACAGAACTGGGAAATAACTGCTAATGTATAGGGGTTTCTTTGGGGGTAATAAAAATGTTTTATCAAGTTGTGATGGTTGCATAACTAAATATACTAAAAGCCACAAAATTGTAAGAAAAAAGATAAAAGGAGAAATCCATGAAACAACAGTTCTATACTATGAAAAAAGCAACACCAAAAGACCTCTGGGTGGGGGGCAGGGTGGGGGAGCAGGGAAGGAACTAATAAAAAGGATAAAAGTAAAACAAATGATTAACACCAAAAAAGGAAAGGGAACATTGCTTAAAATTTTCTAGATATTAAAAAGACAGGAGTTAAGAGTACATTCAAACTTGTTATTTTATCTTAAAAAGAGACATAAATTTAAACCTCATGGAAACAAGCAAAAACCTATAATAAAAACAAAACATAATAATAAAAGATAAAGGAATCTAGACATATTACTACAGAAGATCATTAAACCACAGATGAAGAGATCAAGAGAATGAGGAATTACAAAACAGCCAGGGAACAATCAACAAAATGGCAGTAAGTACATACCTATCAATAATCACCTAAAGTGTTTATGGACTAAATTCTCCAAAATACACAGCATGACTGGATAGATTTAAAAACAAGACCCATCTATATGCTGTCTGCAACAGACTCACAGATCGTAAGGACACACACTGAAAATGAAGGGATGGAAAATGATACTCTGCACAAATGGAAGACAAAAACCTGAGGTAACTGAACTTTTATCAAGCAAAACCGACTTAGACAAAGACTAATAAGAGACAAAAGATAATTATAAAATGATAAGTCAATCCAATGAGAGGATATAACATTTGTGAATTATACTCAACATCCTGCTGCTGCTGCTGCTAAGTCACTTCAGTCGTGTCCAACTCTGTGCAACCCTATAGACGGCAGCCCACCAGGCTCCCCTGTCCCTGGGATTCTCCAGGCAAGAACACTGGAGTGGGTTGCCATTTCCTTCTCCAATGCATGAAAGTGAAAAGTGAATATGAAGTCACTCAGTCGCATCCAACTCTTCGCAACCCCATGGACTGCAGCCTACCAGGCTCCTCCACCCATGGGAATTTCTAGACAAGAGTACTGGAATGGGGTGCCATCGCCTTCTCCAATACTCAACATAGGAGCACCTAAACATAAAGCAGATATTAACAGCCCTAAAAGGAGAAGTAGACATCATAATAATACTAGGGGACTTTAATAATCTACTTTCATAAACAGAACATCCAGACAAAACCAGAAAGGAAACATTGGACTGAAACTACATGTCAGACCAGATGGACTTAACATATACAGAACGTTCCATCCAAAAGCAACAGGATACACATTATTCTCAAGCTAATATGAAACATTTTCTAGGATATATGATGTTAGGGCACAAAACAAATCAACAAAGAAGACTGAAATCATATCAAGCATTTTTTTCTTCTGACTACATTGGTATGGAAAACAAAAGAGCAATCAAAAACTAAGACAAGTGAAAATGGAAATAAAACATACAAAAACTTACGGGACACCAGAAGCAGTTCTAAGAGGGAAGCTCATAATGATAAGTGCCTATGTAAAGAAACAGGATCTCAAATGACCTAACTTTATTCCTTAAAGATACAAAACAGAAATGAATCTCAAGTTCATATAAGGAAGGAAATAAAGATTAGAGTAGAGATGAAATAAGAGTAAGCTGGGGTAGGGAGCGAGAGGGAGGGGATATATGCACACTTATGGCTGATTCATGTTGTATGCCAGAAACTAACACAGCATTGTAAAGCAATTATTCTCCAATTAAAATTTTTTTAAAAAGAAACAGCCTTAAAAGACAAAAGGTCATTGAAATGTAAGAGCTAGTTTTTTGAAAAAATACACAAAATTGGCAACATTTGACTAAGAAAAAGAAGAATACTCAATATCAGAAATGAAGGAGGAAACACAACTGCACTTAGAAATACAAAGACTCATAAGAGGCTATTATGAACTATCTTAGGTCAACAAATTGTACAACTTTGAAGACATGGAAATTTCTAGAAATATACTACCTATCAAGACTGAATCATGAAGAAAGAGAAAATCTGAATAAATTCATTACTACCAGGGAGATTGAATCAGTATACCTAAAGTTAATTCAATGCTATGTGCCACTTATATCTCAGAATTTTAAGGATAGGAAGGTATGAATTATAGGCTAAGCAAAAGGTAGACATGTCCTTTGAAAAGTAAAAATGGTAGCACTCAATCGTGTCCAGCTCTATGCAACCTCATGGACTGTAGCCCGCCAGGCTCCTCTTTGCCTGGAATTCTGCAGGCAAGAATACTGAAGTGGTTTGCCATTCCCTTCTCGATGGGATCTTTCCGACCCAGGGATCAAACCCAGGTCTTCTGCATTGCAGGCAGATTTTTACTGTCTGAGCCATCAGGGAAGACCACACACTTCCTTTATTAAATAAAGGCTGGTAAAAGCACCATAATTCTCTTCTTTCAAAAGCAAACATTAATTGTTGAATAAATAGCACAATATACCATTGTTCTAGGTTTGCTCAAGCCCCTTCCAGGAAGATAAACGATAAAGCAAGAAGAAAACTGAACTTAAGCTTATAAAATCTAGTTTTAAACCTGGCTCTATCAATTTATTAATTGAGCAAGCATTTATCAGCTCTCTCCTAGACATAAGTCCACTTAATATTTTGAATCTTAATTCCTCTGCTATGAAGTGAAAGTTGCTCAGTCATGTCCAACTCTTTGCAACCCCATGGACTGTATGGTCCGTGGAATTCTTCAGGCGAGAATACTGGCATGGGTAGCCGTTCTCTTCTCCAGGGGATCGTCCAAACCCAGGATCAAACCCAGGTGTCTCACATTGCAGGCGGGTTCTTTACCTCCAATGCAGGAGACACCAATTCAATCCTGGGTCGGGAAGATCCACTGAAGAAGAGATAGGCTACCCACTCCAGTATTCTTGGGTTTCCCTGGTGGCTCAGCTGGCAGAGAATCCTCCAGATTTTACAGAATATGTAAAAATAACTATTAATTTAATTGAAGAAAATACATGACTCAATATAACATGGTATTTGGTTCAAAAGTGAGAAAGGAGTACGTCAAGGCTGTACATTGCACCCTACTTATTTAACTTATAAATGAGTAGAGTACATCATGTGAAATGCTTGGCTGGATGAAGCACAAGCTGGAATCAAGACTGCTGGAAGAAATATCAACATCCTGAGATATGCAGATGACACCACCCTAATGGCAGAAAGTGAAGAGGAATGAAAGAGCCTCTAGAGGGTGAAAGAAGAGAGTGAAAAATCTGGCTTGAAACTCAACATTCAAAAAACAAAGGTCATGGCATCCAGTCCCATCACTTCATGGCAAATGGGTGGGGAAAAAGTGGAAACAGTTACAGATTTTATTTTCTTGGGTCCAAAATCACTGCAGAGAGTGAGTGCAGCCACAAAATTAAAAGATGCTTGCTCCTTAGAAGGAAAGCTTTGACAAAACCAGTTCAGTTAGTTCAGTCACTCAGTTGTGTCTGACTCTTTGCAACCCCATGGACTGCCACACGCCAGGACTCCCTGTCCATCACCAACTCCCGGAATTGACTCAAACTCATGTCCATTGAGTCGGTGATGCCATCTGACCATCCCATCCTCTGATGTCCCCTTCTCCTGTCATCAGTCTTTCCCAGCATCAGGGTCTTTTCCAATGAGTCAGCTCTTCACATCAGGTGGCCAAAGTATTGGAGTTTCAGCTTCAACATCAGTCCTTCCAATGAATATTCAGGACTGATCTCCTTTAGGATGGACTGGTTGGAGCTCCTTGCAGTCCAAGGGACTCTCAAGAGTCTTCTCCAACACCACAGTTCAAAAGCATCAATTCTTTGGTGCTCAGCTTTCTTTATAGTCCAATTCTCATATCCATACATGACTACTGGAAAATCCATAGCTTTGACTAGACGGAACTTTGTTGGCAAAGTAATGTTTCTGCTTTTTAATATGCTGTCTAGGTTGGTCATAACTTTTCTTCCAAGGAGCAAGCATCTTTTAATTTCATAGGTGCAGTCACCATCTGCAATGATTTTGGAGGCCCCCAAAACAAAGTCTCTCACTGTTTCCACTGTTTCTCCATCTATCTCCCATGAAGTGATGGGACCAGATGGCATGATATTACTTTTCTGAAAGCTAAGCTTTAAGCCAACTTTTTCACTCTCCTCTTTCACTTTCATCAAGAGGCTCTTTAGTTCTTTGCTTTCTGACATAAGGGTGGTGTCATCTGCATATCTGAGGTTATTGATATTTCTCCCGGCAATCTTGATTCCAGCATGTGCTTCATCCAGCCCAGCATTTCTCATGATGTACTCTGCATATAAGTTAAATAAGCAGGCTGACAATATACAGCCTTGATGTACTCCTTTCCCTATTTGCAACCACTCTGTTGTTCCATGTCCAGTTCTAACTGTTGCTTCTTGACCTGCATAGAGATTTCTCAAGAGGCAGGTCAGGTGGTCTGGTATTCCCATCTCTTTCAGAATTTTCCATAGTTTGTAGTGATCCACACAGTCAAAGGCTTTGCCATAGTCAATAAAGGAGAAAGAGATGTTTTTATGGAACTCTCTTGCTTTTTTGATGTTCCAGCAGATGTTGGCAATTTGATCTCTGGTTCCTCTGCCTTTTGTAAAACCAGCTCAAATATCTGGAAGTTCATGGTTCACGTATTGCTGAAGCCTGGCTTGGAGAATTTTAAGCATTACTTTACTAGCATGTGAGATGAGTGCAATTGTGCAGTAGTTTGAGCATTTTTTGGCATTGCCTTTCTTTGGGATTGGAATGAAAACTGACCTTTTCCAGTCCTGTGGCCACTGCTGAGTTTTCCAAATGTGCTGGCATATTGAGTGCAGCACTTTCACAGCATCATCTTTACGGATTTGAAATAGCTCAACTGGAATTCCATCACCACAGTGATGTTTCCTAAGGCCCACTTGACTTCACATTCCAGGATGTCTGGCCCTAGGTGAGTGATCGTACAATCGTGATTATCTGGGTTGTGAAGATCTTTTTTGTACAGTTCTGTGTATTCTTGCCACCTCTTCTTCTTAATATCTTCTGCTTCTGTTGGGTCCATACTATTTCTGTCCTTTATTAAGCCCATCTTTGCATGAAATGTTTCCTTGGTATCTCTAATTTTCTAGAAATCTAGTCTTTCCCATTCTGTTGTTTTCCTCTATTTCTTTGCATTGATCACTGAGGAAGGCTTTCTTATCTCTCCTTGCTATTCTTTGGAACTCTGCATTCAAATGGGTATATCTTTCCTTCTCTTCTTTGCTTTTGGCTTCTCTTCTTTTCACAGCTATTTGTAAGGCCTCCTCAGACAGCCATTTTGCTTTTGTGCATTTCTTTTTCTTGGGGATGTTCTTGATCCCTGTCTCCTGTACAATGTCATGAACCTCCATCCATAGTTCATCAGGCACTCTATCAGACCTAATCCCATGAATCTATTTCTCACTTCCACTGTATAATCAATAAGGATTTGATTTAGGTCATATCCGAATGGTCTAATGGTTTTCCCTACTTACTGCAATTTTAGTCTGAATTTGGCAATAAGGAGTTCATGATCTGACTGGGAGTCAGATCCCAGTCTTGTTTTTGCTGTATAGATCTTCTCCATCTTTGGCTGCAAAGAATATAATCAATGTGATTTGGGTATTGACCATCTGGTGATGTCCATGTGTAGAGTCTTCTCTTGTGTTGTTAGAAGTGGGTACTTGCTATGACCAGTGCGTTCCCTTGGCAAAACTCTATTAGCCTTTGCCCTGCTTCATTCTGTACTCCAAGGCCAAATTTGCCTGTTACTCCAGGTGTTTCTTCACTTCCTACTTTTACATTCCGGTCCCCTATAATGAAAAGGACATCTTTTGGGGGTATTAGTTCTAGAAGGTCTTGTAGGTCTTCATAGAACCATTCAACTTCAGCTTCTTCAGCATTACTGGTCAGGGCATAGACTTGGATTACTGTGATATTGAATGGTTTGCCTTGGAAATGAACAGAGATCATTCTGATGTTTTTTATATTGTAGCATATTAAAAGAGCTGAGACATCACTTTGGCAACAAAGGTCAGTATAGTCAAAGTTACAGCTTCTCCAGCAGTCATGTACAGATGTGAGAGTTGAACCTTAAGGAAGGCTGAGCACCAAAGAACTGACACTTTCAAATTGTGGTGCTGGAGAAGACTCTTGAGAATCCCCTGGACTGCAAGGAGATCAAACCAGTCAATCCTAAAGGAAATCAGCCCTGATTTTTTTCCCAAATATTCATTGGAAGGCCTGATTCTGAGGCTCCAATACTTTGGCCACCTGATGCGAAGAGCCAAGTCATAGGAAAAGACTCTGATGATGGGAAAGATTGAAGGCAAAAGGAGAAAGGGGCAAATGATGAGGTACTGAAATAACATCAGCAACTCAATCAACACCAATCTGAGCAAACCCCAGGAGACAGTAGAAGACAGAGGAGCTGAATGTACTACAGTCCATGGGGTCATAAAGAGTTGGACTGACTTAGGGATTGAACACACTTATATCAGGGTACTTGACTTAACAATTTTCTAAGCATGAGCAAAAAAACCTGTTATCCTCTGCAGGTTTTTTATCTGAGTGTAAGATTGACAGTACAGGTTTTTTTTTTCACTATATTCCAAATCAGAGTTAACACTAAACATCTCTACTGAAGAACACTAACTCATTCTATCAACACAATGGTCACATTATACAACAATATTTTCTTCCCTGTCAACTGCACTTTTTTCCTTATTCACACTAACTGATGTTACATATTAAATCAATTGACTAATTCCAAACAAATATTTTGAGCAAAAAAGCAAATGTGAGCAATTTCCAGCTGTCTCATAGAATTAAGTTAAAACATTTTGTCTATAAACACACATAGAATCTTGTTAAAGTTTAACAGCGAAATATGCCATGTCAAAATCACACTGCTCTGGAAGAAAATGTTTCTTTTCACTTAATACTCATATACCTGTATTTGTTTTCTGTTACACTTCTTATTTACTTGCTTTTACAAATCCTAGAAAGTCAATGGTTAGATAGCATTACCAACTCAATTGACATGAATTTGAGCAAACTCTGGGAGATACTGGAGGAGAGAGGAACCTGGCGTGCTGCAGTCCATTGGGTCGCTAAGAGTTGGCTGTGACTTAGCAACTGAACAACAACAAAAGAAATTCAGTACCATGTTTTTCCCATGTGGCAAAATTCCAAAAGAAAGCAGAGACAGTACTTTGCCGATAAAGGTCCGGCTAGTCAAAGCTCTGTTATTTTTTTCCAGTAGTCATGTATGGATGTGAGAGTTGGACCATAAAGAAGGCTGAGCACCAAAGAATTGATGCTTTTGAACTGTGGTGTTGGAGAAGACTCTTGAGACTCCCTTGGACTGCAAGGAGATCCAACCAGTCCATCCTAAAGGAAATCAGTCCTGAATATTCATTGGAAGGACTGATGTTGAAGCTCCAATACTTTGGCCACCTGATGTGAAGAGCTGACTCATTGAAAAGGACCCTGATGCTGGGAAAGATTAAAGGCAGGAGGTGAAGGGGATGACAGAGGATGAGATGGCTGGATGGATCACCGACTTGATGGACATGAGTTTGAGCAATTTCCGGGAGCTGGTGATGGACACGGAAGCCTGGCATGTTGCAATCCATGGAGTTCCAAAGAGTTGGACATGACTTAGAGACTGAACAACAACAAGTAAAATACAGATTATTTCCTTGCAAGAGGCTGGAGCCAGAAGTTGACATAATGGATGCTTCTCAAGGCAGTGTAGATCCTTGACCAATGTCCTACCATCCACTAGCTACAAATCATTGAATTAGTTCCTTGGTTTCCATACTGGTTTCTTCATCCAAGAAATGGGTTGTAAGAGTACTAAACATAATGAATAAATCTTATGGCTTAAATAAGTAATGTGTATTCTTTTTTTATCCTCCATATCCCATGGCTTCTAGGATCTTAGTTACCCCACAGGGGGTTCAACTTGGGTCCCAGCAGTGAAATCGTCAAGTCCTAATCACTGAACCACCAGGAATTCCCAATGATGGGTATTCTAATTGTTCTTAATTGATGATCAGCTACCTCACTTGCCAACCAACAATTCAGGATCCTGATCAACTGAAAATACTAACTTTCTAATGGAGACAGTGCACAAATCTGTTGGGAATAGACAGAAAGCTATAACTACACTTAAATATTCCAGCTCCAAACCAACTTTTTATGGTTTTCAACAGAAATGGGCTTGTGACCCACCTACTTTGTTAATCAGTTCAGTTCAGTCTCTCAGTCACATCCGACGCTTTGTGACCCCATGGACTGCAGCACGCCAGGCCTCCCTGTCCATCACCAACTCCCGGAGTTAACTCAAACTTATGTCCATTGAGTCAGTGATGCCATCCAGCCATCTCATCCTCTGTCATCCCCTTCTCCTCCCGCCTTCAATCTTTCCCAGCATTAGGGTCTTTTCAAATGAGTCACCTCTTTGCATCAGTGGCCAAAGTTCCTGAACACAGGAACAAATATTAAACTGATTCTCGACACTATCCTGAGCTTAAAAATGACCATCTTGCACAGCCATGGTGAGCAAACAGGGCTTGATGTATGAGTGGAAATTCTTTCGCCATATTGAAGAGAAAGGCAAAGAGCATATTCTGCTGACATCAAGATTACAGAACATTTTCAGTGAATGATAATAAATAATGATGAACACTATGCTAGCAAAAGATAACATTAACATCTTCATGTGTGAGATTATTATTTTTTAAAAAAGAATAAAGATATTTATTTATTTAGCTGTGCCATGCAGCTTGCAGGATCTTAGTTCCATGAAGAGGGATTGAACCTGGGACCATGGCAGTGAAAGCCCAGAATCCTAACCACTAGGCCACTAGGGAACGCCCATTGTGTAAAATTAAAGGGAATCATGTGTAAACAAAATGAACATGGGATCCATCCCTCATGAAAAAAGGATACCAAACCAAGAAAACCTATCCAACCAAAGAGAAAGAATTGGAAGGTTAGATATATTTATCCCCCCAGCTTTCTTGAGGTATAACTGACAAACTAAAAAACTGTTTCTATTTAAGCCGTACCATGTGATGTTTTGATTATAGGATCTAGTCTTATATGAATGAAAAGAGTGGTAAGATTATCACCCCTTTCAATGTAGAGCCATCTGGCACCACAGAGCCCTTTGAACTAGAGACCAACCAAAGTTAACCTCAAACCAGATGTGGTAGACGTGCCACCTACCACTCAATGAGAAGCCCACACACTGCAACTAGAGAGTAGCCCCCAGTCGCCGCAAGTAGAGAAAGCCCGCATGTAGCAATGAAGCCCTAGTGAAGCCAAAAATAAATAAATCTTTTAAAAAGGATAAGAGGGGTCAAACAAATAATGACATTTCTTCACTTTAACAATAACTCAGAAACACCACCTCCTGCCGACAGAATTTCAAAAGGTGAACCTTTTTAGATTATTTTCTACCAACATTTCAATCTATATATCCAAATAAGAGCTAATACTTGATGAAGCAATGATAAAGAAGATGACTGAGATTCAAAACCTATAATCCTGGAAAACTTAAAATATGGAATTTTGGTCAGGATGGCTAGGGAAAGTAAAACTGGATATATATATGCAACCTTGAGATTTATGCAGGGGAAGCAAAGAAATTACAAGAAGCAATAGTATTGGTCCTACAACTTTATCTTGGTTCATGGCATCGTATTTACCAAGACAATTATGACAATAATGTGTCCATATCTGAAATATTGTTGAAAAATAAAACCAGAGTTCATGGGATTATAAGAGAGAATCGTGGTCTACCAAACCAAGTTACAGGAGAAGTCTAAAAATCTACAGAGGGGAGAAATGACATTCTTACAGAAGGGAGACATGATTCTTCTTATATGGAAAGACAAGAGTCTAGTCTGCATGGTGACAGCTTTTCATGATGGCAACCCACTCCAGTACTTTTTTTTTTTTTAATGGTTCGCACTTTTTTAGCAATATTCTTTTTTTTATTCTTTTTAATTTTTTTCTATTTTTTAGCTTTACAATATTGTATTGGTTTTGCCATATATCAACATGAATCTGCCACAGGTATACACGTGTTCCCCATCCTGAACCCTCCTCCCTCCCCATACCATCCCTCTGGGTTGTCCCAGTGCACCAGCCCCAAGCATGGAACCTGGACTGGCAACTGTTTCATACATGATATTATACATGTTTCAATGCCATTCTCCCAAATCATCCCACACTCTCCCTCTCCCACAGAGTCCAAAAGACTGTTCTATACATCAGTGTCTCTTTTGCTGTCTCGTATACAGGGTTATTGTTACCATCTTTCTAAATTCCATATATATGCGTTAGTATACTGTATTGGTGTTTTTCTTTCTGGCTTACTTCACTCTGTATAATAGGCTCCAGTTTCATCCACCTCATTAGAACTGATTCAAATGTATTCTTTTTAATGGCTGAGTAATACTCCATTGTGTATATGTACCACAGCTTTCTTATCCATTCATCTGCTGATGGACATCTAGGTTGCTTCCATGTCCTGGCTATTATAAACAGTGCTGCGATGAACAGTGGGGTACACGTGTCTCTTTCAATTCCGGTTTCCTCAGTGTGTATGCCCAGCAGTGGGACTGCCACTCCAGTACTCTTGCCTGGAAAATTCCATGGACGGAGGAGCCTGGTAGGCTATACTCCATGGGGTCACAAAGAGTTGGACACGACTGAGCAACTTCACTTCACTTTCCAAAGCATCTACAGGAAAGGAAGACAGGAGGACTGGCCATCAGATAATTAAGCCCGTTTATGTATTAGGGTATAATAAATATACGAAAGGAGTTGATTGATCTGACAAAACTCAACATCTTTTCATGATGGAAAGTCTCAAGAAAGTGAGTATAGAGGAAATATATTGTCAACATAGTAAAAGCCATATATGACAAGCCCTCCACTAACATCTTACTCAACAAATGAAAATTACTATTTTTTCCCCTAAGATCAGGACCAAGACAAGGATGTCTACCGTCACTGCTTTCCTTCAGTACAGTACTGTGAGTTCTAGTCAGAGCAATTATTCAAGAAATAAAAGGCATTTAAATTCTAAAGGAAGTAGTAAAACTATCACTATTTGCAGGATACAAAAATCAATACACAAAATGATGTTGCATTTCTATATACTAATAAACTATAGAAAGAGAAATTAAGACAACAATCCAATTTACAGTCACATCAGAAATAATAAAATACCCAGGAGCAAATTTAATCAAGAAGGTGAAAGACTGGTACACTGAAAACCTTAAGACATTGATGAAAGAAATCTAAGACACAAATAAAAGATGTTCTGGACTCATAAACTGTAAGACTTAACAGTATTAAAATGTCCATACTACCCAAAGTAATCTACACTTCAATGTAATTCCTATGAAAATTCCAATCCCAAAAAATTCACAGACACAACAGAGGAAACAATCCTCAAAGACATATGGAACAATGAAAGACCTCAAATATCCAAAGCAATCTTGAGAAAGAAGAACAAAAATGGAGGCTTGCTGCTTCCTGATTTTAAATTATATTACAAAGCAACAGTAATCAAAAGAGTATGGTATTTGCACAAAAACAGACACTTAGATCAATGGCACAGAACAGAGAGCCCAGAAACAAATTCACATATATATGATCAACTAATTATGGCAAAGAGGCCAAGAATATATTGATACAACAGGGAAAGAATAGTCTCTTTAATAAATGGTATTGAGAAATCTGAACCACTACATGCAAAAGAACAAAACTGGATCACTATTTTATACCATACACAAAAATAGATGTACCATACACTCACAATAGATGAAAGATTGGCACATAAGACCTGAAACCATAAAACTCCTGGAAGAAAACATAGGCAGTAAGCACCTTGACATCAGTCTTGGCAATGATTTTTTTTTTTTGGACTTGACACCAAATGCAAAGGCAACAACAAAAAAAGTGGGATTACATAAAACTAAAATCTTCTGTACAGAAAAGGAAACAAACACAATGAAAAAGAGCAACTTACTGAACAGGAGAAAATATGTGCAAATCATATCTGATTAGAGGTTAATATCCAAAATACATAAAGAACTCATAAAACTCAACAGCAAAAGACCAAACAACCTGATCTGTTTAAAGAGGCAGAAGAGGGACCTCCCTGGTGGTCTGGTGGTTAAGAATTCACCTGCCAATGCAGGGGACATGGGTTTGATCCCTGGACCAGGAAGATCTCTCATGCCCCAGAGCAACTAAGCCTCTATGTCTCAACCACTGAAGCCCGTGTGCCTAGAGTCCATGATCTGCAATAAGAAAAGCCACTGCAAGAGAAGCCCAAACAATGCAACTAGAGAAGGCCAGAGCACAGCAACAAAAATTCAGCACAGTCAAAAATAAATAAAAGAATAAACTGTTTAAAAAAGGCAGAAGACTTGAAGAGACATTTTTACAAAGAAAACATACAGATGACCGAGTACATGAAAAAGTGCTCAAGATCACTAGTTATCAGGGAGTAGAAATCAGAATGCAATACCCCATCACAGCTGTTAAAAAGGTTATTATCAAAAAGACAAGCAATAACAAGTGTAGGTGAGGACATAAAAAAAGCAAGCCCCTGTGTACTGTCAAGAGGAATGTAAATTGGTGCAGCCATTATAGAAAATAGTATGGACTGTCCTCAAAAAATTAAAAATAGAATTACAGTATCATATGATTTAGCAATTCCCCTCTGGTATTTATCCAAAGAAAATGAAACCACCAAATGAAAGGATATATGCATCCCTATGTTCACACTATAACATTATTACAATAGCCAAGTGTGGAAACTATTCAGTGTCCATTGATAAATAATGAAAATATGGTATACATTTACAAGGGAAAATTATTCAGCCATAAAAAAAAGATGTTGCCATTGTGACAGTATAGCTGGATCTTGAGGACATGCTAATTGCAATAAATCAAGCAAGAAATACAAATACCATATGATTTCATTTATATGTGAGTTTAAAAAAAATCCAAGCCTACAGATTAATGCTTGCCACAGGCAAGTGTTGCAGGGTGAGAAGGTCAGAAGGAACAATCTTAACGAATGAAAAGGCAACATACAGAACGGGAAAAAATATGGGCCCATGATGCGACTGACAAGGGCTTAACTTTCAAAATACGAATAGCTCATATAACTCAACAACAGAAAAAACCACCCAATCAAAAAACCGGCAGAAGGCTTAGACATGTCTCCAAAGAAGATACATACATAGATGGCCAACAGGCACGTGACTCTGCTCATCATTGCTACTTATCAGAGACACACAAATCAAAACAGCAATGAGGTAGCACCTCACACCTGCCAGAATGGCCATCCTTAAAAAGTATACAAATAATAAATGTGGAGAAACGGGAACCCTCGCACACTGTTTTTGGAAACATAAACTGTGAAGCCACTGTGGAAAACAGTATAGAGGTGCCTCAGAAAACTAAAAATAGAATTCCCATACGACCCAGCAATCCCACTCCTGGGCATATATCCAGATAAGACTAAAATTCAAAAAGACCCATGCACCCCTGTGTTCATAGCAGCACTATTCACAATAGCCAAGAGAGGGAAGCAACCTAAATGTCCACTGACTCATGAACGGGTTAGCAAGATGTGGTACATAAATACAGTGGAATACTACTCACCCGTAAGAAGGAACAGAAGAATGCCATCTGCAGAAACATGGATGCAGTCAGACATTATCATACAAAACGAAGTCAGAAAGACAAATATAGTATGATTTAACTTATATGTAGATTCTAAAATACGTCACAAATGAACCTATATACAAAACAAAAACAGGATTATGAACACAGAGAACAGACTGATGGCTGCCAAGCAGGAGAGGGTTAAGGGAGGGATGGAGTGGGAGGCTGGGGTGATATAAGCTGTTGTATATAGAATGGATGAACAACAAGGTCTTATTGTATAGCACAAGGAACTATCTATATTCAATATCCTATGGTAAACCATAATGGAAAGAATATAGAAAAATAATGTGTGCATATATATGTACTCTTGCCTGGAAAATCCCATGGACAGAGGAGCCTGTTAGGCTGCAGTCCATGGGGTCGCTAAAAGTCGGACACGACTGAGCAACTTCACTTTCACTTTTCACTTGCATGCATTGGAGAAGGAAATGGCAACCCACTCCAGTGTTCTTGCCTGGAGAATCCCAGGGACGGGGGAGCCTGGTGGGCTGCCATCTATGGGGTCGCGCAGAGTCGGACACGACTGAAGCGACTTAGCAGCAGCAGCAGCAGCAGTTATATATACATATAACTGAATCACTTCACTGTACAGGAGAAATTAATACAACACTGTAAATCAAGTATTCTTCAATTTAAAATTTTTTAAAGGTACAAACTTCCAGTTATAAAATACATAAGTCTTGGGAAGTATTTACAGCATGGTAACTAAAGTTAATAATATTGTATTGCATATCTGAAAGTATTAACATTAACAGAGTAGATCTCAAAAGTTCTCATAACACAAAAAAACTGTTATCATGTACGGTAATGGACATTAACTAGACGTACATTGTGGTGATCATTTTGCAAGATACACAAATACCAAATCATTTTGTGCATACCTGAAACTAGTATGTCATAGGTCAATTATATCTTAATTTTGTTTAATTTTTATTGGAGTATCGTTTTTTTACAATGTTGTGTTAGTTTCTACTGTCATCAAAGTGAATCAGTTATATGTATATATGACTCCTCTTTTCTGGATTTCCTTCCCATTCACGTCAGCACAGTGCACTGAGCAGAGTTCCCTGTGCTGTACAGTAGGTTCTCATTAGTTATTCACTTTATGCACAGTATCAACAGTGTATATCAGTTTTCAATCTCCCAGTTCATTCCAACCTTACCGCTTTCCCTCTTGGTGTCCATACGTTTGTTCTCTGTATCTTAGACCTTTAAAAAAAAAGAAAGAAAGAGAATGAAGAGGAAAAGAAAGGAATAGACAGGTTCGGTCGTCCATCCATGTGGGAAGGTAACACTTATGGCGAAATAGCCTTCTATCCTCACACCAAGTTTGGGAGTAGATGAGGAAGGGTCTCCCCTCCCTAAAACCCAGTAAATGAGGCACCAGAAGAAACAGATCCGACTGAGACAGTGGCCAGACGAGGCACCTCCCAGACAGCAGCTACAGGGATGTGTCAATATGCTGTTCTGAACAAGGAAGAGGAGCCTTGGAACAGGGGTGATGAGGTGGCGGAACAGCCATCGCTTCTATTTGCTGGAGGCACCAGGAGATGTAGTTGTGCGTGAGTTATCTCCAGGTGGCCCAGCTACAGCAGCACTGCAGGGTCTAATACTTCATTTCCTCAATTCAGTTCAGTTGCTCAGTCGTGTCTGACTCTTTGCGACCCCATGAATCGCAGCATGCCAGGCCTCCCTATCCATCACCAACTCCCAGAGTTCACTCAGACTCACGTCCATCGAGTCAGTGATGCCATCCAGCCATCTCATCCTCTGTTGTCCCCTTCTCCTCCTGCCCCCAATCCCTCCCAGCATCAGTCTTTTCCAATGAGTCAACTCTTCGCATGAGGTGGCCTCACACACAGGTAAATAAATGCACAGAAGGGAGCTCCTCAGCACAGTCTAAAGAACTCACCCACATGCCCCCTTGAGAGGGCAGCATTTGGGAACCCACTGAAATGAGTGTATCAATGGCATTAGTGATGGCTAGGGCTTCCCTGGTGGCTCAGATGGTAAAGAATCCACCTACAATGCGGGAGACCTGGGTTTGATTTCTGGGTCGGGAAGGAGGAGGAGGAGACAACCCACCTCAGTATTCTTGCCTGGAGAATCCCATGGACAGAGGGGCCTGGCGGGCTACAGGCCATGGGGTCCCAAAGAGTTGGACACGACTGAGCAACTAACACTTTCACTTTCAGTGATAGCCAGGAAACAGGTGACAATCAACCCAGAAGGGACTGCATGGCTTTCTCAAGACATCCTTCCCTCTCCGCTCCTTCCTTGCTCTGCATTTTCCAGCATCTTTCCGAATACTTTCCCTACCTCCAATCCAAAAGGTCTGAGTCCCCAGTTCAAGCCCATACTGATCTAGTGAGGTTAGGGAATAGAAGGAGAAGAGATTGCCACTGAGTTTGAAATTAAAGTTTGAAACTGGATTGATTTAATAACTGTAAGTGATGTGTGAGGTACCAAGAAGAGTCGAATTCATAGAGTCAGAAAGTACACTGGTAGATGTTAGGGGCCTGGGTGCAGGGGGTGGGGAACGGGGATGGGAAGTTAGTGTTTAATGGAGACAAAGTTTTAGTTTAGGAAGGTGAAAAATTGGGAGGATGGATGATGAGAGCTGCACAACCCCGTGAGTGTACTTAGGGCCACTGAACGACACAGCTAAATGTGGTTAAAAACATAAAATGTTTTGTTATTTTTACCACAATAAAAAAAATTTTTTTAAAAACTGTAAGTGAGCTAAAAAGGTAAGGAATCTTAAAAGTTATCCTTAATTCCCTTTCTTTCTCTCTACACCAGGATCAAGCCAAAGGAGCCTGTTTGTTTTACCTTCAAAATATGTCCATAATTCAACCACTTCTCACCGTCACCCTGGTACACCACACATTCTAGTACCAGCTACCATTCTCTTTGCCTGGATTATTGTGAAAAGCCTCCCCACTGTATCCTGACTCCCAATCCCGCCCCACTATAGCCTATCTCTAATGGGGCTGACAGACATCCTACTGAAATGCAATTCCATTCATGTCACTATCCTGTTCAACTCTCCAGTGGGTGCCCTTCTTGCTCAGAATCAAATCTGAGTCTTTACAGCAGCCCATAAAGCCACACATGACCCATACCCACACATGATCCATACCCACACCACCCCTATTTTCTCTCTTATTTCCTGTTCAAGTAGCACACATGCCCCTGCCTCAGGGCCTTTGCACTTGCTTTCCTTTTCCTTAAAACTCCCTTTACGCAGAAAACCCAAACCTCAGCCCCTTCTACCCTTCAAATCTTTGCTCAAATGTCACTTTCTAAACAAGGTCACCTTTGACCATGCTATTAAAATGCATTTCCTTTTCCAGGACCCAAGTGGGTCTCCTCCCCATTTTATTTTTTATTTTTCAACTTAGCCCTTGAATACATCTAACATATTTTGCTAGTTGTGGTAGGGTACGTTCCCAATCATTTGCAGTCAGGGTTGTTCATGTGTCAATAAAACATGAGAGGCAGTAATGCATGGTACTGCTGAGCAGAAGCTGTAAGGGGCACTGCATAGCTCCACCATCTCTCGTTTCCCTCTGTCACAAGATCTGCATGTCCCAGAAAGGGATTTCTCCTTGACCTTGAAGGAGGAATGGAGAAGCAGCCAACCTACAGAGACCATATACAGTACATCCCCTACCTACAGACCTTCAAATGCCAACTTCCGAAGATGTTAACAAGTGTTTGCATATCAAATCACGTAAAGGTGTAAGCGATATCACAGCTGTCCGCTGTCTCCTATTGCTGACGACCCTTCAGCTCTACCGTCTCCCACCCCCTCTCTCTCCTCCAGTCAGTAACTCTTCCTACCTGTTCACTCGATGCCAGCCCGTGTGCCAGCTGTTGTACTCTACTACTGTACTTTTCAAGGTTCTGTACTGTAAGATTAAAATTTTGTTTTTTATGTATTATTTATGTGAAACTATTATAAACCTATTACAGCATAGTACTATAGCTGACTGTGTTAGTTGGGTACCGAGGCTAACTCTGTTGGACTTAGGAACAAATTGGACTTACAAACGGATTCTCAGAATGGAACTCGTTTGAATGTGGAGGATTTACTGTTAACTCAGTCCCTGTTTACATTATATGTAAACTACCTAAGCTAACTGATATACTTGTTTATTATCTATATTTTCCACCAAAATATAAGTTCCATGAGAGCAAAGATTTTTGCTTGTTTTATTCACTGCTGTATCACTGGTGTTTAACACACAGTGGGAACTCAATAAGCATTTGTTGAATGAATTACTCTAGCCAAGAATTTGTCATAGGAAGGGAAAGAGATTAACAAATTATGATTTAAACCGGTGATTGGGGAGAAAATACCACAGCATTGAGATCACACAATAGTAAACCAGATCACACAAAAGTAAACCAGTGTGCTTAGAGAAAGAAGGTGAAAATGTTAGTCACTCAGTTTTGTCCGATTCTTTGCAACCCCACAGATGGTAGCCCGCCAGGCTCCTCTGTCCCTCGAATTCTCCAGGCAAGAATACTGGAGTGGGTTACCATTCCCTTCTCCAGGGGATCCTCCTGACCCAGTGATTGAATTCTGGTCTCTCTCATTGCAGGCAGATTCTTTACTGTCTGAGCCACCAGGAAAGCCCTTGGTGCGTAGAAAATGCTGATAAATGTTTGTTATGATGTCTGCTATTATTACTTGTAGGTCAAGGAGTTATATCCCATTGAAATTAGGATGAAGTATAAATGCTGAAGGTATTTTGGGATGGGAAAATTTTGTGTTAGGGCTAGAACACTGGGATGGTGCAAATTTCCAAATGGCCTTTCTCACAGCGCTTAGAGCTGGTAATGCTTACAGCTGGGAGTTTAGCTGTGGTTACATTCAGGGCTCTCAGTTCTTTGCCATGTGACGTTACAGCTGCTTGGGCTTCTACATAGCATGGTAGCCAGTTTCCAAAAAGGAACATTCTGGGACTTCCCTAGTAGTCCAGTAGTTAAGAATCTGTCTTCTAATGCAAGGGACATGGATTCAATCCCTGGTTGGGGAACTAAGATCCCACATACTGCAGGGCAACCAAGTCCATGCACCACAATTATACAGCCCATGTGCCACAACTAGAGAGATGCCCACAGGCCAAAATGAAAGATCCTGAGTGCTGCAACTAAGATCCGGTGCAGCCAGGAATAGATACGTATTAAAAAGAAATTCTCTTAAAAAAAAGAAGAGGAGGAATATTCCAGAAGGACACATTTCAAACTATAAGTGCCAAGCAAGTCTCCATGCATGTTTCATTTGCTGATGTTCCACTGGCCAAGGTTAGACACATGGCCAAGCTCAGAAGCCATGAGGGAGGCAGCTACACCAGAACGTAAGCACTGGGGAATACGGGTCATGGTGGGGAGCCGAGGGGACATCTCAGGGAGTGACTGGACCAAAGGCAGGCCTAACATCCAGCATCTCAAATTTATCACTGTATCTAAATGAGAACTAACTTGGATGTCCACTTCACACAAACCAACTTTCCAAGACTGTGGTTTAGAAGTGATAATGCCAATTCATTTTTCTTGAGAAATCTGCCTGCATCAAAACTTGGAACCACACACACAGGGGCAGCAGCAGGTCCTCATGGTGGGAAGGGTCAACAGGAGACCACATGGTAGTTCACACGGTAAGCAAAGAATCAGAAAAGAGGAAGCTCTGCGTTGTCAAAGAGGCATTTTCAGCAAACTAGTAATACCTAATGTGTTATTCTCCAAGTCCAAGAATATTTCCATCTCAATCTGTGGAAATGGCCGTTAGATTTAAAGTAATGAGCCCTCTGGACAGTGCTAGTCAGAGAAACCAGATTTCACTCTATAAATTTCTTCTTTAAAGACTCAGGGTGGGCCTTCCCTGGTGGGCCAGTGGATAAGACTTCACCTGCCACTGCAGGAGACATGGGTTCAATCCCTGGTCTGGGAAAACTCCACATGCTGCAGGGCAACTAAGCTTCCACGCCACAACCACTGAGCCCAAGTGCACAACTACTAAGCCCATGCACCCTAGAGCGTGTGCTCTGCAACAAGAAAACCCACCACAATGAGAAGGCCACACACCAAATCAGAGAGTAGCCCTCGCTCATCACAACTAGAGAAAGCCCACTTACAGCAACAAAGACCCAGCAGAGCCAAAAATAATCAATTAAAAAAAAAGACTCACCGTGAATGTATGCAATTATTATTTCAAAATTAAATAACACCAGGTTACCAAGGACACACCGACTGCTAGTTTAAATTGCTTGTTTCTGGATGAAATTCAAGGATATTGGTATCAATGGCAAAACACATACATAATACCTCCCAGTTGATTAATTGCCCAAATACATTCCCTTCTTGATGCTTCTACTTAGCATCAGTTATATAGACTGGAATGTACCCTATTTGGGCATAAAATTTGAAAACAAGTGTTTAGAAACATCCATCTGGCATCACCCTCCAGAAAGTTAGGAAAATATAGAAAGACAAAAGAAGGAAAAATAGATCCATGATGTGGGCCATGACTAGGGGCAGGAAAAATCAGAGGAGCAAATAAAGATGACTCCAAAATATTGATTTAGGAGTTTGAAAAAACTGGAATTTGAGGGAAAAAAATCATTTGGAATTGGATGGAAAAACATAGGATGATGACTTATTGGAAGAGGGGAGGGTCTGTGAGGGGCTGTATGTATTTACTCTACAGATATCTATTTTTAATTTATTTTTGGTTGCACTGGGTCTTCATTGCTGCGTGCAGTCTTTCTCTAATTGAGGCAAGTGGGGCCTACTCTCTAGTTGCGGTGTGCGGGGGCCTCTCATTGGCACCTTCTCTTGTTGCAGAGAACAAGCTCAGTAGTTACAACATGTGGGCTTAGTTGCTCCACGACGTGTGGGACCTTCCAAGACCAGGGATCGAACCCGTGTCCCCACATTGGCAGGTGGACTCCCAACCACTGGACCACCAGCGAAGTCCCTCTCATTCTACAGTTATCTTTTGAGCTCCCACTATGTACTAGACACTGCTCTAAGCTCCAGGCTCCGGTGGGGAGTAGGATCCTGTCCGGAGAGTGACAGACAGCAAACGTATAATTTGGGGTAATAATTTATGAATGCCACAAAGAAAACAAAACTAGGAAATGGGAGGGGGAGTGGATGGGACTGTCACGGGAGGTGAGAACCACGTTACCTTGGGAGGTCAGGGAAAATCTGAGTCCTGAAGGGTGAGGGTGAGCTGGCAAAGGGAGTATTTGGGGAAAGCACTGCAGGCAGAAGGAACAGCAAGTGCAAAGGCCTTGGGTGGGAACTAGCTTTGCATGTTTGAAAGTTGGAAATGGAGAGAGGCAAGGTAAGGCACTGGTTTAGGGAAGGGAGGCAGAGGTCAGATAAAACAGGAGCTTTAAGTAATAGTTAGAAGGATCGATTTTATTCTGATAGCAATGGGGCACCCTTGAAGAATACTATGTAAGAAAGTGATAGGATCTGCTTTTAAAAATCACTTGTGTTGCAATATATAGGTGTATGAAATCATCATGTTGTACACATATCTCAATTATACCAGAATATAGCTAAGGGGTAAAAGATCACTCTGGCTGCTCTATGGAGGATGTATCATTAAGCAGTAAACATGATGAACGTATTTGCCAAGCAGAAATAGAGACACAGTTGCAGAGAACAAACGTACGAATACCAAGTGGGGCAGAAAGGATGGGATGAATTGGAAGACTGGGGTTGACACACATCCACTGCTATGTATAAAATGGGGTTCCCAGGTGGCGCTGCTGTAAAGAACCTGCCTGCCAATGCAGGAGACATGAGAGACACGGGTTTGACCACTAGGTCAGGAAGATTCCCTGGAGGAAGGCATGGCAACCCACTCCAGTATTCTTGCCTGGAGAATCCCATGGACAGAGGAGCCTGGTGTGTTACAGCCCGTGGGCTCGCAAAGAGTTGGACACAACTGAAGTGACTTAGCGCACACACATGCACATATAAAATAGATAACTAATGAGAACCTACTGTATAGCACAGGGAGCTCTACTCAGTGCTCTGTGGTGACCTGAATTGGAAAGAAATCCACCGAAGAGGGGATATATTTATACACACAGCTGTTTCACCTTGCAGTACAGCAGCAACTGATACAACAATGTACGGCAACAATACTCCAATTTTTTTTTTTTTTTTAAAAAGGAGTAAAAGCGGAGGTGAGAGACCAGTTTGGAAGCTATTGCAGGTCTCCAAGGAAGAGGTATTGGTCTAGATGAGAGTTCCAGCAGGAGAGGAGTTGAGACATAGTAATATTCTGTCAGTGGATATATTTTGATGGAAGATGTGCTGATGGATCCAAGGTAGGCTGTGAGGAAAAGAAAGTAACCTTGCAAGACTAGCACCTGCAGAGCCCAGAGGGAGAGACACTGAAAAGGAAGGAGAGACAGACACAGATTTGGAGAGACAGTAAAAGCAAGGATTGTAAGACATTTAAGCTGGGGCCATTCTCTAGGTACCTGGAAACACAGGGCTAGAATTTAGGTGAAAGGTTAGGACTGGAGCTATAGTTTGAGACTTCTTAGACTATGTATGAAGGTTGCACTGTTCACATATTCTAACAGACTAAGCATAGAGTGGGAACAGGAAGTCATGGCATTCTTACTTAGAAACTAGCAGGATAGGGCTTCCCTGGTGGTCCTGTAGTTAACAGTCCATCTGCCAATACAGGGGACACAGGTTCCATCCCTTGTCCAGGAAGACCCCACAAGCAGTGGTCAACTAAGCCTGTGCACCACAACTACCGAGCCCGTGCACCCCAGAGCCATACCCCACAACAAGAGAAACCGCTGCCACGAGAAGCCCACGCGCCACAACTGGAGAGCAGGCCGCATTCACCACAACCAGAGAAAGCCTGCATGCAGCCGCGAAGACCCAGTGCAGCCAAAAAAGGAAAGGGGAAAAAAAAGAAACTAGGTGGATGGCTTTGGGATAAGGATGGTGAAACAGAAGGACCTGAGCTTACCTCTTCCCATGAAAACACCAGAGTCACAACTAACTGCCAATGATTGACAAAAAATGACCGAAAACTACCAAAAAAGATATTCCACTTCCACAGAAAATAGTAGAATGAAGAATAGTTAGGGGACCAGTTCCAAGAGGGAAATGACCATAAGAGGGAGAGAGCCGAGCGGCCTGAAGCTGCATAAACACAGGCTCTGGGTGACTTTGTCTACTAGCGATGACCTTGTTTGTCAGTTTGTCTAATTTAAGATGATGCTCCAAAGGCCTTAGTGATGCAGGAGGATGATGGCATGGAAAGGGCCCATCTATTTTTAAAAGGAATTCTTAGCAATCATTGAAAATGGAATCAGCTGAAATAATGAGATACCACAGAACATCCTGACACTGGAACATTATTCAGCACTAAAAAGAGCTGTCAAGCCATGAAAAAACATGGGCGATCCTTAAACGCATACTGCCAAGTGTAAAAAGCTAATCTGGAAAAGTTACATAGTATATGACATTCTGGAAAAGATAAAATGATAGAGACAATAAATACATAAGTGGTTACCAGGCATTAGAAGCGAGGAAGGGACAAACAGAGCACAGAGGATTTTTAGGGCAGTGGAACGATTCTGTAGGATACTACAAGGGGGATACACAAGTGTTTATTCTACAGCAAAGGCCTAGTGGAGTTCTGCCACATAATTTTAGAACAAATGCCATGTATCACTATTTTATTAACTACAGAAGTTCTGTCCCTTTGATTATTCTGCACTGACTGACCAACCTGATATATGTTTTACATCTTTAATATTAAAAAGACTTTTAAGCTCATTTGCTTAACACAATCTTTAAGGACCAAATTAAGTTTTTAGAATGCATGGAACTGATTATCAACTTCAACAAAGCCTGAACTGTAGAAAACCTTTGCCATTCAGTGTGATATTTTTGGATGTTTTTACTTGAACACTGCAACAGAAATGACCACAAAACAATGCTTGTGTATATTAAAACCTGATAAACTTTTCAAACTACATTTATCATTAGTCTTCAGCCATAGCAAATTGCAAACAGACCAAGTACGCTTTTGGTAAGACATGAATTTGCTGCCACCAAGAAATTATAGCAAAATGAGAAATCACTTGTCTTTTCTCCCCTGTGCTTTAAACAAGTGTAAAATAGCTTAAATTACACTTACTGAGCAAACAGATAAAACCAGTTCAAGGCATCTAACAGCACCACTAAGCAAGGGAAAATATTTATCACTGCAATTAAGCAATGCCACTAATATTTTTATCTTTAATCTTTGTTAACATTATCACTAAGGATAAAAAGGAAACCTTGGACTACTCCATTGAGACTCTGGAGAATGGGACCACAATTCCAGACTGGGTGATACCCTTACAATTGCAGCTATTTCTTTTCTATAGTTTTGATATTGCTGTTCTGTCCCCACCATCCCCTCAAGCTCCCTTGTTTAGCCATAAAATACATGGAACCTAGTAAAATAAAAACAGGTGAAAGTATCTCAGTATTCTCAATGTGAAAGAACACCAGAAGTTCAGATGTTCTGTTGTGTTGGGCTGAGTAGCAATAAAACAGACAGGCTAGAATAAAATAAATAAAACAGGCTAGAAGTTGTCTGTTATAGCTATTAAGAACTTTACAAGGTAAAATCTTATTATAGGACTTCACAGCCTGTCTCTATGGGAACTGAAAAATATCAACACATGACTTTGAAATATAGTGTTCCTCTCACTGAACACAACAAACCACACTGGAGTTGGAAGAAATCTTTTATGGCTAAATTGTTATTTATAGTCCAAACTTACTCTCATGGTTCCTAAATTAGGGTTAGTTTTAATTTACATGTCTTCTACTCATCTGTGCTCATAAGAAAACTATAATACCTAACACAGGGTGATACAGACCCAGGCACAGAGAGACGAATAAAGCAGGATGGAGCATTCAGAAATGAGCTCATCTGTGTGTGTAATACGTAGTATTTCAAGTCAAAGGGAAAAGGATGGTTGATTCAATTGCATGTCAATATACATATATTTAAGAAAAAATTAGTTCAATCTCTCCCTCATCCCCTGTAATAAAATATATTTCAAAGGATTTTATATTGGAGTTCCTGGTGGTTAAGCATCGCCTTGCCAATGCAGGGGACATGGTTTCAATTGCAGCTCCTAGAAGATTCTACATGCTGTGGGTCACCAAGCCTGTGCCCCGCAACTACTGAACCCATGTGCTGCAAATACTGAAGCTCACTTGCCCCAGAGCCCATGCTTTGCAACAAGAGAAGCCAATGTAATGAGAAGCCTGCACACTGTAGGTTGATCTGCTACAGGAGACCACTCCCTTAGGATTGGAAGTGGTGACTTTTAGCTAATGCACAAAAACCACACAGAATCTAGGAAAATGAATAAACAGAGGAATATGTTCCAAACAAAAGAGAAAGAATTCAAGAAACAAACCTTAATGAAAAGAGATAAGTGACTTACCTGATAAAGAGCTCAAAATAATGGTCAAAAAGATGCTCACCAAGCTCAGAAGAATAATGCATGTACAGAGTGAAAATTTCAACAAAGAGGTAGAAAAATATAAGAAAGTACTGAACAGAAATCATGATGCTAAAAAATACAATAATTACGCTGAAGTTTTTAATTGAGGGATTCAACAGCAGAAAAGATGAAGTAGAACAAAGATCAGGGATTTCCCTGGTGGTCTAAGGGAAAGACCTCAGAAAAGTGGAAAGTGGCTAAGACACCACATTCCAACGCAGGAGATCTGGGTTCAATCCCTGGCCAGGGAACTAGATCCCACATGCTGCAATGAATAGTCTGCATGCCTCAACTAAAGATTCTGCACACTGCAAAGAAGACTGAAGATCCTTCATGAAGCAACTAAGACCTAGTGTGGCCAAAAAATCAACTATTAAAAAAAAAAGAAAAATGAAACATGAGCAAACTCAAAGACAGGACAGTGGAAATCACTCAACTGGAATAGAAAAAGAAGGAAAAACAGAATTAGAAAGTGTAAAGATAGATTAAGGGACTTATGGAACAAGCAAGTACACCAATACTCAGATATAGGAGTCACAGAAGGAGAAGGGAGGGCAGAAAGCTTATTTGATGAAATAATGGTTAAAAATTTCCCTAAATTGGGTAAAGAAATAGGCATATAGATCTAAGAAGCCCAAAACATTCCAAAAAAGATTAATTCAACAAGACACACATGGAGACACATTATAATTAACAGGGTAAAAGTTAAAGACAAGGAGGAAGTTTTTAAAGAAACAAGAGAAAACCAACATTATACACAACAGAATCCCCACAAGACCATCAGCAAATCTTTCAACAGAAACTTTGCAAATTGAAGGGAGTAGCACTATATATGCTAAGTGCTGAAAGACAAAAAATTGCCAACCAAGAATACTCTACCCAGAAAAGCTTTTCTTCAGAATTTAAGGACAGAAAATGAGTTTTCCAAACAAGAAAAACTGAAGAAGTTCATGACCACTAGACTGATCATACCAAAAATAAGTTTTTAAAAGTAAAAGCAGGTTCTTTAAGCTAAAAAAAAAAGGTACTAATTAGTAACAGGAAAACATATGAAAGGATATAAATTTCAGTGGTAAAGATAAAAATCAATTCTAATGTTATTATGGTGGGTTATCACACATAAATCTAGCACAAAGCTTAAAAGATAAAAGTATTATAAAATAATACATAATTTGCTAAAGTATAACAAGATAAAAATGAAACTTGTGACATCTAAACAAGGGCGAGCATTTCAAAATGTACAGCTTCAGTATACATTCTAACTTAAGTCATTATTGGCTTAAACTAGGCCGCTATAAGACATTTTGCATAAGCTTCATATAACACAAAGCAAAAGCCTATAATAAATACACAGCAGATAAACAGTGAGGAATCTAAGCATACTATTAGAGAAAATCATTAAATCACAAAAGAAAAGAGTAACAGAAGAAAGGAACAAAGAACTTCCAAAACAGTGAAAGAATAATTACAAAATGGCAATAGTAAGTTCATACCTATCAATAATTACTAAGATGATGCTGTTAAAAGCGCTGTACTCAATACGCCAGCAAAATCGGAAAACTCAGCAGTAGCCACAGGAGAAGAGTCTTTAGAGTCCCTTGGACAGCAAGAGATCAAACCAGTCAATCCCAAAGGAAATCAACCCTGCATATTCACTGGAAGGACTGATGCTGAAGCTGAAGCTCCAATATTTTGGCCACCTGATGTCAAGAGCTGACTCACTGGAAAAGACCCTGATGCTGGGAAAGGTGGAGAAGAGACCCTGATGCTGAAGGCAGGAGGAGAAGGGGATGACAGAGGATGAAACGGTTGGATCGCCTCACTGACTCAATGGACATGAGTTTGAGCAAGCTCTGGGAGTTGGTGATGGACAGGGAAGCCTAGTGTGCTGCAGTCCATGGGGTCACAAAGAGTCAGACACAGCTGAGCAACTGAACTGAACTGAGACTAAATTCACCAATCAAAAGTGACAGAATGGCTGAATCAATAATAATAATAAAAACCTCAACTACACATGGCCTATAAGAGACTCACTTCACCTTTCAGGACACACACAGGAACCTGAAGGGATAGAAAAACATATTTCGTGTAAACAGAAACCAAAAGCAAGCCGGGGTTGCTGTTCTTACATTTTAACACAAGCTGTAATACGAAAGGTCACATAACGATAGAGTGGTCAGTGTGAACCCGAGCAGGACCAAGTGCCCAGTGGGTACAAGTCCTTTCTGTGCCCCATTTCTTATTTGTAGGAAAGAGACTTCATTTAGCCTCCTTGGCAGGTTCAAACAGTGGCTAATCAGAAAATGGAGGGAATACAGAAACATAGGAAGGGCAAGCAAGTAACCGTAGTGTAGGGCTGTGGCTCCTTCTCAAGGGAAATATACACACTCAATATGAATTCAGATTGTTTTCTGATGTGGACCATTTTTTAAGTCTCTATTGAGTTCGCTACAAATATTGTTTCTGTTTTAGCTTTTGGTTTTTGGTCTTGAGGCATGTGGGATCTTATCACCCTGACCAAGGATCCAACCTGCACCCTCTGCATTGGAGGCTGAAGTCTTACACCACTGGGCCACCAGGGAAGTTCCTGAATATGAACTCAGTATCTTTGAATTCTTACGCAGGAACGAAGATCCCCATCCAGGTGGAGGGTGGTAACTTCAAACACAATACAAAATTTGAAGAACACCACCCTATTACCTCCCCATCAACCAATCAGAAAAAAAGTCTGCACACAAGGGAAGATAATGAAAACTCTGATCTCTTTCCCAAATGATTAACTGTGATTAACTTCTCCTTTCTCCCTTTAGAATTTTCATGGTCAAGTAGAATCTTTGGAGTAGGCTCTTGCATATGAGTCGGCCTTCTCCCCAGGTTGTTGGTTTCCAGAATAAAGCAAACTCCCAATTAATACTTGTATTGGCTTTTGAGTAGCAAGCAGCCAAACCTGAGTTTGGTAACAAATTTGACCAAAGCATATAACATGCTTTGTTATATACAACCAACACAGGAACACCTAAATATATAAAGCAAATAACAATCCTGAAAGGATAAATAGACAGCAATACGATAATAGTTGCGGACTTCAATACCCCCACATTCAGCAACAGTTAGATCATTCAGACCAAAAAATCAATTAGAAAACACTGAACTGGAACTACATGTAAGACCAGATGGAATTACAGGACATTTTATACAATATTCCATCCAAAAGCAACAGAACACATTCTTCTCAAGTATACATGGAACAAAACCCAGGATAAATCATATGTCAGAAGATAAAAGAAATCTTAATAAACTGAAGGCTGAAATTATGTCAGGCATCTTTTCTGACCACAATGGCATGAAACTAGAAATCAATTACTAGAAGAAAGACAAATGAAAATGTAAATACAACATACAAAAACTCAACGGGATACAACCAAATAAGTTCTAAGATAAATATTGATAAATGCCCACATTAAGACACAAGAAAAAAATCCTAAACATCTTAACTTTATGCCTCAAGGAACTAGAAAAAGATGAAACTAAGCCTAAATTTTGTAGTAAGATGGAAATAATGAGATCAGAGCAATAATACATGAAATAAGACACTGAAAAGGCGATAGAAGAGATGAAATCAGGAGTTGGCTTTTTGAGAAGAAAACTGGAAGGCTTTAGCTAAACTCACCAAGAGAAAGAAAGGACTCAAAATCAGTAAGGGAGGAGGAAACATTAAAAGTGATACCACAGAACTACAAAAAAAGAAAGAGAGACTATGAACAATTATGCCAACATACTGGACAAGCTAGAAGAAATGGAAAGATTCCTAGACACATACATGATACCAAGACTCAATAATAAAGAAATAGAAAATCTCAACAGAATGATCACCAGTAATAAGATTGAATCAGTAAACAATAATCTCCCAACAAACAAAAGTACAAGACCACCAACTTCATTGAATTTCATCAAACATTTAAGAATTAACCAATCCTTCTTTCAAAAAAAAAAAAAAAAAAAACAAGAGGAGGGAACACTTTCAAAATGGTTTTATAAGGCCAGTTTTGCCCTGATATCAAAATGAGACAAGAACTTCCATGGAGGTCCAGTGGTCACAAACCTGCCTGCCAATGCAGGGGACTCTGGTCTGATCCCTGGTCTGGGAATATCCCACACGCTGCAGAGCAACTAAGTCTGTGCGCCACAACTGCTGAGCCCACGCGCCCTGGAGCCCGCGCGCCACAATATGAGAAACCGCAGCAATGAGAGCCTGCGCACGGCAGCTAGTCAGTAGCTCCCGCTCGCCGCAACTAGAGAAAAGCCTGAGCAGCAACAAAGATTCAGCACAGCCAAAAATAAATAACTAAATTTTTTTTTTTTTAAATAGTAATAAGGTTAAAGCTTGGGGAAAATAGCCCTGGAAGAGACAATATCCTTTAAAGCCTAAGGCTCTGAGGGGAATCCAACCACTGCTCAGCAAATTCCTAAAACCCGATTCATTAGGCCCTGCCAGTCCCCCTGCAACACCCGGACTCTCCCTGTTCAGAAGCCTAACGGGGAGTTACCGGTTTGTGCGAGACTTACAAGCAGTGAATGAGGCCGTCATTCCTACTCACCCAGTGGTGCCAAACCCTTAACGCCCTCCTCACCCGAGTGCCAGGGAGCGCCCAGTGTTTCTCTGTTTGGACTCAAAGATGCATTTTTCTGTATTCCCCTACATCCAAACCCTCAATACCTTTCCACCTTTGAAAGGAGGGACCCTGAAGCCCTGGAGGCTACCCAATATACATGGATGGTGCTTTCTCAGTTTCTGGGAGGGCCCCCACTTTTTGGAAAAGCATGCACATGAGAACTGAGGGAACTGAGCCTTGAGAAGGGAACTCTGTTCCAATATATTGATGATTCGGTGCTAAGCAATGAAACCAAACAAGATTCGTATTAAAACACTGTTGAGCCCTAAATTGTCTAGCAAAACCAAGGCTTAGGTCTCACAGCAATGGGTTCAATATATAGGATGTGTTTTCACCTGGGAAGGCGGGACGAGGCACCAGCCCTGGTCACAGATCGGAAAAACAGCAGTGAGTGCATTACCAGCTCCAACCACAAGGCGGCAACTCTGAGGCTTTCTCAGGATGGCTGGGTTCTGTCCCAGCGAGTGAAAGTGGCTCAGTTGTGTCTGACTCTTTGTGACCCCATGAATTGTAGACCACCAAGCTCCTCTGTGCATGGAATTTTCCAGGCAAGAATACTGGAGTGATTTGCCATTCCCTTCTCCAGGGGATCTTCCTGATCCAGGGATCAAACCTGCGCCTCCTGCATTGCAGGCAGATTCTTTACCATTGGAGCCACCAGGCAAGCCTGGATTCTGTCCTGTCTGGATTCCAAATTATAGCCTTAGAGCCAAAAGCCTACATGAGGCTCAAGGGAGGAGAAAAGGAACCCCTTCAATAGAATAAGGCCCACCAGCTTGTGGGGGCAGGGGGACTTTGAGACTCTAAAGCCTGAGCTGAGTAGACACCAGCACTGGGGCTTCCAAATTTGGACAAGCCCTTTACCTTCTATGCTCATGAGAGGTCAGGGATAGCCATAGGAGTCCTGACACAAAGCTGGGACCAGATTAGAGACCAGTGGTTTACTTTTCACAACTGAACTTACTTGCCCTGGGTTGGCCAAGCTGCCTGCGGGCCATAGCAACCACAGTCCTGTTGATTAGTGAGGCTTCCAAGCTCCCTTGGGGCAACACTTAGATGTGTTAACCCTTCATCAGGTACAATCTGTGCTGGACATCACTGGTTGACTGGAGGAAGGGTAACAAGATATCAGGCCCTCCTAATGGATGCCCCTGAAATTACTGTAAAGGTGTGCCAAACCCTGAACCCAGAATCTCTGCTTCTAGCAGTCAAGAGAGGAGACTTAGAGAATCAGTGTGTAGAGAGCCTAGAATAAACTCAGTCCAGCAGGTCTGATCTTCTACATGAGCCTCTTGACAGCCTTGAGGTCGATTGGTTTACTGATCGAAGCAGTTTTGTAGAAATGGGACCCAAAAGGCAGGGTATGGCACAGTCAGTCTAGATGAAGTCATAGAAATCAAGGCCCTGCCACCCTGGACATCAGTCCATAAGGCTGAACTGACCGCCTTCACAACAGTTTTGTAGTTAGGGAAGGAGAAGAAATTAAATATTTTACTGACTGTAAATGTGGGTTTCATGTGCTATATGCTCATGCTGCCATTTGGAAAGAGAAATGTTAATCACTAGAAATTCTGTCATAAAACATCAAGATTTGGTCCTGGCTCTTTTAGAAGCAGTGCAGCTCCTGACCCAGGCAGCAGTAATCCACTGTGGGGGCCGTCAGAGGGATGGATCCTTCGTGAGCCAAGCGCATGGCACAGTTGATCAAACTGCAAAACAGGCAGCTCGACTGCAGGAACCTGAACAAGTTACGACTCTAGTGATGGGCCGCCCCTGCACTCCCCAGCCTCCCCCAGTACTCCCCACAGGAACACAAACATGCTGAGAAATGGGACTCTGAGAAAGGAAGCGCAGGCTGGTGCAAGGAGGGGGATAAGGTTCTAATTCCTGAGGCCCAACGATGGAAACTCACTGAGAGCTTACATCCCATCCACTATGGGAGGGATGCCCTATGGGACTTAACACAAAAGGATTTTTCAGGGAAGGGGCTTAAAAGAACAGTAAAACAAGTAACACGTGCCCATGATTTATGGACCCATAATAACCCATGTGTGTGTGCATGCAGGCTCAGTCATGTCCAACTCTTTGTGAACCCCAAGGACTGCAACCTGCCAGGCTCTGTTCTGGGAATTTTCCAGGCAAGAATACTGGAATGGGTTGCCATGCCCTCCTCCAGGGGATCTTTCCAACTCAAGACCAAATCCACATCTCCCACATCTCTTGCATTGGCAGGCAGATTCTTTACCACGGAGCCACCTGGGAAGCTCTGTGATAACCCACAGATCTATCTAATCCCTCCTTCATTACTCAGGTCAGTTCAATGCCAAGGGCCATATCCAGAGAAAGACTGGCAGCTAGATTTCACTCAAATGCCCCCATGATCAGGATGTATTAATATCTTCTAGTGTTTGTCAATATTCTCATAGGATGGGGTGAGGTCTTCCCCACCTGACCTGAAAAGGTTATGGAAGTCTGTAAGTACCCCCTGGTTTTCTTTTTTTCAGATTTTTTAAAATGTGGACCATTTTTTTAAAGTCTTTATTGAATTTGATACAATACTGCTTCTGTTTTATGTTTTGGTTTTTTTGATCAGGGGGCACGTGGGATCTTAGTTCCTCAACCAGGGATTGAACCTGGATCCCCTGCATTGGAAGGCGAAGTCTTAACCACTGGACCACCAGGGAAGCCCCTGTAAGTCCCTTTTAAAAGAAAAATTCCTTGGTTTGGACTTCCAAAGTCCTTGCAGAGTGCTGGCAGGCCCTCTTTTATACCCAAAATCACACAGGGGCTCACAACAGCCCTAGCGACAGACTCCAAGCTACACACCTTGGGGCACCCCAGTCTTCAGTGAAGGCAGAGAAAATGAACCTCACTTTAAGGAAAACCTTAGCAAAAGCTCTGCTGAGAAACTCATGAACCCTGCACCAACTTGCTTCCTACTGCACTCTTCAGGGTCTGGGTAGCCCCCAGGAGTGGTCTGAGACTTAGCCCATTTGAAGTGACCTATGGGCAGCTTTTTCTTACTGATATTCTACCAGATGAGGATGTGAGCCAGGCCCTGAGAGAGATTATTAATCTAGGAACACCCCTTCCCAACAACACAAGAGATGACTCTGCACATGGACATCACCTGATGGTCAATACCAAAATCAGATGATTACATCCTTTGCAACCAAAGATGGAGAAGTTCTATATAGTCAGCACAAACAAGACCTGGAGCTGTCTCTGGCTCAGATTATCAGCTCCTTATAGCAAAATGCAGGCTTAAACTAAAGAAAGCCAGGAAAACCACTAGGCCAGTCAGGTACAACCTAAATCAAATCTCCTATGATTATACAGTGGAGGTGATGGATAGATTCAAGGGATTAGATCTGATAAACAGAGTGCCTGAAGAACTATGGACAGAGGTTCATAATATTGTGTAGGAGGCACTAGCAAAACCATCCCAAAGAAAAAGAAATGCAAGATGGCAAAGTGGTTGTCCAATGAGGCTTTACAAATAGCTGAGGAAAGAAGAGAAGGGAAAGGTATATTTAACTGACTGCAGAGTTCCAGAGAATAGCAAGAAGAGACAAGAAGACCTTCTTCAACGAGCAATGCAAAGAAATAGTGAACAACAACAGAAGGGGAAAGACTAGATCTCTCTTCAAGAAAACTGGAGATATCAAAGAACATTTCATGCAAAGATGGCACAATAAAGGACAGAAATGGTAAATACCTTATAGATGCAGAAGAGATCAAGAAGAGGTGGCAATAATACACAGAAGAACTGTACAAAAAAGCTCTTAATGACCATGATAACCACAGTGGTATTTTCACTTACCTAGAGCCAGACATCCTGGATTGTAAAGTCAAGTGGGCCTTCGGAAGCACTGCTGCCAAAAAAGCTAATGGCAGTGATGGAATTTCAGCAGAGCTATTTAAAATCCTAAGAGATGATGCTGTTAAAGTGCTGCACTCAATATGTCAGCAAATTTGGAAAACCCAGCAGTGGCCACAGGACTAGAAAAAGTCAACCTTTATCCTAATTCCCAAGAAGGGCAGTACTAAAGAATGTTCAAACTACTAGACAACTGCACTCACTTCTCAGGCTAGAAAGATTATGCTCAAAATCTTTCAAGTTAGGCTTCAGCAGTACTTGAATTGGGAACTTCCAGGAGTATAAGCTGGGTTTAGAAAAGGCAGAGGAACCAGAGATCAAATTGCCAACATTCACTGGATCATAGAGAAAGCAAAGGAATTCCAGAAAAACATCTACTTCTGCTTCATAGACCACGCTAAAACCTTTGATGGTGTGGATCATAACAAACTGTGGAGAACCCATAAAGTGATAAGAATACCAGACCATCTTACCTATCTCCAGAGAAACCCGTACGTGGGTCAAGAAGCAACAGTTAGAACTGGACGTGGAACAATGGACTGGCTCAAAATTGAGAAAGGAGTACCACAAGGCTGTATATTGTCACCCTGTTTATTTAACTTACATGCAGAGCACATCATGTGAAATGCTGGGCTGGATGAGTTACAAGCTGGAATTAAGGTTGTCAGGAGAAATATAAATAACCTCAGATATGCAGATGATACCAATCTAATAGCAGAAAGTGAAAAGGAACTAAAGAGTCTCTTGATGAGGGTGAAAGAAGAGAGTAAAAAAGTTGGCTTAAAATTCAATATTAAAAAACTAAGATCATGGCATCCGGGCCCCATCACTTCATGGCAAATAGGAGGGTAAAACGTAGAAGCAGTGACAGATTTCCTCTTCTTGGGCTCTAAAATCACTGCAGATGGTGACTGCAGCCATGAAATTAGAAGACGGTCGTTTCTTGGAAGGAAAGCTAAGACAAACCTAGACAGTGTATTAAAAGGCAAAGACATCATTTTGCCAACAAAGGCTCATAAGTCAAGGTTAGGGTCTTTCCAGTAATCATGTGCAGATGTGAGAGCTGGACCATAAAGAAAGCTAAGCACCAAAGAATTGATGCTTTCGAATTAGTGCTAGAGAAGACTCTTGGCAGTCCCTTGGACAGCAAGGAGATCAAACAAGTCAATCCTAAAGGAAATCAATCCTGAATATTCATTGGAAGGACTGATGCTGAAGCTAGAACTCCAATACTTTGGCCACATGCTGTGAAGAACCCACTCATTGGAAAAGACCCTGATGCTGGGAAAGATTGTGTTGGGCAGGAGAAGAGGGCATCAGATGATGAGATGGTTGGACGGCATCACTAACTCAATGTACATGAACTTGGACAAACTCTGGGAGATGGTGAGGGATAGGGAGGCCTGGTGGGCTGCAGTCCATGGGGTCACAAAGAGGCAAACACGACTTGGCAGCTGAACAACAACAGGACAAGTTCAGAAAGTAATCCAGGACCATGCCCACAAGGCATTGCCAGAGTCCACTGAAAATACAGAGAAAGGAGCCACTCCTTTGGAAATAAACCCTGGGGACAAACTTCTTAAAACCTGGAAAAAGGGGTCTCCTGAAGATCAGCCATTACCAAAATGGAAGGGCCCCTATAATGTAACTTCAACCATTCCCACTGCTGTTGAGTGGCAAGGGGTATCGAGTTGGGTACATTTGTCCAGACTAAAAGCTTTTACCTCCAGAAGCCCCGCAGGTCACAACAGAAGAACAATACACCTGTGAGCCAGTGGAAGACCTGATACCTGTTCAGAAGACAGGCACCATCCACATAGGTAAAATGATGTCGTGGGGGGGGGCTCCTATCTGAAGCTCTAACGGGACTTGGGACGTCTCTTGTTTCCTTGGCTGATGTGGTGCTTGACAATCATCTGGCCCTTGAGTACCTTTTGGCAGAGCAAGGTAGAGTTTGTGCGATAACTAATACTTCCTGCTGCGCTTGGATCAAGGCAACAGGACAGGTTAAAGTTGATGTTAAAGAAATACACACCCAGGCGAAGTGGGCTCATAATTTTGGCACAGGTGATGTCACTTTCCTTGTCTGGTCAACAGTTAAGGAAGCCCCAAATTAACTTGGTTCCTTTCCTTGCTAGGCCCTTAAATGGCTATTGTTGTTATTCTCCTTTACAGCCCTTGTTTTGTTTAACCTTTTAGTTAAGTTTGTGTCTTTTAGGCTCAGACAGTGTGAAGTGAGGCTCATGATGGCTCAAGGAATTCAGCCCAATCCAGTGGAAAATAGCCCAGATCCCTACCGGTCATTGGAACAGTCAGTGAGGGACTTCTGCACCTCTAGGGAAGGCTAGGGTCTGTGGCCCCTGTCCAGCAGAAAGAAGTTTCAGAAGAAGAGACCTTCGGCCCTTTAAGAAGGGGAGAATGAGACAGGCCTAGGACCTTTTGCTGCAATGCTTTCTCTGGGCATACCTCTCCTCGAGCAACAAAATACAGAGAAACTATATGGGACTAAAAATAACTGTGCAGGCATAGTTAGGGCAAGTTCTGGAAGAAAAAAAACATACAAAGAAACCAAGAAACCTGCCACTTCTCAAGAGCCTGGAGCAAAATCAGGGTACTGCACATGCCCCTATCCACACAATACCACCTAAGGGGTGGGCAAACCACCCCTCTGGCCCAATCCCTGGACACACCCCTACCCTCAGCCCATATAAATAATAAGCTCACTGCCCTCCCCCAGAGAGCCAGCGGGAAAGGGAACCCGATGTTTGTTCCTGCTCCCTTCGCTGCAGCAGGAGGCCCAGTAAAGGCCTACCTGAATTTCTTGTCTGGCCTCTAGTCAATTTCTATTGATTAAGGAGGTCAAGAACCCTAGTTAGTAACATAATTAGCTAAGAAAAAGAAATAAAAGGCATTCACATTTAAAAGGAGGAAGTAAAACTTCTCTACTTGCACATGACACAATATATTTTATACAGAAGACTAAAGACTGCACTAAAAAATTGTTAGAACTAATAGAAGAATTTAGTAAAGTTGCAGTTACAAAATCAATTTACAAAAATCTGTTGGGTTTCTGTACACTAACAAACTATCAGAAAGAAATCAAAGGGGGAAAAGATCCCATTTTAATTGCATCAAAATAATAAAATATCTAAAAATGAATTTAACAAAGGAGGTAAAGACCTGTACATGGAAAATATACAACACTGATAAAAGAAGAAGACACAAATAAATGTTCACGGATTGGAAGGATTAAACTGTGAAGATTTCCACGCTACCCAAAACAATCTCCAGATTCAATGAAATTCTTATCAGAATTCCAAAGGGATTTTTAATAGAAACAGAACAAATGATCCTACAATTTGTATAGAACCACAAAGACCTTCAGTAGCCACAGTAACCTCAAGAAGAACACAGCAGGAGGTACCATGCTTCCTGATTTCCAGCTATATCACTTACATTGTTATATATATTATCAGATAATATATATTTATCATATATAATAAATATATATTATATATAGTATTATAGCAATAAAAACAGTATGGTATTGGCATAAAAAAACATACACACAGATCAATGGAATAGAGAAAAGGGCCCAAACATAAACCCATGCATATGTAGTCAATTAATTAACAACAAAGGAACAAGAATACAGAAGAGGGGAAAGAAGAGTTTCTTCAATAAGTTATACTGAGAATACTGGACTGCCTCATGTGAAAGAATAAAACTGGATCACTCACTATTTTACATTAAACACAAATATCCACTCAAAATGGATTGAAGACTTATCAAAAGATTTGAAATCATAAAATCCTAGAAAGAAACATAGGAAGTAATCTCCTTGACATTGGTCTTGGCAATGATTCTTTTTTTTTGATTTGACACCAAAAACAAAAGAAAAATGAAAAATAAACAAGTGGAACCACATCACATTAAAAGTTTCTGCACAGCAAAGGAAATCGTCAACAAAATGAAAAGGCAGCCTATGGACTGGGGGAAAATGTCTGTTGTAGTGTTGGAGAAGACTCTTGAGAGTCCCTTGGACTGCAAGGAGATCCAACCAGTCCATTCTGAAGGAGATCAGCCCTGGGATTTCTTTGGAAGGAATGATGCTAAAGCTGAAACTCCAGTACTTTGGCCACCTCATGCGAAGAGTTGACTCATTGGAAAAGACTCTGATGCTGGGAGGGATTGGGGGCAGGAGGAGAAGAGGACAACAGAGGATGAGATGGCTGGATGGCATCACTGACTCTATGGACGTGAGTCTGGGTGAACTCCTGGAGTTGGTGATGGATAGGGAGGCCTGGCGTGCTGCAGTTCATGGGGTCGCAAGGAGTCGGACACGACTGAGTGACTGAACTGAACTGAACTGAAGGATATGTCTGATGGGGATTAATATCCAAAATATATAAAGAACTCATACAGCTCAACTGCAAAAAAACAAAACAAAAAAACAAACCCAAACAATCTGATTAAGCTACAGGCAGAGGATCTGAACATTTTCCTGAAGAAGACAACATACAGATGGCCAATAGATATGTGAAAAGGTTCTCAACATCAATAATCATTATGAAAATACAAGTCAAAACCACAATGAGATACCACCCACACCTATTAGAATGGTTATTATCAAAATGACAAGAGGGAACAAGTGTTGGCCAAACTTCAGAGAAAAGTGAACCCTTGTGCACTCTTGGTGGGAATGTTAACTGGTGCAGCCACTATGGAAAACTGTATGGAGATTCCTCAAAAAATAAAAAATACAGCTACTATGTGATCCACTTCTGGGTATTTATCCAAAAGAAACTAAATCACTACCTCCAAAATGTTATCTGTGTCTGCATGTGCATTATTATTCACAATAGCCAAGACAAAGAATATCTCAAGGGTCCATGGATGTATAAACATACAGAAAATGTGAAATACATATATATGTATATATATAAATAGATATTATTCAGCCATAAAAAAGGGAAATCTTGCCTTTTGTGACAACATGGATGAACCTTCAGGGCATTATGCTAAGGGAAATATGTCAGCCAGAAAAAAACAAATACTGTGTTATTTCATTCACATGTGGTATCTAAAAACACAAACTGAACTCATAGATACAGAGAACAGATTGGTGTTTACCTGAGGCAGGAGGTGAAGTGAAATGGCAGAAAGTGGTGAAAAGATGCAAACTTAACAATTATAAGGTAATAAGTCTTGGGATGTAATGTATAGTATAGTTACTATAGTTAATAATAGTGTATTACATATTTGAAAGTTGCTAGAAGAATAATCTTAAAAGCTCTCATCAAAAAAAATTGTAACCATGTGACATGATGCGTCAATGATAACTAAACTTGTGGTAGACATTTTGCAATACATACATATGTCAAATTATATTTCATACCATGGACTTATGCAACATTATATATCAAATATATCTCAGTAAAAAACTAGAAGAAAGAGTATTAGAATTTTAAGAGTATTAGTAAAAGTTCTAAGTGACTTTATATGGCCTTGGGATGGAAAGAGATTTTCTAAACATTACCTAAAGTGGGAAAATAATAGCACTGACATAAAATTTTACAATTTCTGTGTATAGACAACCATAACTAAATTTAAAAAGGAAATGACAAACTAGGGGAAAATACACATACGTGGCTGACCACCACCCTGCCCCAGTGAGAAAACAGGCTCAGGATACAACAGGAAAATGCCTCTCTAAGCTTTAGTCGCCCTCATGAATAACTGGGAATCATGACATGTATAGAATAGAATTCTATAACATGTATAGAATTCATGGCTGGTCCAACACAAGTTCCTAATGAAAATGATTTTATTAATGCATGTGTATGCATGTGTATGGTGTGGAAAAGGTCAGTTTTCATTCCAATGCCAAAGAATGCTCAAACTACCGTACAATTGCACTCATCTCACACGCTAGTAAAGTAATGCTCAAAATTCTCCAAGCCAGGCTTCATCAGTATGTGAACCGTGAACTTCCTGATGTTCAAGCTGGATTTAGAAAAGGCAGAGGAACCAGAGATCAAATTGCCTACATCCGCTGGGTCATCGAAAAAGCAAGAGAGTTCCAGAAAAACATCTATTTCTGCTTTATTGACTATGCCAAAGCCTTTGACTGTGTGATCACAATAAACTGTGGAAAATTCTGAAAGAGATGGGAATACCAGACCACCTGATCTTCCTCTTGAGAAATCTGTATGCAGGTCAGGAAGCAACAGTTAGAACTGGACATGGAACAACAGACTGGTTCCAAATAGGTAAAGGAGTTCGTCAAGGCTGTATATTGTCACCCTGTTTATTTAACTTATATGCAGAGTACATCATGAGAAACGCTGGACTGGAAGAAACACAAGTTGGAATCAAGATTGCTGGGAGAAATAACCTCAGATACACAGATGACACCACCCTTATGGCAGAAAGTGAAGAGGAACTCAAAAGCCGCTTGATGAAAGTGAAAGAGGAGAGTGAAAAAGTTGGTTTAAAGCTCAACATTCCGAAAACGAAGATCATGGCATCCGGTCCCACCACTTCATGGGAAATAGATGGGGAAACAGTGGAAACAGTGTCAGACTTTATTTTTCTGGGCTCCAAAATCACTACAGATGGTGACTGCAGCCATGAAATTAAAAGACGCTTACTCCTTTGAAGGAAAGTTATGACCAACCTAGACAGCATATCCAAAAGCAGAGACATTACTTTGCCAACAAAGGTTCGTCTAGTCAAGGTTATGGTTTTTCCAGTGGTCATGTATGGATGTGAGAGTTGGACTGTGAAGAAGGCTGAGCACTGAAGAATTGATACTTTTGAACTGTGGTGTTGGAGAAGACTCTTGAGAGTCCCTTGGACTGCAAGGAGATCCAACCAGTCCATTCTGAAGGAGATCAGCCCTGGGATTTCTTTGGAAGGAATGATGCTAAAGCTGAAACTCCAATACTTTGGCCACCTCATGCAAAGAGTTGACTCATTGGAAAAGACTCTGATGCTGGGAGGGATTGAGGGCAGGAGAAGGGGACGACAGAGGATGAGATGGCTGGATGGCATCACTGACTCGATGGACGTGAGTCTGAGTGAACTCTGGGAGTTGGTGATGGACAGGGAGGCCTGGCGTGCTGTGATTCATGGGGTCGCAAAGAGTCGGACACGACCGAGTGACTGATCTGATCTGATCTGATGGTGTGGATTTATATTTGTGTTTGTATGTGCACACACACATGTACAAATGCATTTACACAACCAAGGCATCTCCCATTTGGCCTAAAACTGATCATTCTGAAAACTGAAAGCCCTAAGAAATGCCTCAACCCAACTGGGACAGCTGGTCACCCTACCACAGGCATATAGAAAAAAGGGGATGGAAGAATATGCACAAAGATTTTCAAAGGACTAATTTCTGGGGAGGAAGTTTTATAGATAGTTTTTCTTCTCTTCGTTATGCTTAGTTGTACATTCTACTTTTTTCATAAATGTTTTATGATAAGGAAAAAACCACATTTATTCTAATTTGACATTTAAAAAATGGAATATAGCCTCTAGAACTATTCATAGCTATGGAATAATTTCCAAAATATAGACTGGGTCAAATATGAGCAGTGCTTATAATATGGGAAAATTTTCCAGCTCCAAGACATGACATGCTATCCATTTGCCAGAACCAAAGGAGTATTCCCTGTGCATGTTTTCTGTACTTTTATGTCTTTTCCATGACAATTAGCATGGAAAATACAATATAAATGTTTCAATTCAAGGCATGTTAAACAGTTATATTAGCATGCAATGCTCTTAGTGCTGTCAGTAAAAACTGGAGATTCTTCACATTTCTATCCCATTGAATGCACTGACATTTGTGATATCATCATTTCAAGACTGACTTATATGCTAAAGCTTTATCCATTAGTTATTAAAATTATGATTATGTGATGAACTTGATATTATAAGGATAGATTTTTTTCAATTCTTAAGTTGAGGGGGGTTATTTTTATTCAATTTCCTTAAAATTGGAACTGTTCCTAACATTAATACATATTTGGAATTGTCTCTCTCTTTTTTTATTTCTTGGTGGAGGAGACAGGTCCCAGAACTTTGAGGAGGGGGAAAAAATACTACAGGATATTTGCATTATTCTTTTAGTACCTGGGGGCTGCAAGTTGCATGGAATACAGATGTGGCTGCTGCTGTTGCTGCTGCTAAGTCGCTTCAGTCGTGTCCAGAGCATGACAAACCATAAGGCAACCTCTTCTTGTGACCAGAAAAAGCCTCACAATCCACAAAAGTTTCCCCAGTACCAATGGGATCGTCTTGCATTTCCTTATTTAATGCCAGCAAGCTGTTAATGGCTCAACTCAAGTCTCTCCAGTTATTGTATTTTTGAATACTTCCACGTGAGAACTAGAATGTCTGAGTTGTTAAAAGAAAAAAAAATTTTTTTTGGAACAGTGGAAGCACTCAAGACAGCCTCTGATTCCCTAACTGCTTCCTAGAACGAAACTCAAAATATAGGCACACACAGACAGAGACATACACACACCTGCTGCCAGGACCTCATGAAAACAGACCTAACCCAGTAACTCGGCCCTCTTCAGGAACCCAGGCTCTCTGATTTAAACAGCTCACCTACATTACTTGAATCCATTGAGCCATAATTCCAGTACATTTGAAATCCTGTCTTTGGAACCTAGCACCATTTTCAATCAGGCCCTTGTACTTAACTGCCTCAGCCCCCTCCTCGGAGAATTGTCTGCGCTTATCACTGCTGGCCTTCATTAGGGAGCCCAAATCACACACCTGGGATTACATTACTGCTGTATATCAACTCCTCAAGACAAACGGTCTCTTTGCCCAAGACAAAGGGCCTCTTTTCAGCAATTGCAGTTAATCAAAACCAAATTGAGCTGTGGGCTTTCCTGCTCTTCAAAACAAAACAAAAACAAAAGCCAGGCCAGACCAGAAATTACTCCTCTCTGTCGCTCCAAATGCATCTCCCATTCCTTCTTTCTCACTCCCTCCCCTTACCCCGGTACCCTCCATACACAAACCGAAAAAGAAGGCCATCAGGCAGACTTTCTGATGAATTCATGAAAACTTACTTTCTGTCTACTTTTATACTTTTTAGAGAAGCTCTACCAAATATATACGGAATACCCCTTCAAGAACATGCAACTCTGTGTCTTCACAGAACTGCATCAGAAATGAGGTCACCCAAGTCCTTGAAGATACACACAGGCTGACAGCAAGCTGAGCTCTATGAATGGCTGGGAGCAAGTCTAGAGGAAAGCAAGCAGCATGGCAACACTCAGCCTATAAAGTCTGCACACAAAGCAAAGTGCTGGGGCTCAGGCCAACTCAAGAACTCAAGACTGAGGAAACTGAGCTAATGGGCATGTTGACCTCTTGTTTAAAGGGCTGTCACAAAGGTAGCTTGTTAACCCACGAAGAGCCCACTTTCACACTCTCTGGTTTCTAAGTATGGGCAGTAGCATTCGTGTTCTTTTGGAGCACACGGTACACATAGCTTCTCTCCTTTCCAATCTGGTACCTGGTGGTAACCATTTCCTTTCTCCACAGGTGAGCAGCCACAGGCTGGCTCCTGTAAGGGCTCCTCCCCAACCTTCCTGCCTCTGTCTCCCCCTATTTTATCTCATGCCTAGAAATAAGAGTTAAATTTCCTTAACACATTTTTATTTGTTTGGGTCTTTGTTGCTGCACTCGGGTTTTCTCTCCAGTTGTGGCATGCACGGGCTATTCTCTAGCTGCAGTGCACGACTTCTCATTGCTGTGGCATCTCTTGGGGAGAGCCTGGGCTCTAGGGTGTGGAGTTCAGTAGTTGTAGCACGTGGGCTCAGTAGTTGTGGTTTACAAGCACAAAGGTCAGTAGTTGGGGGACACAGGCTTAGTTGCTCCACAGCAGGTGGGATCTTCCTGGACCAGGGATCAAACCAGTGTCCTTTGAATTGCAAGGCAGATTCTTAACCACTGGACAACCCGGGAAACTCCTTAATACATTTTTCTTTAACCTCTCCTGCCCCAGAATCGACTGCTGGCTCTACATTTATTAAACTTATTAAACTGTATGCATTGTTTTGATTTTACAAAACTGTTTATGGTTTAAAGGGCTGTTCATGTTTTGATTTTACAAAGCTGTTTATGGATTAGAGGGTTATTTATGTTTATGGATTAAAGGGCTACTATGCACTCCTTCCCCATCATGAAACCACCTTCATCTCCAATTACAAACAACAGCTCACTCTCCGTCTCATCCTCTATCAACCACAGCTCCCACAGGTCTGTCTTCAAGTCCAACTGGAGTGCATGGAGATGATGCATCAGCGCTATTGCATTCTGAGATACAGCAACAATAGCACTGACAGAAACCCATTTGCAACTCAGACTCGAAGCAGAAAGTGATTACCCTGCCTCCCTCCCCAAAGCTGTTTAAAACAACCCAGGGTATGATAGTTGGACAAAGAGAACCACAGTGTCCAAAGAGAATAAAGTCCACAAGGAGAACCCAAACAGGTTAATCCACATAGAGAAAAGAAAGAGAGATGTAATGTCAATTTAATGGGTCTAGCCAGCATTTGCAGAATCCAAGAAGACAAGCAAAATCTTCTCTTAAAAAAAAAAAAATCAATTCATGAAGATTCATCAGTTAGAGACTACATTGGGAGCAATGACATTAGATTGGTTATTTTCTGTGTTTAGGAACTTGGAAGCCAAAAAAAAAAAAAAAAAGTCACAGCATAGCAGGTGCAGATCAAATTGCTGGAGAAAGAAGATCCTACACAAGAGTCTTTAACCCACCTAGGTGACTGCTGCCACAGGGTCATGAATGAGGAACTAAAGTCTGTTACCATAACCCACCAGATGTTCCTTATAGCTCTGAGGGAGAGATTTGGAAAAATATATCACTGCTTCCCAGGTGGCACTAGTGATAAAGAACTCACATGCCAATGCAGGAGACGTAAGAAAAGCAGGTTTGATCCCTGGTTGGGGAGATTCCCTGGAAAAGGAAATGGCAACCCACTCCAGTATTCTTGCCTGAGAAATCCCATGGACATAGGAGCCTGGTGGGCTACAGTCCATAGGGTCACAAAGAGTTGGACACAACTAAAGTGACTTAGCACATACTCAGTTGTATACAGCTCTCATTTCTTAGCATGAGTTCAGCCATTATTAGTAAATCCTTCTGTTGGGTTTATAAGACACCTGCTCCCCTCCTAGAAGGGCTGGATAGATTCTTATGGGCTCTTCCCTAGAGGCCTCTGATTATTTAACTAGTACATTTCATTTAAAATCACAGATATTTCTCTGAGCCCACCCAATTTATGTCTCCCTCTGCATACAGCAGCTGCCTCCTAAGGAAGGAGATGCGGGTTCAATCCCTGGGTCAGGAAGATCCTCTGGAGAAGAAAATGGCAACCCACTCCAGTATTTTTGCCTGGGAAATCCTACAGAGGACAAAGGAGCCTGGTGGGCCACAGTCCATGGGGTTGCAAACAGTTGAACACAACTGAGTGACTAAACAGCCACTGTATATAGCACTAGTTATATATGTACCTGTATGTTTCTTTTTTAAAAAATTTATTTTGACCACATTGGGTCTTCACTGCTGCATGCGGGCTTTCTCCAGTCGCAGCGTGCAGGCTTCTCGTTGCTATGGCTTCTCTTGTTGTGCAGCACAGGCTCCAGGTGCTCGGGCTTCAGTAGTCCAGTGCGTGGACTCAGTAGTTGTGGCATGTGGGCACACTGCTCCACAGCATGTGGGATCTTCCTAGACCCAGGATTGAAACCATGTCTCCTGCATTGGCAGGTGAATTCTTTACCAATGAGCCAACGGGGAAGCCCTCTGCATATTTCTTAGTGTTTAAATATATTGATGTAATTTGGTCCCATATTCCAAGCAAAAAACTTTACCAGGTACTATGGGGACACAGTGTATACACAACACATTATTCTTACCCCAAAGGGCTAACCATCAAGTAAGATGAAAGACACAGTAAGTCAAGAGTTAAATAATGATGAAGCAATTAAACATTAGCTTGGTCCTGGTGTAGCTGCTATGGGAATCAGAGGAAGAAATCCCACTAGGACTGGGTGTTCTTCTGTGGTTTCTTTCCTACATGCAGGAAGTTGTAATAATTTTCTTACTAAGTCTTGCAGGACATTTTGGGTGTAGCCCCTTCACCTACACTCAAAAATGGAAGTTTAGGTGTTGGGCATGAGTTGTGATGCTCCATCCTCCAAACGTGGAGAGGGTGTCGGGGAGAAGGTCATTGACCTCTAGAGACCCAAGAACTAGCACATTTGCACACATGCATGCTAAGTCGCTTCAGTCGTGTCCGACTCTGTGCGACCCCATAGATGGCAGCCCACCAGGCTCCTCTGACCCTGGGATTCTCCAGGCAAGAACACTGGAGTGGGTTGCCATTTCCTTCTCCAATGCATGCATGCATGCTAAGTCATTTCAGTCATGTCTGACTCTGTGTGACCCTATGGACAGCAGCCCACCAGGCTCCTCCATCCACAGGACTCTCTAGGCAAGAATACTGGAGTGGGTGGCCATTGAGAGGAATTTAAATCAGAACCCTGTAGAATCTCAATCCCCAACCTTTTTTGCATCAGAGGCTGGTTTCATAGAAGACATTTTTCCCACAGATGGGGTAGGGGAATGGTTTTGGGATGATTCAAGTGCATTATATGTTCCATGCACTTTTACTTCTATTATTACTACATCAGCTCCACCTCAGATCATTAGGCATTGGATCTGGAGGTTAGGAACCCCTGCTGTAGAACATCCAATCAGAAATTCCATCCAAAGAGGCTAGAAGTAGAGAAAGAGAAGAGATGGAGAGAAAATATAGGTATGAGGGTGGCCACTGGCTAGAATGCAAAGAAGCCAGGATAAGTGAAACCAGAGGATAGGCACAGAGTTTAGGAACATTCCCCATGTCAAAGACAACAGCTGCAGTAGCTTTTATTGAAAAGAATTGCACCTACGAGTTTTAGTGGGCTGAGTCATCAAAGGGTTCACTGAATGTAGACATCGCCTCCCACCAGGTGTGACCCTTTCCCATCAAGAAGGAGGGATGCACTCTTCCCAGGGTCAACCCTAATGCATCCTAGCACATTTCTAAGGTGAAAGAGGAGTTCCCATGCCTATGTCTCTGACTGATTTTAGTGCCATTGGATGCTCAGAACCTCTTCCAGCACACACTCAGGGATCTCAAGTGGAGAAGGGAGTCTGGGTCTTAGTGATCTAGATGAACATTAACAGAATGCATGGAGGTCTGAAGACCTTGAAGACAGCATCTCCTGTTACTCTGGAGACCCAGAAGTTGCGGTCTTCTAGCAGCTGGCTCGAGCAGAATTACATTGTGTCTGGAGGCCAGCCCAGACTCACAAATCCCCCCAGAGTCTAGCATTAGTTCTAAAACTCCTTATATGTATATGCTGACAGCTTCCTTAATACTGACCAGCTGTTAGGGTAACAGTAGTGCCAGGGATGACAAAGGACCAGCAGAAGTGGAACACTGATGGATACCAAAGGGAGGATTCTGGCCAGTGAGACATGGTGAGTCATTACAACTGAATTCTGTTGTGAATACAAAGAGCCCATGTCTTTTTCAGCAAGAGGTGCTACTCTGGAGTTCTCACTTGCATATTAACTGATGCAAGCCATGTGGCTGATGGTCTGTGTAGAGTGGGCAGATGGAACCAGAAGGTCTAGGACAGTCAGCTGTTTGGTCTGACCACAGAATCACCTGGGATATTAACACTACAGATGCTTGGGACCCATCCTTGACCTACGGAATCAGAATATTCAGGGGTAGAGCCTTGGCGCACATGCATTTTCAAACTCCACAAGTGATTCTCAGGCATAGCTTGGGTGGAGAACTACTATTCTTGAACAGTGCTCTACAAAATTAGGGTACAAAATGAGGACTGAATTCTGGTATTATGCAGTCAGCTAAACTGTGGAGATATATGGGGCCAGGAAATCCATGATCAAATGTGGTAGGTAGCAGAAGATCTTAACAAAAAGGGTGACAGCTGTTGATCCAGTGGTGAGTAGATAAATATACCTTCACCATGTGGCTAGAAGGCAAGTATTGGATTAGCCAAAAAGCTCATTTGGCTTATTTCATGACTGTTACAGAAGAACCCAAAGGAACTTTTTGGCCAACCCAATACTTAATTCTGTGTGAGATTATCTCCCTTTAGGTGGTACCAGGGAAAGAATAATACATTTTAGTCTGTGCTCAGTGCTTCCCCAAGAATATTATTTCAATTATCTTTCTTGGAAGAGAAGAGAAAGTTACAGTGGACATGGTTAAAATTAGGTATCAGTAATTTTTTGAAATATATCATTAAGTATAAAGAACCTTCTTCTGGTCATCTTGAGCTAGCCAGATACATCTTTTATCCCTAAGTATTTAATTCCCTAAGTTAAATAAGGTGGTACCAACAAGATTTGAATCACTGCTCTTCTGAATGGATTTGACTGAGTAAATAAGTCCATGGCTTATACATACTTGCCATCAGAACAAGAACCAACAGTGGAAACAAAGCTTAACTCTGATAATAATGGGAGGAGAGGGGAAGGAGGAGAAGCAGAACAGCTCTAAGAAATTAAAGCTCTTTGACAAGGGAGATGACTGCAGGGAGGATTAGCTGAGAGTCACCTTCTTCTGAAGAATATCCCCATAGGAAAGAAAAGGAAAAAATGTAATCTCAGCACCCAGTCATGCCAAGGTACGAGGAGATTATTAACCTTTGCCAGCCACCTACATGCCCACCCATGAAAACATCCTCCTTGTGAGCTCTGGTAGAAGAAGAGCTCATTGACAGTTTATTGTTGCCACCACATCCTTCTTTGTCAGTAGGTCACACTGCATTTCAAAGTTCCTGATGTTGACTGCTCAATTTGATGAAGACAAGAACAGGTTCCAATGGTTCAGATTCTAAACAACTCAGTCAATCAATCCATGGATTGTCCATGAGTTGGCAGCATAATATAATGTCATGACAGATAGAAGGCCACTCAAAAAGGTGGATCACATTTTATGTTTTGAATGGGATCAGGGGTCAGCTGGGGTACTGCCATTGCACCAGCAGAGGACATGGGCTCAGCCTCCCTAGGTGGCTGTGTAGAACAATCCTTCATCCATATTTTCTTTTTCTTTTGCACCCTCCAAATTCCATGACTGCCTCTTCATTTCAGGCAGGGGCCATGATACATAAGCCATCACTGAGAGTTATCTCATCACAAAGTTTTGGGGCTAAAAGGACTCCCTGTGAGGACACTTAGTCAACAGATATTTGGGCTACCAAGTATATCAGAGTTCCCTGGAGAACAGAACCACTAGGATATACTGCGTGTGTGTAGATAGCGTGTACACAGGAGAGTGAGAGCAGTGTAGTGAGATGGAAAGAGATGTATTTTAAGGAATTGGCTCACACAATTATGGAGGTTAGCAAGACCAAAATCTGAAGGGTGGGCTCGCAGGCTGGAGACTCAAGAAAAAAATCAGTGTTGCAGTTGAAGTCCAAAAGCTGTCTGCTGGCAGAATTCCCTCTTACATGGGGGAAGTCAATCTTTCATTCTATTCAGGCCTTCATCTGATTAGATAAGGCCCACCCACATGAGGGAGGGCAATCTGTTTTACTCAAAGTCCACCCATTTAAATGTTAATCTCATGCATAAACACTCTCACAGACACACCCAGGTTAATGTTTGACCAAATATCTGGGCACTACAGTCCAGCTAAATGGACACATAAAATGAACCATCACAGTGCCAAATGGGTACACTAATCAGCCTAGAAGACCATCACTCCTCAAGCATCAGAGAGTATCAGGTGCCAGAAGTCAGTAGCAGGGGTGTCCTTCCCCAGGTTGTAGGGTGGTGGCTAAAAGAACTAGGTATAGATAGACCCCAAATCCTTAAAACACCACCTGGCCAGAATGGGAGTCATTCTCTCTGAAAGTCACAGTGTTAGAAAGAATGAGAGAGACTAACACTGCCATCTGAATAGACTCCTTATTTCTAGCACACATTAGCACAGGGTTCTGAATAAGGATGGAGAGATGTGTCATCTTCCCAATGAGTTGGAGCAAAGCATCATCTCTATTAGAGTGAGGCCAAGAGTGGACTCTCGCATACTTCAAACTCCACTCTGCTGGAATACTGGCTTTTCAATGCTTTGAGGGCTATATCCCAGGCTTTTGTTTACCATTTGTTTTCCCAGAAGTCAAATTAAAATCTCTCTGGAAAAACTCTTAAGAGTAACACTGTGGATCATGTCCACCTTTATGAGTTTCACAGGACTACACATGAATAGGAGAGTCTATCCTGTAGAAGATTTTGGTAGAAGAAGACTATTGTGTCTCAATCCAGGGCAGTTAAGGTCACCACTGTCTCTCTACTGAAAAGTGACCCATCCAAAGCCAGTAACAAGCTTCCCAGGTGGTGCTAGTGGTAAAAAATCTGCTTGCCAATGCAGGAGACATAAGAGACGCAGGTTCAATCCCTGGGTCAGGAAGATCCCCTTGAGGAGCTAATGGCAACCCACTCCAGTATTCTTGCCTGGAGAATCCCATGGACAGAGGAGTCTGGCAGGCTACAGTCCATGGGGTTGCAAAGAGTCAGAAACGACCGAAGCAACTTAGCACGCATGCACAAAGCCAGTAAAACCAACAGGAGAGCAGAGAACCCATTATCGCTGCTGCTGGTGAGCCACCATGAGGGGTCTTGTCATACCCTGCAGATTTGGAAGTTCTGAGTTCCAAGTTTGCTTGCACTGACAAACCCAACCAGTGATCTAAAGAACTTACATGATGTGAAGTAAATCAGACCAAGCCTAAGAGAAGTGAGTTGAAGAACAATATAACCGATCCCCCATCTCGCTACCCAGCAGGCTGTAGACCCCTGAGACCAGGGTCTTGGTTTTGTTCTCTGTGGTATCCCCAGAATCTGGCACATAACAACCTCTGCTCAGGAAACTTTTGTAGACTGACTGATTGCTAATTAAATCAAGTCCAAAGCAATCTTTTTGTAAGCATGAACACGTATCATCACAGTGGTCAAAAAGGAGTGGGATTTTTTTTTGTAGGAAAATTGGAATGATCTCAGAGTGATAAATTTTTGAAATGAATTCATTTATAAAATGGCCACTGTCTCTGCCTGTCTAATTGGCCCTCTGTAAAATGAGACTGGGGAATGGCATATTTACTTAGCACCCATACCACACTTGGGGGCACATGTGATAGTTAAAATTTGGCAGGGTAGTGACACCTAAATTACTCATTCATAACAACCCTTTTCCTTCCTAGCAGAGAGACAGCATCCTAGAGGATTCTACCAGGCTGTTTAATCTGTCTGGATTTTTAACTTGTTGGTGGCAGAGACTGCATCTTATCCCCAAACCTACCCCACTGCTTGACATCTAGAGAGTCGATGCTCAGATGATGACCATCAAATGCTTATATTTTTAACGTTTTTTTGCCCAGTAAGGAGACTGGAGCATGGGGGAATTTCAGGAAGCCTGTGATAATAGAAAGTTGGTAATGTGCACAAAGCTGATAATGAGGGAATATCAGAAAGAATTAAAAGGATTAACAGGATATTGACAAGGATATGTAAGGATGGGCATGATAAAGGACAGAAATGGTAAGGACCTAACAGAAGCAGAAGAGATCAAGAAGAGGTGGCAAGAATACACAGAAGAACTGTACAAAAAAGGTCTTAATGACCTCGATAACCACAATGGTATGCTCACTCACCTAGAGTCAGACATACTGGAGTGTGAAGTCAAGTGGGCCTTAGGAAGCATTACTACAAACAAAGCCAGTGGAAGTGATGCAATTCCATCTGAGCTATTTCAAATCCTAAAAGATGATGCTGTCAAAGTATTGCACTTAATATTTCAGCAAATTTAGAAAACTCAGTAGTGGACACAGGACTGGAAAGGTCAGTTTTTATTCCAACCCCAAGGAAGGGAAAGTGTTAGCTGCTCAGTCGTGTCCAACTCTTTACGAACCCGTGGAATGTCCACGGAATTCTCCAGGTAAGAATACTGGAGTGGGTTGCCCTTTGCTCCTGACCTAGTGATCGAACCCACGTCTCTTTCATCTCCTGCATTGGCAGGCATATTCTTTACTGCTGTGCTACTTTACTGCTTTGGAAGCCCTGGCCCCAAAGAAGGGCGATGCCAAAGAATGTTCAAACTACCATACAACTGTGCTTATTTCACATGATAGCAGGATAATGTTCAAAATCCTTCCAGCTAGGCCTCAGCAGTACATGAACAGATAACTTTCAGATATGCAAGTTGGATTTAGAAAGGGCAGAGGAACCAGAGATCAAATTGCCAACATCCATTGGATCACAGAACAAGCAAGGAAATTCCAAAAAAAATCTATTTCTACTTTATGGACTATGCTAAAGCCTTTGACTGTGTGGATCACAGAAAACTGTGAACAGTTCTTAAAGAGATGGGAATACCAGGCCATCTTACCTGCCTCCTGAGAAATCTGTATGCAGGTCAAGAAGCAGAAGTTAGAACAATGGACTGGTTCAAAATTGGGAAAGGAATACGTCAAGGCTGTATATCGTCACCTTACTTAATTTAACTTATATACAGAGTAAAAAGTGTGAAAGTCACTCAGTCGTGTTCGACTCTTTGCAACCCCGTGGACTATACAGTCCATGGAATTCTCCAGGCCAGAATACTGGAGTGGGTAGCTGTTTCTTCCTCCATGGGATCTTCCCAACCCAGGGATCAAAACCAGGTCTCCCACATTGCAGGAGGATTCTTTATCAGCTGAGCCACCAGGGAAGCCCTATGTGCAGAGTACATCATGCAAAATTCTGGGCTTGATGAAACACAACCTGGAATCAAAACTACTGGGAGAAATATCAGCAACCTCAGATATGCAGATGATATCACTCCAATGGCAGAAGGCAAAGAGTAACTAAAGAGCCTCTTGATGAAGGTGAAAGAGGAAAGTGAAAAAGCTGGCCTGAAGCTCAATATTCCAAAAACAAAGATCATGGTATCCAGTCCCATCACTTCATGGCAAACAGATGTGGGAAAAATGGAAACAGTGACAGACATTTTTAGGCTCCAAGATCACTGTGGATGGTGACTGAAGACATGTAATTAAAAGATGCTCGCTCCTTGGAAGAAAAGCTATGACAAACCTAGACAGTGTACTAAAAGAGCTTAGACATCACTTTGCCAACAAAGGTGTGTATAGTCAAAGCTATGATTTTTCCCAGTAGTCATGTATGGATATGAGAGTTGGACTGTAAGGAAAACTGAGCAGCTAAGAACTGATGCTTTCAAATTGTGCTGCTGGAGAAGACCCTTGAGATTCCCTTGGAGTGGAAGGAGATCAAACTAGTCAATCCTAAAGGAAATCAACCCTGAATAATCATTGGAAGGACTGATGCTGAAGTTGAAGCTCCAATACTTTGGTCACCTGAGGCAAAGAGCAGGCTCATTGGAAAAGACCGTGATGCTGGGAAAGATTAAAGGCAAAAGGAGAAGGGGGCAGCAGAGGATGAAATGGTTGGATAGCATCACTAACACAATGGACATGAGTTTGCAGAAACTCCAGGATTTAGGGAAGTACAGGGAAGCCTGGCATGCTGCAGTCCATGGGGTCACACAGAGTTGGCCACACAACTTAGCGACTGAACGACAACAGGATATTGACAAATAGAGCAACACCCAAGGAGAATAACTAGAACATTAAGGAGGTGCCAGTGGTTCCCTGGCAGTCCAGTGGTTAGGACTCTGAATTTTCACTGCTGAGGGCCCAGGTTTGATCTCTACTTGACAAACAAAGATCCCACAACCCACATGGCAAAATAAACAAGCTAATGCATCTCACAACTCAAACAATTCCACAAGGACTTTGTCTTGAGGCAATTCTCATAGTTTGGGATATGAAAAAGTACTTTATAGACATTTCTCATTAAAAAAACCAAACATGTAAAGATAGGTAACCAGGCCATGAATAAGTACTTATACTACCAGGATGTTGAATAGATTCTGATTTATATGAAAGGATATAGAGTAAGAGGTTAGGTCTTACGGAGCTTCAAAGAACATGGAAGGTAGAGTTCCCAGTTTTAAAGAGCTTACATATTATACTTTTTCTTTTTTTTGCCTGTTGAGGCACTTTATTTGCACAGATGTTTTACATCCTTAGCAAAAGAATCACAGGATTTTCCCCCCTGTGTGTTTTTGTGTTGCTTCTTCATGGTCCATGATGCAAGCCAAGGCTGTCAGTACAATGAAACCAGACTGATACGACAGGATCAGGTCATTCTGCCCTTTTTCTAGATCTCTGAGATGCACATCAAATCTGGGGCTGATGCACATAAAATTTGGGCACGCCACACTTGCTTCACCTGCCTGTAAGGTTCCCAGCAGTTTTCACAACTCTGTGATCATCAGTGATTTCACACTCGCCAAGGCAACCATGCTTCACCATCAATAACTAGAAACCAGATGATGACAGGACAGCCTAATAAGAACCTGGGGTTTGCCTCTCTTGCTGGCACTGTTGATACTGTTGAGAGCATCAGCCAGACCTTCCTGCGCACCATGATGGCCATATGGAAAGATGGCGGAAAGCTACGCTTTTTCCTTAACAATAACCTGGACCAAGTGTTATAGCAAGAAATAAAAATAATCAGGGATTATTATCTGCTCAGATAACTGATATGTATAATTATATATATAATCTTTAAATATCTAAAATATCATGTTATATACAAATATATATTACAAACATTATTCTCTTTCATAAATCAAGTCATAGGTTAAAACCCCACAGGTAAACAACAAGGTCCTACAATATAGCACAGGGAACTATATTCAATATCTGGTGATAAACCATATGGAAAAGAACATGAAAAAGAATGTGTGTGTGTATATATATATATATATATATATAACTGAACCACTTCTCTGTGCAGCAGAAATGAACACAACACTGTAAATCAATACTTGAATAAAATAAATTTTTAAAATAAAAATTCAAACTTAAATCAACCTTGAATATTTACTGGAAGGGCTGAAGCTGAAGCTCCAATACTTTGGCCACCTGAGGCAAAGAGCCGACTCATTGGAAAAGACCCTGATGCTGGGAGGGACTGGGGGCAAGAGGAGAAGGGAACAACAGAGGATAATATGGTTGGATGGCATCACTGACTCAATGGATGCGAGTTTGAGCAAGCTCTGGGAGATGGTGAAGGACAGGGAAGCCTGGCATTCTGCAGTCCATGGAGTTGCAAAGAGTTGGACATGACTGAGTGACTGAACAACAACAAAACCCCACAAATATACTATCATCTTATAATAGGAATGGAGGGATTTACTACTTTCAAATGAGTAAGCCTTAAAGTTTTCATCATGTTGAATGCTGCCGAAAAATCTCCAGCTCCTCTCAGAACCCACTCATCCCATTATAACTATAAAGTGGACCCATTATTAATGACTGTATTTTCATTCTTGCAGGGCAATGAATCTCAACGATTGAGGTGCATGAATACTTCAAGGAGCTCATGAAAAGTGTGGACTTTTCTCCCAAGAAAAATGCTTTATATTTTACTTCATTGTAGATGATTTTTGTTTGCAAAGATCCACTACTTCAAAGGTGTATAGCTGTGTTTTTCATGTAAAAATTAATGTATGCTGCTGCTACTGCTAAGTCGCTTCAGTCATGTCAGACTCTGTGCGACCCCATAGATGGCAGCCCACCAGGCTCCCCCATCCCTGGGATTCGCCAGGCAAGAATACTGGAGTAGGTTGCCATTTCCTTCTCCACTACCTGAAAGTGAAAAGTGAAAGTGAAGTCGTTCAGTTGTGTCCGACTCTTAGCAACCCCATGGACTGCAGCCTACCAGGCTCCTCCATCCATGGGATTTTCCAGGCAAGAGTACTGGAGTGGGGTGCCATTGCCTTCTCCAATTAATGCATACTTCCTGAAATAAGGAATAAGTGCGTCCTTGGTAGCTCAGATGGTAAAGCATCTGCCCGCAGTGCGGGAGACCGGGTTCGATCCCTGGGTTGGGAAGATGCCCTGGAGAAGGAAATGGCAACCCACTCCAGTACTCTTGCCTGGAAAATTCCATAGACTGAAGAGCCTGGTAGGCTACAGTCCATGGGTTCGCAAAGAGCCAGACACGACTGAACGACTTCACTTTCACTTTCACAAAATAAAAATTGAACTAAACTAAAATTCACAAATAATAAAGAAAATCTTACCTCTGCTCATGTTTCAGCAAACAGCTGAACTTTGTTTGGCCTTGAATAAGAAGATGAAATTATAACGAGGTCCTGGTTACAGTGATGTTCATGTCGAGGTAATGTTTGACATCTACTCAATTTTGACTTTTCTTTCTGATGGCCGTAATGGAAGAAAATCCCAATACACAAAAATCTGATGAGGTGTTCAAAGTCAGAGTTCCATAGTTCATTTTGAGAAAGGCCTGGGACCTGGGATCCTTTACTGCTGTGCTGCAATGCTTGTACCTGGACAAACATCTCCTCAAGCAACAAAATGCTAAGAAACCATAAGGGACTAAAAATAACTATGTGTATGCACAGCTGGGGCAAATTCTGGACAAAAGATACACAGAGACAAAAAAAAAAACCCAACTGCTAGACTGCGCATGCCCCCTTCACACAATAGCACCAAAGCGGTGGGCAAATCACCAAAATCACCCCTCCAGCCTGACCTCTGGACACACTGCTACCCTCACCTCATGTAAGAAATCAGCTCACCTCTCCTTGGGGAGTGAGCAAAGGAACTTGTTTTTTGTTCTGCCTCCCCCACTGCTGCAGCAGGGACCCCAATAAAGCCTTGCCTGAATTTTTTGTCTGGCCTTTTCTATTGATAAAGGAGGCAAGAATCCTGGTCAGTAACAACCGTGTTAGAAGAGCCCAGGCTTATATCAATTCCTGAGATTCCAGGAAACCCCAATTCTCTGAATTGAATTAATGCCCCATCATCTCCTTTGTCTTGGAGAAGGCAATGGCACCCCACTCCAGTACTCTTTCCTGGAAAATCCCATGGACGGAGGAGCCTGGTAGGTGGCAGTCCACGGGGTCGCTAGGAGTCGGACACAACTGCTCGACTTCACTTTGACTTTTCACTTTCATGCATTGGAGGAGGAAATGGCAACCCACTCCAGTGTTCTTGCCTGGAGAATCCCATGGACAGAGGAGCCTGGTGGGCTGCCGTCTATGGGGTCGCACAGAGTTGGACACGACTGAAGCGACTTAGCAGCAGCATCTCCTTTGTCTATGAGGTGACCTTAGGAAAATCTGCATCCTTGTTATTCTCCTCAATGATTTTTTTTTAAGGAGACATATCATAAGCAGAGACACTAAGGCTTAGGAGCATCTGGATTTCTCATCCCCCGGTTCTCTACCCGCCTCATTCACAGTCCCTCAATCCTACTGGCTTGCATACTTGAAAGTGAAAAAAAGTGATAGTCGCTCAGTCATGTCTGACTCTTTGCGTCCCCATGCACTATAGCCCACCAGGTCCCTCTGTCCATGGGATTTCCCAGGCAAGAATACTGGAGTGGGTAGCCATTTCATTCTCCCAGGGATCTTCCCAACCCAGGGATCAAACCCTGCATTGGCAGGCCGATTCTTTACCACTGAGCCACCAGTGACTCCTTGTCTATTCCCACCCATCTACAACCTTCTCCACACAGCTGTGTCCTACGCAACAGCCAAAGATCCCAAACCTACTGCAGCCAAACAGAAGGATAACAACCCGAGTGTGGTCTGAACCATTTTCCGCCAGAAGCACTGTTAACAGCGTGGTTGGGTTTTGTAATAAATGGTTCCCTTATGAGGCCATTATGAGCACACCAGGTGGGCTGGCCTTTCGCTAATTCCATTTGTTCCTATGAAAGAACACGTTCCAAGCTCCACACAACCCATAAACACTGGCTTTGGTAGCACCATGTGTTCAGAGCTCAGGCATTGCTTGCAGAGGAAGCCACACTTGAACTTGACAAAAGTTTCACCCTCTTTAGTTTTAAGAGAACAGGGCAGAGATCCAGGTATATTTTACTCCTATGGGACTAAATACATGATTTACGCCTATCCACAGCCCAATTATCAGATACAGATGTTAACATCTTTTAAAGTTTAAAATTAAAAATGGAAGGTAAAAGGAATTCACACTCTGGAAGTGCACTTAAGCCCTTCAAATATTTTATCAAAATCTGTAGGAGAAATTTTACTGATCACAAAGAAATCTTAGCAGTAAGTTTCCATTGCTGACAGGGTACTCTATCCAATACTCTGTAATGACCTATATGGGAGTAGAATCTAAAAAAGGGTGGATGTATGTATACGTACAGCTGATTCACTTGGCCACACAGCAGAAACAAATGCAACACTGTAAATCAACTACGCTCGGTCACGTCTGACTCTTTGTGACCCCATGGACTAGAGCCCACCAGGCTCCTGTTTTAGGATTATCCCCATGAGAGTAATGGGGTGGGTTGTCGTTTCCTCCTCCAGGGGATCTTCCTGACCCAGGGACTGAACCTGTGTCTTCTGCATCTCCTGGATTGCAGGTGGATTATTTACCACTGAACCACCAGTGGTAAAGGAAGCCTGTAATATCAACTCTACACCAATAAAAATTCATTTTAAAAAAGGAAGATAAGGGCTTCCCTGGTGACTCACTGGTGAAGAATTCACCTGTCAATGCAGGGACATGGGTTCAATCCCTGGTGCCGGGAAGACCCCACATGCCGTGGAGCAGCTAAGCCTGTGTGCTAGAAATATTAAGCCTGTGGGCCAGAGTCTGGGAACTGCATCTACTGAAGCCTGAGTTGCCCTAGAGCCCATGGTCCACAACAGAGAAGCCACCACAATGAAAAGCCAGTCACCACCGCTAGAGAGTAGTCCGCGCTTGCTGAGACTAGATAAAAGCACACGGCAATGAAGACCCAGCACAGCCAAAAATTAGTTAATAACTAAATAAGGAAGGTAAAAGCTTCTAACCATCTGTTTGTTCACTGCCAGCCAGACCTCTATTTCCTCAACATTTTAAGAGCAGACTGGAGAGCTGCCATATTCACTGTGTTATCCTACAGGGCCCTCCTGGGCCAACCAACCTAACAGGGAAGCTGAAAACATCGTGATTTGTCTCAGATTAGAGACAACTGCCATCTCTCCAGATTGCCATCTCCCCAATGTGGTCAAAGTTGAGCCTTGCTATGTAACAACTGATTCCTGATTAGCTTTGGCCTTGTGTCCTCAGAGGCTAAAACCTCCGCAGAACACTAAGTTGGACACAGAGAGAATGTCCTTGGAAGGGCGGGTACACAGTCAGCCAGAATGCAACTTCCTGTCCACCTTCAGCTCCTAATGCACAGCTAGCATCTCCACGCTCAGCGGCTAGTTAATGAGAACGAAGCTGCTGTTTGAAATCTGTCTAATGCGTGATTAATTGAAGACACACAAGCTGACGTGTTGCTCTGGCATTATTACAATGTAGTGGTGTTTTCTGGTCTCACCAATGGCACAAATCTTCATCACAGCAAGCTTTCTGTGTTTGGGGTGGCAAATCTCCAGAACAGTGTTGTTTGGCAAAAACAGGCGTGTTTTTAGCAACAAAATCCAAGACAATTGTGTACTACAAGGTGAACCCAGCTGAGTGGGGGCCAATTAACTGAGCATCTGGTACATCTGGGCCCAAGTTATTAACCACAGTCTTGATTACCTTCACGTGTAAAACAAACGAATCTACCACGGTCTAGGTGTATTTTACTTTTTTTTTTTCACTTAAGTCAGAGATTCAAATTTGTCTGCAAATGTTCTCTGGACATTGGAATGTTCTCTGGATAATTCCGTGGGGGCTTTGTTTGTTTCTTTTAGTTTCTTGTGAAGGTTTTTTTTTTTAATCTACTTAAATATTTAGGTTTATATCCCTAATAAAAGCAATTATTTGTGTCGGATAGCACATTTTTGAATGAAACAAAAAGAACCTCCAAGTCAAAGTGACTTCAACATGAAAGAGTATTTAGGGGTCGCTCACCTGAAATGTCAATGAGTGAGGACGTCGTCAGATGCGGTGCGGTCAGAAATTGAGCTCCATGAATCCGAGCTTTCAGTTCCTCCTCCAGAATGGGGGCCAACAAAAACTGGAGTTAGATACCACCTCCTTCCCACCCTGGAGGAGAAAGCAAGTGTCTCACGTCGCGTCTATAGTTCTATAAACCAATCACGTCAGCTATTAGAATGATAGGCACTGATTGGCTTATGCCCGAGGTACAAGCTCCTTCCCAACCTATCATGTGGCCAGAAAGATGCAAGAGGGCTGTTAAATTATGCCAATCTATCCGTGGAATTCCTGCTGGGTTCATCAAACCTGAAACACCTGAATATTCTGCAGAGAGGCAGAGGGAGGGGTGGGGTGGGGTGGTGGGGAGGTTCACTATAGAAATAGGAAAGAGAGGTAGCGCATGCTACAAAAGCAACTATTGAATGCGAATGGCACCATTTTCTTAAAAAAAAAAGCCACTTTTTATTTTTATAATTGTCATTAGACATTACAGATATTTTTTTAGAAGCAGCATACTTTTAAGAGTGGAAAGAGCAAGACAGCAATCAGACAGTATCTACGCAAAAGAACAATTTTATGGATATTATCATGGTTAGGAATCCAAGTGTTCTGGAATCTGAGACCTTTGATTTAAGTTGTATCTCCAGGGACTACCCTGGTGGCTCAGTGGTGGAGAGTCTGCCTGCCAGAGCAGGAGACACAGATTCGATCCTTGGTCCTGGAGGATCTTACATGCCCAAGGGCAACTGAGCCTGTGCGCTAGAGTCCGGGAGCCACAACTACTGAAGCCTACGCACCCTAGAGCCCATGCTGCACAGCAGGAGAAGCCACTGCGATGAGAAGCCCCCCCTCACTGCAGCTAGAGAAAACCTCGTGCAGCAGCGAAGACCCAGCACAGCCAAAAATAAATAAATAAATAAAATCAGTAAAAGAAAATAATTGTATCTCCATCACTAACTAGCTGCCTGATGTTGGGTAAGTCATTGGCGTCTATGTCTCATAAATGAGAATAACAATTAGCATCTCCATCATCAGGACTAATGAAAACATTCATTCAAGTAACTCTTCTAGCAGTAATAAGTGTGCCATGATGCTATCCATCTTTCAGAATGTGGCTTCTATGGGCAGGGACCTCACCTGCCTTATTTACTGCTGTCCTCAGTGACTGGTGCTCAATAAATACTTGCAAATGAATCTCCTTTGCTCTCTCAACACCAGAATAAAGAAGAGGAAAGAGTTAAAGAAATTAGGGGCCAGTACAGCTGGAGCCAGTTCTTGGTTGGCGGCCAGCACGAAAATCCAGAAGGAATGGGGTTTGGAGCTGTAGATCCACTTTGACTGCTGTTGGAACTGTGCAGCTGACAGGGTCTGGAAGAGAAGAGAGTGAAGTGTTTGCTAAATCCCACAGCACAGGCTTTTTTTTTTTTTTCTTTTTGAGCCTGAGAAGCAAAAGGCGAAACTGGATCATCTGGTTCAGTAACATAATCTTAAAATAAAAAGAAAAATCTGGGAGTTTCTCTGTGGGAAAAAAAGAACAAGAGGATTCAAAGGGAAAAAAAGACAATAGAGGATTCAATCCCAACCATCTAAAAGCAAATATTGTTTTCTGGGATTTTCAGAGGTCATCTACAGAAAGAGAAAAAAATTACAAGAGGAGGAATAAAACTGTGGAGATGTTTCAGATATGGGGACTCACATGCATCTTTAAAATATACCTACAGGAATTACTTACTCATACAGATAAACATGCTCAAACTTATACTGGTCCTCCCCTGCCTCATCTGCTGGATTCCTGCCAAGATGTGGCACAATATTGACTGCAAAAATGGGTCCTGTTTTGTGAGAAGAAACAAAACTAAGCTAAACTCTGTTCCCAAGATAAGTGAATCCTCACTTTGGAATATTCAGAGAAACAATATAAGACAGAAGTCATGTGGAAGATATAACAAAAACACCGTTTTGCATATTTGTTTAAAATAGACTTTTAAAAATATGTATTTATTTGGCAATGCCAAGTCTTAGTTGTGGCAGGTGGGATCTAGCTGCCTGACCAGGGATTAAACCTGGGCCCCCCGCTTCGGGAGCACAGAGTCTTAGCCACTGGACCACCAGGGAATTCCTTTAAATAGACTTTTCATTTAGAATAGTTGTATATTTACAGAAAGCTTACCAAAATACATAGATATCTAAGCAGTTGCCATATATATCCTGTACCTAGTATCCTCTGCTACCATCAAACATGAGTTTGATACATTTGTCAGGACCAATGAACCAATTTGACAGTTAGTAACTGAAGCTCATACCTTATTCAGATGTCTTCAGTTTTTACCTAGTCCTTTGTCTGCTACAAGATTCCATCCAGAGTGCCACATCACATTTAGTCATCAAATCTGCTTAGGATCCATTAAACTGTGACAGTTTTAGACTTTCCTTCATTTGGGTCACCTTGACACTTAGGAGAAATCTGGGCAGGTATTTTGTAAACTGTCCCTCAATTTGGGTTTGTCTGATGTTTTTCTTTTGACTTGACAGGAATTTTAGTTTGGAGGAGGAAGACAAGTGTCCTTCTTACCAGATCATATTAAGGGTACGTTATCAGCTTGCCTTACCACTGATGATGTCAATCTTCTGTACTGTTACGCCCTTTCCATACTATGTCTTTGGAAGAAAGTCATCGAACCCAGTGTAGAGAGCTATGTTCTACTTCCTCAAGGGGACAGTGTCCACATACATTTTTTTTTTAAGTTTCTAATGTATAGGTATTTGTCTCTTCTTTCCACTTATTTATTTGCTCAATCATTTATATTGGTATGGTATGGACTTGTATTAGTCTACTAGCACTGCCATAACAGTGACTGGCAGCTTAAAAAATAGAAATTCATTTTCTCACCATCCTGATGGCTGGAAGTCTAAGATCAGTAGGGTTGATTCCTAATGAGACCTCTCTCCTTGGTTTGCAGATGGCTGCCTTCTCACTGCATGCTCACGGCGCACGTTCTGAGGGAGAAAGATTTCTGGTATCTCCTCCTCTTAAAAGGGCACTAGTCCTTTTGGAATAGGGCCCCATCTTTATGATCTAATTTAGGCTTATTTACTTCCTTAAAGGTCCTATTTCCAAATATAGTGTCATTGGGGATTAGGGCTTCAGCAAATAATTTTTCTTTGGGTGGGCGGGACACAATTCAGGCCTCATACCTCAGGGCTCATAATGATTTACTTTACACCTCGAGTTATAATCCAATACTATATTACTTATTTTGCTTTTCAAGTAGCCTTTGGGAGCTCTTTCAGTTGATTCTTGCCTCCCCTTGATAAACTCCATCAGTTTGGTTTTTGAGTACTTCCTTATTTTCTTGCTACAAGATACCCCAGGTTAATCTTGTCTATTACCTGCTCCCAGGATTAGCTGTTTCTCCAAAGACCCTAGTTCCTTCTACTGGAGAATGGTATTAGAAACCCACATCCGGTACCTGGGTTTGCTTGTTGCTACTGGGTATTGTTGCCTTTGGGCCCTCTCACTTCTTTCAGTGCTTCCTTGTATTGACTTTTCAAATAATCTGATATAGTGTCTTGTCCCAAACCTAGAAAAGAGAAATAGATTGATAGAAAAAGTAAGTTCTGAGGAATCAGACATCCTGTGATTGACCCTGTTTTCACCACATACCTCCTGCAAGTAAATTCTTGCAAGTTACTTAACCCCATCAAATTTAGGTTTCCTTATTTTTATTTATTCACTTTCTGAAATATGTATTTATTTATTTGGCTGAGCTGGGTCTTAGTTGAGGTATATGGGATTGTTAGCTATAGCATGTGGGATCTAATTCCCTGATCAGGGATTGAACTCAGGCACCCTGCATTGGGAACATGGAGTTTTAGTCACTGACCACTAGGGAAGTCCCTAGGTTTCCTTATTTTTAAAAGGGTATATTTAAAAATATGGTAAGGGAGATCCCTGGTGCCTAGGATTCCAGGCTTTCACTGCCTTGGCCTGGGTTCAATCCCTTATCAGGGAACTGAGATCCCACAAACCATGGGACCAAAATCATTAAATAATAATAATATGTTAAAAGAGATTATGTACATAAAAGGCAAAACAAAACATAAAGCTCATGACCAATAAATATTAATAATCCCTTAGCATAAATAGGCTACCTATTATGTCTGCAATTTGGACTTCTGAGCAAGAGATAATTGCTTTGCACAATATTTTTCTCCACGTGCAAAATCCAATGCAAGAATCAGTTGACTTATTAAGATTCTCTCCTGTATTTCAAACTTGTTGTTCTTCAGTCACTAAGTTGTGTCCAACTCTTTGTAACCCCATGAACTGCAGCATGCCAGGCTTTCCTGTCCTTCACTATCTCCCAGAGTTTCCTCAAATTCACGTCCATTAGATCAGATGCCATGCAACCATCTGTCTGTCACTTCCTTCTCCTCTTGCCCTCAATCTTTCCCAGCATCAGGGTCCTTTCCAATGAGTTAGTTCTTTGCATCAGGTGGCTAAAGTACTGGAGCTTCAGCTTCAGCATCAGTGCTTCCAATGAATATTCAGGGTTGATCTCCTTTAGGATGGACTGGTTGGATCTCCTTGCTGTCCAAGGGACTCTCAAGAGTCTTCTCCAGCACCACAGTTCAAAAGCATCAGTTCTTCAGCACTCAGCCTTCTTTATGGTCCATTAACCCATTTAGTCCTCACAAATCTATATGATTTGCTGTTTGTATCTTCATTTTACAGTTGGGGAAACCCAGGCACAAAGATGGTAAGTAACTTGCCCACATACAGGTAAATGGCAAAGCTGAGCTATGGACCCGATATCTGGCTCCAGAATTCATATTCTTATTACCTACTCTTTCTACATATATAAGCAGCACTGGTTTCTAAACAGAATCACAGTGTGACTGAGCTGACAGCAATGATTGGAGTTCAAGAGAGAAATGTTAACTGTGTTTAAAGCTAATCTCTCTTCTCCCAAGAATGAGATGCAACTGGATAAGGCCACACTGTAACTAAAGGCTAAATAGCAATCTTAATATCACTATGAAAAGAACTAAATTTTAGAGCCTTTCTCTCCCTGGGATTACCATTATTTACAGGATTTGGTATGAAAATATGTAGTGGCACAACTTTTTCAAGGATTTCGTAGGAAATCACTCTAACATCTATTTTGAACAAGTCCTCCTTGCAAACCAGTAGAAAAATGGCTAAGCTTAATCCATTTGGTTTAGTTTTCTCCTTCCAGAAATGCTGCTTGGCATCTTTCTTTTTAACTTTATGAGAGTGTTTTAGCTTTCATCTGCTGGTTTTAATTTAACTTGTCATATTTCTATTTTTTTGTGCATGTGCCCAGAGGGCTTTGGGAAAAGGACACATTTTTTAATAAGTCGAAACAATAAAAGCCAGAAAGGTCAACTTTAGTCAGTTAGTCACGTTTCAAGCCATCTAAGCAGAAGACAAGAAATTCACTTCCAACCTTCAGATTGTTCTCTCAAAGACTGCTAGCCCTGGAAACAGACTAGGGCACTGCTGCAGAGAGAGACTGTAAGTGGTCAAGGCCATGCGCACAGATGACTTACTGTCATGGTAAGCAGGAGGCTTCCTTACGTAAGTTACACAGATGACAAAAGGCACAGATACCACAGGAGGCTTGTTTTACGTGGGCACTAAAAGTCTTAACTTGATTCCATATCTTAGTTACAATCTGCTAAGATTGACGTTCTCTACGTCAGGGACACTAAAGGACACCAAGCCATAAGATCCCTAGTTTTCCAGATCTGGGTGCACAGTGTAGCAACCACATCTGTTTTAAAAAGTTGCATCATGAATAGTCCATTATTCTTTGGTGGATCATGTGGCTGTGTTCTTATTTGAAGGAAAATGATCTCCTAAAAGCTTCCCTACACCCATTCTTCTCTAACCACACCCTATCAGCTCTGCTCCTGGCACTGTTCTAGTTAACTATATTCTCATCAGGTTGGCATCTCCTCACGAGAACACAAGCTCCAGGAAGGGAAGAACTATCTCTCTTAAATTCACAATTATATCTCCAGGGCTGGCACTGTAAATAAGACACAGTTGGTGTTCACATCTGTTGATGGGATAAAAATAAGGAATAAGCAAATAACAAAGTTAGGTAGGGCCAATGAAACTGAGTAGAATATAGTCCTTGCTTGAGTGATATTGAAATCTGATTTGGATTTTGCAGGTAGCTGGAAAAATATGAAATATAGTTCCTTCCCTTCCTCCTTTCCTCCTTCTTTCCTTTCCTTCCATCCTCTGTGGCTCTTTTCTTCTTTTTCCCTTTCACCTGATTTGCAAAGTACCACAAGGAAATAAAGATGGTGATAAATGTGGGCGAGACCGACTCAAATTTGGGAACTTTGTAATGAAAAGTTCATCTAAATTGTTTGAGACGAAATCATTTTCTCACAAGAAAATCCCATACACTTTAATAGGATCACAGACACTAGAGGGCAGTCCTAGACACCCTCATGACACCTTCCAACCTTGAAATACACATAGCAATCTAGTCTAGGGTTTAAATCACGTTCAGATGGCCAATCAGATGCTCCAGCCTTCACCTCCTCCCATAGGTGGAGGACTCCTTCATGACGTCCCCACCTGTTTGTAGGAGATCTCTGGAGTCCTTTGCCCTCCTCCGAGGGCTGAATGAAGGGTAGCAGGAGGCCACAGCTGCTGTCTGCCCCTGAAGCCCACAACTGTTACCCTTGTCCTTGGTCCATGGAGCTGCCTGTAGCACTGTGTTCACGAAAGACTCTCCTTTCAAGTCCTGATGCAATGGGGTGAAGATTTGTGTCCGGCACTCCACCCCACCTCCAAATTCCCATGTTGGAATCCTAACCTCCAGTGTGATAGTGTTAGGAGGTGGGACCTTTGGGAGGTCATGAGAGCAAAGCCCCATGATGGAATTAGTGCCTTATCAAAGGAACCCCAGAGAACTCTCTCAACCCCTTTCTGCCATATGGGAGTACAATAAGAAGTTGGCAGTCTGCAACCTGGAGAGGCCTCTTGGGAGAACTCAACTGTGTTGCCATCTTGATCTTGAACTTCTGGTCTTCAGAAGTGAGAGGAATAAATTTCTGTTTTTAATAAGCTATCCAGTCTATGGTATTTACTTTCAGATACCTGAATGACTGAAGACACAAGTGAGGAGAATGCTTACTTTTCATCTTAAGTGACTCTCTTTCCCTGGGACCAGAGTAGTGAGGCCCTGCAGCCCAACACCTCACTGAAATTTAATAATAATAATAAAGCCAATCTAATATATTCCTTTGGCACTGAACTGAAACATAAGCCCTTGGGAAACTGGAATTCCCCATTGCAGATTCCAAATTTACAACTAAGATGTTGTGAATTCTTCCCCTGGAAGTTTGCCTTAGTCACTATGGCCAACCCATCAGATGTGTGTAGGTTTTCAAGATTCTGGAGTGAACTGGCCCTAATTAAAATCTGTAAATCAAGATCCTTCATATAAACTCAACTCCCCGGGGTCTTTGACTCTCAGGAAGATTTATCCCCAGATGTCAGGGCTCTGGAAGAGCATCATTGGCCTCATTTACCTTCCTTTTTTAGAGGAAGAACTGTTTTTATTTATTTTTATTTTTGTTTAAAGCAGAGTTGTATTTAAAAGGCTCATTCTAAAAAGAGATCGAGTTGGAGTCTGGTTTTGACTAGTGGGAATTTTCCTTCAGCTAAACCAACTGTTGACTGTGCTTGAACAACTGCCAGCACAGGGGCCATGGGCTGCAGCACTTTTAACTTAAAAGTGGCTAATAAAATCATGAAGGGAAATCATAAAAGAGAATTACAAACAAAATTATCAAAAAGAAAAAAAAAAGATTTTACTATAATGAGATTCACCCTCCAGGGACCAGAAATCGGAGATCTGCAGACATAAGCTTATGCCAGCAGAGACGCTTGACAGACTTAAGAGTTGTTTGCCCAATCTAAGTTTAATTGACCAGTTTATACTAATAGGTAGTTTCTAATATTGCAGAAACACTGAGTCCAGTGGGCAAAAAACAAAAACAAATTAAAAAAAAAAAAACCTTTGAGATCACCTCAATTACCACAAATACAAAAAGAGACTGAAAAACTATCTTGCATTGGGTGCTTAATTTTTAAAGCTGATGGAATCTTCAAGAGCATATTATTTTTACCTGGGCTTATTTTGTCAATGGTTTAAATAACATATTGAAGTTGTGGTGTATTAATGAAATAATCAGGTATGGACTCTCTTGGTCCTTGATTTGGAGGCAAGATCAGTTTTTTTTTTTTTTTTTGGGGGGGGTGCTATTTTTTTAGTCACACCACACAGCATAAGGTTCCCCAACCAGAAACTGAGCCCATGCCCCCTGAAGTGGAAGCATCACGACTTAAACCACTGGAGCACCAAGGAGGTCCCAGGATCACATGGGAACCACGCCAATCAGTAAGGATCACATTTTATCATATAAGGAAGTAGATTTAAACGTAGTGGGGGACAGTAATTGGTTATTAAGTAACAAATATATTTGATCTTCTGTTAAGAAGTATGCACTAATGGTTAAATGTTACAGCATCTCTATTTTTAAATATTTTGTACATGGCTACAAACCAGAGAAATATTTTTTTTTCCTGTGGTACTCTTTACTTATTTATTTTTGGAACGTTTGGGCCAAATCTGTTCCATCTTTGACCTTTGGGTTCTTTTCTTTTCTGTTTAGGGAAACAACTATGCATACCTTTCTCAGCATTAAACATACACACGCACTCACAGGCATGATAAACAATTACCAGACTTGCTTTTCTGACAAATAAATCAGTGCTAGAAGACCTTTAAAATGTCAAACTTCTCATTCAGCGTAAGACCTGTCATTGTCCATGTGTTTCTCTGACAGTATCCCAGGTTTTACTGATTGGCGTGGTTCCCATGTGTCAGAATAGTGAAATGTACAAGACCCCGATTCAGACCTATTCTGTCCCTGTAATTATTACAGTTTTTTTCCCCTAGCTTCTTGTGAGATTTTACTCTTGTCCCAGGTTTTTGGTCTCCAAGGGTACGTCAAAGAGCTTCAAGTTAGTTTGCTTTTCCTTCTCTCTTTGAATACCAAACGGAAACAGTGACAGACTATTTTCTTGGGTTCCAAAATCACAATAGATGGTGACTGCAGCCATGAAATTAAAAGACACTTGCTTCTTCGAAGAAAAGCTATGACAAACCTAGACAGCATATTAAAAGGCAGAGACATCACTTTGCCAACAAAGGTCCATATTGTCAAAGCTATGGTTTTTCCAGTAGTCATATACGAATGTGAGAGTTGGACCATAAAGAAGGCTGAGCGCCAAAGGATTGATGCTTTTGAACTGTGGTGCTGGAGAAGACTCTTGAGAGTCCCTTGGACAGCAAGGAGATAAAACCAGTCCATCCTAAAGGAGATCAACCCTGAATATTCCTTGGAAGGACTGATGCTCCAATACTTTGGCCAACCTGATTCAAAGAGCCAACTCATTGGAAAAGACCCTGATGCTGGGAAAGACTGAAGGCAGAAGGAGAAGGGGACGACAGAGAATGAGATGGTTGGATGGCATCACCGATTCAATGGACGTGAGTTTGAGCAAACTCTGGGAGATACTGAAGGACAAGGAATCATGTGTGCTGCAGTCCATGGGGTCATAAAGAGTCAGATAGGACTGAGTGAGTGAACAACAACCAAACCCTTTGCTGTGACCTCTTATAAAAGTACACAGCTGCTGTCATGACTTGCAAGCATACCCAAAGGGCCAGACCAGAAGCGCTTAATACTTCAGAAAAGTGACTTCTCATTTTTGCCATAAATTTCAAAAATATGCCTATAGACCGAATAGGCTGAGAAACTGGTTTTAGCATCTGAGAGTCCAAGTTCAAATCACACCAGTGGGGCTTCCCTGCTGGCTCAGTGGTAAAGAATCCACCTGCTGATGCAGGAGATGTGGGTTCAATTCCTGGTCCAAGAAAGTCCCGCACGCTGCACAGCAACTAATCCCCTGCACCACAACTATTGAGACTGTGCTCTGGAGCCTGGGAGTAGATAGTTACTGAGATCCACCTGCCCTCGGAGAAGGCAATGGCACCCCACTCCAGTACTCGTGCCTGGAAAATCCCATGGATGGAGGAGCCTGGTAGGCTGCAGTCCATGGGGTTGCCAAGAGTCAGACATGACAGAGCGACTTCACTTTCACTTTTCACCTTCATGCATCGTGGAAGGCAATAGCAACTCACTCCAGTGTTCTTGCCTGGAGAATCCCAGGGACGGGGGAGCCTGGTGGGCTGCTGTCTATGGGGTCGTACAGAGTTGGACACGACTGAAGCGACTTAGCAGCAGCAGCAGCCACTTGCCCTAGGGCCCATGCTCTGCAATGAGAGGCCCATGAACCACAACTAGAGAGTATCCCCCGCTTGCTGCAATGAGAGAAAAGCTGGCACAGCAATGAAGCCCCAGTGCAGCCAAAAATAAATAAATAAAAATTATTAAAAAAAAATTACACCACTTACTTGCTCTGTAAATGTGTATATGCTTGTAGCTCTCTGAACCTTAAGGCCCTCATCTGTACAGTGGAAAGTGACACTGTATAAAATGTAGGCTTGTTGTATAAATCAATAACAAGTGTGTTTTAGAAGAAAGGAACAAGTATATGAATCCAAATATATGGCAATATGATATAATTGGCTGTATTGGCAATATAATGAAGCTGTGTATTGTCACCCTGCTTATTTAACTTATATGCAGAGTACATCACACGAAATGCCAGGCTTGATGAAGCACAAGCTGGAATCAAGATTGCCAGGAGAAATATCAATAACCTCAGATATGCAGATGACACCACCCTTATGGCAGAAAGAGAAGAATTAAAGAACCTCTTGATGAAAGGTGAAAGAGGAGAGTGAAAAAGTTGGCTTAAAACTCAACATTTAGAAAACTAAGATCATGGCATAAGGTCCCATCACTTCATGGCAAATAGATGGGGAAACAATAGAAACAGTAACAGACTTTCTTTTGCAGGGGCTCCAAAATCACTGCAGATGGTGACTGCAGCCATGAAATTAAAAGATGCTTGCTCCTTGGAAGAAAAGCTATGACTAACCTAGCAGCTGCTGCTGCTGTTGTGTCGCTTTAGTCGTGTCCAACTCTGTGCAACCCCATAGACAGCAGCCCACCAGGCTCCCCCGTCCCTGGGATTCTCCAAGCAAGAACACTGGAGTGGGTTGCCATTTCCTTCTCCAATGCATGAAAGTGAAAAGTGAAAGTGAAGTTGCTCAGTCGCGTCCGACTCTAGCGACCCCATGGACTGCAGCCTACCAGGCTCCTCCGTCCATGGGATTTTCCAGGCAAAAGTACTGGAGTGGGATGCCATTGCCTTCTCCTTGACTAACCTAGACAGCATATTAAAAGCAGAGATAGTACTCTGCCAACAAAGGTCTGTCTAGTCAAAGCTATGGTTTTTCCAGTAGTCATGTACGGATGTGAGAGTTGGACTATAAAGAAAGCTGAGTGCCGAATTGATGCTTTTAAACTGTGGTATTGGAGAAGACTCTTGAGAGTCCCTTGGACTGCAAGGAAATCCAACCAGTCAATCCTAAAGGAAATCAGCCCTGAATATTCATTGGAAAGACTGATGCTGAAGCTAAAACTCCAATACTTTGGCCACCTGATGCAAAGAACTGACTCATTGGAAAAGACCCTGATGCTGGGAAAGATTGAAGGTGGGAGGAGATGGGAGCGACAGAGGATGAGATGGTTGGATGGCATCACCAACGAGATGGATATGAGTTTGAGTAAGCTCTGGGAGTTATGATGGACAGGGAAGCCTGGCGTGCTGCAGTCCATGGGGTCGCAAAGAGTCAGACATGACTGAGTGACTGAACTGATGTGGCAATAAGTAGAATTTTCTTCCCTGACCTACCCATATCTTGAATTAAAAGATCAGGAACATGCTGGAAATATCAAAAATCAAGAGATTAACAAAAGGGGGGATACCCTGGCCATATGCTGATTTATACAAATCATTTTATAATATTGAGCTACTTCTGTCCAAAGAATTGATACTTTTTAACGGTGATATTGGAGAAGATTCTTGAGAGTCCCTTGGGCTGCAAGGAGATCCAACCTGTCAATCCTAAAGGAAATCAGTCCTGAATATTCATTGGAAGGACTGATGCTGAAGCTCCAATACTTTAGCCACCTGATGTGAAAAAGTGACCCATTGGAAAAGACCCTGATACTGGGAAAGATTGAAGGCAGGAGGAGAAGGGGAAGACAGAGGATGAGATGGTTGGATGGCATCACTGACTCAATGGACATGAGCCTGAGTAAGCTCCGGGAGCTGGTGATAGACAGGGAAGCCTGTTATGCTGTAGTCCATAGGGTCACAGAGTCAGACACAACTGAGCAATTGAACTTAACTGAACTTCTGTCCAGTAGGTTGGTAAGTGGACCAAGTGCATGTCCGAGAATATGCTGTTACTTTCTACCTATTCAGGTGTTCCACTACCTTTGCCTCAACCTAAATCTTGCCTGCAATATGATGAATTTGCAAATTTCAGCATGCAGTCACAGGAAATGATGGAGTCCGGGCTATTTCCCAGCCTCACTGTCTCCCACAGCTCTTTTTCTGCCCATGTGTATATTGCATGTGAATTACTCATTGAAATTTACTCCAGGGAATATCACTTCTATTACCAATAGTAACCGGACCCAGAGTAGCAGACTTTGTATCCAACACAAATGAACTTTTGGAGGGAGAAAAAAGTTTTCTACCCTCTCTGCTCTTAAGCCCTTGTCTGGGAAAGGACTATTCAGTTAGGAAATAACCCAGATGTGATGATTTGCTAGGTAATCTTCTGATAGCTTATTAATTTTTAGCATTTTTACAGGGATGAGACAGGCAAAGAGGAAAACATAAAATTTAAATCAGTCTACCAAGTGTGTTCTGATGTAGGACAAAGTCTAGCTTTTCAATGGGAGCACAGATTTTCTGTGGGTGGACTCCCACATCTACTCCATTAGACTAGATCACTGCTCTGAATCACAGTTTATGATTCCAGCTTCTTGGGGATCCCACACTAGTAACAGATTCAACAGGTCCAGAACCTAACTCACTATATTCCTCCCATTCTGTTCTCCTTGCCCCATTGCTACTGTCTGTGATTCTCCTCTTCTAAATTGATACCTGTAGACTCACCTTGGGTTTATCCTTCACTTTCATTCTGCCATCAGTCTGCTGGCCCTTTTCCTGTTAATTAACATTGCGGGCTTCATTTCCCTTCCATCTGTTTATCATGTCAGAGCCCTCATCACTCTGTGCGTTTGGGCAACAGCCACTTGGCTTTCTCTTCCTTCTGACAATTGACCTCTTGCCCCAACACACACATCCTCCACTAAACTTCCAGAATCCCTGTAGAACCCACTACCTTTGACTCAGTAACTGTTCTTGTTATTAAGATCCTTTCTTAGGAGGTCCATCCTTTCCTTCCACTCCTCCCCAACCCACATTTTTATTCAAATCCCTTGCACAACCCTATCATCTTGGCCTCTGTGTCTTTAATACTTTGCCTCAATCACTCTGTCCACAATGTCCAAAGCCATGCCTCCTATTCAAATTTCTGCTTAAATTACCAACGAATCTCATTAAAATGCTGTGGACCCTATTCCCCTCTCTCCTCTCTAGTCTTCATTTTCATTTAAACCCAGCGGCATCCTGTTTAACCCTTAATTGCTCTCTTTCCCTGTTAATTCTGTTTCCCTGGAAGACTGCACGTTATGAAAAGGCTTCTGGTACCACACTTCTCCTTTGCCTTTTCCCCCACTCATCTTTTACTCCCTCTCCCAAGCAGAAGACACAGAAAGAGATCAATAACACCCATGGATTGGAACTGACGTTTGAACTCCTGCAGATGCCCAGATTCCAACCTATACCCCCTACGCCTGCTGTGGGTAAACTGTAAATTCCAACATTCCCAATTTTGTTAGTCCTCACCACAATTACACAAGGTCACAGAAATTTAGGACCAAGGCATGTAACCTGCTCCATGTGTCTCTGAGAAAGACCTAAATAAAATCTCCAGGATTGCTTTATTAGTTACCTCTGCAGGGAAGTGGAGGTGGGGGAAGAGAGGATTATTGGATTTAAACTTTTATTCGGATCTTTAGGCTGCAGAGGTAATGCCAAGATCTCGGCTTTGTCTGGCCTCTTCCCTCGCGGTGGGGTACGCTTTCACATCATCCATTTGGGAGAAACCAGAGCAAAGCCTCGCCCGACGCTGAGCAGAGGCGGGCGGAGCGGCTTTTGGGGCGGGGGGGATTGCTTCCAAAGCCAATGGCTTGAATTGGCAAGCGGGAGGCTCAGATAGTTCTTAAGATGCAATTGCAGTAGAAAGCCAACCCACTGAAACAGGCGCCTGGCGCCGGCCGCCCGCGGGGGCGAGGACTGTCGGTGAGTTACCGGCTCCGGCCCGCAGTGTGCGGGCCGGCCACTAGGAGGCGCCCCGAGCGCACCGGGGCCCCCTCCCGCCGCCAGAGGAGGGCTCGCATCCCCTCCGCCAGCCCCCAGCCGCGGGATCCGGCGGCCAAGCAGACCGCAGGGGACACGCGGAGGAGCGCCCGGGGCTGTCACCGCGGACGCGTCGCGCGCATTGACCCGGGACCGGGGCTCCCCGGACCGCCCGCCGCCACGCCCGCCGTTTCCCAGCCGGGGTCCTCGGCTCGCACTGCCCGGTGAGCACCACCCGGCCGGAGGGCGATGTCTGCCCGGCCCCGCCGCGGTCCCCGGGTCAGCCGGGCACCGCCGCTCGCGCCCCTCTGCTGCTTCTCGGCCGCTCTGGGGATGCTGTGGTCCCCCGCCTCGCAGGCGTTCAACTTGGACGTGGACAAGCTCACGGTGTACAGCGGACCCGAAGGCAGCTACTTCGGCTACGCGGTGGACTTCCACATACCTGCCGCTCGCACGTAAGTCGCCCCAGGTGGGGTCCCTGCCCCTCTGCCGGGGGACCCAGGCCTGTCCCCGCAGCCTGCTGGCAGGCGATCCCGAGCGTCCATCCTGCTGCCCACTTGGGGTCCCGTCCGGTTCCCCGCCACCAGCCTCTACCCTCCCCTTCCACGCTGAATGTCCTTGTGAACTTTGAACCAGGGACATGTCACTTGCCTCGGATCCGAAAGTCCTGGGGAGCTCCAGGGACAAAGACTGGAGCATCGTGCAAAGGGGGAAACACAGGACCGAACAGACTCAGGCCAGTTAAAACAAGGACCACAACACGGTCTGTTTATACATAGCCTGTAACAATTAAGCGTCTGGGCTCAAGTGCTGTCTGCTATAAGCAGCTGGGCTCTGTCCTTTGCTAATTCTCACTGCACCCCCCCCCCGGCCCCCCGCAATCTCTCAACTCACTGTATACATAGCTCCACCTAGAGAAGAATTAGGAATATTTGCACCCTCTTCCAAACCAGGTTTCAGACGCCCGTAGATTTCCAAGAGGAAATCTAGGTTGACAGTCTGTCTCCATCATGAGTACGTTTCCGATTCCAAGAGTGATTTTGTCCAATCTCTTCTCAGGGCGAGTGTCTTGGTGGGGGCGCCCAAAGCCAACACCAGCCAGCCAGACATCGTGGAAGGGGGAGCAGTCTACTACTGTCCTTGGCCCGCCGAGGGGTCTGCGCAGTGCAGGCAGATACCATTTGACAACACCAGTAAGTGGTATTTGTCATTCTCAACTGTTGGTTCTGGAGTGCCAGAGCCCTCCGGGAGTCAAGTCCCCACTTCGTAGAATTTGGCCTGTCTGATGGGTCGGTGTTGAGGGCGGTGCAGGTTCGGAGAGAAATCAGCTTTTTAAAGCCCAAGTGAAGGGGAGGAAGATGTTAAGTGCACCCCAGAGAGGGAACAGTATTTTGAGCTTGGGTATTTGAATGCACCCTGGTCACTGCAGTTTCCTTACTATTCTGAGATAAGGGTGTTCTGGGTGAGTGGATGGTTTGGAGAACACAGATGTTACTCCCTGATCTTGATTCTGGAGAGAATTTGGTTATTTCCCAAGAACAAATCTGGAAAAAGACATAGCCTTAGAATTTCCAGTGCCCAAACTCGGGAGGCAAGAGTCAGCTGCTGCAGACCCAGACATCACTCCATGTTGCTATTTAATTCTTTACAGAAAGAAAGCATTTTCTTTCAAAATATTGGACACTGGATGCAAACTAGTACAGGCAGAGTGTGGATGGATTACATTCATTTCCAAAATCCCTAGACAGATGTTTCTTATTTAATTAAAGGGAAAATACATTTTAAACAATTCAGGCTGGTTATGTTTCCTCTGGTGTTTTCTCCTTGGGTCTTGAGAAAATAATCTAAACTTAATGCTTTCAAAAACATTAACGCTGAATGTTTTAATTTGTACCTCCAAAACTTTATGAATTCAAAAGGTATATGTTATTGGAAAGCAAATATCTCTTTTCAGAAAAATGTGAACATGTCAACTCAATGTTCTTTGATGAACAATCAATTAAAATACCTTTTGCACCATGGAACTATTATATGACATCATTCTTCATTATTGTTATATTAGTATATATCTAGAATTTATGTAGAATGTCAGTTTTCACAGAATTTTGATGAAATTGGATGGATATTTACCTGTTACTTTAACTGATTTGCATTTTTTATTTTAAAGGAGAAAATAATTTCCATTCTAAGAATGTGGAAATTATGTCACAGAGAAAAGTCCTATGCAAGCATTACCTTGAAATATGACCAAATTAGGAGATATTTTATAAATGCACTTTTAAATTATGTTTTTCATATGTGTCTATATATGGTCACAGTAGCTCTTTTACCATTTAATTAAATAATTCAGTTATTTCATACCACTTTTCATAAGCTTTTACTTTAAAGTTTAACTATTAGAAACTGGAAAAATTAAACCACTTGATATTCATTTGTGAAAGAAATCTTTCAGTTAGTGATTGAATCAGGACTTTAGATGCTTCTAAATACTGACTTCTAGCTTAATTTTAAAATTAATTTCATGAATCAGAAAAATTAAGCATAAAATTAATGGTATTTTACTAATACATGTCAAATATTTTATTTTTAAAGTATTTTAAGTGTAAGCCTTGATAAATAAAAACATAAATTTTGGGCATTATTTGAATTTAAATTTAGTGTTAGCATTTGGAGACATGTGATGTGTTTTTACCAAGAATCAATCTATAGTCATGCGCATGAATTTAATAACTTTCTAGAATATTCCCATAACATGTCAACACATCAAATCAGGATCTGGTTAGTACATTTTTCCTTTGATAAAGGAAGAATCAATGTCTGTTCAGGTAAGTCACACCTGAAGACCTAAATATTAATCCCAGATGTCACAGATGAACAGATGAAAACCAGAGTATACAGACATGAGTATGAATTTTTAAAAACTGACCACTTCCATCCCCAAAGTTCTGATGTTACATGACAGCAGGTAACATTTTCCAAAAGTTCATTTTAAAGTAACTATTTGGATCTTCGAATTCAGTTTCCCACAGAAAACTAATGTTGAAAGATTGTGCTTTGATTTCCAGAATAACCCACAGGAATGCACTTAACCCTTACTCTAGCTGAATTGTATTTGCAATGAAAGAATAGGGGACAATCTAGTATGTTTCTGGCAATTAAATCAATAGGAAAATAGTAAGAGTGTTGAGAAAAGATCAGCATTCCTTGAAGACAGGGTAGATGGCACCTTCTGGGCAGGTTCTCAGGAAGACATCGGAACATCTCAAAGGGTTTTTGAGATTAATGTTGTTGGTTCTACATTATGTCTTATTTTACTTCTAAATGGATGGAGTTTTTTTTTTTTTCTTGAGAGATGTATGCATCTTACTATCTTATATTCGCAACCATAATCGCTGCAATTTGAGAATTTGTTAGTGGAACAAAGTGAGGGAAAGAAACAGGGAGGTAGATAAGTGTTTCTGAAATATTTGAGCAAGAAATAAAAAAAAAAAAATAGCAAGGCAGAGGAGGCCACACAACATTAGTAAGAAATGAATGGTCTGTGATGGAATGCACAAAGCAGTGACCTGTGAAAGCCTATGGGAGTTTCCAAGAGCGAAGATTAAGAATGATGGAGCAAAGGAAGTTCCTTGTGTTAGCCATCAGAGGGTACTGTGGGCCCAGGAACCTTGGCTGCTCCTGGGAATGGCCTGAGAATGGGTAGGGGAAGAGGAATCAGAGGATTGTGGCTCAGGGGTTTGCTACTGAGTGGGAGCCAGTACACTACACATCATTTCTACCAGTGACTTTATCCGTGAACCCTAAGACGGTAGAACTGCCAGTGAATGCCATTTGCTGCAAAACTGTGAAAGGGAGGGACAGCAGGAGCCCACAGAGCTGTTTCTAGTCCGAGTGTCAGTTTTGTGGGCAGAATATGATCTTGGAACCAAAGATAGAAGGCAGAAATAGGCATTCTGACTCTGGGTGTTGCAGTCAGCATTACCAGATGCAGTGCATTTATTCATCACCTACTATGTGCCTGTCACTTATCCACACTATTTCTAATCCATACAGTGAAACAACCATGTAAATCCTGTTTCATGAGTAAGGAGGCAGACATCAAAGGTGTTAAAAGATACATCCAAGGTCACACAGTGGTAAACAGTAGATGCAGGACTGGTCCTAACAGACTGCAAGTTCAAGGTCAGATCCTGTGGAGCTGAGGCACTGCTCATCTTCCTCACCCTTCCCCCAGTTTCCCACCTGAAGTTACCTTCACACGTTCCAGTTAAAGTGATCCTCCAGAGAAGATCTGAAAGGTGAAACGGTTTGGGTACAGGGTTATGGAAGCCAGAGGTCACAGAGGTAGCCATTGTCAGAGTGGGAATGATGGCTTGTGCAATATATGTCCCCTCAGAGTCCCCATCCACTGTCTCCTGTCTTACTCTCTGGCCATGAGCAGCAGCGTGCGTGTCCAACGTGCACCAACCCCCTCCCCCCCAGAGGAAGAAAATTCCTCTGCTTGACAAAGTAGCAGCTCCAAGTGCTGGACACCCACAAATTGACATGCACGTAACAGCGTGTGGTGTCAGGCATCAATAAATATCACATTGCAAATATTCCTTTGTACAGAGAATCCTGACTGTCTCTGTCTTCCACCCTGTCTGCTTTTACTATTACATCTGAATTCAAGACATTCTGAGTAAATTTGACCTTTTAATGATGTAGTTTCAACTTGTTCAGGCCCCTGGGGTGTCTACAAATTAATATTCGCTGTGGTAACCTACTAAACTCTCTCAGCCTAGACACTGGAGGAGACTGGCCTATAATTTAGTCCCTGAATCTGGTTGTGATCTTGAACTTTAGTTTATTTAAGGTCAACTGCCTGTTTTTTTGTAAAGTCTGCCTTTGAGTTTGAAATTTTTTTCATTAAATAGTCATTGATTTTATTTGTACTTTATCCTGTAACTGGGATTAAAAAAAAAACTACTTCTCATCATAAATGCAAAAACAGAGGAAGCTGGGAATCGCCTAACACTTCAAATGCATGAATACTATTAAAATCTGTGGTCCTTTCAAGTATGGAAAAAGGAAACTTTCGGGAAGCATATGGTGGTGGGGGAGGTGCAAAGTGCAAAGAGTAGATAATTTTCCTGCTCTGTGCAAAATCAAGTGGCTCCAAAAATCCCCTTCTCTCTTCTCCCTTCTGTCTTTCCCCCTTACTTCACTAGAATAAAATTCCCCCACCCCCAAATTGATTTCTTTCCTTTTTGGTCCTAAACTGTGCCCCACGTCTTAAATGTAAAACATCGCATCTGCCAAATTCATGCCTTTCCTTTCTAAATCTATTCCAAGGTTCATTGTTTTTCTACTTCCTACATTTTCCAAACCCATGTGTGGATTACAGAAAAAGCCCTGAATCCCAGCTCCCCAGCTAGAAGAGGGGTGAATGAGACAGATACTCCATCTTTGCAGTGATAAGAAGGCAAATTGCAACAATGGTAACAAAGGCATAGAACACAAATATTTGATTGTTTGAAATACTCAAATGAAACATTTTGAGGAGAAAGATAATAGCATGAGCTAATAACTGATCATCATCACAGCATTAGTAATACAGCTGGGAACGCTCCCAATCAGAGACCCACTTAAAGAAGAAACAAGAGGAAGTGGGAGGTACCATTGAGATTTGGGAGTCATCTGAGAAAGACTACCAGAATTTGCCTGACCTTAATTTAGCATCTTATATATATATATTTAAAGCTTAAAATGGAAGGCATTTTTGTTAGGATATTTCAAAGCTCTAGGAAGCTAAGATTTTTGTCAGAATTGTGTTGTAGCTTGGAGACCGGAAGCCTTTGTTGGAGGGGGCAGGCAGGAGTCTGTTTTATTTTGTGCTGAGGGAGCCACAATAAGAAGCAGCTTAAAGCATCTGGTGCTGTGATGGGTACAGGGTTGTATTTTGATAGTATTGGGTGTGCCCTTTTTCTCATGTGAGGGTTGGGAAACATATTGGTCACATAAGCCTTGCTTTTCTAACTTCCTCAGAAAGAAATCAGTTTTTGTTCAATATCAAAGCAGAGGCAAATGGAGGGCACAGCTACCTCCAGTAAATGACAGAGGAAATAACAGAAATGTGATAGAACTCAGACAGCAGAAATCTGGACTCAGGTGAATTCAATTGAAAGTGGAAAAAAAAAGGTGAAAGCTCAGTGATAATCTGCACCTTTGAGAATTAATAATTGCCAGAGTTAGTGTTTTACTACTTGTACACTTATATATACATACACATACATGAACATACATACACACATACATATATGCACACATGCACGCACGTGCACACCCACACACTCTTTAGGGCAGAAAGCTTACTCTGCCAAGTACTTCTCTTACTGAGTCATCAGGGGTAATTAAGCTGGAAGGCTTACTTCTTCTAGAAACAATTCATAATGGCTCTCAAACTGATGGGCTGGCCTAACGGATGCAACCAGCATCCCTCAGCTTCTCCCAGTTGACTCAGACTTTCATGTGACAAAATGCAATAGCTATCGAGTCCTGATATGAGCTGGGAGGAGGCAGTGGTCCCTACAACACACAGCCCTGGAGGAAGCAATTAGAAAAAAGGAAGTCCTTGAAACTCCAACCAGAAATGGGAAACAGATCTGCTCTATGGCTAGTTGAGTAGAATGAGCGTTAGGCGCCTGTTGCTTAATCTGCAAAATTCTTTCAAGAAGCTGGAAGTGTGTGTGATGGAAGAGGCTTCCAGGCTCTTGGCAGGAAGAATCCATGCAGCAGCTGTAGCATTCTGGGAGAAATGTAGGAAATTGTCTTGAAATTGTTCTGAAAGCAAGAAAAACACACTGGCACACTGAAGCCAGCTGGTTGAGATGTGAGCATTCAAACTTTACCTGTTGTGTGTAGAGAATTGTATCTGTGAGTTGTGTTGATGGAAAGAGTTGCCGACATTCCTGACAAGCTGAGCTCAGCAGTGCCCTGAAGGACACCATCCAGAGACACAAGCGTGGATTTTTGAGGAAGAGAGATAAAAGACTAATTCTAGATCTTATTGAAAGTGCTCCCTTTAAAAATATTTCATTTTCAAAATTCAGTTTAAATACATCTTCAGAAAACATATTAGTGTATCAATCAAGGTGTATCTGTATAATGAAACACTAAAATAGATTAAAAGTAGTTTTGATTCTGGGTTAAATTATATGAGGACTTGAGGTAGATAAGCAAATTGTGATGCACAGATAGGCATTGAATACTTTAAACACTGGTGTTGCTCTGTTAGGGACCTCAGCCAGGCAACTCTTAGACTAGTTGAAAAGGAACAGGGTTTAACGCCAGCCCTGCAGAAAGGCCAGCTCCTGGATCTCTGAGATTTGAACCCAAAGATCTGCAAGTTGAGAAACTCTTCTAGGTCCACAAATACTGGTGGAAGTGATCACTTACCCTTTTAATTGTTTTAGTAAAAGTAAAGCATACCTTACAAAAACAAGTCTTTGCAAAAATAGTTGGGCTTCCCCAGTGGCTCATCCACCTACAGTGCAGGAGATGTGGGAGACATGGGTTTGATCCCTGCGTCAGGAGGATTCCCTGGAGGAGGATATGGCAACCCACTCCAGTATTCTTGCCTGGAGAATCCCATGAACAGAGAAGCCTGGAAGGCTACAGTCCATAGGGTTGAAAAGAGTCAGACACAACTGAGTGGCTGAGCATGCACACATAGAAAAGGTTGCCAGGCATTAGAAGCGAGAAGGAGGGGTGGTCTGCAAAGGGGAAGATTGAAGGAATTCGGGGAGCTAATGGAACTTCTTGTGTCTTGACTGTGATGGTGGTCCATAACTATATGTATACATCAAAAGTTGTTGAACTGGGAACTTTGCTGGTGGTCCAGTGGTTAAGAATCCATCTGCCAATGCAGAGGACATGGGCTAATCCCTGGTCTGGGGAGATCCCACATGCCTCAGGGAAGCTAAGCCTGTGTGCCACAACTACCAAGTCTGTACTCTACAGCCTGTGTGCTGCAAGAAGAGAAGCCACCACACTGAGAAGCCCTTACAACGAAGAGTAGCCCTTGCTGGAGACAACTAGAGAAAGCCCACATATAGCAATGAAGACCCAGCACAACCAAAAATAAATAAATGAATACAAAGAAACAAGATTGTTAAAAAAGTCATTGAACTGTACATCTCTAAGAACGAATTTTACTGCATGTAAATGAAACCAAAAAGAGAGAAAGAAAACATTATGGAGTATGCTAGAGAGTTATATATTTGATATGATATTAAGGCTGGTTGTATGGCCATTGCTATGATCATGTGAGTTTAAACTGTTAGACTACACGAAGGTCTGATGTGATAATAGCTGGGAGTATAAGGACACATCCCTGAAAGGCTAAGTAAGTCGCCTTACTGCCCCCAAACAGGGGAAAACGTATGTCAGCTCATCACGTAGGACTCTCTTTACCATTCTTTAAATAAAGAATACTATGACCAGAATCAGAGAAGGCAATGGCACCCCACTCCAGTACTCTTGCCTGGAAAATCCCATGGATGGAGGAGCCTGGTAGGCTGCAGTCCATGGGGTTGCTAGGAGTCGGACATGACTGAGCAACTTCACTTTCTCTTTTCACTTTCATGCATTGGAGAAGGAAATGCAACCCACTCCAGTGTTCTTGCCTGGAGAATCCCAGGGACGGGGGAGCCTGGTGGGCTGCCATCTATGGGGTTGCACAAAGTTGGACACGACTGAAGTGACTTAGCAGCAGCAACAGCAGCATGACCAGAATGTGTGTGGCAACACACCCATGTGAAGGGAAACATGCTGAATCAGAATAAATCTTTGCAACGAAGCATCATATTTGGTAATTCTCATGTGGTTGCTGAAATTCAGGCATGGGGTCTCCCATTGATCATCACTGAACTAAGGAGCTCTCACTTCAGACACATTTTTGTAGTGACCAAAATTCATGTAACTGCCCTGCAGGGCATTATTAACTTATTCGCATTACATCAATTTTATTCTTAGGCTCTGATGTTTGACATATGGACACAGATCTGTGTGTGATATTGCAGAATTCTCTATATCAATCAGCCCTGATTTCAGGACAGGTCAAAATTCGAGAAAAGGACACACACCACTGCAACAGGAATAGGTTTCTTTGAGAACCCGACACAGTCCACGTTACTCACATCATCTCACTCCAGGTGGAGCAGGTCAGAGCTAACTCTGCATCCAACCTGCCCATGTTATGGCTCCATTTCTAGTCTATTGTTATTCCCCATGATTTGCCCACATTTCCGTCACAGTCCAGCCCTGCGTCCACATGGCTTCCACGGTACATCATGGCAAAGCCTACCTCTCAAGCATGCATTACACACACCCATGTCCCTACTCACTCTGAGCCTGTGTCCTGGTTCCTCTCTCGTAACCACCCAGAACATTTTATTTTCCAGCAATGATTTTCTGGTATTTTTCTGGCTTCTCTCTTTCTACAATTCCCAGTGGAATATGTGTTTCAGAAATTAATTCTAAAGTTGCTACAAATTCTAAAATCCTTAAAAAAAGAAGGGGCATAACACTAAAAAATAACATTTTCAAACATCCTGAATGAGGATGTATATCCCATAAATGATGCTATAAATCACACAATTGGGTATGATAGACCCTTAAAAATGAAGCCCACTGAGAATCAAGATTAAAATGGGGAAATGCTTTTGTTTTAATGTTAAGTGAAAAAAAATTCAAAATTGTGTCTACAGCCTGTGGAAGAGCACAAGAGGAGAAGGGCAATGAGAGGCTATTGGGAAATATAGTTAAAACTGTTTTTTTTCTTCTTTTCCTAGTGCATTTATTACTTATTATTAAAAACCTTGAACAGGTATTCATTTATGATCAGGAAAAATAATAATAAAACATGCAAAGATTTCTAAACGAAATTATTGAGTTCACTGAAGTATTATGAAGATTAATAGTGGGAGACCATGGCTCAGGCTTTGTGTTGACTGAAAGCAGTCTTAATGGTTGCCTCGTTTGTCTTGGGTATACTTGGTAGAGTAGTTTATAAATGTACTCATTTACATATAACTGCTTATGTTTCAAAATACTGATGATCAAGGATATTTTCAATGCCAATTGTGTGTGTAAAAATAAGAAGATGCTATTTATCACCTGTTTCTATTCTAGATTCTACATCAATAGAAACATTAGGCTTGGTGGTATGACACCAAACATAAGCTTGGTGGTCTGACAATTTCTAGAGACTTTAATTTATTTATTATTATTATTATTGATTTATTTATTTGGCCATACTGAGTCTTAGCTGTGGCATGTGGGGTCTTAGTTGAGGCATGCAAGCTTTTAGCTGCAGTCTATGGGGTCTAGTTCCCTGACCAGGGATTGAACCTGGTCTCCCTGCAGTGGGAACATGAAGTCTTAACTTCTGGACCGCCAGAGAAGTCCCAAGACTTTTAGAATAAAGAGAGCTGTTAGCAGAGGCCAAACTGTCTTCCCGAGTCTTCCGGAAACACATCCAGAAATCAGATTTAGTCAAGTACCCAGACATCTCATGATCCAGTGAGGTTGACACATAAAATTAACCAGCACGTCTTCTTTGTGACTCACAATATGTATTCTCCTAGAAAAGGCACTGAGAATTTGTGAACTAAAGAAACCCATTGGATTCGTAGGGTAGACTATTTTTTTGACAGTCATTATTTCTCCTCACATCTCTTAAGCCGAAGAATGCCCAGGGATTACTCTAGTATCAAATAACTCTGGATCTCTTGGCGTAAACCAGCCAAGGTTTATTGCTTGTTCACACTGTCTGGTTAATATGAGCTGGAGAGGAGCCTCTGCTTATACAAGTGACCCAAAGACCTGGCCTGATGGAGATTCCTGATTGACACGTGCTTTCAAGGCCACTCTAACTGGGAAGACTCATGGCAAATTGCACCTCGTCTAGTAAAGCTTCCACGTGGAATTGACATTTACTGCTTCTCCTCGTGTTTGGTGGCCAGACAAACTAGGAAGTTGGCCATGCCATCTTATTTGAATATTTGATTATCTTTGTGTTAGATTGGTATGTTTATGCACATCTGTCAAAGTTGTTTATACACAGTTTTTAAAAGAATACTAGAAATGAAATGCTATAGAATTTAATCCTTGAAAATGTTATTAAAACAGTTTTCTTCTACTTTTTTTTTTTTTTTTTTTGGCATGCTGCTGGCAGTATCTTAGTTCCCTGACCAGGGATTGAACCTACTGGATTGCCAGAGAACTCCTTAAAGTTGATTTCTTTTTCTCTTTTTTTTTTTTTTTTTGTTGGCTGCACCTTGCAGCCTGCAGAACTTCCCCAACCAGGGATGAATCCCATGCCCCCTGCAGTGGAAGCATAGGGTCTTAAGCACTGAACCACCGGGGAAATCCTAATATTCTTTATTTCTAATGGACATACTCTGTAGGACATACTTTTTGGAGGCTCTGAAATAAAATAGTTCTTTGGGGCTACAGTTCTTATCCTTACGTTTGTGGTAAGGAGCAGACAAGACACATGGCAAAGAAACAAATGTGTTCCTGTCAATAGATGCAAAGACAATGGGTGAAATGCACACTGACAATAAATTCTCAACTTGTTCCACCTGGTGTCCAGTCTCTGGCACAGATACTGACTAGGGAGACTGAATACCCTTCATCCTTTAAGTCAGGCTCTTTGGGTGACATATTAAATCAGAATGTCTTTTTCCCTCAAAGCACCCTTTGGTTTACTTTAATTCATTTTTATTTATACAATGCAGTTGACCCTTGAACAAGAAGGATTTGGTCTATGCCAATCCACTTAGGACATGACTTAGTGACTGAACAACAAATCCACTTAGGAGGACTTTTTTTTTTAAAGTAAATACCAATTATTACAGGGCTTCCCTGGTGGCTCAGATGGTAAAGAATCTACCTGCAATGTGGGAGACCTGTGTTTGATCCCTGAGTCAGGAAGATCCCCTGGAAAAGGGAATGGCTACTCATTCCAGTATTCTGGCCTGGAGAATTCCCTGGACAGAGGAGCCTGGTGAGCTACAATCCATGGTGTTACAAAGAGTCAAACATGACTGAGCACCTAACACACATTATTACAGGATCCTCAGATGGTTGAGTCTGCAGATGCAGAACCTCATTATGGCAAGCAGACTATCTGCCTCCATAAAGGCATCTGGAAAGGAGAACATCTGAGGTTTTAGTATCCATGGTGGGTCCCAGAACCAATCCCCAGAGTTGCCCAAGGGTCAACTATGTTCTCTTAAGAAACAGCAGAGTTGAAATTAAAGCTTAGATGTGTTGTCATTTTAGTTGCTAAGTCATGTCCAACTGTTTTGTGACTGACTACATGGACTGTATGTAGCCTGTCAGGCTCCTCTGTCCATGGGATTTCCCAGGCAAGACTATTGGAGTGGGTTGCCATTTTCTTCTGCAGGGAACCTTCCCAACCTAGGGATCAAACCTGAGTCTCCTGCACTGGCAGGCTGAACCACCAGGGAAGCCAGTAAACTTAGATTTAACAGTAAAACCAAATTTCAGCAACAAGAGAAATGTTAAGAACTCTCTACAAGCAGTTGTGGTCTTTGACCCTGCTTGTATGGCCATGAACTTACCCTTATGGAATTTACAGTGAAGAGTCAGTGACAAGTTGACAAATAGTATGGTAAGGCCAAAGGGAGCAGAGAGTGGTGAGTGGGTGTGTGTGTGTGTGTGTGTGTGTGTTTATACACACACATGCACTTTTTTCTAATTCTCTGGGGTATTATTTTCCTGTTGCTGCTGTAACAACTTACCACGTACTTTGTGGCTTTGAACAACACAAGTCGATTACCACACAGTTCTGGAGGCCAAGTCTATAATATTAGGTTTCACTGGGCTAAAATCAAGGTGCTGGCAGAGCTGTGCTCTTTCTGGAAGCTCTGGGGGAGGATCTGTTTTCTTGCTTTCTTCAGCTTCCAGAAGCTGCTCACATATCTTGGTTCATGGCCCTCTTCCATTTTCAAAGCCAGCACTGTCAGCTTGAGTCTTTCTTACACTGCTCTGCCTCTGGTTCTTCTTTTCTACCTCCTTCTTTCACCTTAAAATATCTTTGTTATTACTTTGGACCCTGCAGATAATCCAGGATCAGCTCCGTATTTTAAGTCAACTGGTTAGCAACCTTAATTCCATCCACAAAGTTAATTGTCTTTTGTCGTGCAGCCTAACGTAGTCTCAGGTTCAGCGTATTAAGATCCAGACATCTGAACTTCCCTGGGGGTCCAGTGACTGAGACTCCGCACTCCCAATTCAAGGACCCTGGGTTCTGTCCCTCAGGAGAGCTGGATCCCATATGTTGTAACTAAGAGTTCACATGCCTCAAAAAAGATCCTGCATGTCACAGCTAGGACTCAGAGCAGCCAAATTTAAAAAAAGAAAGCAAAAACATGTAGACGTCTTGAGGGCTATTTTTCTCACTAAAGGTGGTCAGAGAAAGTTTCACTGAAAAGGTGATATTTGAACAGAGGCCTAAATTAAGTGAAGGAAGAAACCATGTAGTGGAAGGGGGGAAGTTCTACATTGTAGGACAGTCAGGGTTGAATCTGGAGAGAAGAGTGTTCTTGGGAAATGGAGAAGACCCACTGGGTTAAACAGAAGTCAGGAAAAGAAAGATAGAAGATGAAGCAAGACTATCTAGCACCTTACAAGTCGGTAGGACTTTGGGTTTTATTCTAAGAGTGATGGCAGTCAATGGTGGTTTTGAGTAGGCAAGTAACAGAATTTGATTGTTTTAAAAAGGATTGGTTTCGTAGAATGTAGGCAACCACAGCAGAAGCAAGGGGAGACATTCCCATCGTCTGGTGATATAAAAGTGTGGTCTGGGTTGAGTGATAGCAGTTAGGGTTGAGTGATGGCTGGATTTGGGATTGATTTGAAAGTGAAGTTGGTAGAATTTTCTTTATGGATCAGATGAAGGATACAGAAGAAAGAGAAAAATTTGATCTGAGCAACTGGAGGAATGGGACTGAGACAGGGAACAGGGGAAGGAGCAAATCTCAGAGAAAGTATCCAGTTGAGTCCAGATAGGAGAAACTGGAGATGTTTATCAGACATCAGAGTGATATCACATAGGAAGCTGGATAAATAAACCTAAAGTTCAGGCAAGAGGCTTGGAAATTTACATGTGGAAGTCGTAGGTAATTTTTAAGGCCATGACTGATGGAGAGAATGAAGAGAAGTGAGGAGAAATAAAGTGAAGCAAAGAGAAGAGAGAAAGGGAGAGAACGGGAAAGGTCACTTTTTTATCTTAATTTTTTTTCTAAATTTATTTATTGTTTTTGGTTGCACTGGGTCTTCGTTGCTATGCACAGGCTTTCTCTAGTTGCAGCAAGTGTAGGCTACTCTTCGTTGTGGTGTGTGGGCTTCTCATTGCAGTGATTTCTTTTGTTGCAGAGCATAACCTTTAAGCATGTAGACTTCAGCAGTTGCAGCACGTGGGCTCAGTAGCTGTGGCTTGTGGGGAGACTGGACCCCACTTCACTGGACTACCAGGGAAGTCCTAGAGTCCCTGACATTTAAAGAACAATCAGTGTTGAGGAGGAGGTATAAATAATGCTAAGAAGAAGCTGCTGGTTAGGCAGAAGAAGTCAAGAAGCCAGTAAAGAAACTCATCTGAGGACTTCCCTGCGGACCAGTGGTTAAGAATCTGCCTGCCAATTCAGGAGACTCGAGTTTGATCCCTGGTCCAGGAACTAGATCCCCTATGACTCAGAGTAGCTAAGCCTATGGGCCACAACTACTTAGTCTGTGCTCTAGAGCCCAGGAGCTGCAACAAGAGAAGCCACCACAATGAGAAGGCTGTGCACTGCAACTAGAGAGTAGCCCCTGCTCACCGCAACTAGAGAAAAGCCTGTGCAGCAACGAAACTCGTGTCAGTTGGAGTAAACTTGGAGAAGGCAATGGCATCCCACTCCAGTACTTTTGCCTGGAAAATCCCATGGACAGAGGAGCCTGGTGGGCTACAGCCATGGGGTCGCTAGAGTCGGACACGACTGAGCGACTTCACTTTCACTTTTCACTTTCATGCATTGGAGAAAGAAATGGCAACCCACTGCAGTGTTCTTGCCTGGAGAATCCCAGGGACGGGGGAGCCTGGTGGGCTGCCGTCTATGGGGTCGCACAGAGTCGGACACGACTGAAGCAACTTAGCAGCAGCAGCAGCAGCAGCAGCAGCAGGAGTAAACTTTGAACATTTGATTTGATAATAGAAAGTAATTGACAGCTGACAAAAGCAGTTTGCGGTGGTGTGTGTTGGGAGAGGATGAGAGAAGACCAGCAGGAGACAGCCAGTCTATAGAGTCATTTTTCCCCAAGGAGTTCTGCCCTAATGGGACTCCAGAAATGTAATCATCAAGGAGACATGATAGCGTGTTTGTGATCTCATAGGACTTCTTCCATCCAGTGGGAAACAATGATGCTGAATAAAGGAGGAGAGGGATGTGCAAAACAGATTCCTAAGTAGATGAAAAGGGATGAGAAGGACTTTACACAGATGGAGGCACTGGCTTTGGAGGAGCATAAAGGTGATCCATCCTCAGTGAGCAGAGAAGGCAGAGTGAGAGTAGGTTGGTGGGTTTGGTAATAGAAAGAAGAAAGTGATCCTTTTTCATTTCTTCTATTTTCTCAGTGACATAAGAAGCAAAATTATCAACTGAGAGTGAGCAGGTAGACAGAGAAGGCTGGGGATAAGGAGAAAAGTTAAATAGTAATAGCCAAATGGCTGAATGAATTGAGCAGCCAGGGATTTCCTGGTAGTCCTATTTAAAATCTGAATTTATTTGGGGAAGGAGGTGATTCTTTCATTTCTTGATATCTTCTTTAACTGTATTATGTAAATGAGCAGAACACCCATCCAAGAAATTGCTTTTGTCATACCAACAGAAGTCCGAATGTATTTCCAGAACAAACCTTACACATGGCCCAAGTCAAATTACATACGAAAAACATTTCAAATGATTCTATATGATGTAGAAACAAATGTCTGAAGAACACTGGCAGGCCCTATTGGTTATTAAAAACAGGAAGTTGGAAATGTGATCTTTATTCTCTGGAAGACAATATAGATGTGGAAATAATTATAGCAAAAAATTTATATTCTCATCTTGATCGGGTAAACTGTATAACAGCAAGATTGTAATACATTTACTATTGCTATCCCAAACCCATATTTATGAATGATTATTAGAATTCTAAAAGCGTACTTTCAACTCATTTAACTTTATTCGTTACTTAGTTATATAAGGAACCAAACACTTAAATAGTGATATGAAAAAATAAAAGCTTCATGATTTCCAGAAATTTGTTAGACTAGAGGAGTGAGCTAGAAGTCTCTTAAATTCTAAATGGCTGGGTGGCTTTAGAAAACAACAGCAAGTGTATCCATGGAGGAGGAATGCCAATGACCTTTCAGTTACTACTTTATACATTTCTTTATACAAGTTCTCTTACTTTATATTGTTTGAATTTTTTAAAAATGGTAATCTCAAAGAATTTCAGTTTGAAAAGAATTTTTGGCCCTACACTCTGTTGTATTCTATTCCATTCCACTTTTTTTCACAAGCATTTATTTACTACATTTTGTCCCGTATATTCTCTACTTTCTTACCCCTGTGTGAGTGACTGTCATGCATGGCCCTACATTTTAAAGCAGGTTTTTAAGGAAGCAATTTGGATTATTTGGCAAATAAGGAGGAATAGAATTTTGCAAGAGCAGCTTCATGAATAAAGTCAGGGAGTGAGACTCAAGGGACAGGGAAAGAGCTCTCTGAATGGTGGGCTATCTGAAGATCAGATGCAGGGTCTGGGATCTACATTGTGGAGGGTGGGATATTTAGAGCTGATCTAAGAGGTAAAGGCAGGAAAACGTGTGTGTATTTGCACATGTGTGTATATGCATACATTTGTATATAGCATACATATATGATACAAGGAATAAAACTCAGTTATATAGAATGTTTCATTGGAATAACATATTTCTGTCCATCAGTGGGTGAATGTGTAACACACACACACACACACACATTGTTGTTGTTATTCTTGTATAGTTGCTAAGTCATGTCCAACTATTTTGCAACCCTATGGACTGTAACCTGCCAGGCTCCTCTGTCCATGGGATTTTCCAGGCAAGAATACTAGAGTGGGTTGCCATTTCCTTCTCCAGGGTATCTTCCTGACTCAGGGTTTGAACCCATCTTCTGTATCAGCAGGCAGATTCTTTACCACTGAGCCACCAGAGAAACTATATATATATATATATTCACAATGGAATACTACTCAGCCATTACAAAGGAGAGATCCCCTGCCGTTTGTGTCAACATGAATGAATCTTGAGGGCATTATGCTAAATGAAATGAAATAAGTCGAATAGAGAAAGACAAATACTATATGATATCTCTTATATGTGGAATCTTAAGAAAAAAATCTCACAGAAAAAGAGATCAAACTTGTTGCTACCAGAGGTGGGGGATGGGGGGCAGGACAAATGGGAGACGTGGGTCATAAGGTATAGATTTCAAGTTATGAAATAAGTAAGTACTAGGGATGTGATGTCAGGGAAGGCGATGGCACCCCACTCCAGTACTCTTGCCTGGAAAATCCCATGGACGGAGGAACCTGGTAGGCTGCAGTCCATGGGGTCATGAAGAGTCGGACACGACTGAGCGACTTCACTTTCACTTCTCACTTTCTTGCATTGGAAAAGGAAATGGCACCCCACTCCAGTGTTCTTGCCTGGAGAATCCCAGGGACGGGGGAGCCTGGTGGGCTGCCGTCTGTGGGGTCGCACAGAGTCGGACACGACTGAAGCGACTTAGCAGCAGCAGCAGCAGGGATGTGATGTGTATGTACCATGTTGACTATAGTTAACAACTTTTATATGGCATGGATGAAAGTTGTTAAGAGAGTTAATCCCAAGAGCTGTCATCAGGAAAATAATTTGTGTGTGTGTGTATGTCTATATGAGATAATGGATTGTAGTGATCATGCCATGTTGAATGTAAGCCAAAACATTATGTCATACACCTTACACAGTGTGTGTGTATGAGTCGCTCAGTTGTGTCCAACTCTTTGGAACCCCATGGACTGTGGCCCACCAGGCTCCTCGGCCTATGGGATTCTCCAGGCAAGAATACTGAAGTGGGTAGACATTGCCTTCTTCAGGGGATCTTCCCAACCCAGGGAATGAACCTCGTCTCCTGCATTGCAGGCAGATTCTTTTACCATCTGAGCTACTGGGCAAGCCCTAATACAATGAAGCCCTACACAATGCTGCATGTCAATTATATCTCAGTACAACTGGTGGGGGAAAGAATAACACATTTTTTAATATTAAATTATAAAATAAATTAGTGTGGTATTTCCTTAAAGACTTGAAAATTCACAATAAGATGATCAAGCGTATAAAGGCTGCAGAGGTATTCTTTCATGGTTTTTAATTGTGGTTTCGGGATATAAGGAAGCATTCATTTGGAAGTTTCATTTTCCTGGACATAAAAATTGATCTAGAGTCTTTTCTTGGATTTGTTTTTTTTAGACACGGAGTTCTCTGGCCATCAATATTTTGTTTTGAATTTTATATAGATCTATTCCTTGTTCTCCGATAGATAGTACAATTTAAATGAAACATTTATAGCATATGCTGATCAAGGGGAAGATTACAAACAAACAGTTAAAGACTTCCTTTCCCCTTTTCCTGATTAAAAATGCCTGGACAGCTCCTGCAACAGCTTGAAGAAAATCCCTAGTGTGAAACACGGAAGGTGATGACTGGAAGTAACAGGGAAACTTACTGTTTTTCTGGGACGGGGCTGAGGACTTTATAATAGTTTTCCAAAGCCCTCCACCTGCCACAGGGTTTGCTTGCGCCTGTTGTTGGTTTGAGTTCTCTCTCCGGTGGTGAGCTAGCCTCACTCTGTGTAATTCCCCCCATTCTACTCAAGAAGATTAGAAAAACCTGCCTGTGGCCCATGTGGGCACCACATCTACACTCCCTCACCCTGCTCAGAGATTAATACTCCTATGAAAAAAGAGCCGAACGTTAGTAGATTTGCGACCCACTGGGTTGTACCTTGATTGCCCAGAGACCAAAGCTATCAATTTAGAGAGACAGCTTCAAAGCCCAGAAATGTCAGACAAACCAAATCCACTTGATTGCCACCACCCATCACTCAGATTAGCCTACAGATCTGATTGTTTTTTCTTCTTATTTTGCCACATGGCACAGCATGCAGGATCTTAGTTCCTAGACTAGGGATCAAACCTGCACCCCCCCTGCATTGGAAGCTTGACCACCCGGGAAGTCCCCAAATCTCTAGGTTTTTATCTTTAGGTTTTCTTTTTTTAGATCAAAGATGTAACAATGTTTACTGTAACAACTCAAATAGTACAGAAATATACACAATTGAAATATAAACAGTCAATAAAATATGTACACTCCCTGCCTTCAAGAAAACCATCAGGAACAGTTCTGTGTCTATACACTTACACACCCAACATTTTGAATTGAAAGGATTATACTGAACGATATACTATACAAGCTTCTGAATGAATAGATGGGAGTTTGGTAATTCACTCAATAAGCATAGAGGTACCACTACTTGTTAGGCACTGACTTAGAAGTGGAGAGTACAGAGGTGAAGCAGAAGACATCTCTGTTCATGGGATTCTTGTATATCTGGAAGAGAATGGATAGCCAGTAAACAGGCAAACTAATAAATAAAACCATCTCAATGAATGGTAAGTGCTATGAAGAAAAGTCTAAAGGGTAACAGGAGAGAATGACTTAGGGTCAGATTAACTAGCTGCTTAGGGAGGGAGTCTCGAAGGAAGTGGCATTTGAGCTAAAACCTGAGTAACAGGAGGGAAGCAGCCTTGCAGAAAACAGCGGGAAGCATATTTCAGGCAGTGGGAGTGAGGAGACAGTCATATGCAATGAGGAGACCGAAAAGCCTGGGCATGTTTAGGAAAGGCGGTGTGTCTAAACTAGGAAAATGGGAGGAGAGGATGTTGGAGAGGCAGGTGGGGGGCCAGGTCATGCTGGACCCATCCGGCCACGTCAAGAGGTACCATTGCAGAGGTGCTATGACAACAATTCAGGGAAAAAAGATGGATTTTTCAGTTCGTGGTGCTAAGACAACAGGCCTTTAAAACTGGAAATAAGACACCCATGCCACATCCTATAGAAAAACAAATTCTGGGTGGACAACAATCCACATAAACAAAGTTGAAACACTAGCAAAGATTGAGAAGATACTGGCAACATATATGTGGGGAAATAAATCAGTACTCAGAATATATATTGAATTCTTCCAATCAATGAGACTAAAATTAAACCAGGAAATGAAGAAAGGATATGAACTAGCAATTCGCAGAAGAAAAAAGTGTATGGTCCATAAGCATAAAAAGATGATCAACTCTACTGATAATCGGGGAAATGCAAATGAAAACAGAAAAAATGAAAGTCCATTTCATGGTCCTCCAGATTGACAAAAACTTTAAAGTCCTGCAGTGGCAGGAGTTGAGAGTCCCTCTCTCATGCCTTGCTAGTGGGCATGGAAATTGGGCTACTTTGGAGGTCGACTGCCATAGCTGATATACATGTATGATGATTGTCTATGACCTGGCAACTTTATTTCTAGTCTGATGTGAGAGAAACTCTTCTCCATATGCAGAAGATGGGGGTAAGGACTCACAGGGCACACGTTTGTTATAGTAGAAAAACTGAAAACCCTAACATTCATACGTAAATGGAATGGATAAATAAAATGCAGAAGGCTATTCAATGGAATACAATACTGCACAGGAATTTAAAAGAATGAGTTGGACCTGCTATCTATCTAATCATCAAAACATGGATTACCTCCCCAAAACATAAAATTGAATGTTAAACACAACTACACACTCTTCTATACAGATAGTATAATACCATCTTTTTTCTGTTAAAAAGAACACACAAAAGAATAGTTTGTCAATAGTAAACTGTTGGCACACTACAACAAAATCTGATCCACCACCTGCTGTGTCTGTCTGTAAGTGACGGATAGTTTCTACGTTTTGTAATGATTGGGGGGAAATTTTTTTAAAGAGTAATATGTAAATGACACATGAAAATTACATGGAACTCACCTTTCTTTGTCCCTAAGTCAAGTTTTACTGGAACACAGCCAAGCTCATTTTTTAAAAAACATATCCATTTTTTAAAAAACAAATTGTCACCTGTATGGGTGGGATGGGGAGAGAAGTGGGAGGGATGTTCAAGTGGGAGGGGACATGGGTAAACCTATGGCTGATTCATGTTGATGTTTGATAGAAACTAGTGCAATACTGTAAAGCAATTATCCTTCAATTAAAAATAAATTAATTAAAAAAATACTGTCTGTGGCTGCTTTTGCTACAGAGGCAGAGGTGAGTAGTTCTGACAGACCATAGAGAGTACAAAGCCTGAAGTACTGATCCTCAGTCCTTTATGGAAGATATCTGCAGACCTCTGTTCTGTGTTTTACTCAGACATTATTTTTTAAGTGTTTGGGAGTATACACATCACATTCATGATGGTGGCTACCTCTGGAGAAGGAGGGGCAGGGGAGTAGAACTGAAGATAGATGTCAAAGGGTATTGTGATGTCTGTAAATGTGAAAAAACTTTAGGTTTCAGTTCTACCCGGTGGGAATACAAGTGTTTGTTACATAAGACTTTGAATCTTCCTGTACTTTTTCTTTAAAGGCTCAGAAAAGCTAAACACAAAAATATATTTTATAGACAATATTTGATATTAATGCATCTAAATCTGTCATATATATATATATATACACACTTTTAATTTTTGATTGAAGTAGAGTTAATTTTACAGTGTGGTGTTAGTTTCAGTTATCAATGTTGTTAATTATTCAACAATGATTCAGTTGTACATATACCTGCATCTATTTTCAAATTCTTTTACAGAATATTGAGCAGTTTCCTGTGCTATGGAGTAGGTCCCTGTTGGTTATCTGTTTTAAATATAGCAGTGTGTTCATGTCAGTCCCAAACTCCCAATATATGTTTTAATAGTTGAACAGTAGTCTTATTTATAGATAACAGGAATTTCTTTTTGTGATGGTTTTGATTTGAGATTCAGGATCTCTCCATGAATTTATGAAGTATCTGATTTCTTCTTCCCTACAATGCCTGTTTAGGTCCTAAGATCTATTTTCTATTGAAATTTAGTCTTTTTCTCTTATTGATTTGGGGACTCTTTTACATATGAAATCTATTGATTGTTCCTTTGAAAAAGAATCATCTGGATTTTCATTTATTTACTTTGTTAATAGTCTCCCATCACTTCAGTTCAGTTCAGTTGCTCAGTCGTGTTCAACTCTTTGTGACCCCATGGCCTGCAGCACACTAGGCATCCCTGTCCATCACCACTCCTGGAGTTTACTCAAACTCATGTCCATTGAGTCGGTGATGCCATCCAACCATCTCATCCTCTGTCGTCCCCTTCTCCTCTTGCCTTCAATCTGTCCCAGCATCAGTCTTTTCCAATGAGTCAACTCTTTGCATCTTTGCATCAGGTGGCCAAAGTATTAGAGTTTCAACTTTAACATAAGTCCTTCCAACGAACATTCAGGACTAATTTCCTTTAGGATGAACTGGTTGGATCTCCTTGCAGTCCAAGGGACTCTCAAGAGTCTTCTCCAACACCACAGTTCAAAAGCATCAATTCTTTGGCTCTCAGCTTTCTTTATAGTCCAACTCTCACATCCATGCATGACCACTGGAAAAACCATAGCCTTGACTAGATGGACCTTTGTTGGCAAAGTAATGTCTCTGCTTTTCAATATGCTGTCTAGGTTGGTCATAACTTTTCTTCCAAGAAGTAAGTGTCTTTTTATTTCATAGCTGCAGTCACCATCTGCTGTGATTTTGGAGCCCCTAAAAATAAAGGCTGCCACTGTTTCCCCATCTATTTCCCATGAAGTGATGGGACCAGATGCCATGATCTTTGTTTTCTGAATGTTGAGCTTTAAGCCAACTTTTTCACTCTCCACTTTCACTTTCATCAAGAGGCTCTTTTGTTCTTCTTCACTTTCTGCCATAAAAGTGGTATCATCTGCATATCTGAGGTTATTGATATTTCTCCCAGCAATCTTGAGTCCAGCTTGTGCTTCTTCCAGCCCAGTGTTTCTCATGATGTACTCTGCATAGAAGTTAAATAAGCAGGGTGACAATATACAGCCTTGACGTACTCCTTTTCCTGTTTGGAACCAGTCTGTTGTTCCATGTCCAGTTCTAACTGTTGCTTCCTGACCTGCATACAGATTTCTCAGGAGGCAGGTCAGGTGGTCTGGTATTCCCATCTTTTTCAGAATTTTCCACAGTTTATTGTGATCCACACAGTCAAAGGCTTTGGCATAGTCAATAAAGCAGAAATAGATGTTTTTCTGGAACTCTCTTACTTTTTCGATGATCCAACACATGTTGGCAATTTGATCTCTGGTTCCTCTGCCTTTTCTAAAACCAGCTTGAACATCTGGAAGTTCACAGTTCACGTATTGTTGAAGCCTGACTTGGAGAATTTTGAGCATTACCTTGCTAGCATGTGAGATGAGTGGAATTGTGCGGTAGTTTGAGCATTCTTTGGCATTGCCTTTCTTAGGGATTGGAATGAAAACTAACCTTTGCCAGTCCTGTGGCCACTGCTGAGTTTTCCAAATTTGCTGGCATATTGAGTGTAGCACTTTCACAGCATCATCTTTCAGAATTTGAAATAGCTCAACTGGAATTCCATCACCTCCACTAGCTTTGTTCATAGTGATGCTTCCTAAGGCCCACTTGACTTCACATTCCAGAATATCTGGCTCTAGGTCAGTGATCACACCATCGTGATTATCTGGGTCGTGAAGATCTTTTTTGTACAGTTCTTCTGTGTATTCTTTCCATCTCTTCTTAATATCTTCTGCTTCTGTTAGGTCCATACCATTTCTGTCCTTTATTGAGCCCATCTTTGTATGAAATGTTCCCTTGGTATCTCTAATTTTCTTGAAGAGATCTCTAGTCTTTCCCATTCCATTGTTTTCCTCTATTTCTTTGCATTGATGGCTGAGGAAGGCTTTCTTATTTCTCCTTGCTATTCTTTGGATTTCTGCATTCAAATGGGTATATCTTTCCTTTTCTCCTTTGCTTTTGGCTTCTCTTCTTTCACAGCTATTTGTAAGGCCTTCTCAGACAGCCATTTTGCTTTTGCATTTCTTTTTCTTGGGGATAGTCTTGCTCCCTGTCTTCTGTACAATGTCACGAACCATTGTTCATCAGGCATTCTGTCTATCAGATCTAATCCCTTAAATCTATTTCTCACTTCCACTGTATAATCGTTAGGGGTTTGATTTAGGTCATACCTGAATGGTCTAGTGGTTTTCCCTACTTTCTTCAATTTAAGTCTGAATTTAGCAATAAGGAGTTCATGATCTGAGCCACAGTCAGCTCCAGGTCTTGTTTTTGCTGACTGTATAGAGCTTCTCCATCTTTGGCTGCAAAGAATATTCCATCTGATTTCAGTGTTGACCATCTGGTGGTGATGTCCATGTGTAGAGTCTTCTCTTGTGTTGTTGGAAGAGGGTGTTTTCTATGACTAGTGCATTCTCTTGGCAGAAATTTTTTTAGCCTTTGTCCTGCTTCATTCTGTACTCCAAGGCCAAATTTGCCTGTTACTCCAGGTGTTTCTTGACTTCCTACTTTTGCATTCCAGTCCTCTGTAATGGAAAGGACATCTTTTGGGGGTGTTAATTCTAGAAGGTCTTGTAGGTCTTCATAGAATCATTCAACTTCAGCTTTTTCAGCATTACTGGCCGGGGCATAGACTTGGATTACTGTGATATTGAATGGTTTCCCTTGGAAATGAATAGAGATCATTCTGTCATTTTTGAGACTGCATCCAAGTACTGTATTTCGGACATTTTTGTTGACTATGATGGCTATTCCATTTCTTCTGAGGGATTCCTGCCCGCAGTAGTAGATATAATGGTCATCTGAGTTAAATTCACCCATTCCAGTCCAGTTTAGTTTCCTGATTCCTAAAATGTTGACGTTCACTCTTGCCATCTCCTGTTTGATCACTTCCTATTTACCTTATTCATGGACCTAACATTCCAGGTTCCTATGTAATATTGCTCTTTATAGCTTCGGACCTTGCTTCTATCACCAGTCACATCCACAACTGGGTGTTGTTTTTGCTTTGGCTCCGTCTCTTCATTCTTTCTGGAGTTATTTCTCCACTGATCTCCAGTAGCATATTGGCACCTACTGACCTGGGCAGTTCATCTTTCAGTGTCCTATCTTTTTGCTTTTTCATACTGTTCATGGGGTTCTTAAGGCAGGAATACTGAAGTGGTTTGCTATTTCCTTCTCCAGTGGACCATGTTTTGTCAGAACTCTCCACCATGACCCGTCCGTCTTGAGTGGCCCCACATGGCATGGCTCTTAGTTTCACTGAGTTAGACAAGGCTGTGGTCCATGTGATCAGTTTGGTTAGTTTTCTGTGATTGTGGTTTTCATTCTGTATGCCCTCTGATGGAGAAGGATAAGAGGCTTATGAAAGCTTCCTGATGGGATAGACTGACTGAGGGGGATACTGGGTCTTGTTCTGATGGGCTTGGCCATACTCTGTAAATCTTTAATCCAATTTTCTGTTGCTGGGTGGAGCTGTGTTCCATCCCTGCTATTTACCTGGGGCCAAACTATAGTGGAGATAATAGATAATGATGACCGCCCTCAAAAGATTCCATACATGTACTGCTACAGTCTGTGCCCCCAACCCTGCAGCAGGCTGCCAGCAACTCACGCCTTTTCTGGAGTCTCCCGGACACTCACAGGCAAGTCTCCTGTGGGGTCACCATTCCTTTCTCCTGGGTCCTGGTGCACAAGGTTCTGTTGTGCCCTCCAAGAATCAATTTCCCATTCTGTGTAAGTTCTGACAACTCTATGGTGGGGTTAATGGCGACCTCCTCCAAGAGGACTTACGCCATATCCACACCCAGAGTCCCTGTCCCTGCGGCAGACCACTGCCAACCCGTACCTCCATAGGAGGTGCTCAAAGACAGTTCTGTCTCAGTCTCTGTGGGGTCCCTGGGCCCTGCTGTGCACAAGGTTTGTTTGAGCACTCTGAGCATCTCTGGCAGGAATGGGGTTTGCTTCTAAATGTGAATTCGCCCCTCCTGGCACTTAAGAAGCTGTAAATCACATGCAGTCACTATACAGCTTTCCTCTAGCTTTTGGCTTAGTTTGGGATATACCAAGGAGAGAATTGCTTTGGTAACTAATGGCTCCACCATCTCCCACTGGCCCTTCCAAGAGTTCTCTGGAGTTGACAATGCACTTTGGGTAACCTGTGCCATCCTTCTACTCCAGAGGGATGTGTGGTCCTATCTGAAATGCATTGCCTCATGTCACAGGAGTTTGGTCAGCAAATAGAAACCACTTTGGGCTTTCCTGGTGGCTAAAATGGTAAAGAATCTGCCCACAATGCAGGAGACCTGGGTTCAATTCCTGGATTGGGAAGATCCCCTGGTTGAGGACATAGCAACCCTCTCTAGTATACTTGTCTGGAGAATTCCGCAGACAAAGGAGCCTGATGGGCTACAGTCTACAGGGTCACAAAGAGTCAGACACGACTGAGCAACTAAGCACAGAGTATTATAGCCAGGAAGGAATTTCATGCAGACTGAGAAGTATATGATGGATGATTGGAAAGACTGGGGCTGGGAAGGTCAGAAAGGTCACTGTATCCTATACTAATACATATATGTGGAATCTAGAAAAATGGTCTGACAGTGAAAGTCACTCAGTTGTGTCCGACTTTGCAACCCCATGGACTATTGTAGCCCACCAGGCTTCCTCTCTCCATGGAATTCTCCAGGCAAGAATACTGGAGTGGTTAGCCATTCCCTTCTCCAGGGATGATCTTTCTTGCCTAGACACAAACAGAAATGCTTATATTTTCTTTTTATAATATTTATTTGGTTGCATTGGATCTTCATTGCGACACGTGGAATCTTTTGTTGAGGTGCACAGATTCTCTAGTTGTTCAGTGTTCAGACACGCAGGTTCAGTCATTGTGGCACGCAGGCTTGTTTCCTCCATGGCATGTGGGATCTTAGTTCCCTGACCAGAGATCAAACCTGCATCTCCTACATTGCAAGGAGGATTCTTAACCACTGGACCACCAGGGAAGTCCCAGAAATGTTTATGTTTTCAACGTTATGCTCTAATCTGTAAGATGCTCCAGTTCTTTGCCTGTTGGGTGCATTTTAGGTGAGGATTTCCAGAACTTGCTTTTTATTTTTTAAAAGTTCAGAAATGTCTAAAGCATAATATTTTAAAGAAGGAAATTCGCAATTTTCTTCTGACATATCAAAGTGTCAATTTTTGGTTGAGACCTAAATATATATATATAGTTTCTTTGTTTGAAAAGTCTGTAATCATATGTAAACTCAATGGAATGTTAATTACATTTATACTTTGGCCTCATTTAATAGAAGTTAAAAGTTCATTTGTAATGCATTCATTATAGAATCAAGGAGGGAAAAGCAAAATGCATACCAAAGAGAACACATACTAATAAGATGCTCTAGTATAAATGTCTTTTTGAATTCATTAACCATTACTGAGGAAGTTCAGTTAGAACCATGTGGTTAGAACCATGTGGGAAATATGTCGATTGGCAACAGGAGTGAAAGAAAAGATATTTGCTTTTTATTAAGACCCGAAGTGTGTCATAATTGGGTTGAGTTTTTACTCAGATGGTCCCCTCGTGCTGACATCTGCCAAGTGTGGATAAAGCTGTGTTGAGGTGTTATTTTCTGTGGCTGCATAGACATATGTTACTCAGTTAAAAACCGGGAACCTGGAGTCCTTCATGTTTCCAGCTAAGCCATGCCTAGGAAGCTGTGCTTCCTGGACCAAGGGGATTCCAGGTAGTTTTACTTTCAGAAAAGATTTGGAATTCCTCAGAGTAGTTATGAATGTTTGGTCTTCCATCTGATACAAATCAATGACCAAAGTGCAGATTCCAGACTGTCAGAGTCTACATCAAGTTTGCGGTACCCTTATCCTTGAAAATGTAAGTCATTTAAAAAAATGCTTTACGTTGTGAACTGTCATGTTCAAATATGTATTTCCATTTAACAGGTATTTTTCTAAGTGAAAGGTCTAGCTTAGACTTAATCAAATAGAACCCCCCGCCATGTGTATGAAAACTCATTATCACGTGTTTTAATTTGCTGCCAAGTGTTACAAATGATTAATGATCTATATGTCCTCCCTGCCAGACAACAGAAAGATAAGAGTAAATGGAACCAAGGAACCTATAGAGTTTAAATCGAATCAGTGGTTTGGAGCCACAGTGAGAGCTCACAAAGGAAAGGTGGTGGTGAGTATCGCGGGGTGCTGTTGGGGCTGCTCTGGAGTAATATGTACACTGAAATGTTTTAAAACTCGTATGTACAAAAATCCATTCATGCAAGAACGTATCAGATTTTCAAAGATAAGCTTATCGGCATTACCAAAAATATTAGTGCTTAAAATTAAAGAATCTATTTTGGTCTTTAAAGCAACAGGAAATAAGACTGGTTTTCCAGAAAATTGGGTAGATCTTTTCAAATATTTCAAAAACTAATAAGGAAGATAGAAAAATAAAAGCTAAATCCTAAAAAGGTACATATTTTATTGCTTAAGATTGATTTAAAAGGCTGATAGAAATTTGACCTGAAAAATAGTATTACTGCTATTAGGATTGTTTTAAAGTTAATCTCCTGTGATATCATTGATCCTCTTTAGAAATATCAGAAAGTTTTCTTTAAAAATACAGCTGCCGTAGAGGATCCTACTGTGATTTATGTCACAGAGTGTTCTGCCTGTGTTTTCCTCTAAGAGTGTTATAGTTTCTGGTCTTATATTTAGGTCTTTAAATCATTTTGAGCTTATTTTGTATATGCTGTTAGAAAGTGTTCTAATTTCATTCTATTACACATAGTTGACCAGTTCTCCCAGCACCACTTGTTGAAGAGACTATCCTTTCTCCATTGTATATTTTTGCCTCCTTTGTCAAAGATAAGGTGAACACCTTATAGGTGCGTGGATTTATCTCCAGGCTTTCTATTTTGTTCCATTGATCTATATTTCTGTTTTTGTGCCAGTACCATACCATGTATGGCAAAAACCATCACAATATTGTAATTATCCTCGTATTAAAATAAATATATAAAAATATATAACTACCAATTGCATGGTTCTCTGAGTTCACTGATACTTTTTAAAGATTTCTCACTCCCAGATAGAGATCTTTTGGCTTTAAAATGCTGTGACTTTATGATTCTCTTCTCTGTAGTTCCAAGTGATAATACATGTCTAATTTATTGAGAAAGAATGATATTAAGCTGATTTGAAAATATATTTTGTTGGGGATTTTTTTTTTACTGGTAGCCCTAATTTACTTACAAAATAAAGCAATAACTTTGGCTTTTAGGATTTGTTTAAAGTTCTTTGAATTATGATTTAATAAGAATAAGTATCTAAAGGAAATGCTTTGCTTATTTGACATAAAACAGATATCAAATATAGATAACCCTCTTTAGTTACAAATACAGCATTTACAGTAGGTTCTCTATAGAATTGTTATTTGCTTTAATATAATTCTCAAATTCCAGAGTTGGTTAAAAAAAAAGCAAACTCTTTAATCCTTCAGTGACTTACGATGTATGTGAATAACTATTGAAAAGCTAATTCCATCTATAACTACTTGGGGTTAAAAAAAAATCTTTGGATACCGTATTGATTTTAAGTCTTCAAAATTTATCTGTAACATTATTGTGCATTTATTCAATATTTGTAGAAGTGTTCAGAGTCACTGAAAATATAAATGACACACCATGTTCATAATAAAAATGTTTAATTTGAGAGCATGCTTGCAATTTCAAAATTATGTGATAGAAAATAGAATACTATAAAGTCCTTTTTCAGTTTTAATAAAGAATTAAGTTTTACCCTATGTGACAATTATTAGAACATCAAATTGCTATGAACGGAAGTATAGTTTTGAATATTCAGGAATCATATGTGTACATGTTAAGTCTGGGTCAAACCCCGAATATTGTCATATCATTGTGTTTCACAGCTGTGTGAAACTGAGCTGGTATAAAAAAGATAACTTTTTAGGACAGAAAGCAGGCAAGCACTGGAAACAATTTTCATGGCATTGAAATATTCTATGGTGGTGTGGAAAGTGAGGCGAATTGGCTTATACTGAGTCACATAGGTAGTGCTTTCCCTGTTCAAACTCCTTTTTAGCATTCCACATTATGTTAAATACACCAGGGCTTCCCTGGTGGCACAGAGGTTAAAGCATCTGCCTGCAATGCAGGAGACGTGGATTCGATCCCTAGGTTGGGAAGATCCCCTGGAGAAGGAAATGGCAACCCACTCCAGTATTCTTGCCTGGAAAATCCCATGGACAGAGGAGCCTGGTGGGCTACAGTCCATGGCGTAGCAAAGAGTCGGACACGACTGACTGACTTCACTTTCACTTTCATTATGTTAAATGTCTTAACCATATACCTTCTCAGATCACTAATAGGGCCCTAAGTTAAGAAACTTAGATGAGTCAGAGAGTTTTTCAGTATTGGCCAAGACATTACAATCTAGAAGAAGACAAAAAAACAAAAACAAAAACCCCAAACTTAAGTTTTTGAGCAAAGATAATTTATATTCTTAAGTAAGAAGGGTGCTACTTTGTAAAGTAATCTTTACTAAAAGTCGTTACACATTAGACTAATTACCAAGGATGTGTTTGGAATCATGAAAAGACTTTAAAATTGGGATCTGCCTTCCATTTTATGGCATTGTTTCAGGTGTGATGTCATCAAATTTGGAGAAAAGCTAGTGGTTCCATATTCTAGAAAAATATGTATTTCTATATCCTTAGAAGTGAGCACTTGAATATTCAGAAAAGAACACAAGCTAGCAAAATAGAAGTCAAAAAGGTGCATGTGTTTTTATGGCTTCTCTTGTTCCTAGCACAGTGTTCTCTGCTTAAAGAGGATTTCATGTATCATCTTTTATATCTGATAATCTTTCCAATATCATGCTGTTGTTATAATCCAAGCTTCTGAAGAAGCAACCAGAGGATTTCACTCAAGAATCATATTTTTCTTACCATTATTTAATTTTTGTTTTGTCATGAATAAAAATCATTAAATGAAAAATAAGCCCACTGTGATAAGGGGGTATCAGTCCAAATGTAAGTCATCATTTAAAAAAAATAATCAGATACACCCTCACTGATAAACCAGGGGAATCCACAAAACAGAGGTTTATAACCTCATCATCTTTTGATTTGAAAAGAGTTTTCTTCAAGTAAAAATTAGACAAAGAAAGAAACTAGTTCTTATTTTAAGACATTGCACTAATTCATTCACTGTTTAAATGGTCATTTGCTTTTATGCAGATCCAATTTTAAAAAAAAGAACATATGAGTCCTTTACCTTTCATAAATATTTACTTTTGTCAGGCTACTTTTATTTGATTTAAAATCCTGTGGGACAAAAATCTCATTCTTTTGTATATGTTTAATTTGTTCCAATTCTATGGAGTATTAGTTGAGAAATTGACTTAGGAAGTTTAATTAATTCTGACTACCAAGGTACTCATTAGCATACTGGAGGCCAGTTAAGTCATCTAATAATTTAGCATTGTTTGTTACAAATTTAGGTCCATAGTATGTGGAATCTACATTAAAAAAATATTTATTGTCTTTGATGTTTCACAGGCTTGTGCTCCATTATATCACTGGAGAACTCTTAAACCAGCACCAGAAAAGGACCCAGTTGGCACTTGCTATGTAGCCATTCAGAATTTCAGTGCATATGCTGAGTACTCTCCTTGTCGGAACAGTAAGTCATTTTTATTCTTGAAACTGAACTTAGCTCACTAGTTTTTCTGCAGTAGCCAATGCAGGTGATCCTTAAACACCACTGCCAAGGGAAAAAAGCATTGGCATAAAAGACTGACAGTCTTACAGGAGGCCTTGCTGCGACATGGGAACCAGAACATGGAATCCTGCTGATCCTCTTCTGTATTTTAGAAAATTTCTGTTTCTAATTATTCTGCAGTCAAATTGATTGGCTCCTTATTTTAGGCCTTAAGCTCTCCGTCTTTATTCAAAACTCACTCTGCATTTGAAAAATACTAACTGTCCACTTGCTAATTGCAGGAATGGTGTTAGTTAGCATGTTGACCTAGAGGCACGTGAACAGGTCTCCATCTGGCCTGTGTTCTCACTGGCTGTTGTGTTCTTTGGCATCTGTGTACTCTGGTTGTCAGCATGATATACCTTCCTTCTTTATGTGTTTAATCCCATTTTTCAAAATATTCTGTACATTTGGAGTCCGTGTCTCATCTGGCAGTTCTGGGAATCTCCTGGTGAAGTATCCTTTAAAGCAAGCCTGTAAGCGCCATCTTCGGAGCACCACTGTTCAACCACTTCTTTTGGGAATATCACACAAGGACCTTGGGACAGTACTCTGGATTCATGGATCTACTCAGAGTCCTTTTGTGAATGCTTCCACTTTCCTGTCATGTAGAGCATTGGGGTTTATCCGCAAGAAACCAGTGCATTTTTATTCTTATTCTTGATAATTCACAAGACCATGTTAGAGAAACAAATGGCATTGAAAAGAACATTCTGATGACTGATTTCAGGATATTGATTAAAAAAAAACTCAACCCAAATTAGATTCCCAAAACTATAAGTAAAGTTTACCTATTTCATGTGAATATTTTTAAATTTCAAGATTAATTTAGCCAGATAATGAGCAAATTGATATCAGAGATCAAACAGTGAAGTAAAGAATGGATCAGGGATATTAGAAGGTTCTTAAAGAGGACTCTAAAATGTAGAGATCAAAGGGTCTGGGAATGAAATAGTTAATTCTGGGGGCTTGTGGATTTTGGTAAGGATTTTGGTAAGAAGATTATAACTTCCTGTTTTAAAATACTGAAATAAACCAGGCACTTTCTCACATCTTGGCAAGTGTCAGCTGAATTGAATAATCAGTCAACTCAGAATTTTATTTTGAATGGCTTTAAAAGAGGTATTGCTCACAGGTAATAGACTCAATGATATCTATAGGTAATGAATTCAATGATGTCTGTGGTCTCAATGCTGAGCACTAATTAGTCTATTATTAAGGGAATAAAGCAGAGAACAAGAGAAAGCAAATCTCTGCCTTCAAAAAACATATTCTAGTTCAGAAGAGAGATAGCATATGTGTAATTAAGTAAGCTCAGGTCCAGCAATTCAACTTCTAGGTATTTATCCAAAAGAAATGAAATCACTGTCTTGAAAGGGTATCTGTACCCACATGTCCATTGCAGCATTATTTACAATTTCCAAGACATGGAAACCACCAAAGTTGTCATCAGTAGATGAGTGGATAAAGGAAATGTGAAATAGAAATTGGATATAGATATATACACAATGGAATATTATTCAGCCATAAAAAATAATAATAAAATCTTGCCATTGACAACAACATGCATGGGCATTACACTCAGTGAAATAAGTCAGATAGAAAAAGAAAAACATTCTGTTGATATCATATGCAGAATCTTAAAAAAAAACACAAACTCAGAAAAAAAGAGTACAGATGGGTGGTTGACAAGGTTGGGGTGTGGGCTAAACGGGTGAAGGTGGTCACAAAGCACAAACTTCCAGTTACAGGATATATCCTGGATGTAACTATAGTTAATGATCCCACATTGTACAGTTGAAAGTTGCTATGAGAGCAGATCTTAAGAGCTTTATAAAACTGTATGTGGTGGTGGATGTTAACTGCATTTACCACAGTAATCATTTCACAGTATATCCATATTATTGTTGTTGGACACTTTGGACTGATGTTATGTTAAATCAATTATATCTCAACAAAAAACTTAAAAAATAAATGTTTCTAATAAAACGTCAGGTAGTGAAAACTGCTACAGAGAAAAATATAGCAAAGCAAGAGAATAGGGAGGGACATGCCTGGGTGGGGAGAGGAGCCTGTTTGGACAGGACGGTGGGAAGGGCTTCTCTTAGCAGTTGTGACAGCAGGAAAGCAGGGGCTTTCCAAGCACAGGCAACAGTCATTAAGAGGGATATTTCGTGTCACGTTCCACTCAAGGTGTTGTGCCCCTGGGTTCAATAAGAGGTCACTGTAGTAAGTCCCCTACATATGAACCTTCAAGTTGCAAACTTCCTAAAACGTGAATGTGGGTTTGCACGTCCAGTCACGTAAGTTAGGTCACACGTCTGGCATGCATTGGCACATGCACGCATGCTCTGCAAGTGGCTGTGCTTTTGTGTACTTTACTGTACAGTACAGTACAGTAGTACAGTGCCTTTATTTCAAGCCCAGGATATCTGGAAGCAAGTGTAAAAGCAGTGATGATGTAGCTGGTACTACTGCATTGTTAGATTAAAAATGTTTGATTTTTTGTGGGTTTTTTTTTATGTGTTATTTGTGTGAAAAGTTTTATAAACCTATGACAGTGCAGTATTACATAGCCGATTGTCTTAGTTCAGTATCTAGGCTGTCTTTGTTGGACTTACATCTTACAAACAAATTGGGCTTACCAACACTGAGAACTGAACTTGTTGGATGTAGGGGACTTACTGTATTATTACGCTTAAGGTGAAAGTCAGGTAGAGCAATAAATTCTGAATTTATTCATACAATTAATGATAGAGCTTAGATTCAAACCTGAACTCGTTTCATCAATTTTTACACCCATCCATATCATATTTATCATGATTTACTAAAAATACCTCCCCATAGCAGTAAACTCTTATGGCTGAAATGACAAGTTCATCATTTGCATGCCTCCTGCCTCGATGACATATCTTATTCCAACCACCATCAAGGATGACTGTTTAGAAAACTTGTTACTGCTTCTTGTTCTGTCTTTTATCTGACTGCCCACGTGATAGGAAAGCTCAGATTAAAATACTGCACAAGACATCTAAACTTGTGGGATAAGAGTTCCAGGGGGAGTTTGAATTATTATCTAAAAATTTTAATTATAGTATGCTTGCATTTTGAATTACATGGGTACATTATGTTGCCAATTTATTTAGGACTTACTTTCCTAAAGAAAAGAATAGCTTGACAAAAGTAGTAGTGAAGTTTATGTTGAACTGAAGAATAACCAAACAAATGGCCAGGAATTCTTTCCTCTCTAGCACACAACTCCAATGTTCAACTCTCTCTTACTGGGAGTACTTCCTCTTCAAAGGCACCCAAGGAGCCCACTTCCTGTGTTCTCTGAGGAGTTCACAGTTCATTAACACAAAGCAGCTTGTTCATGAGTGTGTGGTCAGTATCACAGAACAGAAAGATTACTTTCAAAAGAGGATTCCAAGAAGCCACTCATGTTCATTTCACACCACAAAGCCCCGTTACTGACACTTTGAGCATTTTGGTTGGTATTCTGCTCATTCATATTAATGACATGCCTGTCACTTTACGGTCATTCATAATTCAGGTGGTGAGAGTTTACACACACCCTTCCAATCTCCTTGGAAAGCAAACACATGAGAGCATCATTCCCTGAACTCCTGAGTTTACTCTGGGACATAATTGTCAAGTTCACAGATGCTCTGAAGTTCTGGGAAGAAAGATTCCTTCAGCTCTCATAAACTATAATTCTAAGAGAAAAACTTACTTTACAGAGAAAATAACCTCCCATTTCTATCATAATCACCACTTCAGTGTTTGAAATTAGTTATTTTCTTAATGGATTTTGTGAAAAATTTTTCTTTTTTCAATTTTTTTAGTTTCCTGTTTTGAAGCCAAGTGATTTCAAAGAATGGTCCTGTTTCTTCCTTTCTGAATAATTTACAATATTGAAAAAGTCAGAGTTGATTTTCAAAAGGATTTCTAAAAAGGTTTATGCATTAAAATGTATTTCTTAAATAGAGTCAAGATTACACATGTGTGTTTACATAATCATATATCATGTATTCATCTATATTTCTGAGTACATACAAGTATTTACATGGACTTCTAGAAGAATGGTACCTGGACATTTGAGGTTATACAGATGAGACTTTAAGGAACTCTGCAACATTCATAATTATGAACCAGAAATATAGTTATAAAATAAAATATATTGTAAGGTATTGTGCAGTAAACATCTGTTATAAGGATAGATCTGTTAACTGTTTTCACCAGAAAAAAACAAACAAAAAAGCAATAGCTGTTTGGCGGGGGTGCACAGGAACCTTTTGGAGGTAATGAATATGTTTATTCCCTTGATTGTGGCAGTGGTATCGTGCTATCAGGCATGTGTCTAAACTCATCAAAATGTACACATTAAGATGTGCATTTTTGTATATTAAATATACCTCAGCAAAGCTGGAAAAATAGAACTTAGCCTAAAAGAGCCCACAAAACATCAATTGACATTTGAATTAAAAACAGATCGCAAAAAAAAAAAAAAGCACAATAGAGTATATGAGGTAAAAAGTATTTTAAAATATAAAGGGAGCATCTGGAAAGAATGGCTGATGACAGTGCTAAAATTAGCTAAGAACTAACCAAAGAAAAGAAAAAACAGAAGACATTCTAGGAAAAGCTGCAAAGGCCAGATCCATTTCAGAAATCGTCTGCAACAAGCACATGTCCAGCCTATAAATTCTTCCTGTGATGATATGCATTTCCTTTCCTGCCCTCTTATTTTAGTTTCCATTCAGGAGTATCCTTGATAAGAAAGGGGTAATTATTTTCATGTTTGAATCTAACAGGATAATAACTGAGATTCCTTCCACTGAACTGTATTTTGGTTTTAATTTAAGTGCTTGAGAAATTGTAGATGGTCTTTTAAAGTGCGATTGACAAGTAGTACATTCTTCATTCTGATGTCCCAGGATTCTAATATGCTTGGAATCCACATGTTGACCTGCTTATGGTTTAAAAAGCTGTGTAATAAAATCCAATTGTACATTCACTTAGTGAATTGCATTGCAGAGAGTGTAAAATAAGCCATTGCTAGAGAGTGCTCTCTTTTGTGAACCCTAGTGTCCCTGTGAGATGCCTTGTAATCAGAAATGCAATGTCCAAATTTACCTAATGATAATAGAATAATTTGAAGTTCATTTTGTATGAGAGATCATGAAAATTAAAACTCTCATCAGCGCTCCCGGCAGAAAGTATCCACCCACGTGAGCCAGTTTAGCTCTCTTTTTTCTTGTAGCATTGCTTCAGTCAGAACACATGGGTGCCCTAGAAATACAGTACTGCCATTTGGGAAACTTGGAACATAATTGAGAGAGGGACATACTATTTCTTCAAATAAACATGAGTTGTAAAACCTAGTATCATAACTTCGAGGAACATTATTCCTATTGATCTTAGTATAAAATGACAGTGCCATTTGGGATAAGAAAACAGATTGAACTCTTTAAGAAATTACTTAGAATAAATTTTTAAAATAAGTAATAGAACACATACATTTTAAATTTAGAAGTCTATAGGGAAAACAAGAGCGTATCCTTGTTATTAAAAATATAAAATATATTAGAATTTAATTATTAAAAATATATCTTGGGAATGATAGCATTATATATTTGTATCTTTTGATCATTCCAGGCAATGCTGATCCTGAAGGCCAGGGTTACTGCCAAGCAGGATTTAGTCTGGATTTTTATAAGGTAAATTCTTTTGGTCTTATAGCTTCTAAAATTTATTTTATCTGTTTGATTTTTTTTTTTAATCCCCTGCCTCTCATTCCCACTTCTATCTACCCCCTAATAACTGCCACCATCAAAGGAACATTTAGGTATATAGCTAACCTGTTTTGGCAATTTCTTTAAGTTTTTTTGTTTGTAATAATCTATGTGTGTGATAATCTGTTAATAGAAAAGAAATACACAGGTTGAAAAACAACACCCTGTTTTTAAATGAAAATCACAAAAACTTAGTAAAGAAATATGTTTCTAAAAAGATCACAAGAATCTATAATTTTTATCTCAGCTGTAATTGGATGATTAGATTTCACATTACTGTTAAAATTCACATATCCTTTCACAAAATTAAAAACAGAGATATCTAGTAAGAATATTGGAGGCAAAGATGCCGTGGTTTTGAAAAAAATATAAATCTCAGCATCTAAAATCTTACTTTCTTTGTCTTGTGTGTTTTTCCCCACTGAAAGTTAAGGATGCAGGATATGGAAGGTGGGGTGATAAGTAAAACGGAAAATTTTTATCTGGAGTTCTGACAGTCTCTCTTGGGGAAGGATGGGTCAATGGCACCCCACTCCAGTACTCTTGCCTGGAGGATCCCATGGATGGAGGAGCCTGGTAGGCTGCAGTCCATGACGTCACTAAGAGTCGGACACAACTGAGTGACTTCACTTTCACTTTTTCACTTTCCTGCATTGGAGAAGGAAATGGCAACCCACTCCAGTGTTCTTGCCTGGAGAATCCCAGGGGCAGGAGAGCCTGGTGGGCTGACATCTATGGGGTCACACAGAGTCGGACACGACTGAAGTGACTTAGCAGCAGCAGCAGCAGGGAAAGATAGGCATTACTGTGACCTTGAAATAAACAGGAACCAATTTTTCTTTTCATTGCTATAGTCTAGAAAGACCATGTCTGCAGAACTGTGCATCATGAAACATGTAGATCTTTTGCTTACCTGAAAGTGTTAGTTGCTCAGTCGTGTCCGACTCTTGTAACCCCATGGACTGTAACCCGCCAGACTCCTCTGTCCATGGAATTCTCCAGGCAAGAATACTGGAGTGGGTTATCATTTCCTTCTCCAGGGGATCTTTCCAACCCAGGAATCGTACCCAGGTCTTCCACATTGCAGGAAGATTTTTTACCATCTGAGACACCAGGAAAGCCCTTTGCTTACCTGAGGCAGTGCCAAAAGCCTGAATATATATATTCTCAGGGGAGAAAGTTTTACTTACCTAATTGAATCTAACTAAAATTATTTAATGTGATAACACATAAATAACAAAGCTATAAAAGGAAAGAAAATGACTTGCATGACTCAGATATGAGGGCCTCTTTTAAAAATTACTTTATGTATGCAAATTGTCTGGGCAATGCTTATGAACAGTGATTTATCACCCTTTAAAAAAAATCTCAGTTTTTCAATTGTTGTTGCTGTTTCTGTTTTGTAGAATGGAGATCTTATAGTTGGAGGCCCTGGAAGTTTTTATTGGCAAGGTATGTCCTGTTAGAAGAGAAGAAATCTCCTTGGTTGTTTCTAACAAGGAAATGAAACAGAAGTAACATCAAGTGCTGACTTTTTATTATGTTAATTTTATCTCCAAATTGTTAGTTTCTCCAGTGAAGGAAGCATCATTTCATTTTGCATTGATACTTTGTGATATAAATGATACTTTACAGTACTGTGACAACTACATTCCTTTATTCATCAAATGCATATTGAGGCCATGCCAGACTTTGTGCTGGATGCTGAGGATACAGTAATGAGTAGGAACTTGCAGAGGTTACCATCTGGAACTTTTTGGCCAGCCTAATACTTGAGAAACTCCAGGCACGAGACTAGCAAGGAAAGGTATGTCAAGACAGGGCTGTGAGAGCATAGGAGGCTTCTCTGGGGTGGTCCCATGCAGGGGTGTCTTCTAAATGCTGGCTGACAGATGAAATATAACCTGTGCTCTGCAGTGAAAGCACCAAGTCCTAACCACTGGACGACCAGAGAAGTCCCATGAATATGTTTCTGTCTTTTGTAACTGAATAGGTGTAGGTGGATCCCAGTCCCTGAGATGGAGAACACTGGAAGACGGAAGACGATGGGTTGGGAGGGAGCTGGGGAAGGCAGATGATGAGTTTGCTTTTGGTTATGTTGAATATGAACATGTTTGAGATGTCCAAGACTTTTCATGTAAGTATTTAGATGTGTGAGCTTAAACTCAGAGAAGATAGCTAGGCTAAAATAAGAACTAGCATGCTGGTGATAGCTGAAGCCAGGAATGTGAATGGGATGCCTAAGGAGAGATTACAGAGAATACAGACAATTTGGCTGTCAAGTTTAGAATAAAGATAGAGTAGAATATGAGAGAGATGAATAGTTGAGTGAAGTGTTTTGTTGTTTTTTAATGGAAGACACCTGATAGTGTTTAAAAAGCCAATGTGAAAGATACAGGTGAGATCAATTTACGGTAAAATTTTACATGAAATTACTGTACTGTTTAGCTTAATTCGTAAGTATACAGACATGAACATCAAAGAATTAACCTTTGAAGTCTTTAAACATTATTTTGTAAACTGGAAAGTAATATACTTTGTGCAGTGGTTGAATAAAATGTGTGTATTTGAAAAGATTTTGTTCTTAATCACTTGATTAATTTCACATAATTCTTTCTTTACATTGAAAAAAGGATATGATCCCAATGATAGGCTGAAAATCAGCCATACCAAGGGCACAGGGATTTGTCTGAGACAGATACTTTAAATTTTTACTCAGTCTTAATATTGTAGAAGCAACTAAAGGAAATAAACAGTGTGTTCATGGAAAGAGGGAGAGGGTATTCAACTTTTACCCACAGAAAATTGGCACATTCTACAGACATTGTTCAGAAACGCATGTGTAAATACAATCATCTTAATATAAGAGCAGTCATTTCAGTCACGGCCACTTGGAGATAGTCATGGCCTGGTTTAACAGTTTTATTCTTTTGGAACTTCAAACAGAAAGACTGTGGGAATGGGTGAATTCCCAAGGAATAATTTGGCTTTAAATTTAATATTCAGTGTTAGTCTCTTGAAAGCAGTCCTCCAGTTTTCTCCCAAAGAACATGAGATCACACTTTTTCCGTAGATGTCCATAATAAATATGGGAATGCATAAAAGTTTTAGTGGAACATTGCTGGCCGTCTTTTTGATTCATGTCTATCTCAATACAATCGTGTTTCGAGACTTCTTATAGTGAATTTATTTGGGGAGATTAGCCAGTGTTCTTATCATATCAGTGTTGGTGGCCATGGATTCTCTTTTTGCTAAAACTCTGTATCTCACTGGGCCTCCCTGCTTTCCATTGTCTTACTTTTATGTTTTGTGCTTATATTTTAGCATAAAGTGTGAATGACTTAGAGATTATGGAATTTCTTCCTTTAGCTTAAGCTGATATGTTTTACAATCTATTAACTTAGTAAGTGATTTACAGCTAATACATCTGTACTCTGAGAGAACACAAAAAGTATTACTAGAAGGCCAAAAAGGACCTTGTTTGTAACGCAGAATATTCCAACAGCAAAACCACATGACCTTCGTGACTGTACTCAAGCTCTTTCCAGAGGTCCCCAACATTTTTTATGCCAAGGACCGGTTTCATGGAAGACAATTTTCCCACAGACTGGGGGTGGGGGATGGTTTCAGGATGATTTAAGCACAATAGAGTTCACACTCTTAGGAGAATCTAATGCCACCACTGATCTGACAGGAGGCAGAGCTCAATTGGTAATGTGAGCTATGGAGAGCAGCTATGAATACAGATGAAGCTTCACTTGATATCCTGCCTCTTACCTCGGGCTCAGAGACTCCTACTTTAGGTCAGAGTTGCCCCATCTGTAACAAGATATATTTTGGCTAGATGATCTCAAAGCTAGAGGATGTTTCCTATAGCCAGAACAGTCAAGAATAAAAATTTAGTCATGTAAATTTTGCCTACAGGTGTCTTCACTCTTAGATATGGTTATCATTTGGATGTGGAAGAAGTATGTAAAGGCAGGAGAAAACAGATACAGTTAAAGGGTACAGGATTAACAGATGCAGACTACTATATGTGAAAAAAATAAGTAACAAGAATATACTGGATAGCACAGGGAATTATACCCATTATCTTGTACTGATCTCTGAAATATTGAATCACTATGCTGCATGCCTGTAACTAACATAGTATTGTAAATCAACTATATTTTGATAGAAAGAAGGGGAAGGTGAGATGAATCGGGAGATTAGGATTGACATACATACTCTACCATGTGTAAAACAGATAGCTAGTGGGAAGCTGTGGGTAGCACAGGAAGCTCAGCTCAGTGCTGTGATGACCTAGAGGCGGGGGATGGTGGGGGTGGGGTGGGAAGGAGGTCCTAGAGGGGAGGGGATATTTGTATACACATAGCTGATTCACCTCATTGTACAGCAGAAACTAACACAACATTGAAAGCAATTATACTCCAAGAAGAAAACAGAAAAAAAATGTTATGTAAAAAAATTACATAGTTCATCTTTGGTTCTTCTGTCAGCATGGAAAGCTCTAAGCAACTGCTAGTGACTTTACCTTGCAATTCTAGAGCAAGGCAGGGAAATTCACTGTCAAAAATGCAAAGCAATCTCATGATCATTTTCAAGAGCATGAGTGTTGTTCAAATGCCTTGTGTCTGCGTGGGGAGGGTCTGACTTGCGCATTCATTCAATTAACCTATTAATCTGTTCGAGCACAGGTCAGGTGATCACGGCCAGTATTGCAGATATCATTGCAAACTACTCATTCAAGGATATCCTAAGGAAATTGGCTGGAGAAAAGCAGACAGAAGTGGCTCCAGCTTCCTACGATGACAGTTACCTTGGTGAGATGCATTGCTTGAGATATTTGTGATATCTCAAAAGACAAGCATATGAAATGTTGAGGCAAATTTTATTCCTCACTCATTTGATAATATACGGCACCTTACGGAAATTTTCTTACTAGCTTCAAGTGGACTCTTAACTTTGTCTTTTGATTCAGCTGTTACGTATAATCGACATAGTTTGATAGCTATTTTCTAGGCTCCCTGACAGTCTATTGTACATAAAATATTTTGCCAGTTGTAGATATTGTGTATCAGTGAGGATGCCCTGTGCTACCTGGACAAAATGATGGTAGTCTTTTCCAGTTTCTAGAAAGAACAGAAAACTTTCCAGTTGCTGAAATGTTCTCAAAATGTGCAGCCACACAATGCCATTTCATCACTATTCTTTCTTTGGTATTGTAGTGGCATTTTGACTCCTAATGAACTTTAAAAAAGTGTAGTTCTCTTTTATCACCTTACCTCATTTTAGAGCCAAGTAAAATTCGTGGGGAATGATGATCGAAGGTTCAAGTACAAATTGACACTTGCTGTGGGTACTTGTCATCTACCTCTGCAAGGCTTAAATCATGTGCTGCTGCAGTTGCTGACCTTCAACACCCCCCTGAAAGGAGTTCAGGGTGGAGAGCAGAAATGAGGCACTGTACACTCTGGGAAAACTGGCAGAACAAGTCTTCAGATAATTAGATATTCTCAGGAGATGATTTTATGAGCCCCAGTTCCTGTATCTCCTCACATCTAGAAAAGCACGAAATTCCTTCATGGTGACGACTGCTCCTTTTGACTAGCAGAAACCTTCAGTGAAAAATTATGTGCTTGATTGCATATACTCCCCCTTCACCAAAATCACCTACATACTGACCTTCCTTCCTAGCTCTTTGGAGCAGTTGCTCAGAGCTATCTGAAATGCTGTCTCCTGAGCTATAGTCCTCATTTTGCCCCAGATAAAACTTAATTTGCAACTCTCACATTGTGCATTTTTCTTAGGTCAGCAAAGGTATTAAGAAGTAGGCCTTGTTGGTGATCAGAAATAGCAAAACCTGAGCGTAAGAGTTAACCTTTTAGAGTAATGATATCTGATTATGATGAATCAGCAGCTCTTGAAATGCAAAGACCACCATTCACACGTAAAGATGGGCAATGGAGCGTTCCTACTTCTAAAAGGGACCTCAAATCCAATCATGTAGCCACACTCAGAAGGCGCAGATCTATTATACTTCTAAGATTTAGCGTACATCTTGGCTTGATTAGTTTTTCTCTTCATAGAATTCTAGACTTTTATATTACAGTATTTGTCAGGATTTCTGCACAGAGTAGTGCTATGATAGTTCCTTCATGTTTCTAGATTATGAATCATTTGTAAAGGCATCAAACGTCTGATTCTCTTGTCTCTTTTCTTTAAAACAGGATATTCAGTTGCTGCTGGGGAATTTACTGGGGACTCTCAGCAAGGTGAGAGACATGGTTGAAATCAAGCCATCTGTAAAACATGGGAAAAGTAGAGTGACCTGAAAAAGCTCTTTTAGGAATGTGATTTTTAAATGATTCTGAAACTTTTAATCAACATACATTTAAATAACTTTATAGCATCGTAGCCATATGAGGCTGCAGGCTCCAAAGTTCCTAGTATGATGGTTGATTTCTATTTTTTTTTCCCCAAACTTATTTATTTTTTATTGAAGGAAAGTTACTTCACAATACATTTCTGTTTTTTAACAAAATTCTGAATGTTTATGGGATGTGAGAAGCAGTGGTTGCCGTGTATCTCAGATGGCATAATCACCCTTCATCTTTATTATTTGACAGGTCTGATCCTGAAATAAGTCAGCTCCATTTTCTCTGAGCATGGTGTCTTTAGGTGCCCAGAGTAAACATCCATACATGTATCTATGCTTGTACTCATGAAGCTGGAATGTAGTGTAAGACCTATAATCTCTACGCAACACTCAACATCACCATTTGAATGGCTTTTGCAAACTTACTGTGCTTATACCTGAACTCCTGATCATTCCATTTAAATGTGCTCTCCCTTCCATCAGCTCCATCTCAGTTAGTGACAATACCATCCTCCAAGCTGCTCAAGCAAAATACCTTGCAAGTCAGCCTTGGATTGTGCTCTTTCCTCCACTCCCTACCCTTATCCAATCCATGAGCCAATTCTGCTAACTAAACTCAAAAGACAGCCAGAATCTGACTCTCACTTCCTCCACAGCTACCAGTCTCAGGTCTCCATCAATACGTTTGCAGTAGCTTCCTAACTGGTCTCCCTGCTCTCATCTTTGCCCTCCCGTAGTCTAGATCCAGTAGGCAACTGGTCCTTTAGGAACAGAAGTCACATTGTGTTACTTCTTTGCTCAATGAGTCCCCAGTTCATTCAGTGTAAATCCTGAGTCTTCACAATGACCTGAAAGACTCCGTTCATGAGAGCCCACTTACTTTAACCTCATCTCCTTTGGGGCTTCCCTGGTGGCTCAGAGGTTAAAGTGTCTGCCTGCAATGTGGGAGACCTGGGTTTGATCCCTGGGTTAGGAAGATTCTCTGGAGAAGGAAATGGCAACCCACTCCAATATTCTTGCCTGGAGAATCCCATGGACGGAGGAGCCTGGTGGGCTACAGTCCACAGGGTTGCAAAGAGTCGGACACGACTGAGCGACTTCACTTTCACTTTTCTTCCTTGTCCTTTACTCCTCACCCCAGCCATCCTGCCCTCCTTGCTGTTCTTTGAATTCTCCAGATACACGTCTACCTCAGGGCCTTTGCACGTGCTGTTCCTTCTGATTAGAACGTATGTCTCCCAGATCTCCATAATATTTTACTCCCTCACTTTCTTCAGTTTTCACTAACCTGTCATCTTCTTGCCAAGACCTCCCCAACCACCAGGTAAATCATAATTCCTTCCTCCTCCCAATTTGAGCACCCCCAGTACCATTTTACCTGCTTAGTTCTTCTACTGTATACTCATCCCCTTCTAACATGACATTTAATGGACTCTACTTTTCAAATTAACTGCCTCTTCCAGCTCAAGTATAAACTTCATGAGAGTAGAGAATTTTGTCTTCATTCCCTGCTGTAGCCTATGGTTGCCTGTCAGTGTTGATTGAATGAGTGAATTTATTGATACTACTTAAAAGTCCAACATCTAAACCCAAATGAATCTTCTCTGATTATTAACACTCCAAAAGCATGAATGCCCAACTCTGCTAGAGTTTAGTATGTGGGGTAGAATTAATGCTAGAATTTGTGCTATATATTTAGGAGCAGGTTTGAGGAAAGGGAAATTTGAATGGAAGGGGACTTTTTTCCCAGGCTCCCTTCCTTTAAATTAAACTAACATTTTAACCCCAAAGGATAGTTTAGATTTATAGAACTGAAAACTGGAAAGATCTTTGATAATCAATCAGTTCCAACTCCTGTCTTTTGTAGGTGACTGGAAGAAGTTAGGTTCAAGGATTGATCCTGGGTTTATAGAAGACCCAAGGACTAAAACCACTGCTTTCAGAATCTAGAGCCATATCATTGTGCGTTGGAACACGCGGCCCCCTTTTCACCAGAGTTGCTTCTTCTATCTCTATTATCAAAGCTTCCTTCTTTGCATACTCTTGGCTATGAGGATGCCCTAGAATTCTGTTCCAGGGCAGCCAGGCTCAATCATTTATGATATGAGGTTTTTCCTTAGGTAACTGAAATTGCTTGAACACTGTCCCTTAGTGGGACTGCTGCTGCTGCTAAGTCGCTTCAGTTGTGTCCGACTCTGTGCGACCCCATAGACGGCAGCCCACCAGGCTCCCCTGTCCCTGGGATTCTCCAGGCAAGAACACTGGAGTGGGTTGCCATTTCCTTCTCCAATGCATGAAAGTGAAAAGTGAAAGTGAAATTGCTCAGTCATGTCCAACTCTTAGTGACCCCATGGACTGCAGCCTACCAGGCTCCTCCACCCATGGGATTCTCCAGGCAAGAGTACTGGAGTGGGGTGCCATTGCTTTCTCCGCTTAGTGGGACAGGAGATGTTATTTTGTACACTGCCACGGGAGACTAGTTCAGAAGACAGTGAAAGCTGGAGAAACCAAAGTAAGAGGTTTAACTGACAAATCACACACACATCTGAGAAGGCAGGCTTATGTTCTAGAGGCTGAAATGCATGGAGGCTCTGGTGGAGGCAGGTGATTCTAGAAGTACAACTTTTGAGTCCCCTGTTTTCTTTTTCTGTAGCAGAGGCAAAAGCCAATGCAAAACTGTAACTTCAAACTTCAGCTGTCTACGTGATCCATGATAGTTACTTATTCAAAAAGTACCATCTTTAGCTGATTTGTTGAATAGCTTTAAAGTAGACTGTGTAATTTACCTTCTAAATGACTTTTCATCACAGAATTGGTTGCTGGAGTTCCAAGAGGCGCACAGAATTTTGGATATGTGAGTACTAAGAATGTTTATAGGATATTTTGCATATGTGCAAAGAATCATTTTTTTTAATCATTTTAAAGATTTAAATCTTTGAAATCTTTTAAAGTGCTCTTAAAGATCCACACTTGTTTGCTTATGCAAAGGGAGGCTAGATTCTTTTCTGATCCATGTATAGGATCAACTCCATCATTTGTGGGACCCAGTGTGAAGTGAAAATGCCTGGCCCCTTGTTTGAAATTCTTAAGGATTTCAGGACAGTGACAGCTGGGCTATCCAAAGGATAGGGCTTGTCTGAGTGTAGGGCCCTGCCTGACTGCACAGGTCACATACCCATGAAGTTAGCCCCGTCCTGTGCATAATTTGGGAGTAATTGCCGAGGATCCCATTGTTGACATGATCAGCATTTTAATATGCCTCACACAGTAAACACAACAAGGTCGATTGTTATGTGACTAGTGTATTAGTTTTCAAGGGCTGTCATAAGAAATGACCCCAAATCGGGTGGCTGAGAACATAAATTTGTTCTCTCCCAGTTCAGGAGGCTGGAAATCTGAAGTCAAGTTGTGACGGCCAGGTCGTGCTCCTTTCCACATACACGGGGGAGGACTCTTCCCGCCTCGTCCAGCTTCAGGTGGCTCTGCCTTCCCTTGGCGCGTGGCAGCTTCACTCCCATCTCTGCCCTGGCCTCCATGTGGTCTTCCTCCATCTATGTCTGTGTGTCCTCTCCTCCTTTTATAAGGACACCTGTCATTGGACACAGGGCCCACCCTAAAGCCACTATGATTTCATTTCAAGATCCTTAACTTTACTTATTTCTATAGAGACCCATAAGCTCATCTTCCAAAGTTCTGGACAGATATGAATTTTGGAGGGCTACTATTCACACCCATTACACTAGTTGCCATAAAAATAGGAAAAGAACATAAGTAGGTCTTATGAAAAGAAAAGCATTTAAAATATTTTTTAAAAGTCTGATCAGCTTGTAATAACTATAGATTTTAGGCTGGCTGGATAGAATTGAAAAGAAATATTTTTGCTATATGTAAAATACTTTCAAATTTCTTTTTTTTTTTTTTTTGCAAGAAGCCATAATCATCAATGTCCCATAATAGCATATGTTCAGAAATGAAATTTAGACTAAATTTTTGATTAGATAACTAACCATCAAATTAGTTGCTCTAAGCATTCTTGAATTCAAATATAATTTCTTTACATCCAATTAGTGATTGTGCATTCTGTCTGAAAGGATTCCAGAAACCATAAATAAAAAGTTCAACTGCATTTTTTTTTAAGATCATTCTATGGGCTTACTTTTTTTTTTTTTTTTTTTACATATAGAGCTAACCATTTATGATTTTTCACAAACATTTATAAATGATTTAAGTTATACTTTTAAAAAAGTTCTCCAGTTCTATACCAAATGAAATAACCTATCTAATTTCTCTGATTTCAGGTTTCAATCATTAACTCTACAGATATGACCTTTATTCAGAATTTCACTGGTGAACAGGTAAAGACATTTTAATGTCAAATAGTGAATGTCACTCTGCACTATTATATATTCATATTATTCATTCATAAAATAAATATTTACCTAGTACTTACTGTGTTCTAGAAACTCTTCTAAGCACTAGGAGTATAACCATGTATCAGACAAGATCCCAACTCTAACGCAGCGCTACAGGGGAGGCAGTTGAGGAGATAACAATTAATTAATAAACAAGTATGTGCCCATGATGATTTCATATACTGCTAGGTGATATAAGGGCAGAATATGCTTCCTACAAGCTAGTGGGAAGCTGCTATACAGCACACAGAGCTTTGTGGTGACCTAAATGAATGAGATGGGGCGTGGAATGGGAGGGTGGTGCAAGAGGGAGGGGATATACATATACATACAGCTGATTTCCTTCATCATACAACAGAGACTAACACAATATTGTAAAACAGCTATACCCTAATTAATTTTCCAAAAAGCCACTAATTGCTGAAATCTGAGAATAGTCCTATTATGTTGCAGTCCTGTATGTAATCTGCCTGGTGATTGGTTCTGGGTACCCGCCTTCCCTCTGAGAAGACACAAGCTTCTTCTAGTTTTCCACATATTGGTCAGAGTCAACGGGTCTAGACTCTCTTCCTGCCCTCATAGTAAATGGAACCCTCACCAACCCCAAAATATATGGAAGATGACAAAGTCTCTGATTCTGGTCCCTTTCTCCCAGGGACTAGATTTTTGCCCATTAACCACTGTCACTGGCTAAGATCTTATTATCAATGGGTCAATTCTCTGAAAGCAGGCTGCTGGTATCCTGATGACCTGGGGTCACACTTCATTCCCCACTCTGGGTTTTCCTGGGTCTTATGACCTATTGAAATTTGTCACACTTTTTTTAAAGGATGAATGTGGCCCTGTTGTGTTAGGGAGGCAATTCTGAACTGAGTTAGTCTCTCTAGGCCACCAACTTTCTCTCCTAACCACCAACCCAGGTTCTGGAACTTCTAGAAGCCTCACATTTGAATCCGGCCAAGTGACCATCTTGGCCTGCTGGATCCCAGGAGGATCCAGCTTTAAGATCCTGAAATGCTCAGCTCTTAGCTAGACACAGAAATTTGGAATCATATATTTGTCAAGCAATTTTGATAGTTTTTTGTTAAGAATACAGAGCATTTTTGACATTTCTGCTCCAATTGGGGCTTTAGTCTATCCATGACTGTGCAGTTTTCAACAAAGCATTTAACAATGTCTCTCATGAGACTCTTGTGGTAAATACAGATATATAAGGCTGCGATGATTGTGCAGTTGGGTGAATTTATACATTTTGAACAACTGTTTTCAAGTGGCGATAATTAATGGTGTATGAAAATATGGCAAGACTTCTCTCTTGTCTTTTTGTTTTACATTTTTACCATTAAAAACTCCTTAAACATTGTTAAATTTGGCCTTTCTGTAACTTTTCATCCTCAATACCACCTAGTTATTCAATCTTGAACCTCAGAATTTAATACATAAATGATGAAATTCCTCTGAGTGAGGTCACACAGTGCCACACAGAAATAAGAATTTCACTACATGTGCGCGGATTAAAGAAAAGACACGGGAGAACTGAATTACTGCATGACACAGTCAAATGAGGCATTCATTTCCTCAACAAAGAGAATTTTGCACCTGGTACCCGGGGCTTAGTCCATAAAAATACTGTAGACTGGATGACTAAAGCAACAAACCTTTATTTCTCATGGTTCTGGAGTCTGAGAAGTCGAAGATCAAAGGGTAGTCAGATTTTGTGTCTGGTGAGAGCCTGCTTCCTGGCTCACAGCCATCTTCTCACTATGTCCTCATGTGGAGGAAGGGACAAGGCCGCTCTATGGGGTTCCTTCTCTACGGACACTCATCCCGTTCATGAGGGGTCCACCCTCACAACCTAATTACCTCCCGAAGGCCCCACCTGCTATAACAACTGTGTATGTTTGGAATAGAGAAAAGAGGTGGCAGAATTAAATTATTGTGTTATACTTGTTAACTCATCTATTTATTTCTTTTGCAAAGAGTATCTGGCACCTACCCTGAGTTACACCTGGTCAGACAATGCAGATACAAGAGTGAACAACACAGACCAAGATCTCTGCCTTCCATGGAGCACAGTTTACTGTAGACTATAGGCTGATTAAATTTGGAGGTGATCGGAGGCTAAGTAAGCTAAGGCGTTGGATGGCAGATGTGGAAATGAAAAACCCTGGCAGGCAAAAACTATGGGCCAAGTCTGAAAAGATTATAAATCTTGAAAGCATAGATTGAAAAACAAAAATATAAGAGCTAGAATGTGGAGAGATTAGGTATACTGGTCACACTCACAAACAACTTAGAAACCTTAACAGACTCAGTTTGAATTGATACTGAGACATGGTTTAGCCCCAAATGAAAACCTTTTTATGCTTCAGTGGTACAAAGAGACCAAAGTCGAGAGTGTCTGTCCTACTTAACTTCTGTCAGTGTGCTCACGGGGTGTCATCTTTTCTTTGGTATCACATATCTGTAAGCAAGATGGTGAGCTGCAATCATTTCCATGTGCGATTTCATATGGAAATGGAATTAGATTTATTCTGTGATGTTCAAGATTGCAGAACTAGGCAGGAGGATTGAGGACTAGATATTATAGAAGGACCAGTTTTAGCAAAAAGTATTCTAAAAGTTATCTGCAAATTGAATGGATTGATTGTTGAACATCTCCAGAGGTTGTCCGAGCAGATGTCCGGGCTGCTGTGGGGAGCATTATGCGTTAGGTCAGGGGTTAAACTAAATGACTCTAAGACTCTGTCCACGTCTAAGGGTCTATGAATTTAAATGCAAAAGATGTGCTGCAATGTGGCCAATCTTTCAGGGAAAATTGAGACATGACTTTTTGAACACAAAATGTGTTATTTATGGTTTTCCTTTGCAGATGGCATCTTATTTTGGATATACAGTTGCAGTATCAGATGTTAACAATGATGGGTAAGTTTATAAGAACTTCCTCACTCACTGAATATTATAGTCATCCTTAAAGATGTTATATTTTTTTCTTCATGAAATACATCGTTCTATATTTCCTCAACAAGATAGAGGCTCTCTTGTTTTTTTTTTTTTTTACTTCAGCGCAAGAGGATATAACTACTAAAAAACTCTCTAGCATCCTTTTTAATGTCTTTACCACATCTGCACTTCTAAGAAAACACTATTATACTTAGTTTTATCTTTAATTTCATGAATTGAATAGTACTTGGCCATTTGAAATCCATAGCCATTGAGGAATTTGCTCATCTCTCTTTTTAGCACATGATTCATTCATAAAATATTTGCACATAAATATTGTTTCTCCTGTTATTGCATACTAGAAACATCCATGCAGAAGATAAAATAATAATGCTATTTTTTCAGATTATGGCAGTAAATTACAGTTGAACTTGGATCAAACAGCATGATAAATTATGGTTGTGTTTAAGTCATTACTTCAAAGAAACATTATTAAGCATCTCTCGATCCACTAAAAGCACCTGACAGATTAAACAAATGATTAAATAAGAAAACCAATAAATTGAGATGAACTGATTATCTATCCAACAAGTATTGTTGGAGCACCTACTATATGCCAGACATAGTTCTTGGATGCTCAGAATGTAGCGATGAGTAAGGAAGAATAGGGCTCTGCTTTCATGGAGCTTACATTTTCATAAGAAGCACAGCTCTAAAAAATCTTAACTGTGTTCCCAGATCTGGGCTAAGCACTTTAGATACATCATTGATAGATATTAGCTATGACCTTGGTATAGCTAGAAATGAACTTTATTTATTATGTGATGCCCTATGATTGGAGATAAGTTTGTTAACTTTTGTATCTTTTGGAAAATATCTTTTTATTGTTCTTTCATTTAACATATATCTGTTGAGCATCCTTTAAACACCAGCTCTGTTCTAGCACTTAAACCTGTGTTTAAGTCTTTACTCTGTTTTGGCTTTGATGAGAATCTGTTTATTAAATGTGCATTTTATTAGTTTCCATTATTTTTATAAAGAAATGCAGACTTCTACTTTACAAAAAATATAAAATCATAATTTCAGTTATTTTCACCCAAAGAACTTTAATATTGTCCTTAATGATGCTAAAAAAAATCGGTTATCAATGGTTTTTAATATCATGGCCTATAAGAAAAATCAGTTTGTTGGATTATATTAAAACTAAGCATACTAGGCTTCTGTCATTAGTTTAACTCATAAATAATTTTAGAGAATCTATAATTCCTACAATTTTTTAAATTCACAAAGCCCTTTCTAGCTTTCCCAGCATGTATCAGTGATTAAAGAATGATAAGTGAACATTATTTAGCAGAGTTCCATACTAGAATTGAAATTTAATTCTTATTCTTTACCCAATCTCTAATTTTCCCAAATCTTTCAAGTCCTGGACCCGAGTGAATGTTGTGCAGTGACTCAGACTAGGGTTAAGAACATCACCGAACTAATTGACCATTCACGGTTCAGAAGTTAGGACCCAGGTTCTGTGGGGTTGAAGCAGACTTTCCTTTCTCCATCTGAGGGATAATTAAGTACTAGTGTATGTGAGATCATCTAGTAAACACGTCATCCTATCTATCCACTACGCAGCAAAAGCAAAGTCCCTACAAATGCTCCAAAACCCACCACGGGGGAAAAAAGGTGGTGTCATTAACTAATGTGACCAAATTAATAAACTGGTGAGGATTTCCCCAGTATCTTTTTTATTTAAAGAAACACCCAGGTATCAGAAGTAGACTTCAAAAATTTAGACTAAACAGTTGTGTGCATGCTGATTGGTCATTGATAGGGTCAAGCCTGGGACTGTTTTGAAAATATTCACAAGCTGCTGAAATTAATTTCAGTTTAGTTATCTTAAAACAACCAGAGCAGTGAAGTCTTTCTGTGTAAACTCTGTTAGGAATTTCTGGACAAACTTAACAACAAAGGGAGATAGTATTTTCCTCTTGAACTTAAGCAGATCTGTTTTTTATTTTCTTATGGCTTTTTGACCCTTTTAGTATTTATACTATTTCAGAAATTCACAGAAATACAATTTAATCCATTGGATTGTCCTAGCCTCGGCAGATCTCAAAGGAACTAAATTTAGAGATTCTTAGCAGTTGGTTAACTTGAGAGCACTTTAGAGAAAATTTATTTGAAAGGAAGCAGCTTTGAGTAACTGTGTTTTGGTGCCAGATTTAGTCCAAGTGGATTCTCTCAAAGAGGAGAAATTGTTATGATGCGATTAAGCAGAAAATCTAGAAAATTAAAGCATAAAGAAGCTGCAGATTAAATTGATTTCCGTAATGTAATTGATAAGCCATATTAGTTTTTGCCTGTCATAAAACAATTATATCGATTAGATATCAATTCTAATATAAAGCCTCCTAACCTGCCTTCTCTTAATAAATAACTACATTCTGAAAATCAGTCTTGGGTATTAGCATACACTAAGAACTGTTGAGAAAGAAGAAGAAATGGAAAATTTTATGGGTTAAAGTTAAATCAACATATTAAATGCTATTTGGCTGTAGAAAACTTAAATTCAGATTCTTCATAATGAATATTCTCGTTGATGGGTTCCCTCATCCCCCCTCTCTCAGTATATTTATGCTTTTCTCTTCAGAAAAATATTTATAATGTTTTGCCTCTAACAACACGTGAAAGGACGAGAACCTGCGTCTTACATTATATTGTTAGAGTGGACATAATACTTTTTTAGACATAAAAAAGAGACACAAATAAATGCATAGAAACTGAAAAAGAACTATGCTCAAATATTGGACAATTCAGATAAGATGAAGTTTAGTGTATATATCCTACTTTTATACCTTAGATCTCATCCAAACCACCGACATGACCCAAGCAGAGAAAGTGGCTTTTAGTGAAAACCTCATCATAAATAGTATTTCTTCATCATTGTTCTTTTTTGAGATTATATAATCTTATATATATATTATATATTTTTAGAATAGTACCCAGCTGTTATACAACTGCTTTTTCAGAAGTTCAGTGAAAAGCATCCTTACTAATAAATATTGTTAAACTTTAAACTTGAATTGAGTCTATTCAAAAAAAGGATTTGAAAAATAAATTTTGAAATAGCCTAATAGCATGCATGGCCTACTGCAATAGTTTTTCAGTGGCTTTTTGGCCTGTGGGTTCATAATTAGAAATACGTTTGACATTGCAACCCAGTATACACACACAACTGAAACAGAAGGTTTCACGGAACAGTACTTACTCTTATTATGTGCCATGCATTCACTCATATTTTCTATTTCATTTTTCAAAATTGCTTGTCAAGACCCATTAAATTGATTTCACAATTCACTGCTGCTGCTGCTGCTAAGTGGCTTCAGTCGTGTCCGACTCTGTGCGACCCTATAGACGGCAGCCCACCAGGCTTCCTCGTCCCTGGGATTCTCCAGGCAAGAACACTGGAGTGGGTTGCCATTTCCCTCTCCAATGCGTGGAAGTGAAAAGTGAAAGTGAAGTCGCTCAGTCGTGTCTGACTCTCAGCAACCCCATGGACTGCAGCCTACCAGGCTCCTCCGTCCATGGGATTTTCCAGACAACAGTACTGGAGTGGGGTGCCATTGCCTTCTCCTCAGAATTCACTAATGAGTTTTAAATCAAGATTTTAAAACACCAGCCTAAACAATAATATATATTGTGACAGTTAAGTAGTATTATTGTTAACATAATTTTGGCACTAAGTGCAAAATATTCTGCAAGGCACATTGAACCAATTGAATCCAAGACAGTTATTGTCTCTCAGCTTTATGAGAACACAATTATAAATTGAGAACAAATGTCTTTCTCCTTTTTGGCGTTTAGAACATTTTAGAAGACTTACACTTAAATATCTAGGGAACTGTATCTCTGTGAAAATAAATCAATGTTGTCATACTCCTCCAAGAAGCCAAAGATTGCACGGATGTGCTAATCTTTCACAATGATAGGTCGAATAATTTTGCATTTCTAGAACTCCCCAGTGTTGGCGGTGAGAAACACAGTAAGGCAATGTGTCAGTCCCCTGTCATGTTATATCCTCAGGGACCAATTGTATGGCTTTGCTCCTTCTTTGGAGAATGGGAAAATGGTCCCCATCAATCTCAGCGCTAGAGGACCAGGGGATTTACATGCCTTTGAACTTCAAGGCAGCGGCGGACACAATTAGGTGTTTAACAAATACCTCTTTATCCTGGCAATAATAACAACAGAAATACAAAAAATAACAAATAGCTCTTCATCCTGGCAATAATAATAACAGAAAATTTAAAAATAAATACATAAGAAATTGAACATTTTCCTCCAAGGAAAATCCCGAAGCTTGGAACAACCCCAGTCCCTACCTCCCTCTTGGCCCAGACCATGGAAGCAGAGTGAGAAAATGCATTTGGAATAGTTTTAAGAAAATATTTTACCTAGTGGCTTGGTTGGTAAAGAATCCACCTGCAGTGCACGAGATGCAGGTTCGATCCCTGGAAAAGGAAAATGGCGAAGATCCCCCGGAAAAAGGAAACGGCAACTCATTCCACTATTCTTGCCCGGGAAATCCCATGGACAGAGAAGCCTGCCCGGCTATACTTCACGGGGTCACAAGAGTCAGACACGACTGAGAGACTAAACCACCACCACCACCAGCAATCAATTGCTATTTCTTTCTTGAAATGTTATCAGTCTGAAAAATTATCTACTAGTTTTCTGTGATAACATCTACTTTCACAAAGGAAAAACCTAAATTTGTATTTGGGAGGAAAATTTTATTTTCTGCCTTTCTAGTTAGTATGAGAACCTTCTCTGGCCTCTGTTTTATTTAAATGGAGGTGCCGAAAGAAAAGAGGAGGATAGGCTTTATTTTAAACCTTATCACTGCAAGAAAACTTCGTAATATAAATGTACAATTAAATAAATTGTGGACAAATTTTCATCCATGTTTTCAAAAACCTAGTTAGGTCTTTCTGATATGTTTTACTTGTGTAAGTATGTTTCCTGGAAATAGGCTAAAAAGCTGAAAAGAGTGAAATATCTGTGGTTTTCTTAAAGTAGTCATTTTTAACATAGTTTGAAAGGTTCAATGTGATAATTCAGCAACTCTTATTTTCTTATGGCATTCTATTCTGAAGACATAACAAAGCAATGAAAGAAATATGATGACTGTAAAATGTCTCCTGGAAAAAGAAATAAACCAGTGGAAATGTACTCGTCTCATTGATTAGAAGTCTACCCAAAAGCAGCTCATGTCTGTGCTATTCTCTCTCTGGTCCCTGCAGGATGGATGACATACTGATTGGGGCACCTCTCTTTATGGAACGTGAATTTGAGAGCAGCCCCAGAGAGGTAGGGCAAGTTTATCTGTATCTGCAAGAGAGCGCCCTCGTCTTCAGAGACCCGCAGGTGCTCGCAGGCACCGAGGTTTTCGGGAGATTCGGCAGTGCTGTGGCACATTTAGGAGACCTGAACCAAGATGGATACAATGGTAATTTATACCACTGCATGGAAATTACTTATGTGCCATAAGATCATGTTACTGTTACATGAAGCAAGCAACAGATTTCACGGTGCTGTATGTGAAACAGTTCTTATGATTGGTCTTTAATAAATTATCTAAAATTTCAAGGTAATTTAAACTTTATTTAGTTTGGGCTAATATAGATGTTGGGGCTTCCCAGATGGCACAGTGGTAAAGAATCCACCTGCCAATGCAGGAGACGCAAGAGATGTGGGTTTGATCCCTAGGTCAGGAAGATCCCCTGGCGGGGGAAATGGCAACCCAATCCAGTATTTTTGCCTGGAAAATTCCATGGACAGAGGAGCCTGGCCCAGGGATCAAACTTAGAATGCCTTCTAAGTACCCTCTTCTCAGTAAAACATGACAGCTCACACAAAATTTTGCATACATTTTCAGGGCCTTAAAGGACCAAGGTATAATGGGTTTCTTGACATTCAAGGGAGTAACAGGATTTTGCTCCAACAAAAGAGCTTAGGGAGTATTCCCATCAAATCAAAGTATTCATTAATACCTTTGGCACATGGTCATGTACTTTTATGATTTCTTTGAAAAAACATGTCTCAGCAATGTATGGTAACTTTTAAAGCACCATAAAACATAAAGGCATATTAAAAGCTCATGGTTCCAGGGAAATTTTTTAAAAAAAGACAAGTTCATCTTCAACTGATGTGTTGCTTTCAAAAACTGCCCTATTCCTGAACACCAAATGAAATAAATAATGCTAAATTATTGGTGGAATCATCTTTTTCATTCTCTTCTCTTCGTCTTTTCTCTCAAACCTTTAATGATACTTTTGAGAGCTAAGAGAGACATTTCTAATGACCTAAAAGGGGTTCTGTCTCTCTGAGCCTTGGTATCTCTAAAATGATGCCCAAATGGGATGAAACCAGGGGACAGATGTCAACTCATGGATTCAGAGGATATGAGAAAGGTACCCCTTTCCTTCTGCAACAGGCTGAGTTTTTTGAGAGTTTATCCTTACCTGTTAAGTGAAAGTGGGTTTATGATCCTTGTTATATAGTAAAAATCAATTTACAATTTATGTAGTCTTATCAGACTTACTTAGGAACAAAGATAAATAGAGGACAAAATGAGGATGCGCAGTGATGTCCGTGGCACAGAATTGTTATGCTATTGTGTTATTGGTGCTCTTTTTCATGTAAACCTAAGTAGTTAGGTGCATTGTTTAGAACAATCCTGTTGAACACAGAAGGTCATTTTCATTTAGTCCTAAGTTTAAGTGGGAGATGGTTGTTAGGGCTCTTTCCCAGTATCTCAGAGGCCTTGACTATGAAATGACTCTTGCCTACATCATGGGGTGATGTCATCATTCAAGAATGTAATCTTTGTGAAAGAAGATGTTTATTACTTTTAACAAGAAACTCTAAGTACCCTGCAAATGTGCCTTAATTGGTCTATCCAGCCCAGTGCGCTGACCCAGCTCTTCCCCATCCCTTACTAAGTTTCCACGTAGACCACCCTCTGGCTGCTCTTCAGGTGGGCCAAGCTCCTTGCATCCCTGGGCCTTTATACAGTCGTCCCTTCTTCTTGGACTGCTTTTCCTTCTGATTCCACATGGTTCGTTTCATCTCGTCCCCAGACTTCAGTTTCTAGGTCAACCTTATAGACATCTTGTCTGAACACTTCATCTAAAATAAGAATCCAGTCACTCTCCATCACATCAGTATTTTTAAGATCCTCTACATAGCATTTGTCACTTTTCAATCTTTCCTTGATTCTGTGTGTGTGTGTGTTTTCAACCACGCTGCCCAGCAAACGGGATCTTAGTTTCCCAAACAGGGATTGAACCCGTGCCCCGTACATTGGAAGGATGGAGTCTTAACCACTGGAAGGCCAGGGAAGTCCCCCCTGATTATTTCTTTGTTCAAATTGTCTATTCCCCACGCTAGAGTATAAACTTTTGAAAATCAGTGTCTGGTTCACCACTGAATCCACTGTACCGGACACATAGTAGGCACTTGGTAAATATTTTTTGGATGGATGAAAGGCAACGGATAATTTCCTCTTGCTGTAGTCCTACATATTTTTTTCTGGAAAACCGAAGAAGCCCTTTGGATTGTTGCTGTGTGTACTTAATTCTCAAACATTCTTCTTTAATGAGAAATAATGTGTCTCTGTCTGCAGACGTTGCCATTGGTGCGCCCTTTGCAGGCAAGGATCAAAGAGGAAAAGTGCTCATTTACAACGGGAACAAGAATGGCTTAAACACCAAGCCTTCCCAGATTCTGCAAGGAGTGTGGGCCTCCCAGGCTGTCCCTTCTGGATTCGGCTTTACTTTAAGAGGAGATTCAGACATAGACAAGAATGATTACCCTGGTAAGTTTTTCTTCCTTTTCACATGAGAAAGTCTGCTTCCTAGAAAGGACCATTCTCTGGACCTTGCAGCGTGTTTAAGCAGCTCTCTTGTGCAGGCTGAGCTTGCGCATGCACAGGTTCTTTGGGTACCATTCTAGAGCAACTTTTCGGAGAGTCTGAAGACAGACAAAACAAACACTCCTTTTCCTGTCAAGAGATGATGTTAAAAAAGCAAGATGGCTTTTAAAAAAACTGCATTGGACATAAAACTTATCAACTTTGTAGCAAAAATTTTTATTTGAAACCCCGCAGTAATCTGGTCTCCATCGACCAAGACAGCTTACGTCAGAGACCTTTTTAGAGTAATTTATTTTAACCCTATAATTCCCTGTTGAGCTCATAGTTCCTATGAATTCACTTATGAACCTCAACATTTCTGTCCTAAAACTCATGGTTTGGGAGCATAAATATTTTCCACCCGTGTTTGGGGGTTGTCCAAAGATAGACTGTTTTAAAGCAAAGCAAAAGGAACTGGTTCTTGATACAGATCATAAACAATTCTTGATTGCCTAATTCATTGTGAGGATTCATCAGAAATCCATGTAGCACAGCTAGATAATTCATGTTTTATGCACACTGTCAGAAAGTACGGATTTGTCTTAAAGGATTGTTTCAGTAATCAGGGTTATTAGCAGAGAACATTAGACTTCTTGGTTTTGTGGTTCAGTTTTCCCTTTTGTGTTGGTTATTTTAAGGTGGTTTCAACAAATACTTAAAGATCATTAATAGTTCACTGACAGTTTTGACCATTTATTGAGACCTTGTCTCTTTCTATCACTTCTATCCTCATTGAGTATTTTCCATATGTAGAGCTTTTTTCTGGTCTGGGGCAGCATTCCGAGAAACTGGTTGCTGAAATATACATTACTAATTTTAATCCTTCAACTTTCTTCTCCCCTCTGGATTGGGCAGAAAGGATACTACAACAAATTCTTATAAATTTGCCAGAAATGTTTCATGGCACTATAAACATTGTAGTGGGCTCGTAGCAGATGTAGAATTATATTCTATATGGATGTGTTCTAGCTGAGGCAATTTCAAGAGCATCTAGTGAAATTTATTTTCTTAGGTTTTATTATACTGTCTGATCAATGATGGTTAGGTTTTCTTTGGGGGAGGGGAGTCTCATATATATTTTATTTTAAATAATCCCCAAATTAGATTCCCTATGTGATGTCTTCCCAAACTATGTCATCTCTTGATTATATCTTTTTTCATCCTTCTTAACAATCAGCAAATGGTCACTTGAGGCCATCACTGGTCAGTAACTTTGTCCACTGAGGCTGATTCACTTTACAGTGATTAATGATATTAATACAGTGTATCCATCTGTCTATGAGAAAATATCCTGTTCTCAGACAGGACCATTCATGCTGCTTAGGTGAATTCTTAACCTCAAGATAGTCTTGAGGGTTTCAGAGTTCATGGGTGCATCTCGGTTAGTAGATCCGAGTTCTGGCTCCAGTTCTCTCTCAGCTATAGATGGCTTGCTTATGCTTCATGATCTTGTAACATTTTCCTTCATCCTCATCCTCTTGCAAACATCCTCTTACAAAATGAATGCCATTCAAAGAAGGCTTTTTGTCTTGACACCAAGTCCCCAGGGACCTAATGAGAGGAAAACTGCCTTATGGGAAGGTAGCTGGATCCTATTAGCTAGTGCAGCAGATTGGAAATTTGCAGGCATAATTCAGGAATCAGACATGGAACTTTCCTCATTTTTCTATAAGCAAATGCCCTTTAACCCTCAAGCCTCCATTCCCACTATGGTATTGGAAAACCTCAACCTTGCAGTCATGTCTAGATTCAAGACTCAATATCACTTGGGTAAATATGTGTTTGGATTCAAAACTCTCTCTTTCCTCCCTCTGCAGCAACTCTGCCAAGAAATGGAACAGCAAAGGTGGGGAGCCTTTTGTCCAGGGATAGAGAAAGGGGTTCCTGGACCAAGGACATAACCTGTAGCTGTTGGCCTCTGGCTGAAGGATGGCTCAGTCTCTCAGTGTTTGACATGTTGCTCAAGCTTCGGTGATTAATCCTGTGGTTTGCGCAGTGGCCGCTGCTCAAAAGTTCCATGTGTCCTGGTTCCTCCTTGTCCTATTTTGGCCTCTTCTGATTCCCCCTCAGCAGGTGCTTCTGTGCCACCATTGGGACTCATAGGTCAGGGTCTTCAGGTTTCAGAAATTGCCTTTAAGCTTATTCTTCCTTTGGCCATTGCTAATTTTCCACCCAAGCATCTGTTACTCCAGCACCTAAGAGGGCTGCAATCTTCTTGGGTTTTGCTTGAGAAGTATTGTAGCAAAAACCCTCTTTTCCCCCAAAAGGTTATTGGGTGGCATGCTTTATAGACTCTGTAGTTTACTTTGCAAACTCTGTGTTCTCATTCTCCATGATCTGTCTTGTGATTTTCCAAACCAGTCAGTCTTTTCGGGAAATTATAAAGAAATGCAGTTCTCTTTCCCTCTGGGGTCTTGCTCCTTCAAATCAAAAGAAATCTATCTTCAGATCATTGTCCCTTCTATGAGCTTTAAAATCCATTTGACAAATTGAATTTCTTCTCCTAGGGTGTATCTCCTCATACTTGCTAAGCAGTGGTTCTCAATCTTGGCTTCACATTAGGATGCGCTGGGGAAATTTTAAAAATCCTTATACTCAGGTCACCCTGCAGAGCAGTTAATTCAGAGTCTCCAGGGAGTAGAACTCAGACCACGGTCATGTATTTAAGTGACCTGGGTCTTTCTAGTGTACAACCAGGCAGGGAACTAATGATCTTAAGCAAGATTCCCCCACTTTAATGAACATCTGGATCACCTGGGCCTCTTGTTCAAATGCAGATCCTGATTCAGTAGGTCAAGTGGGTGGGCGAGACTCCTCATTTTCAGCACGTTCCCTGGTGACACCCTCACTGGTGACACTGCTGGTCTTCACACCACATCCCGAGTAGCAGATTCTGAAACAGCGTGACGCCAGTTACCTGTTGTGCCTGTTACAAGCGTGCGTGCTGTTGCCTTCATCGTGCCCAACTCTTTGTGACCCCCCTGGGCTACAGCTTGCCGGGTTCCTCTATCCATGGGATTCTGCAGCTGAATGCATTGCACCCGTTCAGATGTTTTGACTTCCTGGGTCTGGAATGCGGTTCAGGGATTTGTGCTTTTACCCAGGACTGTACTTTGAGAAATGCTGCTCAGGAGTGCCTGTTTCCCATGCTCACAACAGAGGGATGTGAATTCTAACCCTAACCTACTAGCTGAGCTCCAGCATTTTATTTACTCTTCCTCAGCTGTCAAACCAACCTGAGGCTCTTTTCTGTGGATTGCCTCTGGGTGGTGATGCCAGGGCACACCTATGCAGTCGCCTCATCTGAGGATGTTAAGGAAATCCCACTGAAAGTATTTCTTGCAATGCTCAACATTTCCTAGAAGTTATCTGTGCATTTAAAACAATGCCTTACTACTTTTCATTTAAAATATATTGTCACATTTGTTAGGAACTGACCTGTTTAACCTGCCTTAAGCCATAAAAGGAGCTGTTTATATTAAGGCTACAGAAATAACTCAAGGGAACCTAAGGACAAGGATTCTGCCCAGACATTGGAAGGGACTGACTGGGATCCAAGCCTGTCAGGACTTTCCTTCTCTGGTCTCTCTCTCTGTGCATCTGTTCTGCTGTCCAGCGTACTGTATTTCTCTGAGCACCAAGTGCTGTTTTGGTGCCAGAATTTGCATGTTGCAGTCGTGCTCACCCAAAGAGACTGTAATTTACCTCAGTCCCAAGTCCTGGGAAGGAAATCTCATAGACTTTGAGGCAAATGGCGATGTTTTCCAAAGAAAGTCAGAGTTGTCTTGGGGATTGTGCAAGCATCAAAATAGATAACCATTATAACTCCCCTATAAAGTAAAACAGAATACCCCCAAGATATCAGTGTTGTGTCAAGAAATGATGAAAGTACTTTAAAAGAAAAAAATTTATTTTTAAATGAAGGAATAAAAATTATTTTTAAACTGCTCATCAAAATTTCTGTATTTGTCCCTCTAGTTCAAAGTCTAAAAGGAAAATAAGTGAGAAATTCTGTCATTTATTTGGGAAATATGTAGTCGTATTTACTATCGGCTAGACACTGCTCCGCAGATTTTGGGGAGGGGTACTGTGCAAGGAAAGACAGAAAGTTAATCATAACTAAGTGGTAGCTCAGCTGGGGACGAATCCACCTGCAATGCAGGAGACCCCAGTTTGATTCCTGGGTCAGGAAGATCCGCTGGAGAAGGGATAGGTTACCCACTCCAGTATTCTTGGGCTTCCTTTGTGGCTCAGCTGGTAAAGAATCTGCCTTCAATGTGGGAGACCCGGGTTCAATCCCGGGCTGGGAAGATCCCCTGGAGAAGGAAAAGGCTACCCACTCCAGTATTGTAGCCTGGAGAATTCCATGGAACTGTACAATCCATGGGGTCACAAAAGACTCGGACATGGCTGAGCGACTTTTACTCACTCACTCACTCACATGGCTATTTCATCCCCTAGACTGATTAAAAATCAGATTACTTAGTACCTTGAAATATCAAAAGCATAGACATGCAAAGGTGGTTTCATTGACATCTGTCTGCAAGTTATAGATATTCTGTGTTTGGGCAGGACCAGACAGTCTTCTTGTCTTGGGGAAAAAAGGAATGCTGGCAAAAATCAGGCATGGGCCATTTATGTTGCTAACATTATTACAATTACAGCCAGTGTTACTCCTGATAATTAAGAGCCCAAACCATGCCAGCCACTGCATAGATAAATATAGCTTATATATTAAGATAAATATAGTTCATATTCCTTGGAATATTATTTCTGAATCTCTCTCCTCTGTATACCTGGGTTCAGTCTCTGGGTTGGGAAGATCCCCTGGAGAAGGGAACAGTTACCCACTCCAGTATTCTGTCTGGAAAATCCCATGGACAGAAGAGCCTGGCAGGCTACAGTCCATGGGGTTGCAAAGAGTCAAACATGACTGAGTGACTTTCGCTTTCACTTTCCCGCTTATATGTGTATATACATATGTGTGTGTGTGTGTGTGTGCGTGTACACACATATAGCAGGAGAGTACATGGGGTAAAGTTGGATGACACTACTTTTTTTGGGGAAACATCAAACCAATATCAATACAACCATGTTAAAATTGGCAAAATGGCTGTGAAGGGAAAGGGAAATTGGACTGTCTAGGTTCAGATTCCCATGTGTCACTGATAAACTGTGTGATAATGGAAAGTTAATTGATTTCTCTGAGCTTCCAATTCCTGGAAGTGCTCAGTCACTCAGTTGAGTCTGACCCTTTGTGTCCGCTTGGACTGTAGTAGCCCACCAGGCTCCTCTGTCCCTGGGATTTCCCAGGCAAGAATACTGGAGTGGGTTGCCACTTTCTTCTCCAGGGGATCTTCCTGACCAAGGGATAGAACCCACTTCTCCTGCATTGCAGGCAGATTCTTTACCACTGTGCCACCTGGGAAGCCTCCTTATCTGGTATTATGGGGCCAATAATACCGACTTCACTGGGCTGTGTGTGCTCTCACTTTCTAGGTTGGGAGAGGAATTTTACAACGTGTTGTAAAATGGCTCAGAGTAGGAATGATGACTCGTCTGACTAACATAAACAGAATCAAAGCTACTGCACTTCCAGACATGTTGGACCACATAAGACACTGAAAAACGGCATTCTAGGATTCTAGAGATAGACAGTATAGGTTTAAAACTTGGTTCTGCTATCTTCTAGCTATATAAAAATACAACAGTTCCTTAACCTCTCTGAACTTGAATTTCCTTATCTGTAAACTCAAATAGTAGTATGTTGGTATAAGGATGAAATGAGATCATCTATGGCAAATAATTGGGGAAACCGTGGAAACCGTGGCTGACTTTATTTTTTGGGGCTCCAAAATCACTGCAGATGGTGACTGCAGCCATGAAATTAAAAGACTCACTCCTTGGAAGGAAAGTTATGACCAACCTAGACAGCATATTAAAAAGCAGAGACATTACTTTGCCATCAAAGGTCCATCTAGTCAAGACTATGGTTTTTCCAGTGGTCATGTATGGATGTGAGAGTTGGACTATAAAGAAAGCTAAGCGCCGAAGAATTGACCCTTTGAACTGTGGTGTTAAGAAGACTCTTGAGAGTCCCTTGGACTGCAAGAAGATCCAACCAGTCCATCCTAAAGGAGATCAGTCCTGGGTGTTCATTGGAAGGACTGATGCTGAAGCTGAAACTCCAGTACTTTGGCCACCTGATGCAAAGAGCTGATTCATTTGAAAAGACCCTGACGCTGGGAAAGATTGAGGGCAGGAGGAGAAGGGGATGACAGAGGATGAGATGGTTGGATGGCATCACCGACTCAATGGACGTGAGTTTGGGTAAACTCTGGCAGTTGGTGATGGACAGGGAGGGCTGGCGTGTTGCAGTCCATGGGGTCTCAAAGAGTCGGACATGAATGAGGGACTGAACTGAACTGAGTAATATTAAATGAAGTTTAAATTACTATGAGACTATATAGAGCACAGTTTAATAAACAGTAGCATTCAATCATGTCTTTAAAACAATGCAATATTTTGGATATATTCTTTTTCTTTTTTATTAATTAATTTTTACAGAAGTATGCTGCTGCTAAGTTGCTTCAGTCGTGTCCGACTCTGTGCAACCCCATAGACAGCAGCCCACCAGGCTCCCCCGAACCTGGGATTCTCCAGGCAACAACACTGGAGTGGGTTGCCATTTCCTTCTCCAATGCATGAAAGTGAAAAGTGAAAGTGAAGTTGCTCAGTCGTGTCCGACTCTTAGCGATCCCATGGACTGCAGCCTACCAGGCTCCTCCATCCATGGGATTTTCCAGGCAAGAGTACTGGAGTGGGCTGCCATTGCCTTCTCCGTTACAGGAGTATAGTTGCTTTACAATGTTGTATTAGTTTCTGCTGTACAGCAAAGTGAATCAGTCATATGTGTACATACATCCCCTTTGGGTTTCCTTCCCATTTAGGTCACCACAGAGCACTGAGTAGGGTTCCCTGTGCCATAGAGCTTCTCGTTAGTAATCTGTTTTATATGTGTTAATAGTATCAGTAGTGGATAAATGTCAGTCCCAATCTCCCAATTCATCCCAGTCCCCTGGAGGTAGTCTTTTTCTTACACACATTAGCTGATATTATTTTCTTCTGCTTATTCAATGTCCATGGTCCCCAATCTTAATTTGCACTACTTCATTTGCTTCCCCTGCCCCTGACCAACAGGAATATGAGAACAAGAACATAGTTATTGGGACTCTGCCAAGTTGAGAACCATATATCAAATTCCTGTTACGCCAGTGTTCTGTGGCAGACTGGATGGGAGGGCAGTCTGTGGGAGAATGGATACATGTATATGTATGGCCGAGTCACTCTGCTGTCCACCTGAACTATTATAACGTTGTTAACTGGCCGTCTGCATGCATGCTAAGTTGCTGCTGTTGTGTCTAACTCTGTGCGACCCTGTGGACTGTAGCCTGCCAGGCTCCTCTGTCCATGGAATTCTCCAGACAAAAATACTGGAGTGAGTTGCCACGCCCTCCTCCAAGGGATCTTCCCAGCACAGGGATCGAACCCACCTCTCTTATATATCCAGCATTGGCAATATCAACTGGGGTTGAACTGGGGTGATGATAACGGCAACCAAAAGGAAGGAACTGAGGGAATTGTGTAAAGAAAATGGGCAAGACTCGGTAAAGACCGGCTCTGATGAAACATAAAGGCGGTGAGGGTGAATAATCAGTGACGTTAAAGATGACTCTGGGGACTTTCCTGCTGGTCCAGTGGCTAAGAATGTGCTCCCAAAGCAGGCGTCCTGGTTTCAATCCCTGGTCGGGGAGCTAGATCCCACATGCAGCAGCTGAGTTCACGTGCTGCAACTAAAGATCCCACATGACACAAGAGTATATAAAAAATATTAAAAAAATATATTTATAAAAAGATGACTCTGGAATTTTGATCCAGTTTACCTGAGAAAAGTAGAGTGTAATAATAGATCAGCCTGGGGAGATTCAGCTATAGAGACAAAGAAGTTCTACTCTAGAAATATTTGGAATAATCTTCCTAACATCTTGCTTAACCACACAGTATTTTTTTTAGACGTCTTCCAATAAATATTGTTATCACATACATACATAAATAGTAGTCCTAAGTACTTTCATTTCTGGCACCGGAATTCTTTTTTTGGAAAAAGAAAATGCAAATATGTTCAGGTATCTATGTTGGTGCTTTTTAAAACTCGAGTTGACCAGAGGAGTATATTATATACATTATTTGAGTGATAGCATTTCAGAGAAGAAATAGCTGTGGTAGTGAAGAATCTCTAAAATTCAGTGATCTGGTCTAATCCCATTAAACTTGATTGTATAACAAGGCCATCTGGTAGATGCATAGTGCAGACTTTGTAGGGTGGAGAAGGTTTTGTTGAGAAATAGAAATCTTACCGGCAATAAAAACTGAAGGTAAACATGGGCTGAGTGCCAAGACTATCATTGTCTTGCTCTGGCCCCTAATACACAAGATTATATCATGGAGCCATCTCAGACAATTATACTAAATGACATAAAATGACCTATCATATTTCATATTTTAACGAATGCTCTGTGTGTGTGTGTGTGTGTGTGTGTGTGTGAATGTGAGCAAACACCCAAGCAAACTCACATGCAAGAAGAAATGAAAGGGTGACTTTAACCAAAGGGAATAATGAATTTTAATCAAACCCTGAGCTCCTTGAAATTGATTTGTAGTTTGAACTAAATTCAATCTTACAAAGTTTATTTTTACTTCTCAAAGTGCTACTAAAGGTTTTATGAAAAGCAAAACATTGTGTTCTTCTTGAGCAAGATTTTCATAATTTCATTATAAATATATTAGACATTAGAATATTGTTTCTTATAAAATATCTTATGAATTTAGATTAAATTGAATTAAATCAAGTGAAAGTTCTTGGATTTCAATCCAGCAGTGTCATAAAGTAGACGTAAAAATGAATAGACAGATAAAAGACTTGAGTTCTAGAACGAAGGTTTTAGTAACTCCGTGCCTCTGGGTCTTACTCTCCACACCTGAAAGTGATGTGGAACTGTGGAATGCTTATCCAAGGGTCTTTTTAAACTCTAAAATCTGATTCTGTAATCCAAGGGCTAGACTTACTGACTTCCAGATTTCTCTGTAATGTTGAGTAGATTATTAAGGACTCATCTTAGAAAAAAAATCATTTAATAAAATCATACAAGATTTTTCCTTAACTTTTTCTTGAAAATAATTTTTGACTGGCAGACAAGTTGAAAAAATAGTACAGAGAGTCCTTCACCCAGCCTCCCTTAATATTAGCACCTTGCGTAACTATCAAGATGTGATCACCTAGAGCCAGACATCGAGAAGCCTGGCAGGTTACGGTCCACGGGGTCACAAAGAATTGGACACAACTGAAGTGACTTAGCATACATATAACTATAGTTGACACTTTTCAAAAGTATGACTAGACATTTTGAAGAATGTCCTTGAATTTAAGTTTGCTTGATGTTTGCTCATGATTGGATTGAGGTTCTGTATTGTTAGCAAATGCGCATGCGCGCGCGCGTGTGTGTGTGTGTGTGTGTGTGTGTGTGTGTGTGTGTGTGTGCGCGCGCGCGCGCGCGCGCGTGTATGCTCAGTCATGCCCGACTCTTTGCAACCCCATGGACTGTAGCCTGCCATGTACCTCTGTCCATGGAATTTTCTGTAAGAATATTGGAGTGGGCTGCCATTTCCTCCTCCAGGGGATCTTCCTGACCTAGAGATGGAACCCGCGTCTCTTACATTTCCTGCATTGGCAGGTGTATCTTCACCACTGAACCACCTGGGAAGCCCATTTTTGGGAAGAATACCACAAAATGTGATGCCCTTCCCAGTGCATCCCAGCAGAAGGCACACGATGTCTGTTGCCCTTTTGCACTCTGATCACTTGTTTGCAGTGATGCCTATCAACCAGGTTTCCCACTGTAAAGTTACTATTTTTCCCTTTGCATAATAATTACTTTTGGAGAAATACCATGAGACTATGCAAATATCCTATTTTTCATCATACATTTGCCCACTAATCTTAGCATTCATTGTTGATGCTCGCCTACAACCATTACTATTATTGCATTGTGATTTTCTGTTTCCATCATACCTTCTACACTTACTAATTGAAATTCTAATATAATAAAAAGACATCTTTTTTATCTTTTATTTATTCAATTTTAAAAAATATCTGTGTTAACTTGTATATATTTTATTCCAGTACTGTATTTATTTTTGTTGCTTGAATTGTCCTATATTTGGCCATTAGTAATTCCATCCAGTTGGTTCCTGTGTTCTTCACCATTTCCCATTCTTTTATGAGCATCTTCCTTACTTTCTGACAACATAAGATACTGCAAGCTCATTTTTCATTTTCCCTGGAATCAACCATTCCTCGAAGAGCTCTATGCTATGCTAAGTCACTTCAGTCGTGTCTGACTCTGTGCGACCCCATAGATGGCAGCCCACCAGGCTCCCCCGTCCCTGGGATTCTCCAGGCAAGAACACTGGAGTGGGCTGCCATTTCCTTCTCCAATGCATGAAAGTGAAAAGTGAAAGTGAAGTCACTCAGTCGTGTCTGACTCTTAGCGACCCCATGGATTGCAGCCTCATAGGCTCCTCCGTCCATGGGATTTTCCAAGCAAGAGTACTGGAGTGGGGTGCCATTGCCTTCTCCGTCAAAGAGCTCTAGTTCTTTTATTGAAGAATGGTATCTAGAAACCAAGGTCTGGATACTAGGTGTTCTTATGGCTTAGGGTGTCAAGATAAGACTTGTAATGTACTGAATTCTATAGATTGCCGTATTCCCATACATTATACTAAATTTCAAACCATGAATATTAACTTGATATCAACAACTTACATTTTTATTTTTCAACCTGTATCTTGTAAGTTAGCATTTTTGCATTTGTCAACAACAGGTACTTTGGCAATGTTAATCTTATTCAGCTAATGTTGAAAACAGCTACTAGTTTTCTTCATTTTAAATATGATAATAGAATATTTTCTGATTATATGGTGGCTCAGAGGTAAAGAATCCATCTGCTAATACAGAGACACAAAAGCCACAGTTTTTTTTATATTGCTTCTTAGTATGTTCTGTAATTCCTTTGATAGCCAGGCATGATGTACTGGGTAAAAGGAACTGCTATAAATGGACCTATACTAATATGGCGGTAGGTTTTGGCTGGGAGTTGGGGCGGGTGGATGTTTTATGGTATGTGATTAGATCTTGGTCTTTTTTCCTGTATCATTTTTTACTAAAGTTTTTCAAAATAATTTTTAGATGTTATAATACTTTATTATTATTTTTTATTGGGGTATAATTGTTTTAAAATGCTGTGCTAGATCCTGCTGCACAATGAAGTGAATCAGCTGTATGTATATATACATAATCTCATCCCTCTTCCCAACATCTGCTGAATCAGTGAAAAAGCAAGAGAGTTCCAGAAAAACATCTATTTCTGCTTTAATGACTATGCCAAAGCCTTTGACTGTGTGGATCACAATAAACTGTGGAAAATTCTGAAAAAGATGGGCATACCGGACCACCTGGCCAGCCTCTTGAGAAACCTGTATGCAGGTCAGGAAGCAACAGTTAGAACTGGACATGGAACAACAGACTGGTTCCAAATAGGAAAAGGAGTACGTCAAGGCTGTATATTGTCACCCTGCTTATTTAACTTATATGCAGAGTACATCATGAGAAACTCTGGGCTGGATGAAGCACAAGCTGGAATCAAGTTTGCTGGGAGAAATATCAATAACCTCAGATATGCAGATGACACCACCCTTATGGCAGAAAGTGAAGAACTAAAGAGCCTCTTGAAGAAAGTGAAAGAGGAGAGTGAAAAGTTGGCTTAAAGCGCAACATTCAGAAAACAAAGATCATTATATCCGGTCCCATCACTTCATGGGAAATAGATGGGGAAACAGTGGAAACAGTGGCTGACTTTATTTTTTGGGGCTCCAAAATCACTGCAGATGGTGACTGCAGCCATGAAATTAAAAGATGCTTCCTCCTTAGAAGGAAAATTATGACCAACCTAGACAGCATATTAAAAAGCAGAGACATTACTTTGTCAACAAAGATCTGTCTGGTCAAGACTATGGTTTTTCCAATAGTCACATATGGATATGAGAGTTGGACTATAAGGAAAGCTGAGCACAGAAGAATTGATGCTTTTGAACTGTGGTGTTGGAGAAGACTCTTGAGAGTCCCTTGGACTGCAAGGAGATCCAACCAGTCCATCCTAAAGGAGATCAGTCCTGGGTATTCATTGGAAGAACTGATGTTGAAGCTGGAACTCCAATACTTTGGCCACCTGATGTGAAGAGCTGACTCATTTGAAAAGACCCTGATGCTGGGAAAGATTGAGGGTAGGAGGAGAAGGGGATGACAGAGGATGAGATGGTTGGATGGCATCATCTACTCGATGGACGTGAGTTTGAGTGAACTCCGAGAGTTGGTGATGGACAGGGAGGCTTGGTGTGCTGTGGTTCATGGGGTCGCAAAGAGTCGGACACGACTGAGCGACTGAGCTGAACAGCCCTCTTGGACCTCCCTCCCACTGACCCCTTATCTGGCCCCTCTAGGTCAGCACAGAGTGCTGAGCTGAGCTCCCTGCACTATACATCAGATTCCCACGAGCTGTCTGAGCTCTCAGTCTTTTAGTGAGCCTATTCTTCTGGACTATGAGCTTCACACCTGCTTCTGAGTTGAGACAGGATGGCTAGGGTGGGCTGAAGTTGGGTATTTTCCTTCCTCCAGGTTAGACTCTGATAATACCCCAGTTATCTCTGGTTGACTAGCTTCTCCTGGCAGACCTTTTTAGGGAGAATAGAGTGCTCGGGTATATTTCTGATTGGTTTCTTCCCTCTTCCCCTCTGTTTTCTGATGTTCACTGTGGAGATACAGGAGGAAAAAACTCACAAACCTGGCCCTGTGGAAACCCACTAGTGACTAGACCTCTGGAGGATTTAATTCTCAGTGTTGTCCACACTGAGCTGCCTGCACTTCACCAATACAGTCTGGGTTTCCCTGCCCCCTGCTCTGGTTCCCATGGAGGCTGCTGCTCTGAGAAGTTGTGTTTCTCTGCATTTGCCTGAGAGTCTCTCCAACGTGGAGGCAGAACTGTGCCCTGTGACCTCACTGCTCTTATGGATCTAAGAAGAGCCATTGATTTTTCAGTTCGTTCAGCATTTTACTTGCTCAGATGGAGCGGTGACTTCCAAGCTTTTTACATGCTAGACCAGAAACCAGAAGTCGGACAGTTTAAATCCCAACTGACTACTTTCCAAGCATTCAATTGTAGGAGCTGGCTTCTTTCTGAAACCCAAGGCACCATTAATAAGGCAGGATATCATGTATCCTTGATCTTTGTTGTGTTAATAAAAACTCTGTGGCCAGCCATGGCTCGTTTTTTTTTTTAGAGGGGTGGGGTGAGTGGGAGTAAGTTCTCCCGTAGTTAGAATCTCTCCTTATTTCTGACCTCCCAGTGTCTGTTCTGGAGAAGGCAATGGCACCCCACTCCAGTACTCTTGCCTAGAAAATTCCATGGATGGAGGAGCCTGGTAGGCTGCAGTCCATGGGGTCGCTGAGAGTTGGGCACGACTGAGTGACTTCACTTTCACTTTTCACTTTCATGCATTGGAGAAGGAAATGGCAACCCACTCCAGTGTTCTTGCCTGGAGAATCCCAGGGACAGAGGAGCCTGGTGGGCTGCCGTCTATGGGGTCACACAGAGTCGGACATGACTGAAGCGACTTAGCAGCAGCAGCAGCAGTGTCTGTTCTTCATATAAGTCATTTTTAAATTTATGAATATACGATTTAAAAACCGTAGTTTAGTGTCATTCACTGAAGCATCCCATCTATCTTTGCACACCCTGGACATCTTCCCGGGAGTTCACTTCCCACTTAGGAACCCAGTTCAAATATCACTTCCTTGGAAACCCTCTCCTGACTCTTGTCCTTCCTCTAAAAACACTTCTCTCAGATTGAAATGACACATTTTTTGTGGTCTTTTGATAAATGCCTCTTTCGCCCCTTGAGACTGGACACTTTATTAATTGAGGGCAAGCCCTGGATTTAATTTTTCTCATTATGGAAGCCTAGTACTTCAAGCAGTGGCTGGCACTGGAGGCAGCTAGTAAATGTTTGTTGAATGAAAGAATGAATAAGTGAATAAATGAATGAATAAACCCGTTTCCTCATAGCCAGATACGTTCGCATATAAACTCTTCCCTCATCTCTTTACCTGGCAACTATCTTACAACTCTAAGTCCAGTGAGCTATCTTATTCTTGTGTAAAATAATAGACGTGGACAGAAAGACAATTACCATATGATATCACTTATACGTGGAATCTAAAATATGACACAAATGAAGCTGTCTATGAAACAGAAACAGACTCACAGAGGTAGAGAACGGAGTTGCGGCTGCCAAGGGGGAGGGATGGGGAAGGATGGACTGGGAGTTTGGGATTAGCAGATGCGAACTATTATATATAGGATGGATAAACAACAAGCAGCTTAGTGTACAACAGAGGGAACTACATTCAGTATCCTATGAGTAAACCATAATAGAAAGAATATGAAAGGTGGCTCAGTGATAAAGAGTCCACCTGCCAATGCAGGAGACATGGGTTCAGTCCCTTAGTTGGGAAGATCCCCTGGAGAAGGAAATGGCAACCTACTCCAGTATTCTTGCCTGGGAAATCCCATGAACAGAGGAGCCTGGCGGGCTACAATCCATGGGGTTGCAAAGGAGTCTGACGTGACCTGGCAACCAAACAACAGAAATTAACGCAACATTGTTAATCAGCTATACTTCAATAAAATTAAAAAAAAATAGACATGGAAGTCAAGATGGTGATGATCCTTTAAATAAACTTGGGCTTCTTCTCCTAGGATTATGGGAGGTGCCACTCAAGATGGTGCACTTATTCTTGGCAAGCAGAACCCTTGACCTTAATTCTATAAGCCCTGGGCATTTCAATGCCAGATTTCTAGACCAAGAGAACCAGTATCCAGCTTGATAGAAATAGCACCAATAGCATATTGGAGTCAGGGGGCCCATATTCTCATTTATTCACCCATCATTTTCAGCTCTGTAACCCTGCATGTAACACTTATATCTCTGAACTTAGCTTCTCTAGCCTTAAAAGGAGGGTCATCAGAGCAATGCCCTATGGTTCAAGATTGTTGTGAAGACAACTTGCAAACCATAAAGAACTCTAAACAGTCAGTATATGTTATTTCTTAACCTCACCCCTAAAGAGAGGTGAGAGGGACCCGAAAGAAGCTCTAATGCTGAGGTTCAGATGCTCTAATGCTTTGCAGCAGACCTAGCCCTATGCTTTAAGGCAATGACTCACATAAAATTCCTAGAGCTTCCTTCCTATAAGAGGAGAGCCAGTGATTTCCAAGATAACTAAGACAGCAGCAAAATCCTCTTTAGTATTTCCAATCTGCAAGCCCTGTTCATGTGACACTCTTCTTTCTGTATATGGCCATCATCTTTTATTTTTTGCTCACATTTTTCTGGGATGACATTAGTAATAGCCACTTTCCTAAAAACTACCAACCCTAATAGAGTTTCATGAGAGCTTGAGTGTACAACAGAATGTGTGGGGTCTGGCCAGCATTCTGGCTAAATTGTGATTAGGTGAAGCTCATTTGAGGGGTGCTCAGCCCCTCTCATCTCCAGCTTTCTTTTCTTTCTATCCTTAACAGCTCCTCTACGTCAGCTGCAGAAGCTGACAATGTTTCCTCTTCTCAGATGGGCAGTGGAGAAGGATCTAACATCCTTGTTCCCATCCAAATATAAATGGTGGGGGTGGGGGTGGGGGGAGTAGGTTACACCCAGGGGACTTGGATCTAGTGAGTGCTGGCTTGCATCTTTAACAAGCCCCTGTGGAGAGCTGACTGATAGACTATCAGTGCTCGAAGGGCAGAAAATGTGTCAGTTTGCTCACTGCTGAATCCTTGGCAGCTGGGACAGGACTTGGCTCATGCTGGGAGTTCAATCACAAGTTGCTGAATGAGGGTATTCAGTAGAGGGAACCACTACACATATCTTTTCTTCCTCTCCTCCCTCTCTGGCAACTCTATACATTTGTGTCTTAGTGTATCAGTTTTCTTGGGCTGCCATAACAAAGTACCATACGCGGATGGCTCAAACAACAAAAATGTATTTCCTTGCATTTCTGGAGGCTACCAGTACAAGTTTGAGATGTGGGCAGGATTGGTTTCTCCTGAGGCCTCTTTCTTTGGTCTGTAGACAGCATTTTGTTTTTGTGTCTGCATGTTGTCATTTCTCTGTGTGTGTGTCCAAATTTCCTCTTCTTACAGGACAGCAGCCAGATGAAATGAGGGTCCACTCTAATGACCTCACTTTAATTTACCTCTTTAAAGACAGTTTCTCTACATAGTCACATTCTAAGGTACCAGAGATTAAGACTTCAACGTCCAACTTTGGGGGGTGGGGAGATGCAATTCAGTTCATAACACTTAGCAGACTTTTAAAGTCCCACAGAGTTTTTAATCATAGGATTTTCTTTGTCAGGATGGATGTGAGAATAGTGTTTTAATGGGACAGTGAAACCAGCAGGACCTCCTGGGGCTCCTGGACATGAAAGTGTTTCTTTGTCCCCCTGTGTCTCATTTGTAGGGAGTAGACTTCACCCTCCACAACCTATCCTGAGTTCCAAAGGGCAGGTTCAAATAGTTGTTGATCAGGAAAGGGTGGGGATCCAGAGACAAGGGAGGAGTAGCCAAGAAACAATATACAGCCTTGGGGCAGGTCCTCATTCCACCTCAAGGGATATACACAGCAATATCTTTGAGGTCTTCAACAGAACTAAAACCCCCAAGGTCTTCAACAGAACTAAAACCCCCAACATTTAGAAAGTGTTAATTCATGAAGCATTCTTAATTTTACAGAAGGTCACAGTTTGATAATCTCTAGAACCAGAGAAGCTCCTCAGGAGACCACCTGAGGCCAGATTAAAGGAATGCAGGTCCTGCACACACCTGCATCCTTATCAGCAACCCCACCCTTGAACCATCCCACCCCCCTGCCCCTCCTCCCCCGCCCCGGTTGGGACACAGTTTTGAATGGCATGAGTCCCTGTGTTCCCCTTTGCCTGGCAGAGCAATAAAAGTATTCTTTTCTACTTCACCCAAAACTCTGTCTCCAAGATTCAAATCAGCACTGGTGTTCAGAGGCTGAGTTTTCAACATCAATACCAGACTCTTTTGGAGACTGTGAAATCATTCCCAATAGGCAGCCACTTATAAATGAGAATGGTCCTAAAGAAATAATCTTTTCTCCAAAACGGTTTTAGCGACTGACTGGACAGTACACATATTATAAGTGTGACCACAACAAGGATAAAGTGAAATGCCTTTGATCCAGTGACATGGACCACAACTAGCAATCCATCCATCAGCGGTGGGGAAAGGGCAGTGCCTACAGCCACAGGATGCTAATAACATGCAGAAAGCGATTTTCATACGGCAGACTCCTCATTTCATAGTGCACTTTTATTTTTGTGGGATTTTTTTAAAAAGAAAATAAACCCTCAGTAAATTAGAATGTTGCAACCTAATACCACAGTCCAGCTCATAAATGTTTTCCTTCAGAGTTCATTTGGAAGCATTTCAGACAGATTGTTAGGATTATTACTTACTGGGATAAAATTATGCTTTTTTTTTTTTTTCAAACATTTCTTCCTCTACTTGTAAGCCTCCTCTCAGTAATACTTTGCATGTTGCAATAAAAAAGCAAGAAAAAAAATCTGTCTATTTTTAGATGAACACATTTGCCAAACTCAAGGAGACTTATCTAAATGCCTGCTTCCCACAGACATGGGCTGTTTTTCCAGTGCCAAACTCATAAGCCAATTTTTAACCCGCTTAAGAGTCAACATGGCCATGTTTCCACCCATCATTTTACACATTATCTTTAATCCCATCATTTCTCTTAAAATCATCCTGGTATGAAAGTGAGCAGATCTCAGGTGGGTCCAGGTAGACATCTATACTTGACAACCCTCATTCATCTTTAAAATGCTGCGGGAAGGGGCTTAACAGAGATGGAGCCAAGGTGGTGATGAGGAGTGTCTGGAGGAGATGCTGTGGGCTGTGAGCATCGGCAATGCCAAGACAGGAGCCAGAAGTCTATGGATGAGGAGCTCAGGGAGCTGAGTCTTAGAGGTGGGCCAGTGAGATGTCCAAGTCTGGTTGAACCAGGGAGAAAGCCAAACCCTGTTCCATAAAGGAAGCGAGATGAGACACAAACCATGCAGAAGCCTAGCTGACTCAAGAGACAAAAGAACAGTCCTGGATTGTATATCAGAGCCGAGAAAGTGGTCATGTGACCCCCAACAAATTGTACTGAGCTCTTGGCTGTCTTGTCTGGAGAATCTTGAAGATTTCGCCAGACTTTTAGCAATCAAGAGCAACTTGTCCAAAGTCAATAGGAAGCCAGTGGCAAAGTGAACTGGAATTTACAATTCCTAAATTTTTACCCTCTATTCAGAAATTTTTCACTTGAACAACACTGCATTTAAAAGAGGACTTTAAAGACATTATAGGGATTTAACAAGAGACAATTTACAAATCAAAATCAGCCTATAGGTACAAAAACTTGTACACAAATGTTTATAGTGACTTTCCAAAAATTGGAAACAATGCAAGTTTTCCTCAGCCAGGGATGGATAAACAAACCATGAGTGAGTGAAATACAGCTCAGCAATAAAAATGAGTGAATTACTGACACATGCAAGATCGTGGATGAATCTCAAATGAACTAAGCTCAGTGAAAGAAGCCAATTCCAAAAGGCTAACTACTGGTACAGCCACTATGGAAAACTCAAAAAGCTAAAAACAGAGTTACCATATGATCCCGCAGTCCCACTCCTGGGCATATATATACCCAGACAAAACTATAATTCAAAAAGATACATTCTCCCCTGTGTTCACTGCAGCACTTTTTACAGTAGCCAAGACATGAAAGCAACTTAAATGTCCACGGACATATGAATGGGTAATGAAAATGTGGTACTTGTGTGTGTGTGTGTGTGTGTGTGTATGCATACACACTGGAATATTATTCAGCCATAAAAAGAATGAAATAATGCTATTTGCAGCAACATGGATGGACCTAGAGATTATGATCCTTAGTGAAGTCAGAAAGACAAATCCCATATGACATCACTTATATGTAGAATCTCAAATGTGACACAAATGGACTTGTCTGTAAAACAGATACAGACTCACAGACACACAGACAGACTTCTGGTTGTCAAGGTCAGGGGGAAGGTCGGGGAGGGATGAATTGGGAGTTTTGGATTAACAGATGTAAACTATTTCTAGATAATGAATAAATAACAAGGTCCTACTGTATAGCACAGGAATTATGTTCAATAACCGGTAATAAACCATAGTGAAAAAGAATATGAAGAAGAGTGTGTGTGTGTGTATATATATACATACATATAAGAATCACTGTGCTGTACAGTAGAAATTAATACAACACTGTAAGTTATACTTCCATAAAATAAATTTAAAAAAATTAAAATAAAAGGCCAGAGAAGGTGAAAAAAGGCTACTTGCTGTATACCTCCATCTATGCAACATTCTGGAAAACAGAATAGAGGATCAAGAGGCTAAGAAGGGAGTCGGGGCAGGCTTGGCAGCAACATGCAGGAGAACATTTGGGGATGATGGAGCTGTTCTGAATCTTGGTTGTGTTGGTAGTTCATGACCAGATGAATTTATCAAAGCTCTAAGAGTAGTATATTTATTTATTTTTTTTAATTTTATGGAATATAGTTGATTTACAATGTATTAGTTTCAGGTGTCCAGCAAAATGATTCAGTTATACATATATAGATATATATATCTGCCCTTTTTTGAGAATCTTTTCTCATGCCTCCCTCTCATAGGGGAGACCCGGGTTCGATCCCTGGGTCAGAAAGATTCCCTGAAGAAGGGAATGGCTACCCACTCCAGTATTCTTGCCTGGAGAATTCCATGGACAGAGGAGCCTAGTGGGTCACAGTTCATGGGTCGCAAAGAGTCGGACACACACACAGGCCATTGCAGAGTATTGAGTAGAGTTCCCTGTGCTATATAGTAGTTTCTTAGTAATTATCTATATAAAGTTGTGTGAATATGTCAATCCCAATCTCCCAATTTATGCCCCCTCCTCGCTTACCCTGGTAACAAAAAACAAGTTTGCTTTCTACATCTTAACTCTTATTTCTGTTTTGTAGATGTTTCATTTGTACCCCCCCTTTTTTTTTAAGATTCCACATATTAGAATACTTTTCAAGGCTGACATTTACTTTATGTAAAAACATCTGAATTTTAAGATTGTTTTAAGAGAGAAAAGTAGCCTGTAGCTATGTTCCTGGGAAGCACAGGGATGAAAATAGGTAACAGCCAGACTGCCTCTTTAAAACTTGGCCTGGCCACTTACTTTATTTAGCTTTTCTGAACCTTATTTTCCCTATTTTAAAATGAGGATAATTATGGTATCTACCTCACAGGATTGTCGTAAGAAAGAAATGCATATAATTAAAATGTTTAGAAAGTTAGCTTTTATTTGATATGTCTCTGCTTCTGGGTCAAACATTTGCATTGTTATAGATAGTATTAATCACTTAGTTGTGTCTGATTCTTTGTGACCCCATGGACTGTAGCCTACCAGGCTCCAATGTCCATGGGATTATCCAGGCAAGAATACTGGAGTGGGTAGCCATTGCCTTCTCCAGGGGATCTTCCTGACCCTGGGATTGAACCTGGGTCTCTTGCATTGCAGGCAGATTCTTTGCCATCTGAGCCACAACTGACATAGCACATTCTAAGAAAATTGTGCCAATTTCTATTCCCTCCAACAGAGGATACATGCGTTTCTGATCCTCTTCTATTGTGCCTAATACTAAACTTTTCAAATTTCAGAAGTCAAAAATGATACCTCATTGTTTCTTCCATTTGTAATTCTTTGATAATGAATGAGGTTGAACATGTCTTCCTGTATTTATTGGTCACAGCTATTTATTTTTATGTGAATTGCCTATTTATTACCTTTTATTGAAATTAAAAGATGCTTACTCCTTGGACGGAAAGTTAGGACCAACCTAGATAGCATATTAAAAAGCAGAGACATTACTTTGCCAACAAAGGTCCGTCTAGTCAAGGCTATGGTTTTTCCAGTGGTCATGTACGGATGTGAGAGTTGGACTGTGAAGAAAGCTAAGTGCCGAAGAATTAATGCTTTTGAACTGTGGTGCTGGAGAAGACTCTTGTGAGTCCCTTGGACTGCAAGGAGATCCAACCAGTCCATCCTAAAGGAGACCAGTCCTGGGTGTTCATTGGAAGGACTGATGCTGAGGCTAAAACTCCAATACTTTGGGCACCTCATGTGAAGAGTTGACTCATTGGAAAAGATCCTGATGCTGGGAGGGATTGGGGGCAGGAGGAGAAGGGGACAATAGAGAATGAGATGGCTGGATGGCATCACTGACTCGATGGACGTGAGTCTCAGTGAACTCCGGGAGTTGGTGATGGACAGGGAGGCCTGGCGTGCTGCAATTCATGGGGTCGCAAAGAGTCGGACACGACTGAACGACTGAACTGAACTGACTGATTGGACTATTTATAGTTTTATTGGCTTCCCTGGTGGCTCAGATGGTAAAGAATCTGCCTGCCATGCAGGAGACCCAGGTTCAATCCCTGGGTTGGGAAGATCCCCTAGAGAAGGGAATGGCAACCCACTTCAGTATTCTTGCCTGGAGAATTCCATGGACAGAGGCACCTTGTAGGCTGTAGTCTGTGGGGTTGCAAAGAGTAGGACACGACTGAGCTACTAACACATACACTCATCGTTTTATTATTAATCTGTATGAGTCTGTCATAAAATAGGGTTATTAATAATAATTAACATTTATATTTTCATAGGTGCCTGACATTCTTGAGAGCATTGACAAATATTCCCATCTGATCAAGGGGCTGCATTGTGAACATCTACCACTATTTCTTTCACTTACCTTTAGAACTTGAATTTTTTAAAGTTTCAATTTTAAAATTCCTTGGTGATTTCTACATTTGGGGGGTTGTGTTTCGGCATCGGGCCTTCCCTCTGGAAGGGAACTTTTCATACAACTCCTAGGTTTTCGTTCCCACGTTTCTCATTCATTTGGAAGCTCTTTATGGCAGTTCTCACTGTCCAGAATTATTCTGAAATAATAAATGTCTTTTAACCCCAAAATTTTAAAGGAGGTGTTTGGTGGCATTTTGAGCAAGAGATTTCAGAATGTGTATATTTCTTAGGAAGATGGGAGAGTTAGAAGTGGGAAGAAAGAAAGTAGCAGAGAAGGTGGCTCACAACTGATGGTGCTCTGGGGACCGGGGAGTCGTCCCTCCATGAAACGCCTTTGGGAGATTTCCTCATCTAATCCTGTCCGCACTCTTCCTGTTATCTTCCCCTTCCCTCTGTCCCCCATCTCAGAAGTTTCCATTCTCTCTTTCTGCTCGCTGCCCACCTGGGCCCAGACTTCAAATCCACACTCAAAACAACACTGATGTTTTCCTATTGAACTTCTTCTAATTCTAAAATTTCCTTCGGAGATTAATGAAATCAGACCCTATAGTCCCAGCACCACTTTAAAGACTTGGCTCTTTACTGCTTTCTTGTTTAAAAACAACAATTTTGGAGAAATAAAATACAAAATAGAGGTGTAATAGGTCTCCTATGACCTCACATTTTTTAGGGTTATTTTTTCTTGCCAACTGATCCTGCATTCATGCTAATGTCTCCTTTTTTTATCCTTAAAAGTACTTGGTTCCATCAAAAACCAAAAGGAAAATAAACTATGTTTCTCCGGCAGTGTGAAGTGATAAAAAAGGACTCTAGCAATTTTAGAACCGTTTTTGATTAAGGGAAAAGAACCAATTTTAGTTGCCAAGTGTTTCTTCAAGGGGGAATAAAAGGCTAAATGTCTTTGCATAAAGAAAGGCAAAGTTTTTTGTTTGTTTTCAGAATATGCTTTTAAGAAGTTTCAATAAGAAAGGAAAATAGATAAACACTAGATAAAGGTATAAGATCTGTTGTCTCAAAGTTAGGGGAAAAAGTCCACTGAGTTATGACCCAGTTATTAATTGCATAATCACTTACTGAATTATGGAAATACTAGCACCAAAATTTGTCATCAGATTATCACTGAAATTCCTTGGGATTAACATACACACCACTATATATGGATGTCACTATAGAGGAGAAGCTGAGAGTCACACTCCTGACCATCAAGGGTAACCATCAAGGGCCTACTGTATAGCACAGGGAACTCTACTCAATATTTTGTGATAACTTAGATGAGAAAAAAAATCTAAAAAAAGAATGAATAGGTGTATGTATAATTGAATCACTGCTGTACCTCTGAAACTAACACAGCACTAAATCAACTGTACACCAATAAATAAAAATTAAAAAAAAAACAGTAAAAGTCCTGAAGGGAAGGAAGAAATTCCTAAGCATGACAGAATTATGCAAAAAAATTGTTTAAACTGGGTGTCTATATATATATATATATGCACACATATATAAACAAGTGTGTATATACATATATAGATACATCCATATACACAAACATAAATATAGGTGTGTATATATATTTGGGACATATCTATAATAGCATATGTATATTTGGAAATCACATAATACTTATCGAAACAAGTCACATATTTTGGAAAGACAGATTAGTTAGAAACACAAATGAGCAGATCTGTTCTTCTCCCCTAGAGAAATCTGATAAAGACCCTGAGCACAGATGCTTCTGGCCTTTTCCAGCAGGCACAATACCAAGGTGGTGTCTCAGAAGACAAGCATACTTTAGTGGTAGATAACTGTTTTCTCAGTCTCTGAATAACTGTGGCCACGTTCTCATGAAAAAAAAAAAAAAAAATCATGGCCTGTTTTGCCAGTTACTTGAGTTTTCCCGAGTAGGAAAATCCCCACCCTGAGGCCTAGGAATCAAAGTTCCAAAGAAAAAGCGCTCCTGCCCCTGATGGTCAGGAGTGTGACTCTCAGCTTCTCCTCTATAGTGACAATCTGATCATGATGCAAGCTCTGAAGTGTGTGTGCGTGTGTGTGTGTGAATGTCTCCCAACACTTTCAAGGGCACATGCAAAAATTCAGCAGAATTATAGTTGACATTAGCCTGTCTTAATAATTGTTCCATTTCCTTCATCTCTCTCTTTTTTAGTATATTATCTCATGATTACTTTTCCTCCCATTTCATAGGAGGATAAAGTCCCTGCCCTGTTTCTGACACGATGCCTGGTGCTGTGGATGCAAAGATTCTCTTTCTTCATTTCAGCCCCTACCATTCCATAAAATCTTTGTGATATGCAAACCCAAAGAAAGATCCCTGCCCTGGAAGAGCTTATAGTCTATTTTCTTGGTCATTTCCAAAGAGTAAATGCTTACAATTTGTCTGTTATTTATAAAGTGTCCAATCTCAAGATATAAACATTTCACCTTATTTGGAAACAAAAACAAAGCGCATGATCCCTTGGAATCAGTTTTCGTAATGGAACTTTCCTGTCTGGTGTTGTGTCAATAGACACAGATCAGACCAAGTGCCACCTGTACTACACTTGTCTAAATACTGGAGTTCAGATTACACAGGAAGAACAGAGTCTGTGTTTCTTCAAATCAGTAGCTCTTTTTCCTCTGACATAGCGAAAATGCACTGTTGTTCAGGGAGAGATGAATGTCAACAGAAAAAAATGTGAAAATCATTGCAAATGGTGAAATTCTGATATGTTTTCAAAACTGGTAGACTTAGAAACTTTGCTTTCTGACTTCATAGATTTGAACCCTTGGAAAAGAGTTTTATTCCATGAGTCATAGATACTCAGGTGGTAGCCCTTGACTTACTGTCTTCCTTAATCTCACAGATGGAGCTCCCTGCAGTAGTCCCCAACCTTTCTGGCACCAGGGACTGGTTTCGTGGAAGAAACTTTTTCCACATACCAGGAGTGGGGGCAGGGATGACTTGGGGATGGTTTCGGGGTCTTATATTTACTGTATACTTTATTTCTATTATTATTATATCAGCTCCACCTCAGATCATCAGGCATTAGGTCCTGGAGGTTGGGGACCCCTACTAGATGACTTTCATTTGACTTGTTGAACATGGTTGTTATTTAGTCACTCAATCTTGTCCAACCATTTGAAATCCCATGGACAACAGCCCGCCAGTTTCTCTGTCCATAGCATTCTCCAGGCTAGAATACTGGAGTGGGTTGCTATTTCCTTCTCCAATTAAACATTAGCATGCACATCTTTTAAAACATGGATCTTTGGAGTCCAGTCCTGAGTCTGTCATCTGAATCTGATGCTGTGTCTATATAACAAGAAACTTTCAACTTTTTAAACTGAAGTATAGTTGATTCACAATATTGTGTTAGTTTCAGCTATACAGCCAAGTGACTCAGTTATGTGGATATATATATATATATATATATATATGTTCTGATTATTTTCCTTTATAGTTCATTCAAAAATGTTTATATGGTTCCCTGTGCTATACAGTATATTCTTTTTTATCTATTTTATGTATAATGATATGTATCTGTTAATCCCACACTACTTATTCCTCCCCCTTTCCTTTCCCCTTTGATGTTTCTTTTCTATGTCTGTAAGCCTACTTCTGTTTTGTATATAAATTCATTTGTATAATTTTTTAGATATCAGTAAGATCACGTAATATTTCTCTTTCTCTGACTTCACTCTGTATAATCATCTCTAGGTCCATCCATGTTGCTGCAAATGGCAATATTTCATTTTTTTAATGACCGACTAATAGTCCTGTGTGTGTGTGTTGTGTGTATCCATCTTCTTTACCCATTCATCTGTTGATGGACACTTACATTTCTTCCATGTAACCAGAGATATTTTGACTGATTCTAATCCTGAAGATACGAGTCTATTAAAAAAAAACAAAACATGTTTCACAAGAATTATTGTCTTTGGTTGGGTTCTTTAAGAGAAGACACTAAATATTAGAAAAGAAGTAGTTTATTTGAGGAATAACCCCCAGAAATCATTGCTAAGGAAGTAGGGAAGAAAGATGTGAAAAGGAAAGATTATTATCACGAGGCTGACTGGGTGAGCAACTAGGGCTTTGTCTCACTGGGGAATTCTGGAGACAGGAAGCACATGCCTTAGAGTCGCCCTAAGAAAGAAGCCTTGCTAGCTCATGGACCTAGCTATCCATCCAGTCCCCATCCATCACGGGCTGAGGGTAATGCCCTGGCCCAGCCAAGAGAAGCCCCTAGAGAAGAGTCATAGTTGCTTGCAGTCTGACCAGTTCCTTTGTCTGGAAAGGTGAGTGCCAAGGGCATGTGGCTACAAATCATTTTCCTGTACAAACTCCATTAAACCAATTTAATTCCTTGATTGGTTTTCCATATGGCATGGCCAAAAATGTTTCCCCGTCTTTTTTTCTTTTCATTTTCACCTCAGTTCTACTGGAATTAACCAATTATGGATCCAGCTATTGTAAGTTTTCTTCTGTGGCTGTTAATTCTGCCAAGTCAAATTTTCCCATCTCTGCATCTAAATTTTACTTTGCAGATATAGCCATGATCATTTTCATTTGTGCTTGGTTGCACCTCCTGAGAAAAAATAAGCATCATACATGAGATTAAGAAAAAATGGAGAGTTCTGCCTATGTATTAGCCAATCACTGAGATTGTTGTGAACATTACTCCTCAAAGAGTTTAAGACGTCTCTGTTGCCCAGTCCTGCTGTAACCCAGCTTCACCTCTTCTGTATGTGTGTGAAAGTGAAATTATCTCAGTCATGTCTGACTCTTTACGACTCATCAGTGAATTTATATGTGAGCCTCCTCCCTAAGCCTCAAATTCCTCTTCTGCCAAAACATAGATGTAGAGAACAAACGTATGGATACCAAGGGGGGAATGTAGCGGGGAGGAGTGGATTGGAAGATTGGGATTGATATGTATATACTCTATGTGTAAAATAGAGCACTAGTAAGAACCTACTGTTGGAGAAGGCAATGGCACCCCACTCCAGTACTCTTGCCTGGAAAATCCCATGGACGGAGGAGCCTGGTAGGCTGCAGACCATAGGGTCGCGAAGAGTCAGACACGACTGAGTGACTTCACTTTCACTTTTCCCTTTCATGCATTGGAGAAGGAAATGGCAACCCACTCCAGTGTTCTTGCCTGGAGAATCCCAGAGATGGGGGAGCCTGGTGGGCTGCCGTCTATGGGGTCGCACAGAGTTGGACATGACTGAAGCGACTTAGCAGCAGCAGCGGCAAGAACCTACTGTATAGCACGTGGCATTCTACTCAATACTCTGTGCTGATTTAAATGGGAAGGGAATCCAAAAAGAGGGGATATATGTATACATATTGCTGATTTACTTTGTTGTACAGCAGAAACGGACATGACATGGTAAAGCAACTCTACTGCAACAAAATAAATGAAAACAAAAAGCAAATTCCTCTTCTGCAAAATTGTGCTAATAATAAAGACTTCTTAACTTGCTAGGAATCACGTAAAGTAAATTCATTAAAAGGATTCCTGGCCTAGAGTAAGTGTTCGATATGTGTTATTGATTATTAGCATTGTTGTTGTTATTTAATATTATTATAGTTTCCCTGCTTATCCATGGCGGCATATGTTCCAGGACTCTCAGTGGATGCCTGAAACCTCGGAGAATACTGAACCCTCTAGATACTATGTTTTTTCCCTGTACATAAAGATGAATTTATTAATTATGAACAGAGATTAACAACAATAACTAAGAATACAGTAGAACAATTATAACTATATACTATAATAAAAGTTATGTGAATCTGGTCTCTCACTCAAAACATCTTATTGTACAAATTCAGTGTCTTTTCAGTCTTAGCTAATTACTTCTCACCTACTGTGGTTTTAACTTTTGCAGCTTGTGGTGGGACCACAAAACTAGCATGAGTTTTTTTTCTTCTTCACAGTTTCACATATATAAGATTTTTTCTTACTGTAGATCTTAGCAGCTTTAGCGCAGGATTTTGTTTCTTACTAAGTGGAGAATGTTCACCTTTTCACTTAAAGGAATCACTTAGGGCTTCTCTTTAGCACATTTTAATTGCTAGCATCACTCCTTTTTAATTTTTTTTGGTCATGCCCTGCAGCATGCAGGATCTTAGTTCCCCTGACCAGGGATCGAACCCATACCCCCTGCATTGGAAGCGTGGAGCATTAACCACTGGAACACCAAGGAAGTCCCTAGCATCACTCCTCTCGCAGTTTAGTGCCATTATTAAGTAAAATAAGTGTCACTTGAAGAAGCACTGAGACGCCAAGTTGGCTACTAAGCAACCACAGATAGGACATGCTGGACCAAGAGGTCATTCACATCCCAGGCGGGATGGCGTGAGATTTCATCACGCTGCTCAGAACAGCGTGCAATTTAAACGTTTGATGATGAGTTGTTTATTTCTGGAATTCTCCACTTAATATTTTCAGACTGTGGTTGACCACAGGTAACTGAAACCAAAGAAGCAAAACCATTAATAAGGAGAGACTGTTATAATATAATATGTCAGTTATTTCATACACTACCAGTCACTCTGCCAAAACCATACTTGCCACCCACGTATTTGTAAGAGCGAAAGGCTGAGGTAAGATGGCAGCCAAACTGCTCTACTTCACCGGTAAAACACTTGCCTTATAGGATTGTTGCTGATAGGGGGATGATAAAACAGTGTGTGTGATGAGCCTGGTACTTAGTAGGCACTTAGCGTATGCTTCCCTCTCCCTTTTTTTCTATTTATTTATTTAGTTGCAGCATGTGGGATCTAGTTCCCAGACCAGAGATTGAACCCAGGCTACATGCTTCAGGAGTGCAGAGTCTCAGCCCCTGGACCACCAGGGAAGTCCTTTTTTCTTTTTAAATTAGTTTTTCATTGGAGTATAGTTGCTTTACACTCTTACGTTAGTTTCTACTGTACAGCAAAATGAATCAGACATACATATACGTATATCCCTTCCCTTTTGGACTTCCTTCCCATTCAGGTCACCACTATGATCTTATTTACAAATCAGAAATAGAGACATAGGCACTTCTTCCCTTATGATTTAAGGTGTGTGCCTTGGGTCTGGAGGATATGGCATTATGACGAATATCTGAAGCATTTCTAGAAGGCTGGCCTTCCTGAGTCCAGTAGGGTTGGAGATCTATGGATTTATGTGTCATATTGAGTTACAGTGAAGTTCCTATATCCTTTCCAAAATGCCTTAGGAAAGCCGTGATTTGCTGTTCTTGTTTGTATGACTCTCATTCTGCAATCGGCATATCAGGTTGCTCTCTGTGCTATTTATAATTAATTATGAGTTTTGATCAATTCTATAAAATTTGTGCTTCTGTGTTTTTTTTTAGATTTAATTGTGGGTGCATTTGGAACAGGAAAAGTAGCAGTTTACAGGTATGTGGTTGATGGTCTGCAAATTTGTTTTTTTTATTATAATATATTAACTTCAGGTGTTGGAGAAGGCAATGGCACCCCACTCCAGTACTCTTGCCTGGAAAACCCCATGGACAGAGGAGCCTGGTAGGCTGCAGTCCATGGGGTCACTAAGAGTCGGACACGACTGAGCGACTTCACTTTCACTTTTCACTTTCATGCATTGGAGAAGGAAATGGCAACCCACTCCAGTGTTCTTGCCTGGAAAATCTCACGGACAGCAGAGCCTGGTGGGCTGCCGTCTATGGGGTCACACAAAGTCGGACACGACTGAAGTGACTTAGCAGCAACTTCAGGTGTATGACATTCAATATTTGTATATATTGCAAAATGATTACCATGATAAGTCTTATTAATTACATCTATCACCACATAGTTACAACTTTTTTTGGCCTGTGATAAGAACTTGTAAGATCTACCCTCTTAGCAACTTTTCAATATACTTTATATATAACAATAACACAGTATTATTAACTATAAGCACCATGCTGTATGACTTATCTTATAAATAGTAAATCCCCATGACTTACTTATAACTAGACGTTTGTACTTTTGACCACTTTCACCCATTTCCATCACCCCCTCTCACTGCCATCTCTGGCAACCACCAATCTGTTCCCTGTATCTATATGTTCATCTTGTGATTTTGATTTTTGTTTTTAGATTGTACATATAAGTGAGATCATATGATATTTGTCCTTTTCTGAATTTTTCACTAAGCATAATACTCTCAAGGTCCTTCTGTGTTGTCCCAAAAGGCAAGATTTCCCTTTTTGTGGCTGAATAGTATTCTGTTGAATATGTATCTTTATTTCTTCATTGATGGACACATTCTTCTAGTTGTTTCAGATGCATTTCCTCTTTGTTTTTGGTTTTGCCTTAAATTATTTCTTTTGGAGAACATTGAGATGCTTTTTTTAAAGTTTGGAGGAATATTTTCCCCTCAGTATTTTTCCCTTTCTTTCAACCTTTCTGTTTTTGTTCTCATATCTCATGACCAAACTTCCAGCCTCTACTAGCATAATGTTAAATAAGATATGGATCTTAGTGGAACTTACAAAATGACACATTTTTTAGATGGCCCTCAATGTAAATACTTCTCTTTGCTTTGGAAATGAATTAAAATGTGCTTATACATAAGGAAGGTGGGGCAGGGGAATGGTATTATGTACCCTGGCCTCTGTAATCAAGTGTGGACGCTAAATTAGGGAATAGAAATACTATCCAAGAATTGGTAGTCTCCAAAAACAAGCATTGAACAATTCAAATATGACAGATCTGGATTTTAAAATACCTAGCCATTGCACCTCTAATCCAATTTGACTGTTGTTCTTATAAAAAGAATGCACGGTGAAGAGACAGACACGCATACAAGGAGAAGACCATGTGAAGATTGGAGTTAGGCTGCCACAAGTGAAGAACTTTCAGAAGCTAGGAGAGACCCCTGAATGAATCCTTCCTTAGAGCTTTCAGATAAAACATGCTTCTCCCGATCCCTTGGTGTCAATAAATTTGTGTTGCTTAAAAAAAAAAAAGAAAAACCTGGCCATTCCAGACACTCACCCATTTGTACTCTTGGGCAAGTTTCTGTAACTTTCTGAGCCTCAGATTTTTTTTTCATATGTCAAATGGGCATAATACTTACATTATAAAGTTATTTTGTTAAAAGGATTGAGACTGTGCATGTAAAGTAAACAGAATAAGTAACCAGTAGGCAGTGATCAAAAATTGAGATTCTGTTTTCATGTTTAAAAAAGTGTTACAGGAATGTAAGACACCAGGTAAGGTATCAAAAGGCAGAGAGCTGATCCAGGTGTTCTGGGCACGTGACCTAGCACAAACCTAGGTCAACTCCCCTAGGGATTCTAAAGTTGGTTTCCTTAAGGAGGTAGGATTATCACCATCAGTACTAAGACATCCTCAGAGAGTTGATGTATACCAGCCGCTCTCCATTTCAGGGAGTAGAGAATCAGGTGATTGAAATGCTCAAAGTACAGGAAGGAATGGGACTGTGTTTGTGGCCATGAAGCAGCAGCACTTGGAGCTGCTGCTGCTAAGTTGCTTCAGTCGTGTCCGACTCTGTGCGACCCCATAGATGGCCTCCCACCAGGCTCCCCCGTCCCTGGGATTCTCCAGGCAAGAACACTGGAGTGGGTTGCCATTTCCTTCTCCAATGCATGAAACTGGAAAGTGAAAGTGAAGTCCTAAGTCGTGTCCAACTCTTAGCAACCTCATGGACTGCAGCCTACCAGGCTCCTCCGTCCATGGGATTTTCCAGGCAAGAGGCACTTGGAGCTGATGGAGTGCAGTTGTCTCGTGGTCCAGCCACTATGCTCTGAATCTACATTTGCAACAAGGCCCTGTTTCCCATAAACGGCTCCCAGTCGATTACTGGACACAATAGGGATACAAACAGGCCCACCTGGAGCTCCACAAACAGGCAACTTTGGCTTAAGACCCTCCTCCCCGAGTGCCCCAGCTGGAGCTTCTTTCCCAGGTTGCCTTTTCTTTCCTTGTTCATTCCCAGGGATCAGACCTACATCACACTCTGTCTTGTGTGTCTAATCCTGTTTAACCTGCTTTTCCAAGGCCTGGAGCTCACACAATATTGAAAATAAAAATCACCTAACAGCGTACATATAGTATACAGGAGTTTAGGAAAATTCCCACTAGGCGCCATTATGGTAATCATGAAATCCTCTAAAGCAGTGCCCTAAACAACACGTTGCCCCATGGCCCAGCCCTACCACCTGTCAGAGGAAAACTTAAGCAGCATGGCATCATCTCACATTGTCATCTGGACATCTGGCTCCCAGCTCTCCTGTCTTGGCACCAAGCTTTAAAAATTTGCCCCATTCCCTTTCCCAGTGATTTACTTTCTTGTCTGGTTTATCCTCACCTAGGTGGTTGGAATTGAGTTTATTCTGTATTAGTCCCTTTCCTCCAGCTCGGCTGCACAACAGAATCACCTGGAGGGTGTGTTTGACATTCGGGTGCCTGGCCTTGACCCCCAGGGGTTCTGATTCAATTGCTCTGTGGTGAGCCTGGGTCTGGTTTCTGTTTTAAAGCTGTTGGCTGCTTCTGTTGTGCAATCAGGACTGGAGAACCATTGCTCTGTATGAAGCACAGAATGAGTCCACCCACCCTCAAGGGTTTAGGTCAATCTGCAAAGCTTGGCTAGAATATTGCCAATCAACATTTAACAATCCCCACTGGCCATCTATTTTACATGTGGTGTGTATGTTTGCACATTACTTTCTCCATGTGTCCCGCCTTCTCCTTCCCGCTGTGTCCACACGTGTATTCTCTATGCGTCTCCACTGCTCCCCTGCAAATAGGTTCATCAGTACCGTCTTTCTAGAGTCCATATACATGAGTTTATATACGATACTTGTTTTTATCTGACTTACTTCACTCTGTATAATAGGCCGTAGGGAATTCGCTGTATGAGTCAGGGAGCTCAAACTGATGCTCTGTGACAACCTAGAGGGGTGGGATGGGGTGGGAGGTGGGAGGGAGGTTCAAGAGGGAGGGGACATGTATATATCTATGGCTTGACTCATGTTGATGTATGGCAGAAACCAATGCAATATTTTAAAGCCATTATCCTTCAATTAAAAGTAAATAAATTTTTTTAAAAAGTAAAAAAATAACAAAGCAAAAAACATTTAAAAGTCCCTATGCAGGGACTTGCCTGGTGGTCCCGTGGCTAAGACTCCATACTACCAACACACGGAACCCAGGTTCAATCCCTGGTCAGGGAACTAGACCCCACATGGCACAACTAAGACCTGGCACCTCCAAATAAATAAAAATTCAAGTACTTACAGGTGTGACACAAGTGACTGTAGGAGGATGTATTTCTTCATATTCAGATGTGAATGTGGATAGACTAGCAGATCCCAGGGAAGTATTTCATAGCCATGTCACCAAAATAGTGTGAGCACTCCATAGACAGAGCAGGTCCGTGAATGCCGCTTTGCTCCACGGTCTCACAGCTCCATAATATTCATGAGCAACCAGAGGTGTCTGAACGTAGCTGGTTGAATCCTGAGCCCACCTGTTCACGCAGTGAGGGGAACTCTTGGCACTGGGGCTGGGAATGTTGGCAGTGGCTTCTGCCTGCTGCTCGCGGGACTGGTTAAAGCCGTGCATCTTCTCCCTGCAGAGCGAGGCCGGTTGTGACGGTGGGGGCCCAACTTCTCCTGCAGCCGGTGATCATCAATCTGGAAAACAAAACCTGCCTGATTCCAGAATCAGTGGCACCTGTGGCCTGGTGAGTTTCTACAGTGCTTCTTGCCCTCTTGTGTGAACTCAGATCACCTGGGAATCTTGTGAACCTGCACTTCGGGGGCCATAAATCAGGGGCGGGACCTGAGACTATGTTTCTGAAGATGCTCCAAAGTGGTGCTGATGTTGCCAGTCTGAGCACCACATCCGAGTAGCCAGGAGTTAGTCTATTAAAAAAAAAAGTAACTGACACAATGCTGATCTTTCGCTGTCGACTTGTATGAAGGGTATGTCTCCATCTTCAGGCACAACATGAGATGAAAAACAAAACTAACCTGAGAAAATTCCCAGCCAAGCGAATCTTGGAGTTCTTTTAAAATCTTGGCATACTAAAACCAACATTAAATAAACTGAAAATATAATAAAAAAAATCTTGATGCTTGTATTTGCATATGCTTATAAACACTTTCCAGACATATGTATTGTCTTTTTTTTTAAATAATGGGTCAGATTGGGTCAGATTACTCACTTTCTGTGCTGAAGACAGATGTAAGTTTTATAACCTCACATGTACAATGAGATGGAAGGTAAATGTTATAGAGATTTTTGTGTCCTCACCTATATTTGGGGGGCTATGATCTCATCATCAGAAGCAGCAGTAAAATTATGGTTCCTTAGCCTGTACTGTAGGAGAACACAGTTTAGACATCTGAGAATTTTCCTTCTGAATCTGGCCAGTCACCTGAAAGGACCAAGAAATAGAACTTGAGTGTAACACAGCTCAAGGAACTGCCAGTTTGCTTCTCAGTATGTAGGTCCTCCAGGGTCAGAGGTCTGTCTTATTGGGTAATGCTTTAGGGTAATATTCTCTGATATAGACACAAGTTTGGCCCAGGGTCTCAGCCTATGCAATTGCCCAGCTTGACCCCAGAACCACAACTTTTGGGCCCGACTATGTAGGACCCTTCTTTCTCCAGATTTTAAAAGGACGTATAGAACTCATTCCTGGCAACTTATCAAACCCACAACCTGGGCATGTTATAACCAATTTAACAGAGGCTATAACATACCTCTCTGCTTTGAAGGCAGACACCCACAGGGGTATCCTATTGGTAACATCTCCACACAATTCAACCATACCATCACCCTGACTCACCCTCTGACATTAGAACAAAATTGGAACACAGCCAAAACACTGTCCAAACCGAGATCAAGAAATCCAAAAAAAAAAAAACCAAAACAAAACTACTCCCCCTCCCAAGGATCGTGACTTTTTGGTCTCTAAAATACAGGTACCATGTAAGACCCCTTTTGCTATAGATTCCAATAGTTCCTCACCCCCTACCATCTGCACAGGGTAGGACCCAGTAAACATCTCCAATTGCTCCACACTTCTCACACAGTCACTAGTCTGGGGCAACAAACCTGCTTTTTAAAGTTCTGTGCAACATCCAGGGCTTCCCAGGTGGTGCTAGTGGTAAAAAATCCACTTGCAACAGAGGAGATGCCAGAGACATCTCGATCCCTGGGTTGTTTGGTGGTTTAGTCACAAAGTTGTGTCCGACTCTTACGCCTCCATGGACTGTAGCCCGCCAGGCTCCTCTGTCTGTGGGATTCTCCAGGCAAGAATACTGGAGTGGGTTGCTGTTTCCTCCTCCAGGGGATCTTCCCGACCCAGGAGTCGAACTTGAGTCTCCTGCATTGTAGACAGATTCTTTACTGATTGAACTACAAGGGAAGCCCCAATCTCTGGGTTGGAGAGTTCAATCCTCAGGTTGGAAAGATCCCCTTTAGGAGGAAATGGCAACCCACTCCAGTATTCTTGCCTGGAGAATCCCATGGACAGAGGGGCCTGGTGGTTTATAGTGTACAGGGTCGCAAAGAGTCAGACACGACTGAACACACACACACACTCCAAAAAATCAACAAATATTTGGAGTGTTTTAGATCTGCCCCCATTTTCTAGAAGACATGGCATAACTCAGATGATATGGTCAGCTCCTGAGAAAGTCAGAATGCAGAACACATCAGTCTAGACCCTTAGAAAAAGGGTCCCCAACCTCCAGACTGTGGACCGGTACCTCCTGTCAAACTAGCGTCAGCATTAGATTAGAAGTAAAGTTCACAGGGAATTCCCTGGTGGCTCAGAGGATAAGGCATCTGCCTGCCATGCGGGAGACCAGGGTTTGATCCCTGGGTTGGGAAGATTCCCTGGAGAAGGAAATGGCAACCCACTCCAGTATTCTTGCCTGGAGAATCCCATGGACAGAGGAGCCTGGCCAGCTACAGTCCACGGGGTCGCAAATAGTCGGACACGACTGAGCGAGTTCACTTCACTTCACTTCAAAGTTCACAGTAAATGTAAGCCCTTGAATCATCCTGAAACCATCTCCCCCAACCCCTGCTCCGTGGAAAAACTGTCTTCCACGAAATCAATTCCTTGTGCCAAAAAGGTTGAGGACCACTGTTATAGAATGTATTCCCAGCCAGTTTCAGCATGTTGCTCACGGCCTCTGGACAGGGGTTCATACAGGAATCAGAGCCTTTAAGGGTGGAGGATAAGGGGTGTGGACGACCTTGAAGAATTTCTTTGCTGGGACCTCTCAATTTGGGGAGGACTGTCTTCCCCTCAACGAGCTTCTGAAAGTAACTGGGAAATGCCCTGGGCACATTTAAAAGGGTATGAAACCATAAAGTATTATAATGAAAGCCTGCTCTGAGGAAATATGTGAAAAAGCCAGCATCTCTCTGAACCCTGGATGAAATGAATATGAAAGGAAGAATGAGGACTACTTGAGCACGTGTCCCCATGTCTCTGTTTGCACGTTCATGACTGAACGGACTTCTAGACTGAGTTCTTTAAAGCATATGTGTAGGGCACACTCTGGTGTAAAATCTTCCTATGAACTAGATTATCTTTTCTAGGGATTTTTTGGTTTTTGAATTTTTTTTTAAGTTTTTGGTGTTTTCAACAGATCATAGGATCTGTTTGGTCTTGTGGAAAGAATATTACTTTTCAACAAGAATTTTTTTTCATGAACTCGTGTTGCATTAAATCAGATTACTTAGATAAAATACAATTTGTTATGTGGGCAAATAACAGTTACTTGTTTGGTTCTGTTGCATCCATTTTCTGAAAGATGTTTCATTTTCACATGAAAAAATTTTGAATGGGTGGCTCAGAGTGTTAGAAGATGCGAAATTAACTGCGGGTTCAGTCTCAAATGTGTTTCTCAAATACTTTTTAAGATTTATTATAGGAATTTAGTCCAGTATTTCCAAAATGATTGAAAGGTATTTGTTGATTTTCTTTTCTGTAGTTTTTGTCTGTATTTGATATAATTTTATATTGTACATATTAAAACTATTAAGTCAACCTCTAACTGGGAAATAGTTCTCCATTTCCCTCAATGAGAATTTCTATACCTTTCAAACAGCTATGTAGGTTTATAAAGTTTCTGCTACTTGCATTTCTAAACTAGAAAACAAAATAAAGCCAGCCTATAAATATTCATCTAATTGTTATTGAATGAGAAAAATTAAAATTAATAAAAAATATTTTACAAATGTAGAAGTTCATAAACTGTCCCCTTTTCAAATTTGAAAAAAAACTTTTCAGTTACACCTAACTTTATGTAAAATCTATTATTAGCTATCATTGAAAGAGTATTGAATTAGCTTGATTGAAAACTGAAGTGCTTTGTATTTTTAAGTCCTGTTTCACATTTATTTCATTCTTCCTCCTCCATACGTGGCTATGAACACCATTACTTCACAGTATAATTATTCCAACCATTGTTGCATCAGGTTAGGACTAGTGTTAGAGGATTTGTGATATACTTTCCTGCTTTCTGATGCACCAGAAGTATAGCCCAACAGTCTAAATTTTTAATTATAATTTAATAATCATTCACAGCTTTCCCCAACAACTCAAGTGTTTATTGTAATTAGATGAATACATGTAAGTGTACTTAATAATCTGTTTCATAAAACATGGTGGGGACTTCCTGGCAGTCCAGTGGTTAAGACTATATACATTTCCACTGCAGGGGATGCAAGTTCGATCCCTGTTCGGGGAACTAAGATCCCACATGCTGCATGGCCAAAAAACAATATACACATGATGTACATGTGTGTGTTTATATAGAAGAGAAATATTTTTCTAAATTCAGAATGAATATTTCAGTGAGGTTTTCTTTTTCCGTGAGAACAGAGTGCTGTGCAAGTTATAACTTGGCAACTCTTTTTTTTTGGCTTAAAAACATCTGTAAACAAAATGTGTAGGTTGGACTGCTGTTATCAATAATTCAGTATGAAAAAGCTAAAATCATCCACTTAATGATATAAAGGTAACAGAGAGGGGGAACTAAGTTTAGAGTAACACTCACGGAGCTTCCCAAGTGGCACTAATGTGATGTAGGAGACACGGAGACGCAGGGTCAGTCCCTGGGTTGGGAAAACTCCCTGGAGAAGGAAATGGCAACCCGCTCCAGTACTCTTGCCTGGTAAATCCCATGGACAGAGGAACTTAGTAGGCTCTGGTCCACGGGGTCGCAAAAGAGTTGGATGCGGCTGAGCGCGCGCACAAACACACACACACATAATTCGTAAATCAAAAGTAACCCTTCAACTGATAACATCATTTCTCAATCAAATTCTTCTCCCAAAGAGGAGATAATGTTCACATTCATAACTTAATTTTGCAAAAATTTTTCTGTTTCTTAATTGTGTTAAACAAAATACTGTATGTAAAATTATTTCAATCTACATATAGATCATTTTATTACAAATACGAATTTATCTTATGCAAGCTAATGAGTTTTGTTTGTTTCATGTAAGGATGAACAGAAAAAAAAGCCAATGTACAATCTTAACACGTAACCAAGTACTTCCAAATAAAGTCGGACACAGAAAAAAATTCCAGCTTTGAAAGCCAGACCTGCTACAAAATTTAAAGATGTGATTCACTATTCGTCTTTCTTGAGTAATTCCAACTGAAGTAGAAGTGGGCTGGAATTTGTGATTTCTCTGGGGAAGTGGTACAAACACTTGAAATAGCAGAGACGTCTCGGGAAATGTTTGGCTTAATGGTATGTGGCAAATTATTTACCCTGAAGGGAGACATTGACTGAGGTCACGGCAGCTCGATGAATCCCAGATGTGACACATCTTCATTATATTTGACACAGGAAGCTGACACATAATTAAAGCACAACGAGGGATTATTTACTCCTTTTGGATTCTGTAGAAATGTTCAAATCATACTATAGTATTTACTAATAAACAATGTTAAGGCTGTCATTAAATCATACTTAAGTATTTTCTTGTATTTTCACTTCCTTAGAAATGTGAAAAAGCTTCCTCGTGAATGCTGGCTTTTAGAGCTTGACATTTTTCCGTAGGGAGTTTAGCACAAGCAACAGGCAGGCAGAGACCACTGGCCAGTCTTCATTCTCTCCATGGCCAGATCCAAGTGCAGGCTGTCCTATAAGCCACAGCAGGCCCCTCCCCGGATTGGGTTTAAGCACATTCAAGGAAAAACTATAAAGCTCTCTCTTGCATATCTATCTTCTCTCTTTTTTTGGCCATGCCAGGCAGCATGCGGGATCTTAGTTCCCCGACCAGGGATTGAACTGAGGCCCCCTGCACTGGGAGTACAGAGCCTTAACCACTGGATCCCCAGGGAAGTCCCCTCCATCCTCTCTTTATTGCCCTTACACACAGTATCATTGTGCCTACAGAGCCTGAGACAGCCATTCTCCTCTCCCCGTTTTCTTTCTTTTCCCTTCCTCTTCTGGTATCTCTCTGTCTCAAATTATATCCCAGCCCTGGCAAGTAACTGCCGAGTCCCCATCTGCTTCCAAGAAAAGTGGATTCTGGTTCATTGTACTGTGATGCTCCATGCCTCTCTGAATTAAGTCCAAATTCTTTTTTTTTTTTTTTTAATTGAAGTGTAGTAGATGTATAATGTTATATAAATTACAGGTATACAGTATAGTGATTCACAATTGTTCAAGGTTATACTCCATTTATAGTTATTATAAAACAGTGGCTATGTTTCCCATGTTGTACAATATGTCCTGGTAGCTTATTTTTTACCTACAAGTTTGCACCTCTTAATCCAAATTCTTTAATGTGATTTTCAAAGTCCTGTTCCCTACTGATCGACCAAGCCTCACTTTCCTCAGCTTCCTGGTCCTGCTCTAATGCACCAAACATGCCAGATTCCTTCAGATTCCTCAAACTGGGGTCACCTCCAGGCTGTATCACTAAGCTGCCCCCTTACTATTCTGCCCAATTCTTTACTTCCTAGCACATGGAAGATATTTATATGTCTTTCTTGAATAAAGACAGCAAGTAATTGATTAATGAATCCACTGATTAAATTAGTTGACCTCTAGTAATATTTCTAAGTATTACCTTCCTATGTAATAATATCACCTTTCTTAATTGTATTAGACTTGTAAGATATATATATATATCAATCAATAAATAATAAATATGTGCATATTTATTTGTTTAATTGTGTGTGTACTAAGAGATGTATAGAGGAAAAATAACATATTTGTTTATCTGGGGTGAGGAAAAGAAAGATTGCTGCTTCAGACTGAAAAGTTTGTTAACCAGAAAACTATTAACTATTATTTTCTCTAGCTTTTCTTTAAAAGTGTGTGCATCTGTGGCAGGCCAGAACATTGCAAACACAATAGGTGAGCATATTTTCATTTTCTATTCCTCTACCATATTAAGAAAATTCACTAGTAAGTGGACTTCCCCGATGGCTCAGTGGGTAAAGAATTCACCTGCAATGCAGGAGGTACAGGTTTGATTCCTGGGTCAGGAAGATCCCCTGGAGGAGGAAATTGCAACCCACTCCAGTATTCTTGCCTGGAAAATCCCATGGACAAAGGAGCCTGGCAGGCTACAGTCCATAGGGTCACAAAGAGTTGGATATGATGAGCAATTAAACACAAGCACTTCACTGCATAGACCACGTGAAACTCTCAAAGAGCTCTTTATTCACACAAAAATTTCTGTTATATATATGGGAACTTCTACCTAAATACTCCTTGAATAATTGGTATTGTCTATAAAAACAGATACAATTATGGGGGGAAATGACTGTGTAAAACCATCATAAAACAAGTTTTTAAGTTTGGGGAGTATTTTATCAAATCTACACAGCTCATGTATTGTTTGTGATCCCAACTATGGCAAAAATGTTTCCTGAATAAGCAAGGTGAAACGGGAATTCTCTCTGATAAAGCACTGCATTCACTGAATACTTTTCCTTTCTGGATTATATTTGCTTTACGTCTTTCTGTCCTTTAGGCCTGACCGCTGAGGTGCAGTTAGACACCCTGAAACAAAAAGGAGCCATTAAACGTACACTCTTCCTTGATAACCATCAGTCACATCTCATCTTCCCTCTCGTGATAAAAGGGCAGAAATCCCTCCAGTGCCAGGATTTTATCGTTTACCTTCGAGTAAGTGTTTCAGAATCAAACCTTTTTGGCCTCTCACATTCAAATCAAAACTCTAATCATTTTTGTCCATTTAAACCATCACAGTGGTTCTCACGGGCTTCCCTGGTGGCTCAATGGTAAAGAATCTGCCTGCAATGCAGGAGACCTGGGTTCAGTTCCTGGGTAGAGAAGATCCCCTGGAGGAGGGCATGGCAACCCACTCTAGTACTCTTGCCCAGAGAATCCCATGGACAGAGGAACCGGGCAGGCTGCAGTCCATAGGGTCACACGGAGTTGGACACAGCTGAAATGATTAAGCAGCAGCAGCAGTGGTTCTCACAGACCCACACCTATTTTCACTTGATCGGAGGAAACTTGAGGACCACACACTCCTATGTTGAGCCTGACTTCAGTCAACCTGATAATATATTGCCGTTACTTCCTAAGTTGCTTCTTTTTCTTTTTCCTTTTAATTTTTTATTGTAGTTGATTTATAATGTTGCATTAATTTCTGCTAAGCTGCTTCTTGTTTTGAATATACTCTTAGTCTTAATACTAACTCAGGTGGTTTTCATTTCTTCCTCCCCTTCCCTAAAACACGAAAGTCAGACACAATTTATTTGAACTTTTATCCTGCATGAGGATGTTTGGCCAGATTTTATCAAGGTGCATCTCTGAGCCAACTCAGGAAAAGGGTGAGGCAGTCACAGGCTTTATTGAATGTAAGTTATAATTATATTTTTAAAGCAATGCATTCTTTTTAAAAAAACTTTTTAGTTTATATTGGAGTGTAACAATGTTGTGATGGTCTCAGGTGAACAACAAAGGGACTCAGGCATATCTATACATGTAGCCATTCTCCCCCAAACTCTCCTCCCATCCAGCCTTCCACATAACATTGAGCAGAGTTCCTTGTGCTACATAGTAGGTCCTTGTTGGTTATCCATTTTTAAATATAGTAGTGTGTACAGGCAACTATTAGTTCCTTCTCGAAGTCTGCAAGTCTCTTTCTGTTTTGTAAGTTCATTTGTATAATTTCTTTTTAGATTCCACCTATAAGAGATGTCATACGATGTTTCTCCTCTGACTTAACTTCACTCAGTTTGACAACCTCTACGTCCATCCATGTTGCTGCAAATGGCATTATTTCATTCTTTTTAATGGCCGAGTAATATTCCATTGTATAAATGTACCACATGTATCCACTTCTTTATCCATTCCTCTGTCGATGGACATTTAGATTGTAAGGCAATGTATTTTTACAATAACTCCTAAGCCTCTATTAAATTAAAAATCCAAAATGTGTATGATACAGTTATTTCATCTTCTTACCAATGATAAGGTGGTAAAGACTCTTTTCAGTTGGTCTTCTCTTTGAGGGGACATAATAATGGAAAACCCACAGAAAGCAGAGTTTAAAAATAAAGTAGATGACTAATGAGAACCTACTGTATAGCTCCGGGAACCTTACTCAGTGCTCTTTGGTGACCTGAATGAGGATATCCAAAAAGAAGGGGTCTATGTATATGTATGGCTGATTCACTTTGCTGTACAGCAGAAACTAACACAACATTGTAAAACAACTATACCCCAATAAAAGTTAATTTTAAAAAACACATTCTGGAATGAAAAGCCAGCACGACCCCTGTGTCTCATTATGACTGATGCTGGCATGCATCTGAAGGCTGGCATGCCTACTACACAGTTTGGGAGCCTCTGTGTGCCCAGACCTTATTGCTGGAGCTACCCCCTCACTCCCAGCAAAGTTCTGGTTCTTTTCTAAGGGAACTTCAAATGTTCTGAAGGTGTTTTGAAATTCATACGAATAAGGACTTTAAATAAATGATGAGAAAGGAAGAGAATCGAGAGGTTTTCTTTCTCTGAGCACAAGAGGGCTTATAAATTCTGCCGACCTCATCAAAATAAAAATCCCAGTTCATGAAACTCTCAGTGACTTTTACTGTGCATCTGTTTTTTATGTATAGAGCTTCTGTGGCAGCTCAGTGGTAAAGAGTCTGCCTACAATGCAGGAGACCCGGGTTCCATCCCTGGGTTGGGAAGATGCCCTGGAGAAGGAAATGGAAACCCACTCTAGTATTCTTGCCTGGGAAATCCCATAGGCAGAGGAGCTTGGCGGGCTACAGTCCATGGGGTCACAAAGAGTCAGACATGTCTGAGCACAAACATAAGCTTTTAACTATGTGATTTGACCCATTCGCGTGAGTTGTTGAAGACCTGGAGAACCTAAAGATTGCCACTGGAAGTATGTATTTCATCAAAGGTACAGCTCTAAATGACCCCATCTCTGAACATAGATTCATGAAGCTGGCTCTTCTGTGCTACATCCATCAGCATGTGCCTAAGCCCGCTGGGGTGGTAATTACTTCATCATTCACTTGCATTGAGCGAAATCAAATGTTGCCTGCCTTTCAGCAGCTAACATCTTGCAGCCATTTTACAGAGCCTTTCTTGAGTTTGTGATTATTTTCTCTAGGATGAGACTGAATTCCGAGACAAATTATCTCCAATCAACATTAGTTTGAATTACAGTTTGGATGAATCCACTTTTCAAGAAGGTCTGGAGGTGAAACCAATATTGAACTACTACAGAGACAATGTTGTTACTGAACAGGTAGGTCCTGGACCATCTTGGATGGTATAATCTCAGTCAGGCCCTGGGCACTGCTCCCATGACCTTAAGACAAAATCCGTCCCATTTTGTTTTCATTCCTGCACACACGCTTATAACATTTGGGAGATTTTCCGAACACGTTTCTTGAAAGACCGCATCCCTGTGTTTTCGGAAGCCCTTCCCCTTGTGCAACCAAGATTTAATTTGTTCAAAATGTGACTGTAATAGAAGCAATACAGCCTGTAATCCTCAAAACACTGCCAGAGTAGCATTCTTTACAGACATTTCAGATTGAATTGGAATCGGGCTCTTAAGTAAACTAACCTATATGGGAAGGTCACTGCCAAACACAGTTTCTAGCTGGGTGGACTCAAGCAGATATGCAAGGAAATCTTTGGTTTAACTTGTGGGATCATTCATAATTTTCAAAAAAAAGGATGGGATGTGGGTTTTGTCAGATTCTTTCTGATACATGTTTGCACAACTCAGGCTCACATCCTGGTCGACTGCGGAGAAGATAACATGTGCATTCCTGACTTGAAGCTGTCAGCTAGACCGTAAGTTTAAATAAATAAACTTGTCCATTTTGTCTAATGGAATACAGGTGTTTATTTAAAGCTTCCCTGGAGAAAGTATATACTTCCAACTACTACCCAAAATGTGCTGCCTGAAATTCTTGAGCTCAGCTACCCTTTGGGCTAGCCTATGGTTTGGGTCAGTATCTTTGTCATTGGTGTCAAGTGAGACACCCTAAGACATTGCCTGGGCTGTTTCATCTTTCAGCAAAAGTAGGGGGAAATGTTTTTGTTCGAAGTTAACTCATCTCTGGGTGGTTCCGGTTATATTTATTTGCCTCCGTCTTGTGGGCAAAGGTTCAGACAGGCTGGTTCCATCAATACCTTTGCTGAACCTGTTTTTGCAGCTCCCTATGACTTAGAGGCATCTTTAAAATGGTCAAAACAAAAGTAATTTTGATTTACTGGAAAAAAAATGTTAATGTGACTCAATGAAGTAAAGCTGAAGATATCACAAATCAAATAGGAATCCAAGGGCAGTGTCCTGGGACTTCCCTGGTGGTTTAGTGGTAAAGAATCCACCTTGCAATGCAGGGAACCCATTGTTAGTCACTCAGTGGTGTCCGACTCTGTGACCCTGTGGGCTGTAGCCTGCCAAGCTCCTCTGCCTATGGAATTCTCCAGGCAAGAATGCTGGAGTGGGTTGACATTTCCTTCTCCAGGGGATCTTCCCGACCCAGGGATTGAACCTGGGTGTCCTGAATTACAGGTAGAGTCTTAACCATCTGAGCCACCAGGGAAGCCCTCCCTACATTGGCAGGTCAAAACAAAAGTGATTTTGATTTACTGGGAAAAAAATGTTAATGTCACATAATGAAGTAAAGTTGAAGATGTCACAGAATCAAATAGCAATCAAAGGGCAGTGTCCTGGAACTTCCCTGGTGGTCCAGTAGTTAAGAATCCACCTTGCAGTGCAGGGAACATGGGCTCGATCCCCGCTGGGGAAAGCAAGATCCCATATGCTGTGGAGCAACTAAACCCGGGCACCACAATGAGAAAGTCCCTGTGTGGCAATGAAAAATCCTGCTCTCTACCACTCAATCCAATACAGCCAAGTAAATAGTAAACAAATGCATTTTTTTTTTTAAATGGCCGTATGCTGTTAATAGGATTCATTATAGTTTTAAAGATGTTACCTTTGGGGGCAACTGAGGAAAGGGCACATGGGATCTCAGTGTTATTTCTTATAAGTGCATGTGAATCAATAATTGTCTTAAAAGTGTTTTTTTTATGTCACACACACAAAAGTATGTTTTTTAATAGGAAGTGAAATTGTTTCAATTCTGAATAAACCTTTACTATCAAAAATTCTAGCGTTTTCCCCAGTTGATTCATATAACTCATCATTTAAGACTTCTTAAATGTACCCAGATTATTGTACCCAGCAAGGATTTCATTCAAGTATGAAGGAGAAATCAAAAGCTTCTCAGACAAGCAAAAGCTGAGAGAATTCTGCACCACCAAACCAGCTCTCCAACAAATACTAAAGGATATTCTCTAGACAGGAAACACAAAAATGGAGTATAAATTCGAACCCCAAACAATAAAGTAAATGGCAACGGGATCATACTTATCAGTAATTACCTTAAACGTAAATGGGTTGAATGCCCCAACCAAAAGACAAAGACTGGCTGAATGGATACAAAAACAAGACCCCTACATATGTTGTCTACAGGAGACCCACCTCAAAACAGGGGACACATACAGACTGAAAGTGAAGGGCTGGAAAAAGATTTTCCATGCAAATAGGGACCAAAAGAAAGCAGGAGTCACAATACTCATATCAGATAAAATAGACTTTAAAACAAAGGCTGTGAAAAGAGACAAAGAAGGTCACTACATAATGATCAAAGGATCAATCCAAGAAGAAGATATAACAATTATAAATATATATGCACCCAACACGGGAGCACCGCAGTATGTAAGACAAATGCTAACAAGTATGAAAGGAGAAATTAACAATAACACAATAATAGTGGGAGACTTTAATACCCCACTCACACCTATGGATAGATCAACTAAACAGAAAATTAACAAGGAAACACAAACTTTAAACGATACAATAGACCAGTTATACCTAATTGATATCTATAGGACATTTCATCCCAAAACAATGAATTTCACCTTTTTCTCAAGCGCACATGGAACCTTCTCCAGGATAGATCACATCCTGGGCCATAAAGCTAGCCTTGGTAAATTCAAAAAAATAGAAATCATTCCAAGCATCTTTTCTGACCACAATGCAGTAAGATTAGATCTCAATTACAGGAGAAAAACTATTAAAAATTCCAACATATGGAGGCTGAACAACACGCTGCTGAATAACCAACAAATCACAGAAGAAATCAAAAAAGAAATCAAAATTTGCATAGAAACGAATGAAAATGAAAACACAACAACCCAAAACCTGTGGGACACGGTAAAAGCAGTCCTAAGGGGAAAGTTCATAGCAATACAGGCACACCTCAAGAAACAAGAAAAAAGTCAAATAAATAACCTAACTCTACACCTAAAGCAACTAGAAAAGGAAGAAATTAAGAACCCCAGGGTTAGTAGAAGGAAAGAAATCTTAAAAATTAGAGCAGAAATAAATGCAAAAGAAACAAAAGAGACCATAGCAAAAATCAACAAAGCCAAAAGCTGGTTCTTTGAAAGGATAAATAAAATTGACAAACCATTAGCCAGACTCATCAAGAAACAAAGAGAGAAAAAAAAAAAAAAAAAAAGACTTCTTAAAATATTTAATTAAAAGTTTATGGCTTCCCTGGTGGTTCAGTGATAAAGAATCTGCCTGCCAATGCAGGAGATGTTGGTTAGATCCCTGGGTCAAAAAGAGCCCCTGGAGAAGGAAATGGAAATCCACTCTAGTATTCTTGCCTGGGAAATCCCACAAACAGAGGAAGCAGGTGGGCCACAGTCCACAGGATCACAAAGAGCTGGATACGACTTAGGGACTAAACAGCAAAGAAATAGAAACTGCATTTTCACTTAGAAGCATTCATGGGGCACATAGAAGCATTCAAGGGGCACATTACAGATAATGTGATTATTTCTTGCAGTAAAAATATCTTAATTTATTAAATTTAAATGTTATACTTTCTAATAATTAAAAAGGAATGGCAATTAGAATACACAAGGTAGTACTTTCTGAACTCTGGCATTAGAATACTATACCCTTTGTAAAAGCTTGTTTAATTTTCACCTTATTTAGCCATGACCAGGGTATGTATGCAAACTAGCTTGTCACAGATATCAACTTGTCATCAGATGGAATCTTATCCTTTTTTGTGTTACAATACCATGAAAACTCCCTATATCAAAAAGTTTAAACAAAACATTCTTATCCAAGAAATGTACTATTGGAATAGTCTAAAGAATAAATTACAAACTATTTCATTAGAAAAAAAAGAATCAAAGGACTTCTCGGTGGTTTGTGATGGAGACACAGCAGTCCAGCCCTGGTTCTGACTGCATTGTATTAGGGGAAGAAATAGGTCTGAGGGGTAAATATCCTATGGCAGAAAAAGCATAGGAAGAAACTTTATTTGCCTCTGTCTTGTGGACAAAGGATTCAGACAAGCCGGTTCCATCCACATCTTTGCTGAACCCGTTTCTGCAGCACTCTGTGACTTAGAGGCATCTTTAAGATGGTCAAATCAAAAGCAGTTTTGATTTGATGGAGAAAAAAATGTTAGTGGCACTTGATGAAGTAAAGCTGAAGATGTCACAAAATCAAATAGGAATCAAAGAGCACCCAGTAAAAGTGTGCTCCTCCCCACCTCCTTCAACCCAGACCCGCCCCAGGACCTATCTCACTGCCAGTGTGGAATCTTCTTGGTAACCGCTCATTGGGACCTTTTCCAAATTTCATAATTTAGCGAGTGTCCAAAGCAATATCTTCGATTAAGGGTCAAAAGTAGGCTTTTCCAAATGCTGGTTCGATTAGAAGTTTGGAGGGAATTAAATTTCTTCAAAATACCCCCCAATCTTCCAGTAGTTGTTTGAGATCTTTTGTCTGCCTTCTTCTTCCCTCTTAGGTTCCCCTTTATGTTGCCCACGCCTCCTCCTCGTACTTTCTAAATCACCTCTTTCCTTCTCTTCCTGCTGTCTGTCTTCCTCCTATGGGAGGTTTTCATGGATGGGCTGAAGCTCCCTCCTTCTGGCTCGTGAGCCGAATCTTGAAATTTTCAGTTTTTGCTGGCAGACTGTTAAGTATGTGGGTAGCTGAAAATTGATGACAATGAGAGGATTTATACCACTGCAATCAGCAAATGCTGTAGGTCATAGTTTTAATTTTTATTTTTTGAGAACTGGTTGTTTACTTATTTATTATACAGGTTTTAAAGGTTACTTTCCATTTATAGTGATTACAAACTACAGGCTACATACCCCACATTGTACAACACAATCCTTGAGCCTAACTTAGCCAGTAGTGTGTGTCTCCCACTCCCTGACCTCAGTATTGCCCCTCCCCCCTCCACCAGTAACCACTAGTTTGGAGAACTGGTGGTTAAACATTTACCCTGGAGTGTTTTCCTACCCTTCCCATCCAGACAGTTTTAATTCTTCTGATCACCGCCTCATGTCAATGAATCTTGTTTTTTTCTCAGTCTTGCATGTTCACATCTTCCTCTAAGTCCTTAAATAAAACATCCATGCATCCAGAGATATATCATACCTAATGATTCTTTTTAAACTGCATTTTTAGAGATAAGCACCAGGTCATCATTGGAGATGAAAACCACATTATGCTCATAATCAATGCGAGAAATGAAGGGGAAGGTGCCTACGAAGCTGAGCTCTTTGTGATCATTCCAGAAGAGGCCGATTATGTTGGGATTGAACGCAGCAATAAGGTAATGCCAGGAGGTAATCTGAACGAGGAAAGAGCTAGGTGTATTTTGAAATCAAATCCATGTTAAGTCATCTTAGCTGAGAGTTTCTTCATTAGGAAAAGGAAACAAGATGGCTCCTCATTTTGTTAAGCACGATAGCAATGGCCCAGGAAAAGTGATGGCCTTAAGTAAGTATTCATATCTTTCTTGGCCACAGTGCAAAGATAAAGTGACCAAAGATTGGGAGCTGAAACGAGGAAGACCACTGTCTGAAAGAAGCAGCCCATCAATGTGATCCATCACCATACCCCCAAGCTGACTTCCACCCACCCCAGCTGTTTTCTGGCCTTGACTTTGAGCTCCTTTATGCTTCAAGCAGGTCCCAGGAGGTCTGGTTTTCATTACTGCTTTTGGAGGAAGGTCCTGCCAATCCCAGCTGGGCACTGAAAAGAGCCTAGACAGGCACTGGAAACGAAAGGCATTCATTTTTTTTTTCTTTCTTCTTAGTCTACCTTTTCAGGACCACAACCAAGAAAAAGCCAAGCTTTAGTCATTAGCCATTCCTGAAGTGCCTCTGTTTGTTAAACTGACCCTGATGCTCTTTATAGCTTTCCTTTCCTTATCAGAATATGAATCTTCCCATGCAGAATATCTTTGGGTTCTGATAGAAAATCATTATAAATACACCAAAGGATAACAGAGAGTCCCTTGGTTTCAGAGATATACAGACTCACATTTAAGGGCAGAGGCCAAGTCTCACACTTGCATAGTCTTGCCTGCCGTTTTCATGGAAGTCTGCACAATGAGTATTATTTAAATTCTTGCTGATGGGTATGGTTCGTTTAACTGAAGTTTATTAAAATTCTGCTAGTTTCCAAAAACTGCACCATCTTGGGAACATGCACATTCTAATGACTTTATCATCTAATGAAATATAATTCCTTTAAAGAAATGCTAACAACAGTTGTGATGTGGGTATTTGAAAGACATTTACAAATGTGAGAAATACCAAATTCTCTATGCACACCTCTAGTCTCATGATTAATGTTTTGGTTAAATTATCTTCTCAGTAAAAAATAAACCCAGAGGAACAGTAATCAAGTATATTTGACAGTCCTAAAGTCATCACAAACTTCTGTTGTTTCTAGGGAACATATCCTCTAGGAACACTTACAAGCAAATAATACATAAACAAGCAAACAATGAAGCTCAAGTATGTTATTTTAAAAGCTGCTCCAGGGCTCTTTTTATGTTTTTATTTCAATGCCCTTTCTGTCACTCCACCCCTGACTTAGTTACACAAAGCATCTATTCAAAATGTTCTTCTTTTAGCAAAACATCCAGTTTACTATCCACTTTGTTGCATGGAAAACATAGGAAACATTTATCGTTTCTATCTTTGGGGCTTTAGACATTATGACAGACATTATCCATAATCTCCAGTGAGTCCTTAACTGTTTTCCTCCATCAATTTCCCTTGGGCAGAATTTGAATTTGACATGACTAAGGCACATTCTAATTCCTTCTTTGTTTTTAAGCAGTTTGAGGTTTGTGTCCCTTTTTCTTTATACTCAGTTCAAGTTTGGGGCTTTTTTAAAGCAATTTTCTCCCAAGAGGAAAAATATGAGGGATTATCTGATTGTTGGTTTTGTTGTTCTTTGATTAAAATCATTTTTTTAATTTGAGCATAATTGCTTTACAATGTTGTGTTAGTTTCTGCTATACGACAAAGTGAATCAGCTATATGTGTATATATATCCCATCCTCTTGGACTCCCTCGCACCACCCCATCCCACCCCTCTAGGTCTTCATAGAATACTGAGCTGAGCTCTGTGTGCTATACAGCAGATTCCCAATATAAATTCCTATTTTACACATGGTAGAGTATATACATCAATCCTAATTAAAAAGACTAAAAATAGGGATAAAAAGTAAAAAGTTAAAAATGGAGCTACCATATGACCTAGCAATCCCACCACTGGGCATATATCCTGAGTAAACCATAATTACAAAAGATACAGCACCCTAATGTTCATTGCAGCACTGTTTACAATAGCCAGGACATGGAAGCAACCTAGATGTCCATAACAGAGGAATGGATAAAGAAGATGTGGTACATATACACAATGGAAAGCATACCTCTTTTCAAAAATGTAGATGCTGGTCCTCTCCTGCTCTAGAGACCTTAATGGAGTCAGCCTTTATACTTTTTTTCAGTGACCTTTCTTCTAAATGTTTCCAGAAATAAAAGCCTATGTGCGTTATCTTTTTATTATTGTGGTAAAATATATGTAACATAAAAGTTACCATTTTAACCCTTTTGAAGTGTACAGTTCAGTGATATGAAGTATAATGCCATTGCTGTGTCACTACTGACCAGCTCCAGAACATTTCCATCATCCCAGACAGAAACTCTGTACCCAGGAAACCTGGGCTCCCTCTTACCCCTTTGCCCGGCCTCTGGCACTCAGCATTCCACATTCTGTCTCTATGAACCTGTCTATTCAAGGGACCTCATATACACTCCACTCTTCTGTCTCCACCCACTTCACACTCAGTGTATCCAGAATTGGATTTCATGGGGACATTATTCAGTTCATCACAGGTATGTAGTTGAATATAGCCGTCAGATTTTAACCTACCACAATTTCCCCCCGGTTCCAATAATAAAATGTTTCTAAATCATCCCAATACTCTGGTCCCTAAACCTATGATCTTTTTCTTTAACAGCTTCGCTGAGGTTCAATGTGTATCCTGTAAAATCTACCCATTGTAATTACATAAGTTCAATACACACACAATTCAGTTATTTTAGTAGATTTATAGAGGAATGCAACTATCACAGCAATACAGATTTAGAACATTTCTATCCCCTCAAAAAGTTGCCATGTGCTTATTTGCAGTCACTCACCACCCCTAAATCCAGCCAAGGCAGCCACTAATTTACTTCCATCTGTGTAAATTTACCTTTTCTGTACACTTCATATTAATGGGACCATGCATAAACAGTCATTTGTGTCTAGCTTTTGCTTAGTACAATGTTTTTGAGGTTCATCTACGTCACAGTGTGTATTGGTCATCAGTAGTTATTCCTGTATATTGCTGAGTAATATTCCATTGTGAGAACAAATCTTGTTTTGTTTATCCACACACACACAGACATACAAAAAGAACTAGACTCCATCTTTCCACACTCCTCTCCATAGCCTATCTCAGGGAACCTCACTAGTCTCCACTCAGTTTCTAAAAGTTAAGTCAGCGTACGCCCGTCCAACTGTATCGTGTCTCCATCTCACTGCTTGTCTCCAGACGGACTCAGCCTTCTCCTGGGATGACTACAACAGTCTCCTAAGTCATCTCCCCATCTCCCATCTCCCCATCTTCCCTACACAGGAAGCCGCCTTTCTAAAATGCAAATCAAAGCATATATGTGGAATATAAAAAATGGTACAGATGAAGCTATTTGCAGGGCAGGAATAGAGACACAGACGTGGAGACTGGACTTGTGGACGCAGGAGAAAAGGAGAGTGCGGGACAAACTGGGAGAGCAGCACTGATATACATACACTGCTATGTGTAAGATAGATAGGTGGTGGGAGCTCAGCTCGGTGCTCTGTGTTGACCGAGAGGGGTGGGCTGGAGGGGTGGGGGAGGGAGGTCCATTAGGGAGGGGATATGTGTATACATACAGCTGATTTGCACGTGTACAGGAGAAGCTAACACAACATTGTAAAGCAACTACAATTAAAAAAAAAAAAAACACAAAAAAAACCCTTTATAGCTCCCCATTGCTTGTAGGATAAAGTGCAAATCCCTAAGATGACTTATGAGGCCCTTAATTACACCGCTGCTGATCTCCTCTTGGGCTTCCCAGGTTGCTCAATGGTAAAGAACCTGCCTGCCAATGCAGAAGACACAGGAGATACGGGTTTGATCCCTGGGTCAGGAAGATCCCCTGGAGGAGGTAAAGGCACCCCACTCCGGTATTCTTGCCTGTAAAATCCCATGGACAGAAGAGCCTGGAGAGCTATAGTCCATGGGGTTGCAAAGAGTCAGATACAACTGAGTGAGTGAGCACACATGCACGCTCATCTCCTCAGCCGCCTCACAGGCTTTTGAGTCTTTCCTTTACCTACACTCTAATCCTAGAGGGATGGAATTTCTTTTCAGTTTCTGTATTACCCATGAACCCTCCCACCACAGAGGGCTCACATGTCCTGCTCCCTCAGTAACTCCACTGTCTGTCCCCTTTTTCCAGCTTACTTCTTACTACTTACCTTCAGGCCTCAGTCTAATAGTGATAGAGGCTGCTGACATTCATGGAGCAATTGCTGTGAGCTGTGCTCTGCTCTGAGCTCTTGCAAGTATTCAACTTACTTAATCCTCCTAGCAGCCTGATAGCGACACAACAAGGCTATCATAGATAAGAAGAAACAGAGACATGCCCAAAGTCATGCAGCCATTATGTAGCAGAACCAAGACTGACAGGTCAGGCCTGTCCACTTAACCTCTGAGCTGCCCTGTGCCCTGCCACCACCCAACCCCCTGCGAACTTAGATGTCACTTCCTCCAGGGTGTCTTCTTTGACTGCTTACTTCTTTTTCTTTTTTTTTAATATCTTTTTATTTTGCATTGGAGTATAGCTGATTAGCAAACAATATTGTGATAGTTTTAGGTGAACATGAAGGGACCCAGCCATACATACACATGTATCTGAAAGTGAAAGTCACTCAGTCGTGTCTGACTCTTTGTGACCCCATGGACTATACAGTCCATGGAATTCTCCAGGCCACAATACTGGAGTGGGTAGCCTTTCCCTTCTCCAGGGGATCTTCCCAACCCAGGGATTGAACCCAGGTCTCCCACATTGCAGTTGGATTCTTTACCAGCTGAGCCACCAGGGAAGCCCGTGTACCTATTCTCTCCCAAACTCCTTTCCCATCCAGGTCGCCACACGACATTGAGCAGAGTTCTGCGTGCTATACAGTAGGTCCTTGTTGGTTATCCATTTTAAACATAGCAGTGTACATGTCTATCCCAAACCCCCCGAACTATCTTTTCCCCGCTTCTTTCCTCCGGCAACCATAAGCTTGTTCTCCAAGTCTGTGAGTCTCTTTCTGTTTTGAAAGTAAGTTCTGATGGCTTGTTTCTATGTGCATGTGTTCCTCCGTCACTGTGAATTTCTCCTATCATGAAACTTAATAAACTGTATATCTCCATTGCTTGCTGTGATTGCTTGTGATTCTTTATTACAGTTCTTTTCATAATAGGAAGTTTAAGGAGATCAAGGTTTTGTTTTGTTTTGTTTTGTTTTTTAAATCAGTGCCTGGTAAGTGGCAGGTACACAGTAAATATTTTCCGAGAATGAATAATGATCTAAGAGCTATAAATGGATGAGAACAAGATAGTCTCAGGAACAGCTGAGGAAAATAGTCTAGAAATATCTAGAAAAACAATCATTGTTTCTCCCACTCAGAGAGAGGAAATAAAGGTTAAAAAAAGAAAAAGGGTGGGACTCTGGGGAGGAAGAAAGATCTTTGATTGATGTGAAAAAGCTATTTCTAGAAAGTTGGGGAAAATGTACATATGACTTTCAACCTTCAGATAAGATAAAAATATTTACTATAGAAACCAAATCCTTGAATTATGTTCAAGGGACACATGGGTATTTTGGAAAGCTTTTGCTAGGTTCTTTTTTTTTTCCCTCCTGTTTTCAGGATTAATTTCAACAACAACAAAAAAATCTCTTACAATTAGGGTTAGTTTTGGATCCTTCAGAACTTGAATAGATGCAAAAGCTAATTTGAGAAGCAAAAATATTACCAACTTTTAAAAAATATGTTTCTTACTTAGGATACTAACATGTCGCTCAGGTTATTTGGAAAGAGGAGATATTAAATGCTTCCTCTGGACATCAGAAATTTTGCTTCTTTCTCATGAATTAGACCAGACCTTTCAATGGCTGGTGGCAGGAAAAGGGTTTTATACTTAAGTATGCTTGTCCATGGGGCTTTCCTGGCACACAGCAGTAAAGAATCCACCTGCCAATGTAGGAGACACAAGTTCGATCCCTGGTTGGGAAGATCCCCTGAAAAAGTAAATGACAACCCACTCCATTGTGCTTGTCTGTAGAATCCCATGGACAGAGGATCCTGGCAGGCTACAGTCCACAGGGTCACAGAGTTGGACCCTTAGCAACTGGACAACAACAACACGTGTTTGTCTATTTTATTTCAGGCTCCTCGTAGGAGAGCTTATGAGCTACTTATGCTCTGTATCTCCAGACACCATCTACTGCTTTGTGCTGGACATTGTTCCAGCCTCTGGGAATAGAACAGATACAAAAACCCCTGCCCTCTTAAACTTATTTTCTTAAAGTGTATGATTTACCCATGGAAATCTTGACTTAGATGTCTGAGATTTGTTTGCCTTTTCTTTGATTCTTAGTTTTTCTCAATGAAGTGGGAAGAATGGAAAGGGGATGGTTTCTGAAACTTCTACTTGAAAATTCACATGACTTTCTTAAATGAAATTTCAGTAGGGCTGGCAGATAGATAAGTGGTCCTCATATTTGGATCCCTTTTCCACAGTCCTCTCATGGGGTCCTTTGTCAAAGTCCTCATTTTGCAAGCTTATCTTTGGCAATGAGGCTGACAGGTAATCTATCAGTGGCACTTAACAAGTTAGAGTGAAATAATGGATGAACATGTCTAGCTGCTCAAGGCAAGAGCAGGGCCATAGAGACATTAGGTTCTGAAAGACGGAAAGCAGCTCCGGGTGTAGATCCAGCTGTGGACTTCCAGACAAATGGGAGTAGCCTGAAGACACAAGAAGAGCTGTGAGCAGAGGATAGGAGTCCAGTGATAAACCTCCTTTACTTTCCCCTCCATTGAGTGTAACCTTGAGACCTTCTCCAGCACATAATTCTAAGCATCTCTTTGAACTTGACTTTATATATATTCTAATCAGAATAGGATGTGGGGCACAAAGGAAGATGAAAAGCAGGGGGTAAACATAAATGTGCTCTCTTGTCATCTTAAGTATTTATAAGATTGAACTAAGATTGGATGTGTAATCTCAACATGGAACCAATGTAGGGAGAAACGTGTGTTCAAAGCAATTCTCTTACAAATGGTCATTGGGTCATATGATAACCTATATATCTTGCTGTCATTTCGTTTTTGCAAGAATTGGCTTAGTCATATTTAATTATCTGTAATATTCATGCCCCACATTAAACCATAGTGCAAATCATTTCAAAAGTGTGCATATAAATATTCTGCACAGTGTTTTCTTCCTCGATGCAACACAAAAGATGTGTTTACCCATCCAGCACATTTCTTCTTAAAATTAAACTTTGGTCTTTTCTCACACACTTCTCTTCCAAGTTGATGGTCACGCATGAATCTCTGGGCTCAGGCATTCACACAAGTGTTTGAAATCAAGAGAAGCTTCCCGGCTGCCCCATTACTTTTGTGACAGGATGTCGTTTATTCTGCCCCCTAACTCCACACTGGTGTTCTTCCTTGTTGCAGGCACTGCGCCCACTGAGTTGTGAGTACAAGATGGACAATGTCACCCGAATGGTGGTGTGTGACCTTGGGAACCCTATGGTGGCTGGAACAAATGTAAGAAAAAACCAGATGCCCTTAACTGATTTCTGTCTAATTGAATTGTAAGGAGAACTAGTGGAAAGCCACCCCCCTCCCCCACCACCAATTAGCACTCAGCAACTTAGCACCTGGCAACTAAAACCAATTTGTCAGGAAATTCCCCGGGTGGTGGGATTTTGCATCATAATGCATGCCAACTGGATAAACTGAGCTTAAATACACAAAATGATGAATGCTTTCACATGCCTTCCCTTTCCACGTCACTCTTACATAGCTTCAGTCTCAACAAATTTCTAAAGGCTATTTTTTTTTTTACTGCAGATTTTTTTGAATATTCTTTCTTTGAATTTCACTACAATTTTTTTGCCTTTGAGTCCAAGAACTATGATGCAAAGGGTTTAAGAAATAACAGAATTAAAATAAATAACAGAATTAAGAATTTTAGCAATGATGATTAAACTTTTATACCTCCCATGTGAATATATTCACAGTATTTTCACATTAAAATATGACTTTAATCCAGGTTTTAAAGCGACTTTACCAGGTCCATATTTTCCATGCACCTTACTTGATGAAGAATAATGCAGAGAATTGTAGCAAAAAAAAAAAAAGAAAGGGTTAACCATGATCTGAAACAGGCTTATAAAAAAATAAGGAGTCTTTTTTTTTTTCCTTTGTTTTCAGATTTAGGAACTTCCCATTCAGGATTACTTGTGGGCAATAAATTCATTCTATGCCATTGCAGTTTAAGTATATACAGAGTAACTTCTTGTAATAAACATCATAGTGAAAGTCATTATTTTATGGAGTCATAAATCAAGGGGGAAAAACTGAAATCTACAAATGCTATGTTATTAAGTGTTACAAGTTAGACTTATGTATTTCTCTGTTTTAAAATAGATGTTTATGATTCATTGATAATGAAATGACTTGTTTGGAAAAAAACTCTTCCTGGAAATGTGTAAGTGTGTAGGTTTGTATTAAAACAGCTTCCCAAAGTGTCTTCCAGAGAGTGTTATTCCTTTGAAACGAGGCTTTTAAAGGGAGTCCTGTAGTCACTGCTAAGAATCATGTCCTATCTGGGACCTTTGCTGCTGCTGCTGCTAAGTCGCTTCAGCCGTGTCCGACTCTGTGCAACCCCATAGACGGCAGCCCACCAGGCTCCGCCATCCCTGGGATTCTCCAGGCAAGAACACTGGAGTGGGTTGCCATTTCCTTCTCCAATGCATGAAAGTGAAAAGTGAAAGTGAAGTCGCTCAGTCATGTCCAACTCTTTGCGACCCCATGGACTGCAGCCTACCAGGCTCCTCAGCCCATGGGATTTTCCAGGCAAGAGTACTGGAGTGGGTTGTCATTGCCTTCTCTGCTGGGACCTTCAGGTGCCTGCATTTTAAAGTGCTGAGAAATTCTGCAGTAAGGAAACCTTCTAGCCCAGTGTTTCTCACATTTATTTGAGTGTTTGAAACTTTCTATCAAGTAATACTTATTCCCAGTTTATACTCTAGGATACTGTGCTAGAACAATATGTTTCCTTTCTCACGTTCTAAATTGATTTTCCTTCCATTGATCTTGGGTATTTAAAAGATATGCCAAGCTGTAGTCTAGTAAATTCACTTCTTGAGTCAAAAAAAGTAAATATTTAAATGAAAGATAAACATTTATAATAGATTTTTATTAGCTAACATGTATTGATTGCCCTCTGTGTTATAAACCCTTCACTGGGTGGTTTGTTTGTGTTATCTCATTTAATTTTTACAACAACCGGCAATCCTATGAGTCAGGTATTTCTCCCATATTACAGATGAGGAAACGGAGACTTAGAGAAATCAAATGAATTACCCACAGTTGCATGTAATGAAGAACAGAACCCAGATTCGAACCAGGTCTCAAAAGAAAGCCTGCATTCTAGTGGGTCTACAAAAATTGGATAAAAATTAATGAATAACAGATGAGATGTTTCAAGCAAGCCATGAAAGATAGAATGGGATGTCTAAGCTGAGATAGTAGAACAGTTTTCATTAGAATCCTTTTATCTAGAAGCTTATAAATCCTTTGGCTAGTTTTCAAGAAAAATCTAACCACCCAGTTTGATAGGAAAAGGTCTACATAAGGTCAGAGAGAAATGAATTGACATGGTATTAATGGTATTAGCTTCTATAGGTGACTGAGCACACATTCCTTTTTTAGTATTAAGAGTGTTAAATACAGACGAGAGATCATATAAGTTCATCAATAACTAAGGATAGTCTTGGAACAAAAACTGGACACCAGTGCTGTTCAAAGTGGAGGGTAAAAACGGCAGTGTGGTCTTAGCCGCAAATGCGTTTTTGTGAAAAGACATCAATCCATTTTACCAGCAAATAATCTTTAGAAGTCAAGGAAGTAAATTGTTTGTGTTCATTTATCTCTGAGGTCTATAGTAGAGGAAACCTAATAGCTTTCTTATCTCACCCTTGAATGCCCTTAAACACATCAAATTTTATTGCGTTCTCTTTTGTTATAAAACACTTTGATTTATTTACTTCTTCATCTTGTACTTCTAAAAGAATACTCTCAATGGGTTTTAATAAAATTCCAAATGTAAAAGCAGTCCTAAATATTAAAAAGTGTCACAAACCACTAGGATTAATTATTCCAGTCCCAGTATTTTTTAGAAAATAGTTTTCAAGTGACTTTTTAACAGAACATTCAAGGTTGTATTTAGAAGTTTCACCTCTGATTTGTAAGCTGATCATTTTCATATATTAGCTTTAATAATATACAAATATTTATATACCAATAAGATTTGTAAAAATTCTTAAAGCTTCTCAAGTAGAATAAAAAAAAAAAAATAGTAGCTCAACAAAGACTCTTTAGAATCAATGCCCAGAGATGTGACTTTTGGTTCTAGTTAAGATGATATGTGTCTCTTATCAGTATGAAATTGTCACATCTTCATTGTATCTTCATCTTGTGTTGTATAATAAAAGACCAACATCAAACAGGCCTCACCACAATATAGTAAGCACCCACCACTGGAAGTGTGCAAACAAAAGCACACTTTTTCACCATTCTGTCAACCATTTTTAATTACACCCCTTCTATATGCCTGGTATTAAACTAGAGTCTGATAATATCAAGAAAAAATGTATAATCCCCACTTGATAAGAAACTTAAAATTTGAGGACTTCCCTGGTAGTCCAGTGGCTAAGATCCCACGCTCCCAATGTAGGGACCCGGATTTGATCCCTGGTCAGGGAGCTAGATTCTACATGCCACAGCTAAGAGTCCGCATGCCTCAACAAACGATCCCTCATGCCACAGTGAAGCAGTAAATAATTTTTAAAAAGAACCTTAAAAATTTTCAATACCATAGGTTGAGTCCTGGGAAAGTACCAAAGAAGGAGACAAAGAATAAAGAGAATGTTTCTGCCTGACTTGGCCTGGAAGATTGGAGGATGTGCTGCAGGGGGATCTCGTGTCCTGAACTTCGAAGCATTAGTAGTTCTCCAAGTAGGAGACACAGGCAAAGACTTTAAAAGTTTCTAAAGAAGAAAGAAGAATATGTGCAAAGTCCTAGAGGTCTGATAGAAAATTGCACATCTGGAATTTTAAAGGAATTCATCCTGGTTGGGGCATAAGGATCCATAGGTTTAATAATTAGGGACACCTGGGTTTAAGTCCCAGTTTCTTCAGTGACAAACAATGATCCCTTGGGCAAGTCAAATTGAAGTGGGTGAATCCCTATTGTAGGAATATTTGGAGTAATCAGTGATGTGATGTAAAGCCACCAGGGCAGTTAGGGCTTCCCTGGTGGCTCAGAGGGTAAAGAATCTGCCTGCAAGGCAGGAGACCCAGGTGTGATCCCTGGGTCAGGAAGATCCCCTGGAGAAGGGAATGGCAACCCACTCCAGTATTTTTACCTTCAGAATCCCATGGACAGAGGAGCCTGGTGGGCTATGGTCCATGGGGTTGCAAAGAGTTGGACATGACTGAGTGACTAACACACCAGGGCATACCTGACTTGCAGGTCATTCAGCACAGGCTAATGAAATCATGATGATTTGTGATAAAAATTATGATTTACTAGCTCATATTATTACTGGTTCATAACAACATGAGTTTTTATTGCTGGTTTGATTCTCACAGTGTAGTGGCTGTGAGTTTCAGGTTCTTGAGTTGGCTTGTAGCAATTTCAGTTCCAACTTTAGAGTTCATTTGCTCTACACCTGGAACAAGACACTTAATCTCCTGAATCCTCGGATGGCTATGGACAGTAAAATGTCAACAATCAAGGTACCTATTTTGTAGTGTGGTTGCTGTGACTTTGTGAGACTTTGCATGTAAGGCTTACAGACTTCGACTTGCACTCAGAAGTTCATGGGAGAGTAAGTAATATATGTCTTAGCTTTTCTTTTTTACTTCCTTTTTATATTATCATTGGATTCATTTTTCTTCAGGTTTTTAAAAATCTGTTTTCAAACTGTAAAAATAATAAGGACAGTTTTAAAGCTTTGGAAAAGAAAGGTGGAAAATATAATCCATACACTTACAACTTTAACTGTAACATATTATCCTGGTATTTTCTAACAAGACATCTTCACTCCCATACATTAATTTTTCCACTGGCAGCCTTTTAAAACTGTAGCTGAAACACATGATACATACAAGTTTGTAACTTTTTTTCTTTATTGATCATCATTACATTAGAAGCATTTTCTACATTGCATAGGCTTCACAGTTATACGTTCAATGATGACATGAATTTCCATCAAACGGAATCACCACAGTATTCGAAATCAATCTCTTCTCATATATTTAGGTTGTTTTAATTTAGCACATAAAGAAGGTGGTAGGAAAAGAGAGATAAGAGGCTAAATGAAAAAAGGGACAATATATAGGCACTTCCATGCCCTGGAGGGACTTCCCTGGCAGCTCAGCTGGTAAAGAATCTGCCTGCAATGCAGGAGATCCCAGTTCAATCCCTGGGTTGGGAAGATCCCCTGGAGAAGGGATAGGCTACCTGCTCCAGTATTCTTGGACTTCCTCTGTGGCTCAGATGGTAAAGAATCTGCCTGCAGTGCAGGAGACCTGGGTTCAATCCCTGGGTTGGGAAGATCCCCTGGAGGAGGGCATGGCAACCCACTCCAGTATTCTTGCCTGGAGAATCCCATAGACAGAGGAGCCTGGCAGACTACAGTCCCTGGGGTCACAATGAGTTGGACATGACAGAGCGACTAAGCACAGCACAGCCCTGCATGGCCTGGGCCCTGAAGTCTCAGCTACCCCAGGGTAGAAGCAACAGCAGTCTAGGATGGGGATTTGCAGGGATGACATAAAAAGATTCTTAAGCTGTATATAACGTTCCTTTCATGTAATAAATCTTCCCTGGTGGCTCAGACGGTCAAGTGTCTGCCTACAATACGGGAGACCCGGGTTCAATCCCTGGTTTGGGAAGATCCCCTGGAGAAGGAAATGGCAATCCACTCCAGTACTATTGCCTGGAAAATCCCATGGACAGAGGAGCCTGGTAGGCTACAGTCCATGGGGTTGCAAAGAGTCGGACACAACTGAGCGACTTCACTTTCTTTCACTTTCTTCATGTAATAAACTTAATGTCTTGTGATTTTTTTTAGTCTTCTCTGGGCCTCCGATTTACAGTTCCACGTCTTGAGAAAACAAACATGAGTATTAACTTCGATCTTCAAATCAGAAGGTGAGACCTTTATATGCATAAATTATTGTCAGTGTTCAGTATTAATGAGATCCATGGTGAAATGAATGCTCCTTCACCTTAACAGGTCTTCTAAAATTAGAACCCAGATGTTCACAGGCCATTTTCCTTTGTTTCTGTTATTCCAGTTCTTTCTTTCTTTCCTTTTTATTTTTTTTGCTTTTGAAGAAGAGATCCATTCTGCAGGCTGTGGAGTGACAGTAAAATCACTTCTTTGTATCTACATAGATGTATATTTTTCGAAAGGTTCAGGTGGTTCTAAATATTCTTATTTGGGAAACCGCCTGTTTATATGTCTAAGTTTTCAGGGGGAAAAAGGAAATGGTAAAGAACTGCATAAGGAAGGACCACCATCACTCCAGACAATAATATGTTTCTCACCATCATTGTCTGTGACACTGATCCTACAGTAGCATGAAGCTTTGTATCACTCCAGAAAAAGATTCCTAACTTATAAAAATCACAGCATTTAAAATCTGGTATAAATATGCAAAGCAAATTCCTGATGTTTGCTTCTCACTCTTGATTGCAGTTTCGAATAATAGAATGGATGTAACTAGTAGTTCAATCAGAGCACTGAATAATAAATACTGTTAATGCCTTCCCCCAAGCCGTCCTATAGATAACCATTCAAATACTGAATCCAGGGATTTCCCTGGTGGTCCAGTGGCTAAAATTCCTCGCTCCCAGTGCAGGGGGGCCCAGGTTCAGTCCCTGGTCAGGGAACTAGATCCCACATGATGCAACTAAAATGGACGATTCTGAGTGCTGCAACTAAAACCCATTGCAGCCAAATAAATAAATATATTTTTAAATGATGAATTCAGTGAGGAAGTGCCGAATTTGATGGAAAATAGAAATGGTCACATTTTAAACATCCCTCTTCATCTAAAAGAACAGTCCATGATTATATTCCATCCTTATATGCTATAGAAACTCATGATTATTTTAACATTATTCTGAAAATGCAGAAATAACTACAGAGGCAAAAGCTTTTAGTAGCCATCAAATTCCAAAATCATATGTTATAGAAATAAAAGTATTTGAGAATACTTTTAATACTTAAATACACTAGTATGTGAGTAGGGAGCATTTATCTGCATGCTTTGCTGGCGGACTCCAACAACATAAATGAGTGTTTAATGGATGGTTTGTATTCAGCTTAAACCAAAAATAAATTAAACCAAGTGCTCTGAAGTCTGAACTCAAGCTTTTGACCATATTGACCAGGGGTACCCACATTTAATACCTCTTTCCACAAATAGAACCCCAAAGAGAAGAGGGCTGTGTAAATTAATAAACTTTAAATATTTTGTGTCACCAAATGTTTGCATTAACTGGTCTCTCCATGCCCCAGCTCTGTGTGACATGTAAACATCTTCCTCCATGTTTAGAGCAGCTCTCAGTTTGTGATTCCCACAGGCAAACAGATCTTTATGACCATCCTTGAAGCTGATCCTGGTAATGGTGAAATGAACACTGTATTGTTTTGCCGACAGAATGCATAGAGGGAATGTTAGAAAATAGAAATAGGAAACAAGAAGGAAGAAGAAAATAGCATCAGAGTAATAAGTGAAAGACATGTTTATCCTTGGTTCCTGACATAGGCTATAGCCATGGAGAGGAAATTCATCATTCCTTGAGAGCTAGCACCGAAGGTATAAATAGTTGAACATCCAGGCCAGTGATGAATTGCTTGTTTGAATGGAGCAGCGGTGTTAGTGAGGGAGGGTTCATTCCTTCCAGGAAAGAGGTGAAAGATGCCTCTAAGTTATATATCTGGCCTGGCGTCTTTCTTACCAGGAGATTTGCTGACCCTGCTGGTTGCTGACACCACCACTGGTGCCAGCAGGCATGTGTGTGGAGGATGATTTAAATTAGCCATCCAGGTCCAGCCTCTGATCCCACCACTGCTATTGCAACTTTTCAAAACAGCCTCTGTAAGCCTCGTATTAGACTCCTGTCCCAAGAAAATTTAATACTTGTCATCTATTTATATTTTTAGGATGCTGCCATGAAAACTGTTTTCATTTAAACTACTTGGAAGCAAAATACAATAGAATTATAGGATAACTTAAATGAAACTTTTTTTTCATAATTCTAATTTCTACTGTTGTAAAGCAGTAGTGGCCTAGAAACTAGAAACAAGGTCTGGGTTAAAATGTGAAACAATCATATTTAACCTTCCAAACAGCAGCGTTCCCTGTTATGCACTTGGAACCGCAAAGTCTGTAACAAGTGGAATTACTTAATGACTTCTTAGTGGTAAGTCAGAATCCTGACTTTAAAAAAAAAAACACAAAAAACTTTTTAGTTGGTTGATCCTCCCCAGATGTGATAATAATAAAGTGGCCTGGAAATTGGGGTTCAAACTTTGGTGAACAAGTCCCTCTAGCCTGTCACAAGCTTAGCAGTGATACCCATTTGCAGGAAATGAGCCTGACATTTGCCTGTTTATATCTTTTATGTGTGTTTGCCATTTAAGTTGCCTTATCAGTGTATACAATCGAACAGGACTTTTCAAAAGCGTTGTGGGAACAATCCTGTCTCCTCCTGCTTTGAAAGTAGACTTTATCATATCTTTTTCAGCTCCCACATTTGGAAAGCTTCAAAAGCTAGTCAGGACATGCCCCATTACCAACATCAGTATGAGAGCTTGTTCATTGCATCTGCGTGAGATTTGATGATGAAAAAAGGGGACGCTTTCTCTTCTTAATGAGACCTGAATATAAACATGACCTGCTAGCAATGGTGTCACATCCTGGTTTGCTGTTTGCTAAGAGCTGCATGAGCTTTTGGGGTATTAGGGTGACTTCAATGACAGCCCAGGAAGACAATGAACGCAAATGGCAGCTGCATCAGAAGCCCACCTACTGGCCCAGCCTTTTAAGAGACCACGTAGTTTCTTTACAGCAACGGTTGCTTAATACATGCATTTTTTAAGTTAAATTTTATATCTATTTATATTTGCTTGAGAGAAAGAAACAGAAAACTTAAAAATAACTTTGCCACTGTTCAAAGAACTATTATTAAACATGGATCTTCTATCTTGAGTGTCTTGATGTACTTGGTGAACATCTATTTTGTCTCCTAACTGCCCAGCTTCCTTGGGTCTTGCTTCTTCACACCATTGGCCATGCTTCTAATTCACTCCTCACCTCTCATCTTAGGTAGCCAGTGAGTGTGCAGTAAAGTTCACTTATTTTAATATTACACAAAAAAATAAACCATAAGGAAGATAAATTTGCTGCCAAAACAATGTATGGTATGATGCATTCCAGAGCCAAATAGAAATGCTTTTCCCATTCTGTGCTGCTCTTGGCTTATTCATGCCAGGTCCCCTTTCATTAGCTTGGAAAATCAGGAGTTGATTGTGCTGTCCTTTCCCATTTGATGGGCAATGAACTTGGTACACAGAGAAGTTAAGGAATGTGTTCCTTGTAGAAGCTGGACAATGAACTCAGCTCACTGCCTTTTGGGCTTAGTTGTTGAAAGGAAGAAGTGTTGGCTTCTCTAGAAATCTGTTATGTTTTCAGATAAGGTGTCTCATCTTCGAAAGTTATGACTTTCTAAAGTTATTACTTTTGATCATAGAGGATCTTAGTGTTTCCATTTACAAATGGTTATGATTTTGTAGAATGGATATGTCTTTGTTTTCCAAATGATCATATTGGTAAAGCATGGTGCTCCTTCGATATATAAAAGGTTTTTTATGATCGTGTAGTTAACACGTCTGAGAAAATATATTTAAATCATTTGTCACTGTTTTAGTTCCAACAAGGACAACCCAGACAGCAATTTTGTGAGCCTGCAAATCAACATCACTGCTGTAGCTCAAGTAGAAATAAGAGGGTAAGTAATAAACAAGATATTATAGTAATTATATTTTAATAATAGCTTTCTGTATATGAGTTATGATAAAATACTAGTAAAAACAATATGGAATTTTCCTAATGTATTAGAGATGACAATTCCCTTTGGTTATAAAGTTTCATTCTTTTCAACCCATCAGTAGCTTTCCATTGGAAAGTGGAGTCAACCCTGAGATAACTTTACCCCCGTACCCCACAAACTGATAGTTCAGTATTCAAACTATAAAAGCTAGTGATAAGAAGCCAGATAAAATAGGCAATGTGATTGCCTGAAAGTCTCACTTCTCCAGTAGTTATTTTGGCGATATGAAAATTCAGCCTCACCATATCACATCTTGAGTTTAAGAAATGGCTAAGTCTTAGATGTGAGGGTTGATGGGCTCCACCCTTTGTGTCTTTTTTCCCCCTGCCCCACTCTTTGAAGAAGTTGCCAATAAGCAATCAGTTGAGAGACAGGAAGAAAGTGGTCAAGCAAAAGGCTTGGAATAAATACCATCTGGGAAATCTGTGCCTGGGGGGAAAAGAAATCGGAAATGGACTACATGTAGTTCTTATCTTGTACCAAGTGTGGACTTGATTGATTTTATTCTAATTCTTGTTTTATCAGAACCATCAAGGACTTAGCTACAAATGTCAACTGGTATTTTAGGCTGAACTGTCCCTGGGGCTCCAGAAATCTCAGTTCCCCTTCCTTTTTCATAGGTCCTGAGACCTAGGAGTTCACACTCCTCCATGACGCCAACTGTAGATTTCTGCACTCAAAGCCACTGTCGTTGTGCCCTCTTTTCTTCTGCCCCCGGTGCTCAATGGCAGCAGGGTAGGGGTGGGGGTTCCTGTATGCCATCCTGGCACCACTGAGGTTCTGCCTAGTGGGTTAGGGAATGATAAAAATGCCTTCATTTGTGGATCCTTTCACATGCTACCCTAGCATGCTAGCATCTCTTAATATGTACTAGTACACTCACTGTGCAAGTGAGGACATTTTGGTGTAGGGAGTTGAAGGTTACCCAGCTAGGAAGTGAGCAGCTGGAGTGTAAATACAGGCAGCTTATGTCCAGCTACATGTTTTTAAAATAATGGTGATCTACAGCCTATGAGAGAGAAGTTTTTGAACCTTGTCTGCACAAATTTTGTGTGTGCATCTGTGATTTCTTTTCATGCAAGTGAATGTTTGTGACATTTGCTCACTTTAATGCATGTGCCTCTAGTTCATTCATTTTAATTGCAGAAGAATATAGCATTATAAAGCTATTATAAAGCTATAATTTAACGTGTATTTATTCTACTTTGGGGGTTGTATTTTTGCTTTTTACAAATGTTTTTAATTTTTTTGTGGAAAAAATCACAGAATATAAAACATACTATTTTAACCATATTTAACTGTACAGCTCAGGGACACTAAGTACATTCACATTGTTGTACAACTCTCACCATCATCCATCTCCTAAAATTTTCACTTTCCTAAGCTGAAACTCTGTCCCCATTAAACAGTAAATCCCCATTCCTCATCCCCACACTTCATCCCTCCCAATCCTGGCCCCTGGCATCCATCAATGCACCCTGCAACTCTATGAATTTGACTACTCCAGGTACCTTGTGTAAGTGGAATCAAAAAGTATTTGTCTGCACCTATTGTATGTTGGAATGCATTTTAAGGTTAACTTAAAATATTCCCTACAAACAGATTGAACCTTCTTTTTTTCCCCCCATGCTGTATAGTAGGTTTTCATTAGTTATCTACTATTATATGTATCTTCAAGTACACTCATGGCAGAATGTCAGAAAGGTATATGCTTAGAGGTGGAATTTCAGGATCAGAGAGTATATACTATTTAACTTTACTGAGAATACCAAATTGTTTTCCAAAGTAGTTCTACCAGATTACAGCCCCGAAAGAAGTGGATTGACATTTCCATTGCTCCTCATTAACTAGCTTTCAGAATGACTTAGTTTTACATTTTGAGCCAATCTGACGGATAGGAAATAGTATTCAACTGAAGGTTTCATTGGCTATTCCTTGATTTCTAAATGAGATTAAGCAGCTTTTTTATGTTTGCTTGCTTTTTAATGTTTGTTAACTTTTATTCTTCCTATCAGGAAATTTCTGTTCATTCTTTTACACCTATTTCTATTAAGAGACTTGACTTTTTATTAGTTCATAGGTGTTCTTTCATATTCTACAGATGAGACACTATTTCTTTATTAGTTACACATACTGCAAATGTCTTTTTACAGTCTCTGGGGTTTGCGATGTTTTTTAAGTCGAGTTTACTGAAATATACATTATATAAAGTAAAATTCACCCTTTTTTAGGTATCTAGTTTGAAGAGTCGGAGAAGGCAATGGCACCCCACTCCAGAATTCGTGCCTGGAAAATCCCATGGGTGGAGGAGCCTGGTAGGCTTCAGTCCATGGGGTCGCTAAGAGTCGGACATGACTGAGTGACTTCACTTTCTCTTTTCACCTTCATGCATTGGAGATGGAAATGGCAACCCACTCCAGTGTTCTTGCCTGGAGAATCCCAGGGACGGGGGAGCCTGGTGGGCTGCCGTCTATGGAGTCGCACAGAGTCGGACACGACTGAAGCGACTTAGCAGGAGCAGCAGTTTGAAGAGTTATGGCACCACAAGAGCATTCACTATAAAACAGTTCCAAAACCCCAAATAGTTTCTTCATGTACTTTTTAGGCAATCGTTCCCCCACTCCCAGGCTCTGGCAACCTTAATCTATTTTCTGTGACTCTGTTTCTAGAAAGTCATATAAATATACTCATATAGAATGTAACCTTTTGAGACTGACTTCTTTCACTTAGCATAATGCATTTGAAAAAAAATTCCATGTTCTTACATGTATCAATATATATATATATATATATATATATATTTTTTTTTTTTTTTTTAAGAAAATCAGTGTTCTGCAGTTCTTTTTCTGAGAGGTATTCCACTATCTGGACTTCCTATACATCGTTCATCCATTCACCAGTTGGTGAACATTTGGGCTGTTTCCTGTTTGGGGCTATTAATACTAAGTCTGCTATAGGCATTCACATGTGGGTCTTGGGGCACTTGTTTTCACAAATGGTGGTACTGACTCATATGGCAAGTATGTGTTTAACTTTATAGAAACTGCTGAACTGTTTTTCAAAGTGGCTGTACCATTTCTATTTTGCATTTCCACCAGCAAAGCACAGAAGTTCCAGCTGGTCTGTATGGTTGCCAGAGTGTGCTTGAGATTGGTTTATTTGTTTTTAGCCATTTTGGTGTGTCAATGCAAATATCTCACTGAGGCTTTAATTAATATTTTCTTATGACTAATGATACTGAGCATCTTTTCACTGGTTACTTGCCATCCATATCCCCCTTTTTTTGTAAAGTGTCTTTTACAATTTTCACCCATTTACCCATTTATTACTGAGCTTTCTCTCCTACTGTAAAGTTGTAAAAGGTCCTTACACATTACGGATACAAAATCACTTATCAGAGCAGTGTCCTACAAATATTCTCTCCCAGTTCATGGTCTGGCTTGTCCCTTTCTTAACAGTGATGTTCAAAGAGCAAACATTTTACATTCTGATGAAATCCAACTTTTAAACATTTTACAGTTTTTGGTCTTTGTGTCCTATGTAAATCTTTGCTTTATCCAAAGTCACAAGATTTTCTCCTGTGTTTTCTTCTATAAGTTTCATAGTTTTATACATTTTGGTCTATGATTCCTTCTAAGCTACTTTTTATATCTGGAGTGAGGTTAGGGCTAAGGTTCACTTTTGCATGCAAATATCCACTTGTTGTGCCATTTGTTCAAGACTATCCTTTCCCCCATTGAATTACTTGGCACCTTTGTTGAACAAAAGCTTCCCTGGTAGCTCAGCTGGTAAAGAATCTGCCTGCATTGCAGGAGACCCCGTTTCAATTCCTTGGTCAGGAAGATCCGCTGGAGAAGGACTAGGCTACCCACTCCAGTATTCTTGGACTTCTCTGGTGACTCAGACGGTAAAGAATGTGCCTGCAATGTGGAAGATCTGGGTTTGATCCCTGGGTTGGGAAGATCCCCTGAAGAAGGTAACGGCTACCCACTCCAATATTCTGGCCTGGAGAATCCCATTGACAGAGGAGCCTGGCTGGCTACAGTCCATAGGATCGCAGAGTCAGACGTTACTGAGTGACTTTCACTTTCTTTGTTAAACAATCTGTTGTCCATCTGACAGTCTCTGTCTGGACCTCCTATTCTGTCTCACGGAGCCATGTGTATACATAGACAACATGTCTTGAAATGCAGTAGTGTATTCTGAGATCTTGGTGAACTCACTCACTAAACCATTTAGAAGCGTTTTGTTTGACGATTCCCTAGGATTTTATACAGAATTGTCATATGATTTGTGAATAAAGACAGTTTTATTTCTTCCTTTCTAATCTGTATGTTCAAAAGTTTAACCAGATACAAAATTAGAAAGCAGAGATCACCCTTGCCTCTGACATGAACTGCAGATTTGGTTGGTTCCCATCCACCCACAGGTTCAATAATTCATTTAGAAGAACGCACCAAACTCTGACAGCTATTATACTCATGGGAACAGTTTATCACAGGGAGAAGATACAGATTACAATCAGCCAGGGGCCAAAAGTGCATAGTTGAAGTCTGGGGAAGTACCAAACACAGGGCTTCTATTATTCTCGTCTGCAGAGGCAGGATGGGTCACTTTCTTGGTATTGATATGTAACAGTACGCTGTAACCAGAGAAACTCACTCAGGCCTCAGTGTTCAGTTGTGGGTTGTTTGGAGGACGGTGCTCCATAAGATAGGCATGGTTGACTGACTGACTGACCACTTAAATTTTTTGGTAAAATTTATATTTATTTATTTGTAGTATAATTGCTTTGCACTGTTGTGTCAGTTTCTGCTGTGAAGCAAAGTGAATCGGCCATACATATACATTTATTTCCTCCTTTTGGAATTTCCTTCCCATTTAGGTCATCGTAGATCACTGAATTGGAGAAGGCAATGGCACCCCACTCCAATACTCTTGCCTGGAAAATCCCATGGACAGAGGAGCCTGGAAGGCTGCAGTCCATGGGGTCGCAAAGAGTCAGACACGACTGAGTGACTTCACTTTCCCTTCTCACTTCCATGCATTGGAGAAGGGAATGGCAATCCACTCCAGTGTTCTTGCCTGGAGAATCCCAGGGATGGCGGAGCCTAATGGGCTGCCATCTATGGGGTTGCACAGAGTCAGACACGACTGAAGTGACTTAGCAGCAGCAGCAGCAGCAGCAGAGCACTGAATAGATTGAGTTCCCTGTGTTACATAGTAGATTCTCCTTAGTTTTCTATTTTATACATGGTAGTGTAGTGTGGATTATACACACTATATTAATTGGTTATGCACACTTAATTGATCTCAGTCTCCAGGATGACTGAGCCTCCCATCGTGATGTGATCGAGCCGGTCTTCCTGATGTGAGCAACTCTGAAAATTATGTGTTTAGAATATCCAGTGTGACCTCCCCGCACCCCATGCTCCTGCCAAAAGCAAAGATATTCCTTCTCTCAGGCATAAAATTTTGAGAGCTTATCTCTCAGAAGTTGAGGGCAAAGACCAGACCTCTTTGTGGCAAGGTTAAACCATTTGCTGTGTTCCGTTCAGTGCAGTCTTTCAGTTGTGTCTGACTCTTTGCAACCCCACGGATGGCAGCATGCCAGGCTTCCCTTTCCTTCACCATCTCCCAGAGCTTGCTCAAAGTCATGTCCATTGAGTTGGTAATGCCATCCAACCATCTCATCCTCTGTCATCCACTTCTCCGCCTTCCTTCAATCAGGATGGCTCCTTTCCCTCCTACTCCTTTCCCAGCATCAGGGTCTTTTCCAATTAATCAGCTCTTCACATCAGGTGGCCAAAGTATTGGAGCTTCAGCTTCAGTATCAGTCCCTTCAATGAATATTCAGGAACGATTTCCTTTAGGATTGACTGGTTTGACCTCCTTACAGTCCAAGGGACTCTCAAGAGTCTTCTCTAACACCACAGTTCAAAAGCATCAATTCTTTGGCGCTCATCCTTCTTTATGGTCCAAGTCTCACATCCATACATGACCACTGGAAAAACCATAGCTTTGACTATATGGACCTTTGTCAGCAAACTGATATCTCTTGTCTCTGCTTTTTAATACACTGACTAGGTTTATCATAGCTTTTCTTCCAAGGAGCAAGCATCTTTTAATTTCTTGGCTGCTGTCACCATCCACAGTGATTTTGGAGCCCGAGAAAATAAAGTCTGACACTGTTTCCATTGTTTTTCCATTGTTTCCCCATCTATTTGTCATGAAGTGATAGGACCAGGTGCCATGATCTTCATTTTTTGAATGTTGAGTTTTAAGCCAGCCTTTTCACTCTCCTCTTTCACCTTCAAGAGGTTCTTTAGTTTGCTATGTAGTTATGCCTTTTATTTCTTTTTCTTCTCTTACTGCCAGTAGAGACTGCCAGTGCAAAACTGAGTAGAAGAGGTAAAAGTAAAATGTAAAACTGTGCCTTGTTGAGAAACCCTGATTTGATCTTAAGGAGAAAATATTCAGTCTTTTACCATTAGGTCTGATGTTAGCTGCAGAGTTTTTATAGATGCCTTTATTAGGTTGAGAATGTTCCCTTCTTCCTAGTTGTCTTAACAGTTTGACATGAATGTGTATTCAGTTTTGTCAAATGTGTTTTCTGTGTCTATGAAGAGGAAGTCTGGGGAAGTACCAAACACAGGGCTTCTATTATTTTTGTCTGCAGAAGCAGGATAAGTTAAATGATTTCTCCCTTTTTGCCCAGTAAAGTGGTGACTTGGTTAATTTTTGTTTCTGAATTTTAAACCAAAACTGCACTCTGAGCAAGAAGCACACTTAAGCATGATGATTATCTTTTTTATACACTGTGGGATTTAACTTGCTAAAATTTTGATAGTGACTTTTGCATACATGTTCATGGGAAATATTGATCTGTTGTTTTCTTTTCATCCAATTTTTGTTCTGATTTTGGTGTTAGGAGGATGCTAGCTCCTTAAAATGAGATGGAAGTATTCACCCATCTTTTCTTTTTTCTGAAAGACTGTGTGTAGACTTGGTATTATTTCTAACTTAAATATATAGTAAGATTCACCAGTGAAATCATCTGAGACTGGAGTTTTGGGCTTGGGTGTTTTTTTTTTTTTTTTAGGAGGGGATTTATTTTTGTAGGAAGGTTTTTTAAACAATTCCATTTCATCCTTAGATATAAGACTATTCATATTATCTATTTCTACTTTAGTACATTTTGGTAGTAATTCAAGGAATTTGTCATCTAAGTTGTTATACATTTTGACATAATTTTCTCTCATTGTCCTTTAAGTGTATGTAGGACCTCTAATAGTGTCCCTTCATTATTTCTAATATTGGCAATTTGTAACCTCTATTCCCTATATTTTTCTCTTATCAATCTCACTAGTGTTTGGCGATCTTTTCAAAGAACTAGTTTTTTTTTTTTTTGTTTCATTGATTTTTCTTTCCTTTTTATTCATTTATTTTGCTTTTGTTTTTGTTTTCTATTCCATTGGTTTCTACCTTTGTCATTATTTTTTTTCCTTCTGTTCATTTTAAGTTGGATTTTCTCTTCTTTTTCTAGTTCCTCTATGTAAAATTAAAGACTTTCTTCAAGTTTTTCTTACATAAGCGTTTAGTGCTCTAAATTTTCCTCTAAAACTATTTTAGCAGCGTACCAAAATTTTGATATGTTGGGTGTTCATTATAACTCAGCTCAAAATGTTTCTCAGTTTTCTTTGTAATTTCTTTTTTAACTCATGAGGTGACTCATGGGCAGTGACTTGTTTGATTTAGAGATATTTGGAACTAATCTAGATGTTTCATTTTTGTGCATGTCTAATTTAATTCTGCTGTCCATCTCCTGATGAGATAAACACTATATAAAAAAAACAGAGACAAAAAACACAAGCATTGTTTTTACTGTCTTATTTTTATATCTTTTTAAAATTTACAGCTAGTGTATATGAAATTTTATCTCTTTAAGCTTAGCTTATCTTTGTTTTGCTAACCAAAAATAAATTGAAACTGTTTCTTAATTCCAAAATGTATTTTAGTCCAAGTAAGCTAAGTGCTTAATTTAACTCCCTGGTAGCTCAGATGATAAAGTGTCTGCCTGAAACATGGAAGACCCAGGTTCAATCCCTGGGTCAGGAAGACCCCCTGGAGAAGGAAATGGCAACCCACTCCACTGCACTTGCCTGGAAAATCCTATGGACAGAGGAGCCTGGTAGACTACTGTCCAAGGAGTCACAAAGAGTCAGACATGACTGAGTGACTTCACTTTTTTATTCTCACATATCCATTTAAAGAGATTAATATTTTTAATTATATTTCTGCCATCATTTATGATACCAGTGTTTCTAATTTACAAAGGAATTAAACTTTCTATTTGCTTTAGCAATGATCAAAACAGGTAATTAAAATTCAGTTTCTCCTGTGTATGCAGTTATTTTCATTGCTAGATTAATATCCAACAATTGACCACAGTTTGTTTTCTGAGATAGTGTTAAAGTTTTTTGAAACCATTTTTCTAAGTAAAGCTCTTTCCTCCAAATACTTGGCAATAATATTTGTTCCAGTGTTTAATTTTTCAAGGAGCAAACAGCTAATGTGTTGAAAATCTTCCATGTTCAGTCTTTAGGAAAATCTAGTTTTATTTTTGGCCAATGGTGTTTATTCCAATGTATTTTAATTATTAAATTCTTTTTTAAAATTTTACTGTCATTTTTATAATTTGAAGAATAAACTCAAATGGATTTATTTCTTCAAATGGAAAAAAAAAATGTATTGAGAATTGTCCCATTTGTTTCAAAGCCAGATGTCAACATTGTCTTTAAGCAGGTTTACATGTCATTTGTTGGTACAAAGGATTAATTCGGCATACAACTATAGAGAAGTAAATTTGGCTATAAGAGCAACATGCACAGTATTAAGCTCACGAAGAGTAGTTAAATCATGTCCTTGATAAACAACAAGGTCCTAGTGTATAGCACAGGAGATTATGTTTAATATCTTGCAATAAGCTATGATGGAAAATATGAAAAACACATATATTGCAATATATATTTGCTATTGTTCAGTTGCTAAGTTACTGACTCTTTGTGACCCTACGAACTGTATGTAGCTCGCCAGGCTCCTCTGTCCTCCAATATCTCCTGAAGTTTGCTCAGATTCATGTCCATTGAGTCCGTGATGCTATCTAACCATCTCATCCTCTGCCACTCCCTTCTTCTTTTTCCTTCAAACTTTCCCAGCATCAGGGTTTTTTCCAGTGAGTCAGCTCTTCACATCATGTGGCCAAAGTACTGGAGCTTCAGCTTTAGCATCAGTCCTCCCAGTGAATATTCAGGGTTGATTTCCTTTAGGATTGACTGGTTTGATCTTGTAGTCCAAGGGATTCTGAAGAGTCTTCTGCAGCACCACAATTAAAAAGCAAGCATCTTTTAATTTCATGGCTGCAGTCACCATCCACAGTGATTTTGGAGCACAAGAAAATAAAATCTGTCACTGCTTCCACTTTTTCCCCTTCTCTTTGCCACAGTAGTAGATATAGTAGTCATCTGAATTAAATTCACCCATTCCTGTCCATTTTAGTTCACTGATTCATAAGATATCAGTGTTCAATCTTCTGCTTGACTATGTCCAATTTACTTTGATTCATGGACCTAATATTCCAGATTCCTATGCAATATTGTTCTTTACAGCATTGCACTTTACTTTCACCACCAGACACATCCACAACTGAGAGGCATTTCTGCTTTAGCCCCAGTCTCTTGGTTCTTTCTGGAGCTATTAGTAATTGCCCTCCACTCTTCCCTAGTAGCATACTGGACACCTTCTGATCTAGGGGACTCATCTTTCAGTGTCATATCTTTTTGCCATTTCATCCTGTCCATGGGGTTCTCCAACAAGAATATTGGAGTGATTTGCCATTCCCTCCTCCAGTGAACCACGTTTTGTCAGAACTCTTCACTATGACCCATCCATCTTGGGTGGCCCTGCACAGCATGCCTCATAGCTTCTTTGAGTTACACAAGCCCGTTTGCTATGACAAGGCTGTGATATCCATGAAGGGGGAAATATATATACATACACAGATATATGTATAACTGAATCACTATCCTGTACACCAGAAACTGACACAACATTGTGAATCAATTATACTTAAATTTTTTAAAATTCTTAAAAGCAAAATTGTATCATTGACATATTAATCAGGATTGAGTGGGTTTATGTTAAGAGAGACTGCAATCATGAATAACTGTGGTCTACATAAGGCTGTTCCATACAATAAAGGATAGTCTTTGTTATTTGGGACTAATGGGGGTTGGAAATGTGATTATGAAAATAGGGCTTACTACCAAATCATCAGATCTGAACTCCCTGATAACATACAGACTTTAACTTATCAAAGGTGGGATTCCTTACCTCCTCTTACAAGCCCTCCTCATGTCCAGCGTTACCACTGAGTACCACAGTCTTATTACCAAGGGGTCTCCGTGGAATAACACTCTCAGAATGTGAGGACCATTCTGGATGGGTTGTTCGATCACTGCACTGGCTGTATATCCTAGGCTAGGTAATTGCTCATATTCTCTTTTTTTCTTCCTCACTTGCTACCTTCTTAACAACTTTGAAAACAATAAACAATGTTTCACATATTTAGTTGGGAATCTTTAGGGAGCTATTCTTTGTCCTTGGTTTCCCTAGATGTGAAAGGGTCTTAGAATGTAGATAACTTGATTTTTGTGAGACATAGGTTTTTAATTTTTCCCGTGCCCTGTGATAGATTGTATATTTCTTTATAGATTTCTATTTGATTTTGCTACACAAATGGACCAGGAAGTTTCTTTAAGTTGTATTTACTAAAGCCACTGCCACTTAATGGCCCCTGTAGCGTACAGTATATTGGAAATACAGTGAAGAGTGCTTAGTGAATCTGAGCTCTCGTCTTCACCTGCAACCAACTCCCTACTTTGCTGGACATCAGTTTTTCTTTCGTTGAGGGGATTTGAGCACATTGTCTTCACAGTACCTGCCAAGGTCTATATTTATGACTCTCTGGTCCAAGGAAATTTATGACCAGTCCTATAGGATTGATGAACACAGAAACAAAATTTTCAGAGAAAATGGGCTCAGCTTCTATTCCATATTTTTTTTCTTGATGCCAAAATAAATTAAGTTTCCCTAGAGCCTCACAATGGATGTAGATCTTTTAGAATCAACTGTTGCTAAACTGAGAGCTGAGTGAAAATGTGAGTGGTGAGGTTGTCAAGATCCCTTGGGAATGGGAGCCCAAGCTCTCTGGGCAGTCCTCTGATGAAAGCATCCTGCCATCTTCTCTCCTCTTCTCCTCACTGAGTCTCTTATGCAATCGACACTTGGTTTAATCAAATCCAATCAGAAAGGGGAGTGTGGCATAATACAAATTGATCTACAAGTATAAACTATTAAGGCATCAGCCCAGGAGGCTGTGCTCTGCACTTTTTATTTAATAATGGCATATGAAGGGTGACTGCAAAGGGCTTTACAGTTTAGAAACATTTCTGTGGGTAGTCAGCTTAAAAAATATGCTTGTCCCACCAACCCCTAGAAGACAATGCAGCATAATTGACTTTGACCAACAAGCAGTTTTCCAATCATTTGTGGTATAGATTCCAGAGTTTTATCATAATTTTCCAGATAAAGAAATGGAGACAAATAGAATTTAAACTATTTGCCCTGCAGTCAGAATTTAACCCAATATATTTTGCTTTCTGCGTTAGAAAGATATTGCCCTAAGAAGAGAAAAGATAACATTTGAAGTTACTAAAGGGTGTGCTAATTACTGGGTATTCTTAGAAGGGCATTTAAGACTTTAATTGCCAAAAGAGATGTTTTCTACTGAAGTTAGCTGAAGGTCTAAGAATTCTTTGAAAGATACCTTTTACCTAAAAACTGCTAGAAAGCATTGTCTGGGGGGAATTATCATTTTTAAGATTATAAAACAATAACAATTTGGTTTGCAGTCAGCTTTTGCTACGGAATAACGCCACGTGCTGTATTTCATTCCTACAGTGCTCACTTTCTAGGTGTAAACTGCAGGGAAAACTACCTGTATATCCAATTAATAGGGCTTCTCAGGTGGCACTTGTGGTAAAGAACCCACATGCAGATGTAGCAGACATAAGAGACGTGGGTTCAATCTCTGGGTCAGGAAAACCCCCTGGAGGAGGGCATGGCAACCGTCTCTAGTATTCTTGGCTGAAGAATCCCATGGACAGAATAGCCTGGCTAATAACCTACTTACACGATTCCACCACTTAACTCTCCTTCTCTCTCTGTCTCATGCTTTAGTAATATATAAAATAACTCTCGAACTTGATCAGGCTTTATGTTGGCTCTGGGCCTGGCCTTATAAGAGGTATGGCTGCATTCATGGAAAGCTAAAGAAATCTAAGAAGGAGAAATATAGAAGTGGCCACTTTTCTACTCTGAAGTAGAAACGGTATTTTGTTACAACTGGACATTTCACATAGCCCACAGAATTGTAGATTTTTTATCCACAAAAATGTCCCATTTCTTGATATGACTTAAAGCATGGATTATAGATCGTGTATACACACTTACATTTACACAGGATCTATGGATAGATGTGTATTTATGTATATGTGATATTATCCATCTCAGTTCAGGAATGTTCTTTGCTTTGCCCCCTAGTGCCTGAAAGGAGATGTTATAAAATAAGTCAATCTGAGTTCCAGATCAGTTAATTAAGAGATGTTTCAGACCCTTGAAGGCTTCCCTGGTGGCTCAGATGGTTAAGAATCTGCCAGCAATGCAGGAGACCGGGGTTTAATCCCTGGGTTGGGAAGATCTCCTGGAGAAGGGAATGGCAACCCACTCCAGTTATTCTTGCCTGGAGAAGCCCATGGACAGAGGGTTTGGTGGGCTACAGTCCACAGGGTCACACAGAGTTGGACACGACTGAGTGACTAACACTCTCACTCAGACCCTTACCTACTCCTTTAGTGATTCTGCTGAACTTTCAATACTTTTTCCTTGCGGATGATGTCTATTCAAATAAATTGGCAGTCACTCTCTGCCGCTGCTGTTAATGTACTCCATACGAGTGAGACATTGTTTACATGTGCCAGCACCAGCGACTGACGTCAAGTTCCATGTTTCAGAGTGTCCCACCCTCCGCAGATCGTCCTGCCCATTCAGAACTGGGAACCAGAAGAGGAGCCTCGCAAGGAGGAGGGAGTTGGACCATTGGTGGAACATGTTTATGAGGTAGTCGTTGTCTCTGTTGAAGCTGCATTCAGGGTTTGTTCTTATGCTCTTTGCTAATAAACTTTTCACAGTGTTTTAAAAGATACCAATCCAAGATCTAGCCTAGATTTGTGCTATTTTGCACTCATGTCGCAGTGGGTGGTGGGAGGGTGTTCTACTAAATAACTGCTGGCTTTTTACTGGCAAGAGCCATTATACAGTGAGAAGCATTTTATCTTGTTCCTATTCGTGTTCTTTCTGTTGTTGTTCAGTCTCTGAGTCGTGTCCAACTCTTTGAGACCCCATGGACTGCAGCACGCCAGGCTTCCCTGTCCTTCACTATCTCCCAGAGTTTGCTCAAACTCATGTCCATTGAGTCAATGATGCCATCCAATCATCTCATCCTCTGTCGGCCCCTTCTCCTCCTGCCCTCAGTCTTTCCAATATTCCAGTCTTTTCCAATGAGTCAGCTCTTTGCATCAGGTGGCCCAAGTTCTTTATTTCCTCTCTTTTAATGTTTGGACAGCCTAAGTCTAGAAATGACAAACTCCCTAGACTTTATTTCATCTCTTCCTACATTTTCAGCTATTTTTAAAATCCATCCACCTTTTCAATTAAAAGTCACCAACCGGAAGGTACTAGACAAAACTGTATGGATTATCTGCTATTTTATATTCCCCAAATGGGTGTATAGCATGGGTGGATGTTTGACAGATAAGAATAATTTTACTGTTCATTTGACTAACCTCAATCATATATGTATGTTATTCTGAGATTTGAAGTAGTCCATTTATTTTTCAGAAGCAAACCAGCAGCTTGTGATAAAGACCTGTTGATCTGTTTCCACTTCAAGTGTTAAATTGTTCATAGAGAGGAGCTTTGTTGACATATTATCCAAAACATTTAAATTTTTTTTTACAGTTAGAAACCAAGATATAGTAAATGGTTAGTTTAGTAGTTCTTTTTTTTCTTAATAAAATGTTGGGCTGGCCAAAACGTTCGTGTGAAAAACCCAAATGAACATTTTGGCCAACCCAGTACAGGCTGTCAGTGGAGAAGTTATTCCTGTTCATCTTCATGGGGCCAGCAAAACAATGTTCCGAGCCATTTCCTATTTGAGGTTCCTTCTTTCCCCTGTCTCTTGTGTCATGCATGCCGCGGACCTAATAATTCTGACTATATCTTTTATCTTAAGCTACAAAGGACTTGAGTAGCATTCTCTAAGAATAATAGTTAAAGCCAATTCAGAGCTGATGAGATGTTTACATATATGAGAAAGAAGCATCAACTCCTGTGTAGTGTCAACATGAAAGCCTCCCATCTGCCCAGCCTGTGGTCCAGAATCAGACACCCTGTCCAAAGTTGGATCAAGGCTTTTGGCTTAAGCTCTCTTGATAACAAAAGGATAAGGCAGTTCTAAGGCCATTCTGATCAAGAACCTCACTGGGAAAAAAATTCTGTCAAGTAATTTATTAAACCTTGTGTGCACTAGTCTCTCCTTAGAATGGTGAAACTTTAAAGTTTGAAAGTGTTCAAACTCAATCATTCTCAGGGCAACCCTGCTTCTAATCTGAGCAACAATGGATCATAAAATTTAAGGATAATACCCAGTAGTGCCAAAAGCAATCACTGAACATTGCTTACAGGCTAGTTTCATGTCTCAAAATATACTTTTATCAATGGATGGCATGTTGCTTTGATAATGTGAATGAAATGAGCCACCTAATAAGCAAAACCAATTATAAACTGTTTTATGGATCATTATAATTGTCAGAACTGTGAAAAAAGAAAAGGGCAAAAGGTCCCAGCTAACTTTGAAGTGAATTTTCAAAACCACAGTAAATTTAAATCCACTTAGTGGTGTTCCCAGGCTGTTTTGTATCCTGCAAGTACAGGATTCTTGTGTTCAAAGACTTCATCTCTCTATGCAACATGGCCTTTCTTTCCTTGAGATTCACTGATTAAAACAGAAGGAGCTCAGCTTTGAAATGCACACTTGAAGTGAACTGTGGTGAGCCTGGGCCATCTCTGGTATTTGATGGATAGCCATTTTTCCAGGGGGTGAGGGAAAGTGCATCGCATATGGTTACAATCGACAAGTCAGTAGTCAGAAAGAAGCCAATTTCAATGTAAAGAAAGAATAACCAAGTTTAGAAAGCAGATAATTAAAGTGAGGTTTCTCTCTCGCTGTGATTAGATTAACATAAATGTAAGGTAAACGGCACAGTTATCAGACACGGTGAAGGTGGCCTTTGCAAAGGAATTCTGCACTGAGAGCGTCACAGACTGAATTGTCTTCTCTAAGCATCAGCCCATCCTGCTTTCAGGATTCCTCTTGCTTAAGAGACTCTTCCTATTGTCACAGTCCTAGTGCAGATGACTTAAAACCAAATCCATGCTTTTTTAGAATGGGTTCTGAGTTTATGGAGTTTGATTTCAACTTGCTGCCTCGTGCTGACCATTCCATGACATGTTCCCTGCTTGTAGCTGCACAATATTGGACCAAGCACCATCAGCGACACCCTCCTGGAGGTGGGCTGGCCCTTCTCTGCCCGGGACGAATTTCTCCTCTACATTTTTCATATTCAAACTCTGGGACCTCTGCGATGTCAAACAAATCCTGATATCAACCCACAAGATATAAAGGTAAGGAATCTGCTCTAATCAGCAACTTGGTTTATTTTTCATAGTAAGGAGAAAATAACAGTGGCTAATTAAAAAAAAAAGTGAAATAATTATGTGACTTCAGTGAAAACCGATCAGATTTTGTTTTGAGTTTTATAGTTAAAATGCCAGACCTGGGACTTCCCTGGTGGTCCAGTGGTTAAGACTCCATGCTTCCAATACAGGGGATGTGGGTTCAATCGCTAGTTGGGGAACTAAGATCCCACAAGCTACGTGGCCAAGAAAATATTAAAAATAAAATAAGAAAAGCCAGACCTAACTTAAAATATCACTCCTAGAAAACACCAGTTTCTCCTGGTTTTATAGCTCACGGCAACCTGTCGTTCATTTAGCCTCTTTCAGTGCATTAACTTTTACATATGGTTGACTAGCAGTACAACCCAACCCAAATCCGAAATCGACTCCTTGTCATGAGAATGTGTCTAAAATGCTGTTTTAAAGTCTTTTTTGGTATATTGCCAAAAGGCATAAGGATCTTGGCCAAAACGGGGTTTTTCAGATGTTGCCAATAGCAAGTGGTAAAATGCGATTATTTGCCAAAGGCCATCTCAATGCCCTTGAGAACCCCCAGCCTGGAGTTTTCAGGACCCCAGCTTTCAGAGGTGCCTAGGACAGGGCTTCCCAAACTCCGAGTATGTTGGAATCACCTGGAGGTCTCTATAAATAAAACACGGGGTCTGCCTGGGGTGGGGTCTGAGATTCTGCCTCCCTGCAGACCCCCACTCAATCACCTTGTGAGTCACTCTTCAATCAGAAACTCAAGCTTCCACAGAGCTGATTCTGTACAGATTAAGACCCAAATCTGGCTTTGGGGTCCTTCTGCAAAGGAAAGAAATTAATGAGTGTAAGCCCTTGAAAATGTCACATTTGAATGAAAAAAAAAAGAATTCTTGTTAATGTGATGTTGTCCTCAAAAGAAGACTTCATTGAAGAGTGAACACTCTCCAGTACTGGCAGGGACAGAGTATCTCCGTAATCAAGCAGGGAAATACTAATTCAGCCATCCTGGGTGCCGGTCTGCCTCTATTCTCAGCCAGGGCACTGGGGCACTGACGTTATGAAAGGACTTTTTCTTCAACCCAACATGCCTTCTATTCAGACAGAGGAAGACTAAAAGGAGGTCCAGTATTGATGGATTTATGGGGCATCAAGACTTCTTCCTTCTTTTTGGGGAAATGATAAGGCCACTTGTCTTCCACAAAATGATTTAAAATACATCCTCCTTGGCATCCTTCACCCCTGCCCCATTTCCTCTCTCTTCACTCTTCACTGAGATAATTTTAACATCTTCAAGCACAGTAGCTTATTATAAAATAGTATCTTCAAATGTTAATGGATAACATCTAAGTAATTAAGATGCTCACATCTCCTGTTCTGGAGAAGGAAATGGCAACCCACTCCAGTGTTCTTCCCTGGAGAATCCCAGGGACGGGGGAGCCTGGTGGGAGGCCGTCTATGTGGACACACAGAGTCGGACATGACTGAAGCGACTTAGCAGCAGCAGTAGCATTTCCTGTTCTCAGCATCTCCTGTTCTTAGACCCCATTTCAGTCCTTAGCTTCCTGGAGGAATTGGTTATGCAGATGGTTTCTAACTCTCTTTGAATGTCCTGCTTTGTTTGTGTCTGACACTATTTATATATGTTTGTATATATTATGTAACTTGTTTAATACCCCACAAGAAACTGACCCAGATGTGCCCCTGAGTATCCAGGAGTCTCTGGCAGAGGCGTGGGTCGGCAGTGGCCTGCTTCAGGGTCTGAGGCACTGACTGCAGCAGTACCTACATGGGACCTTTTGAAGGAGGTTGCCATTATCTTCATTATCTCCACCATGGTTTGGCCTCAGGTCAAGCAACAGGGAAGAAACAAAGCCCTGCTCATCAACAGAAAATTGGATTAAAGATTTACGGAACATGGCCCCGCCCATCAGAACAAGACCCAGTTTTCCCCTCAGTCAGTCTCTCCCATCAGGAAGCTTCCATAAGCCTCTGATCCTTATCCATCAGAGGGCAGACAGAATGAAAACCACAATCACGGAAAACTTACCAAACTGATCACATAGACCACAGCCTTGTCTAACTCAATGAAACTTTGAGCCATGCCGTGTAGAGCACCCAAGATGAATGGGTCATGGTGGAGAGTTCTGACAAAATGTGGTCCACTGGAGAAAGGAATGGCTAACTTCAGTATTCTTGTCTTGAGAACCCCATGAACAGTATGAAAAGACAAAAAGGTATGACATTGAAAGATGAACTCCCCAGGTTGGTAGGTGCCCAATAGGCTGCTGGAGATCAGTGGAGAAATAACTCCAGAAAGAATGAAGGGATGGAGCCAAAGCAAAAACAATACCCAGTTGTGGATGTGACGGGTGATGGAAGTAAAGTCTGATGCTGTAAGAGCAATATTGCATAGGAACCTGGAATGTTAGGTCCATGAATCAAGACAAATTGGAAGTGGTCAAACAGGAAATGGTAAGAGTGAACATTTTAGGAATCAGTGAACTAAGATGGACTGCAATGGGTGAATTTAACTCAGATGACCATTATATCTACTACTGTGGGCAGGAATCCCTCAGAAGAAATGGAGTAGCCATCATAGTCAACAACAGTCCAAAATGCAGTACTTGGATGCAGTCTCAAAAACGACAGAATGATCTCAGTTCATTTCCCAAAAAAACCATTCAAATTCAGAGTAATCCAAGTCTAAGCCCTGACCAGTAATGCTGAAGAAATTGAAGTTGAATGGTTCTATGAAGACCAACAAGACCTTCTAGAACTAACACCCAAAAAAGATGTCCTCTTCATTATAGGGGACTGGAATGCAAAAGTAGGAAGTCAAGAGCTACCTGGAATAACAGGCAAATTTGACTGGAGTACAAAACAAAGCAGGTAAAAGGCTAACAGAGTTTAGCACTGGTCAAGAGAACACACTGGTCATAGAAAACACCCTTTTCCAACAATACAAGAAAAGACTCTACACATGGACATCACCAGATGGTCAACACCGAAATCAGATTGATTATATTCTTTGCAGCCAAAGATGGAGAAGCTTTATGCAGTCAGCAAAAACAAGACTGGGAGCTGACTGTGGCTCAGATCATGAATTCCTTATTGCCAAATTCAGACTTAAATTGAAGAAAGTAGGGAAAACCACTAGACCATTCAGGTATGACCTAAATCAAATCCCTTACAATTATACAGTGGAAGTGACAAATAGATCCAAGGGATTAGATATGATAGATAGAGTGCCTGATGAACTATGGACGGAGGTTTGTGACACTATAGGAGGCAGTGGTCAAGACCATTCCCAAGGAGAAGAAATGCTAAAAGGCAAAATGGTTGTCTGAAGACGGGCAGGTCATGGTGGAGAGGTCTGACAGAATGTGGTCCACTGGAGACAGGAATGGCAAACCACTTCAGTGTTCTTGCCTTGAGAACCCCATTAACAGTATGAAAAGGCAAAATGATAGGATACTGAAAGAGGAACTCCCCAGGTAGGTAGGTGCCCAATATGCTACTAGAGATCAGTGGAGAAATAACTGCAGAAAGAATGAAGGGATGGAGCCAAAGCAAAAACAACACCCCGTTGTGGATGTGACTGGTGATATAAGCAAGGTCCGATGTTGTAAAGAGCGATATTGCATAGGAACCTGGAATGTTAGGTCCATGAATCAAGGCAAATTGGAAGTGGTCAAACAGGAGATGGCAAGAGTGAATGTCGACATTCTAGGAATCAGTGAACTAAGATGGACTGGAATGGGTGAATTTAACTCAGATGACCATTATATCTACTACTGTGGGCAGGAATCCCTCAGAAGAAATGGAGTAGCCATCATGGTCAACAAGAGAGTCCGAAATGCAGTACTTGGATGCAATCTTAAAAAACGACAAAATGATCTCTGTTCGTTTCCAAGGCAAACCATTCAATATCACAGTAATCCAAGTCTATGCCCCAACCAGCAACACTGAAGAAGCTGAAGTTGAACGATTCTATGAAGACCTACAAGACCTTTTAGAACTAACACCCCAAAAAGATGTCCTTATCATTATAGGGGACTGGAATGCAAAAGTAGGAAGTCAAGAAACACCTGGAGTAACAGACAAATTTGGCCTTGGAATACGGAATGAGGCAGGGCAAAGACTAATAGAGTTTTGCCAAGAGAACACATTGCTCATAGCAAACACCCTTTTCCAACAACACAAGAAAAGATTCTACACATGGACCTCACCAGATGGTCAACACTGAAATCAGATTGATTATATTCTTTGCAGCCAAAGATGGAGAAGCTCTATACAGTCAACAAAAAAAAGACCAGGAGCTGACTGTGGCTCAGATCATGAACTCCTTATTGCCAAATTCAGACTTAAATTGAAGAAAGTAGGGAAAACCACTAGACCATGCAGGTATGACCTAAATCAAATCCCTTATGATTATACAGTGGAAGTGAGAAATAGATTTAAGGGACTAGATCTGATAGATAGAGTGCCTGATGAACTATGGACTGATGTTCGTGACATTGTACAGGAGACAGGGATCAAGACCATCCTCATTGAAAAGAAATGCAAAAAAGCAAAATGGCTGTCTGGGGAGGCCTTACAAATAGCTGTGAAAAGAAGAGAAGTGAAAAGCAAAGGAGAAAAGGAAAGATATAAGCATCTGAATGCAGAGTTCCAAAGAATAGCATGAAGAGATAAGAAAACTTTCCTCAGTGATCAATGCAAAGAAATAGACGAAAACAACAGAATGGGAAAGACTAGAGATCTCTTCAAGAAAATTAGAGATACCTAGGGAACATTTCCGGAGAAGGCAATGGCAACCCACTCCAGTACTCTTGCCTGGAAAATCCCATGGACAGAGGAGCCTGGTAGGCTGCAGTCCATGGGGTTGAGAAGAGTCGGACATGAATGAGCGATTTCACTTTCACTTTTCATTTTCATGCATTGGAGAAGGAAATGGCAACCCACTCCAGTGTTCTTGCCTGGAAAATCCCAGGGACTGGGGAGCCTCGTGGGCTGCTGTTGATGGGGTCGCCCAGAGTCGGACATGACTGAAGCGACTTAGCAGCAGCAGGGAACATTTCATGCAAAGATGAGCACAATAAAGGACAGAAATGCTATGGACCTAATAAAAGCAGAAGATATTAAGAAGAGGTGGCAACAATACACAGAAGAACTATACAAAAAAATCGTCATGACCCAGATAACCACGATGGTGTGATCACTCACCTAGAGCCAGACATCCTGGTATGCAAAGTCAAGTGGGCCTTAGGAAGCATCACTACGAACAAAGTCAGTAGAGGTGATGAAATTCCCGTTGAGCTATCTCAAATCCTAAAAGATGATGCTGTGAAAGTGCTGCACTCAATATGCCAGCAAATTTGGAAAACTCAGCAGTGGCTACAGGACTGGAAAAGGTCAGTTTTCATTCCAATCCCAAAGAAACCAATGCCAAAGAATGTTAAAACTACCACACAATTGCACTCATCTCACACGCTAGCTAAGTAATGCTCAAAATTCTCCAAGCCAGGCTTCAACAGTGTAAACTATGAACTTCCAGATGTTCAAGCTGGATTTAGAAAAGGCAGAGGAACCAGAAATCAAATTGCCAACATCCGTTGGATCATTGAAAAAACAAGAGAGTTCCAGAAAAACATCTATTTCTGCTTTATTGACTATGCCAAAGCCTTTGACTGTGTGGATCACAAAAACTGTGGAAAATTCAGAAAGAGATGAGAATACCAGATACCTGACCTGCCTCCTAAGAAATCTGTATGCAGGTCAAGAAGCAACAGTTAGAACTGGACATGGAACAACAGACTGGTTCCAAATAGGAAAGGGAGTACGTCAAGGCTGTATATTGTCACCCTGCTTATTTAACTTATATGCAGATTACATTATGAGAAACGCTGGACTGGAAGAAGCACAAGCTGGAATCAAGATTGCCGGGAGAAATATCAATAACCCCAGATACGCAGATGATTCCAACCCTTATGGCAGAAAGCAAAGAAAACTGAAGAGCTGCTTGATGAAAGTGAAAGGGGAGAGAAAAGGTTGGCTTAAAACTCAACATTCAGAAAACTAAGATCATGGCATCTGGTCCCATCACTTCATGGGAAATAGATGGGGAAACAATGAAAATGGTGAGAGACTTTATTTTGGAGGGCTCCAAAATCACTGCAGATGGTGACTGCAGCCATGAAATTAAAAGATGCTTGCTCCTTGGAAGAAAAGCTATGATCAAATAGACAGCATATTAAAAAGCAGAGACATTGCTTTACCAAAAAAGGTCCATCTAATCAAAGCTATGGTTTTTCCAGTAGTCATGTATGGATGTGAGAGTTGGACTATAAAGAAAGCTGAGTGCCAAAGAACTGATACTTTTCAACTGTGGTGTTGGAGAAGACTCTTGAGAGTCCCTAGGACTGCAAGGAGATCCAACCAGTCCATCCTAAAGGAAATCAGTCCTGAATATACATTGGAAGGACTGATGCTGAAGCTGAAACTCCAATCCTTTAGCCACCTGATGTGAAGAGCTGACTCATTGGAAAAGACCCTATGCTGGGAAAGATTGAAGGTGGGAGGAGAAGGGGATGACAGAGGATGAGATGGTTGGATGGCATCACCGACACAATGGATGTGAGTTTGAGCAGGCTCCAGGAGTTGGTGATGGACAGGAAAGCCTGGAGTGCTGCAGTCCATGGGGTCGCAGAGTCGGACATGACTGAACAACTGAACTGAACTGAATTGTGTTGGTTGTGAGTTATTTTTTCTTTGTTGCAATTTAATGATCATTTATATGCGCTTGCACTGTACCAATAGTAACTAGCCTTAAATTTTGACAGGTTGGGGCAAGCTGGGTGGGAGTATATCCCCATTACCTACATTCCCTGCTACCCAGTTATTCCTTAAAGTGTAGATTTTTATTAAAATCTTTCCAAGGCTAGTGCAAAATGCAGCTTAGTTATGCTCATTTTATAAAACTTTTTCTATAGAAACATAATACAAGATTTGTTTACAGATACTTCTCTGGTGATCCAGTGGCTAAGACTCTGTCCTCCCAAAGCAGGGGGCCCAGGTTCAATCCCTGACCAAGGAACTAGATCCTGCATGCGCAACTAAAAATTCTAATGCCACAATTAAAGATCCCATGTGCAGTAACTAAGATCCCACTCAGCCAAATAAATAAATAAATATTAAAAAAACCATATCATTAAAAAATAAGATTTGATTACAATATAAAGTAAGACCATGATAAAATATCTAATTATAACAAGTCATGAGTTCCTGAAATTCCGAATTCATGGAAAACTTGAAATATTATTACTTTCAGGTTCTCAAAGTACTTTTACCTATATTTTACAAGTATGACCCAGAGTCTAAATGACCTTTTATCAATACATAGATTTTAAAACTTGATAGTCAGCATATTTTTTATATGAATAGCTATAAACAATTGAGAGTATTTGAAAATTACTTTCCTTTTAAGATAGTAAATAATTTCTTGGTGAAGTTTCTATTAATTTACTTGGCAATTTCTTTCTGGGTAATGCAAAGCTAAACAGTCTACTTACTGACTTAAATGTAAATTGGAAATTAGCAAATTATTTATTATATTTGTTATCATCAAAAGAATAGGCTGGGTAAATTTTTAAGTCTAATATCAATTTCAGATTCTTGCAACAAAGCTAATTTGAAGGGTATTTTTAATTGGAGTACTGATAGTTTTATGTTAAACTACCTAATTTTTTGACTTAGTTCTTTAAGAAGCAGAGAGATGGTAGATCTGTAATAATGAAAAGGGAGGCAGAAATATATTTGTATAGGCAAAATTAAATCACAGTATATCTTGTGGCTTCCCAGATGGCTCAGTGGTAAAGCATCTGTCTGCAATACAGGAGATGCAGGTTCAATCCCTGGGTCTGGAAGATCCCCTGGAGGAGGAAATGGCAATGCAGCCCAGTATTCTTGCCTGGGAAATCCACGGACAGAGGAGCCCGATGGGCTATAGTCCATAGGGTTGAAAAGAGTAGGATATAACTGAGCAACTGAGCACGCACATACACATTAAATCTTCCCTACTGAGTGGACTAACGTAAATTTCCTTACTATTTGGTTCTACGATTCCTTTATAAGTAGAGCCATAGGAAGTGAGTGCCTCTTGAAACCTCTGCATCTGCAAGTCTTTTCTGAGAATGCTCCAGTCTCCATTGGATGAGCCACCAAAATGTCCCAACCGTGGACCTGTTAGAAGAAGAACTGTCTACTTTTTGAAGTTTCCTCCAGAGGATTTCCAAAGTTCCCCATCATTTTCCTCTCCAGTCAGTCAGTTGATTTCCCTTCAGAAAAATCTTTCTCTTGTGTTCACATACAATTTTTTAGTTGGCTTCTCCTCCTGTATAATATATAAATATCTCATTTTTATTCATTTCCCTCCTTCACTGACTCCAACTCTCACATGTTCTAAGGAAATTGGCTTATGAATTAGAAACCATCAGATTTCCTTTGAAACATTTTCTAGGCCACTCACTTTAAGGGATCAGTGCCACCAACTCTGAAACTTTTGAAATTCCCCAGATGTCCTCTGCAGAATCTCCATAAGGCTTACTCTCATTAAATCTATCAGTATTTAATATAAGGTACTTAACACAATCATTTATTTTTTCTATTTTTAAAACTTACTCCTGGAGTAACCTCCCCAGCTTTATTTTTTATTGCAAATACTTAGTTGTATGCGTCAGAGCCATATTGTGGATGAAGTAGGTTTTCCTGTGGGCTGGCCCGATTTCCAAAGAGAAAGGTATCTGGAGTGCCAAACTTCTAGCCGAAAATCTTCTGAAATACAACCTGTCTATAAATTGAATATGCATTCCAAATGCCACTGTGCTCACATAAGCCTCTACCTCTGAATAGGCCTGACGGGATTCAGTTCTAACAGGAGGTTTTACTGTCTGGTTATCCCATCAGTGACCTGAATGTCCACAAGGTTTGATGAACAGACACTGACCATGTTGAAAAGCCACCACCCTAATCATGTTCTCCTAAGACCTGTGACTGTCTCAGGAGACACTGGGCATAAGACCTCACCCACATACACCTCATTTACAGACCATCAACAACTAAGTTAGGGTTGGGGGAGATGGAGGATGCAAGCAGAAGTCAGTGAAGTTTTTATTTTTAAGTACTTGCTTTATATTAGGCTTCGTGGGGATTCACTCAGTCTTCTCTGTGACCCTGTTCAAACATCTGAGTACAGGGGTGGATGGATGCCCCAGGGAGATGATGGAGTTCAGGAAAAGCTTGAGTGAAGTGCACAACTCCTTGTGGTGCACAGCTCAAGCAAGCGTGAGGTGTGGCCCTTGGGGGTGTCACTGCCACCCCTGCTTTTACTCCTGCTTCCCAATGAAAAGGTTGCCGTCTTTGGTTTTCTGTTCCTCCTATGATGGCTCCACTTTATTTATCGGTCTTCTATAAACCCAGGGGCAGAAGCAGGTTCTGCCTGCTTCGGGCAGAAGCAACCATAAGGGTTCTGCCTCCAGGCTTCACAGTCCAGGGCAGGGACACAGGATTTGAATGTGGTGATTTCCCCATATTCTACCATTTAAAGCATTTTGAAACAAACTGTCTGCAACACTCAGACCAATCCATTAAATCTAATTTGTTCCAGATCCTTCTTGGAATAGAATTTTGGAGTTGGATAAAGTATTTTTAAAATATTCTAAAGGCAGTAAAATAATGATTTCAAACTACCAAATTTCTTATTTTGGTGGACTGTCTCCTGGGGTCAGTAAGGTCCTTCAGATAGGCTACGATCTCTCGATACGATGAAGCTAAGTAAGCAAACATGATTCAGGAACCAAAGTTGCACAAAGAGACAAGGCCTATTTTTTCTTTTTTTAATTGGCAAGATTTCATCAGTAACAGCCAAGTGTGAGATGCTGGGAGACAGGGCTACAGATTGTAAGAGTGTAGCCCGAGGAGGGAGACAGACAAGGTGGTCAGATCCAACCTGTGTTAAGATCATGATTGAATCTTCTGGGGCTAAGTTCAAGAGAGGGAAATCCTGAGGTGAAAGTAATCTGACAGGGACTAGACTAGGATGACCGATAGCAAGAGAAAAAGCCAAGGTGTAAAGAACTGTCCTCGGAGCCGTGGAAAGCAGAAAGTTACAACTGAGAACTGATCTCTTGAACAAGACTGTTCCCGCAGGAAGTCCAAATTACAACCAGATAGCGCAGACATGGAAAGCAGAAACACAGAAACTGTTCATCAGGGATTATAGCCCGGCAAATTGTTTTTTTTTTTTTTAAATCAGCAGGCCGCAGACAGTGGCTTGGCAAACTTGCATAGTTTTGTCTTATCCTTAAGAGAATTTTCTTCCTTCATCCCTGCCTCCATTTATAGTACTTACTGCTGCTTGCTGATTCAGAATGCAGGATACTTGTTACTTCCTAGGTCAGCAGCTCTCAGACCAAACTCTCTCTCCCTTTCTCCTTCCTCCTCCTTTTTTTCTTTCTTTCCTCCTCCCTCCCTCCTTTCTTTTTTCTCTGTGTTTCTCTCACTCTCCTGTTCCCTCTGATACAGGAATTTCATCCACCTCTTTGTAGTAGTCTTACTTACAACATTACTATTTTTCAGCCACCAAAGACAATATACTTTCTGGGGTCTGTTTCTCTTTGCCTTATCTTCTCTTTAAGATGGTTTCCAAATTCTCATCTATATTTCAAAATTTTAAAAATACATGTGCAGCAGCTAAGCTTCAAAATCACCAAGAGAGTGAATTGCTTCTTTCAGTTCTGCTTTGCCGCTCTGTTCAGGAGGTTAAAAGACAACTGTGGCTTTTATTCTCTCCCAGCAAATCCTGAACGTTTACGTCTTAAAGAAAATGACATGGTGGACCAACCCCCTGGACTCATCTCTGTTTCGATTTAATTACAGACACAGAGTCACGTGAGAAAAAGGCAACTGCCTTTTATGGATGAGAAATACCTGAAATCCAAAGACAAATAGGCTGAAAAAATACTATGTGCTGCGTTTATTTGGATTCACAGAGCTTTTATCTAATGTCACCCAACTCTTTTCTTCCAGAGCTGCATTTCCAACTATATTGAATGTTCCAGCCACACAGTATCCCTTTAATCCATCAATTTAAACCTATGCCACAGTGAAGAGTTTGTGAAGATTTATGAAAATAGAAAACCCCTGTTGGGGTCAGAATCTGACTAACAGATGGGGAGAGAACCCTATTTACTAACAATTGTTTCCTTATTGCAGAAAGAAGCGATTTTCATGTTTGTTCGAAAGAAATATGTTAGTGTTTGCCACTAGCTTCCGCAAACATTACCCTGAACTTGAAAGTCTGCCTAACCTGGGTGCTAAGAGGCCAGCCTCCCTCGGCCCAAAGGGTTTCAGCTTAAGGAAAACCTTGACCTGTGGGTTTGTGATCCATGGTGAAACAGGCTAAAAAGGTTCATCTGGAAAATAGCCTGTAACTGGTGTTTACATTTCTTGGATAACTTCTACCTTGTTTGGGGGGTTGTATTTTTGTTTTGCTTTGTCTTTTGAAATAATTTCTGGAATGCTATTTGAGAAAACTGGGTTGCGAGCCATTGGACTTTGATGATGGTACTTGAGAGCAGTGTTCCTCTATTTGTAAAACACTGTCACTAAAAGGAAGAAATACATTTTATCAGCCTCTGTGGTGTGATACATTCATTCATTCTGTATCTCAGAGCAAGTCCTGGGTTTTATGGAGAAACCACTTAGAAATATTTGTGAGTAATGGTACACCAGGGAGCACCGCAATAGGACGCGTCCTGACTTCTTCTGTACACAAGCTGCATCCAGTATAAACACATAGGAAGTTGAAGGGCTTTCTTCTCTTTGGGCTGTTGTTTGACTACAGCTGTTATACTACAACTACTGCCTCTGCTGCTGCTACTAACAATAATAGTAGACTGAAAGTGTCGGTTGCTCAGTTGTGCCCAACTCTGCGACCCCATGGACTGTAGCCCATCAGGCTCCACTAGTCCATGGAATTCTCCAGGCAAGGAGAATTCCCACTAAAGTGGGTTGCCATTCCCTTCTCAAGGATATCTTTCCCAACCCAGGGATCAAACCCAGGTCTCCTGCATTGCAGACAGATTCTTTATTGTCTGAGCCACCAGGGAAGCTCAAAAGTAGGCTATACTTTGAGAATAAAAAAAAAAAAATTTCACTAGTTCTTCCCAGCACCTCTGCTCTATAGTTTGGTTACCTACAGGGTTAACATACCTTCCAGTGACCTATAAAAAGAAGAAATTGCACATGCTCAATCTCAAAAACTACACACGTAGCACACACCACACACACACACACACAAACACCTGAGCATATGATGGAAAATACATAAGGGAACCTTAAAGATTTCCACAATTCTGAATTTTCTGTCTAGGCTCAAGTTTTAATCTTACACTATAAAGCAGCGGTCCCCAACCTTTTTGGCAACAGGGTCCGGTTTAGTAGAAGATAATTTTTCCACAGACTAGGGTATGGGCTGATGATTTGGGGATAATTCAAACATATTACATTTATTGTGGACTTTATTTCTATTATTATTACATCAGTTCCACCTCAGACCATCAGGCATTAGAGCCCAGAAACTGGAAAGCCCTGCAAAGACTTCTCTACCAGATTCTCCATTACTGAGTCTCCCTGAGCTCTACTGAGCTCCCTGCATCACCCACCTGCCATTGTCCTGAAATACTGCAAAGTCCACATGGCTGACCCTCACGCTCACTCCCATGCATCCCATTAGCCCAGTGCTTTGAACATCCCCTCTAAGTCCTTACCTCTGAAATATTCAGTTCAGCATCCAAGACTCTAATAAATCAGTCTTCTATTTCTCTATTTTTCTCACTTCCTTCCTCCACTAGCCCTTTTCTTCCTTGATACAAAAACTTTCTCTGAGTCAGTTAACTCACCCCACTCTCAAGACTGCCTTTGGCTATACTTTCCTGCCAAGCCTGGAATCTATGATGACTTGGTTACAGCATCCTTTTACGAGCTCCTTTACGCCACCTCCCTTGTCCTCTGTGCTTTCTGAGTTCCTGGCCTGACCATCTCCCTCATGCTGGATCCCAGATTCTGGCTTCTTGACCACTTGGCCTGCGGACATGTTACAGATGAATGGTGCCTGATGCTCACTGGGCAACGGCATCTGCAGAGCCTGCTCGGCCAGCTGATGGCCACTCCCTCTCATTCTCCTCATCAGCTTCTCCAAACCTTCACGACATTCTCTGTACCTCCTATCCCATCTCTCAAGCATCACCACCATTAGCCAGTGACTTAAAGCAAGACAGTCTTCAAATGACCCATTTCCCATCCCCGCCAACTTCTAATCATCTCTCCCTCATCCTTAGCTCCTCTCCAGCACTTCCAGAGGAGAGTCCTTCTCCCAATTCTGAGTTTAACTTTGCTGTCTCAAGTATTCCCCGTTTCCAATATCTGCAACCTCTTCCTCTCTACTCATTCCTTCCTCAGAGCAAATTAAAGTTATTTAAATTTCCTCTGTCTTCAAAACAAACTAAAAGCAAATAACTTGCCTCTGTATCCTCTTCCAAGAATGGATTGTTTTTCCCTCCATTTGTTAGCCAAACTGTATTGCTATCCCTACTTCCTTATTTCTGTTTTACTCTTATTATAATCTTCTTGGTTTTCATATTGAGAGATACTAAATGCCCATCAAAGCAATGTATCAGGCAAGATGCAAAAACATAGAGAAGAAAATATTTGATTTCTAGTAATGTTGTTGCCCATTTTCTGTTCTATATTCTATTTATCTGTTAGTTTATGTTTTTGTTTCACCCATAAACATTTTGTTGTATGTTGCCAATAATTAAGGACACTCTTTAGAAATCCATAATACCATTGTCATACCTAAAAAGTAATTAGCAAAACTTCTTTAATATCATTAAAACTCCACCACTGCTGGTAACAATTAGACGGCTATTCTAAATAGTCCTATTTTTGATACACAATGTAAGTAAACATTCATTTTTTAAAATCTTATATGTGATTTTGTAATCTGCCTTTTCCTCTAAGATCATGTATCTTTCTAAATTACTATGTAGCTCTCCCTCATTTTAAAAAGCTGTCAATAATCTTTTCTATAAAGGTCATAACTTTTTTCACCAGTATCCTCTGCTAAGTCGCTTCAGTCATGTCCAACTCTGTGCGACCCCATAGACGGCCATCCACCAGGCTCCCCCGTCCCTAGGATTCTCCAGGCAAGAACACTGGAGTGGGTTGCAATTTCCTTCTCCAATGCATGAAAGTGAAGTCGCTCAGTCGTGTCCGACTCTTAGCGACCCCATGGACTGCAGCCTACCAGGCTCCTCCGTCCATGGGATTTTCCAGGCAAGAGTACTCAGTGGGGTGCCATTGCCTTCTCCACCAGTATCCTCTATATGCCCATAAAGTTTTGTTACTATCTTTTGTCTCCTTACAAGCAGCTACTAAGCATATTCATGTTTTATTTTGTTTTGTTGCTTTCATATTTGGTGGGGGATGAAGATGTATCTCATCTTCACCATTAGGCATTAGTTCATATGAGAAGAAGACTGAGATTTAATTTCATACTTCTTGAAATAATTATCCACTTCTCTAAATCCATTCATTCTTTAGTTTTGTGGTTCAATTTCCATCTCTCCCAATCTTCTGCTCAGGAGAGGGCCTCCATAAGTTGTTGTTGTTATTGTTCTTTACTTAATTGACATGTAACATTTTATTGGATTCAGATGTACAGTGTATTCAATATCTATATATATTGCAAAATGATCACAATGTCTAGTTGACATCCATAACTTTACATCGTTACAAGTTTCTTTTTCCTTGGAATGAGAACTTTTAGATCCACTCTCTTAGCAAGTTTCAAATATACAATACAGTATTATTACCTATGGTCACTATCTATACATCCGAGAACTTACTTATTTTATAACTGAAATTTGTACCCGCCAGTTTGCAACCACCAGTCTATTCTCTGTATGCTGCTGCTGCTGCTAGGTCGCTTCAGTCATGTCCGACTCTGTGCGACCCCATAGACAGCAGCCCACAGACTCCTCAGTCCCTGGAATTCTCCAGGCAAGAACACTGGAATGGGTTGCCATTTCCTTCTCCAATTCTCTGTATAGATATATTTGTTTCATAGATTTTGGAGGGGGGGAGGGGTTGTTTGTTTAAGATTTCACATGTATTTAAGATCATAAGGTCTTTCTCTGATTTATTTCAGTTAGCGTAATGCCCTCAAGATCCATCCATTTTGTCACAGAGTTCCCTCCTTTTTTATGAGCGAATAATACTGCGTTGTATATCATTGTATATGTATACCACACTCTCTTTGTCCATTCATCTGTGGACACAGAGCTTACTTCCAGGTTTGGCTATTGGATATAATGCTGCAGTGAACGTGAATGCAGATAGCTTTTCTAGTTAGCATTTTTGTTTTCTTCAGGTATATCTATCCAGAAATGGAGTTGCTGGATCATATTCCATAATTTCTTAGGTGACAGATTCAATGAATCCTTTTAGTCCTAACCTTTCTTTATTCCTCTGCAGGATTTACATTCTTAGTCACATATTTTTTATTTATTTTTCTGTCTGCTACACTCTTTCGGTCAAGCAAGTCCCTGAGACCAACCGAGAATTAAGGGAGGTGATTAGAGTCCACCTCTCCTTGGGAGGAATAGCAAAGAAGGAATCATCGCTCATTTTTGCAACTTTCTTTTACTTAGATTTCTATAGAATCACACTTCTCCTTGGTTGTCTCCTACATCTGATATCCGCCCCTCTGACTTTTCACTGCCAGTTTCCTTCCTTTCCGGTTTTTTGTTGTTGTTTGGTTGATTGGTTGGTTTGGAGTTTTGGTTTCTTATTTTATGTTTGCTGAGATATATTATTCTATGCTTTTCATTTGACATTTTCCTCATGGGGCAACTCAGACCAGTTGGCAGGCAATGACTCTGCAGCTTGACAGGTGCTGATGGAGAACAGAGCCATCACCTGGAACATCAAACAGCCTTGGGGAATCAGCCTGCTGCAGGGCAGGAGTGGGACATGGTTCTACTTGCTGGGGAGCAGGATGCTCTGGGCTCTTGGTGAAAAAGGACACTGGAGCACAGGTGGAGATCAGCACACACATGGCTGAGCAGTCTTACTAAGAAGCCTGGACTCTATCTTTCTGTTTATCCAGGAGATTTTTCTAGGTTCTTAGGATATACTAAGCACTATCATTTCAGCTGCAGTGTAGGAATATCTTATTCTTCCCACAGAGATGAGCATACTAGGATTGCTTCTGTGACTACAAAAAGAGACCAGGTAGAAAAAGATGTGCTGGTGGGGAAGGGTAGCAGGAAGCCAAAAATTCAGGCTTTATACTCAGTCAGTCTAAAATAAAATATTTCAATGGGATAGTATTTATGATTTATTGGGATTCTCAAAATGTTTATTTGGTGAGCAGATATGACTGGCATGGAGCCTGAGAAAACATTGTAAGTTCTAGAAGACTTGCCAAACAAACTCAGGGCTGAAAACAAGCTCCGTTACAACACAGTGTACACATGGGGTGCTAGGGAAGAGTCATTTTCATTAGAATATGGTTCATCAGAGGGGGAAGAAGGGTAGGAAGAACTGGGAGATTGGGATTGACATATAGACACTATTGATCGTGCACATGCTCAGTTGCTAAGTCCTGTCCAACTCTTTGTGACCCAGTGGACTGTATCTCAGACAGGCTCCTCTGTCTATGGAATTTCCCAGACAAGAACACTGGAGTGGTTTTCCATTTCCTTCTCCAGGGATCTTCCCTACCCAGGGATCGAACCTGGATCTCCTGCTTGGTAGGTGGATTCTTTACCACTGAGCCACCAGGGAAGCCCATACGCTATTGATAGTGTATGAGAAGGGAATGGCAACCCGCTCCAGCATTCTTGCCTGGAGAACCCCATGGACAGAAGAGCCTGCTGGGCTTCAGCCATGGGGTTGCACAGAGTTGGACATGACTGAGAAACTAACACATAAAATAGATAATTAATGAGAACCTGCTGTATAGCATAGGGAACTCTACTCAGTGGTCTGTGGTGACCTAAATGGGAATGAAATCTTAAAAAGGATTGTGTGTGTGTGTATATATATACACACATACATACATACGTATAGTTGATTCTCTTTGCTGTGCAATAGAAACTGACACAACACTGTAAAGCAACTATACTCCAAGAAAAATTAATTTCAAAAAAACAGAATATGGTTCTCTCCTGAGGGAACACTTCTTACAGTTGCAGCGTGTGGGGCTCAGACATGCCCAAGTCGGTCCTTGACCACATCCGGCTGTTTTCCCACCATCAGCACCTCTCTTTTCTGCCACCTCAGAATCCATCTCACCATACAGAATGCTCCTCAGTTCCCTGACAGCAAGAGGAAAGTAACGAGAAACTGACGGCTCACACTCAGAAAGTCACTTCCACATTCTCTCTGTCCTTACAGGGAAATAACTCCCACTTAAAATTTTACCCTTGCGAGATAAACATTCCAGCAGTGCATTCCCCAGGCTTTAGGAATTCCTATTACTGGACAAAGTTGAGGCTTGTTTCTCTCCAGTGTAGTTCACCTTTTGTTTATTTTGTTTTGGCTGCCACATGGCATGTGGGATCTTAGATCTCTGACCAGGGATCGAACCTTCGCCCCCTGCAGTGGAAGCACAGACTCTTAACCACTGAACCGCCAGGGAAAGAAAGAGAAGTTGCTAAGTCATGTCTGACTCTTCGTGGCCCCATGGACTGTAGCCTGCCAGGCCCCTCTGTCCGTGGGATTTTCCAGGCAAGATTACTGGAGTGATTTGCCATTTCCTGGAATGCCAGGGAAGCCCAATGTTCATCTTGCTGATGGGGATGCTGCTGATTAATGAGAATGTGTCTGAATTCTTAGGTGAATCATAGTCAATAAAAGAAATCGCCTGGTGCTCAAGGCTAATGAAAAAGGTAACAAGTGTTCTTGTATCTGGTGTAATATCTCTGGCTTTCTGTGCAGCCGGCTGCCCCCCGGGAGGACACCCCTGAGCTGAGTGCATTTTTGCGAAACTCCACCATCCCTCATCTGGTCAGGAGGAGAGACGTGCCTCAATTGGAGCCTCACAGACAGAGCCCCGCAAAGATCCTGGTGAGTTGTCTCAGAGCGTGGAGATCTGAGAGGGGAGGTTGGACCGGACAGAATTCCCAAAGGCTGCTGCTGCTGTTGCTGCTAAGTTGCTTCAGTCGTGTCCGACTCTGTGCAACCCCATAGATGGCAGCCCACCAGGCTCCCCCATCCCTGGGACTCTCCAGGCAAGAACACTGGAGTGGGTTGCCATTCCCAAAGGCAGGAGGTTTCAATTTTCAACTTTAAGTACCATTTTTCAGTCACCTCCCAAACTCAGATATGACCAACTTTTTGGCAGTATGTATTTCAGACGTAAAAGAGACTTTTTTTTTTTTTTTTGCAATATAACTTTTTCACTCTTCTGAACCTGCCCTGGAGGCTACATGGGAGAAGTAATAATGGAAACATAAAACACGACCTTTCGTACATTTCAAGAAGACAAAGATTCAGTCATCAGCCGGTCCCCAGATACTGAGCTGGTGAGAGCTGGAGTGAGCCTGGAGAAACACTGCCCACGCGGTGGATCTTGAGGTGTCTCACCCCATCCCTGGATCTCACAGTCCTCTGCTCTACTAGAGGAGTCAAGAATGGTGTTTGCAGATGTTCTGGGCCCAAAGTATTGGGGTCTGTGGTGGAGCTAGCCTGAGCTTAGTCAGCCCTTTGTAAAACTGTAGATGGCATTCATGAAACAGCACTTTCTTTAAAAAAAAAAAAGTATTGATTTTTGGCTGCACTGAGTCTTTGTTGCTGCTTGGGCTTTCTCTAGTTGCGGCAAGCAGGGGCCACTCATGGTTGTGGTACATGAGCTTCCCATAGCTGTGACTTCTCTTGTTGCAGCACACGGGCCTAGGTGCTTTGCAGCATATGGAATCTTCCTGGACCAGGGATCAAACCAGTGTCCCCTGCACTGGCAGGCAGATTCTTATCCACTGTACTACCAGGGAATTCCGTGCTCAGCATTTTCAATTCAGTTGTCCCATTCATCCTATGGTGAATATTAATGCCATTAGCTGTATGCTTGCGTGCGTGCATGCTTCAGTTGTGTCTGACTCTTTTTGACCCCATGGACTGTAGCCCACCAAGCTGCTCTGTCTATGGGCTTCTCCAGGCAAGAATGCTGAAATGGATTGCTGTGCCCTCCTCCAGGGGATCTTCCCAACGCAGGGACTGAACCCGTGTTTCTAATGTCTCCTGCATTGGCAGGCGAGTTCTTTACGACTACTGCCACCTGGGAAGCCCAGCTGTATGCTTTAAAAGGGTTAAAATATTGTTTTGTTTTGTTTGATACATGTGTTTTAAAATTTTTATTTTTAATTTTTAAACATTTTTTGGCTATGCCATACAGCATGTGGGATCTTAGTTCACAAATGAGAGATTGAACCCATGCCCCCTGCAGTAGAAGTAGAATCTTAACCACTGGACCACCAGGGATCTAAATGTATGTGCTTTTTAAAAATATATGCCAGGCCTGACAGATAATGAGGGCGCTGCCCCAAGAATCTTTGATCACTGCGACAAATGATGATAAAACTACATAATCTAACACTTCAGAAGTTGAGACACATATGGATGGGTAGGGCAGAAAGTAACCAAATATATAGAAAAAGAGCAGTATAAAACAGAATTTTTCAAGTCAGGGTAACAGTCTGAACACTTGTATTTGCCTAATTTTCTCCCCCAGATCCCACTGAAATGACAATAAACATTTAATTAGTTAAAATGTATGTCTTGGACATACTCTGATATTCATTTTTTTTTATCCCAACCACATAAAAGGTTTCAAACATGAAACCTTTTTGTTTCATGTCCATTGACACAAAAGTGCAAGGAGTGAGTCTGATGTAATCAGTTAAATAAAGAGAGGAACCTTTATTATAAAAGAAGCACCTGCAATTACATGGCAAAAAACTATAGCAGTTGGCAGATATGACTCAACTTTCTGTAAATTTTTATGTCACTGAATGTTTTTCAAAATATAAGAGTAGGGAATCTATATGCTATTCAGTGTAGGATAAAGTAATGGAATTAATATGGTATGATTATTTTCAAAAAGCTTCCAGGAAGAATGAAAGAACAGAAAACAGTGATTTAAGTTATGAGGGTGTAACGTAAGCATGGTGACTACAATTAACAATACCACACTGCATATTTGAAAGTTGCTAAGAGTGTAGCTCTTACAAGCTCTCATCACAAGAAAAAAAAACTGTGTGACTATGCACGGTGGTGGATGTTAACTAGACTGGCTGTGGTGCTCATTTCACGATATATACAAATATCAAATCAATACATTGTATCCCTGAAAGTAATAATGGTATATATCAATTGTGTTAGTTGCTCAGTCATGTCCCATTCTTTGTGACCCCATGGACTGTAGCCCACCAGGTTCCTCTGTCCATGGAATTCTCCAGGCAAGAATACTAGAGTGGGTAGCCATTCCTTTCTCCAAGGTATCTTCCTGACCCAGGGATCAAGCCCAGGTCTTCTGCATTGCAGGCAGATTCTTTACTCTCTGAGCCACCAGGGAAGCCCAATTATATATACTAATTATAACTCAATTTAAAATTTAATAAATAATTCATCTTTAAAGAAAGAAAACAAGGATTGACAGCTATAGAATTCTCATATTCAGTAGCAATAAGAAAGCCCTCTGGCAAAGCAATGTCCTAAACTATGAGCATCAGCAATTTAGAAAATTGAAATTTGAATATATTTTACATTTTCCACTTTAGCATATTTCTCATGAGTACACCAAGGCAACAGAGATCAAAAACTAAAATTCTTTTGAAAATTATATGCATTTCTGTTGGGTCAGATTTTGACCAATCTCAGTAAAAAGACTTTACCCAGTCTCAGTAAAGTCAAAATCTGTAGGGTCAGATTTTTCCCTCCTATTTTTTCTCATTAAAGATTTTTATTTCAAGACGATTTTTAATGTCTGAACATCATAGAAAATTATTACTTACAGATGAGAGCAAGGTGATCTTTGATTTCCTTATCTGAAACTCATGTTTTATTCCCTTTCTCTCTTATTGGTGCAACAATTGCAAATCATCGACCTCCCCATGTCCTCGAGTCAAAGCAGTTCTGGATAGGGAGTGATTATGCGAAGTTTATTCTGAAATCAAAAGCTAAATAAGACCTCCTACAGTTTTTGTTTAGTTAAAAACAACTTACTGAATCCCATTTCTGATTAGGAATTTGAAAGTGCAGAATGCCAGCATCCTGTGTTGGGATCATAATTTCCAATTTGCATAGGAAAAATTTTGTATCTGTTAACACGGAGGTATAATTTCTCCTCTGCCTGAGAACATCCTAGCCTTTCTCATCTTGGCCCCCGCTGGTTTTGTGTAATAGTTATCATCCCATCTCCCTAAGCTCTCTTCTCTCTTTTGTTACTCAGCTTACAGAAACCTTATCTTTCTAACCCTACTCGGTGTGTGATACTCTTGATCACTTCTTGAAATCATCACATCCCTTGCCATCCCCAAAACATTCTCTCCTGGTCCTCTTCCTACTTTTTGGACTGCCCCTTCTTAGCCTTTTGCACAGACTTTTCTTCCCATCCCCAAATGTTCCTTTACCTCAGGATTCCATCCTCAGCCCCTCCTCTTCTCTCCCATTGAGTCTTCTCTTTCAGAGAAATTCTTGCCTGACCCTAACTCCACTCATGCCTAAGTGCCTCCTGCCATCTCAGCCCCCAGCCTGCCTATACTCTAGACCAGGGGTCCCCAACTCCAGGATCTAATGCCTGATGATCTGAGGTGGAGCTGATGTAATAATAATAGAAATAAAGTGCACAATAAATGTAATGTGCTTGAATCATCCAGAAACTGTCACTCCACACACACACACACACACACACACACACACACACACACCCTTCATCCATGGAAAAGTTGTCTTCCATGAAACCGGTCCCAGATGCCAAAAAGGTTGGGGACTGCTGCTCTAAATTGTGTCATCTTTCTTGATGTCTGATCAACACACCAGACCCAATATGTGCACAACTCTCTGTCTCCATGAACCACCCCCCACCCTCCACCATTAGAATTCCCAATCTCAATAAAGCCAGTACCTATCCACTCTATCACCAAGCCCAAAGAGCTCTCCCATTTCTCTCTCTCCCTTGTCCCAGTCTTAAGTTGGCTACCATGGATCTATTCTACCTCCTAAACTTCCCTAAAATTCATCTTCTTCTCTCCATTCCCATTGTATCAGGGTCCCATCATCTCTTATTTGGCCTTTATCAACCTCCCTGCATCCCACCCTCCTCTTTCTATTCTTTCTCACCTACCACCTCTCTCCTGAAATACACACATGATCAGACCCCTTGTTTAAAATGCTTCACAGATACAGATGGCTAACAAACACATGAAAAGATGCTCAACATCACTCATTATCAGAGAAATGCAAATCAAAACCACTATGAGGTACCATTTCACACCAGTCAGAATGGCTGCGATCCAAAAGTCTACAAATAATAAATGCTGGAGAGGGTGTGGAGAAAAGGGAACCCTCTTACACTGTTGGTGGGAATGCAAACTAGTACAGCCACTATGGAGAACAGTGTGGAGATTCCTTAAAAAACTGGAAATAGAACTGCCTTATGATCCAGCAATCCCACTGCTGGGCATACACACTGAGGAAACCAGAAGGAAAAGAGACACGTGTACCCCAATGTTCATCGCAGCACTGTTTATAATAGCCAGGACATGGAAGCAACCTAGATGTCCATCAGCAGATGAATGGATAAGAAAGCTGTGGTACGTATACACAATGGAGTATTACTCAGCCATTAAAAAGAATGCATTTGAATCAGTTCTAATGAGGTGGATGAAACTGGAGCCTATTATACAGAGTGAAGTAAGCCAGAAGGAAAAACACCAATACAGTATACTAACGCATATATATGGAATTTAGAAAGATGATAACAATAACCCTGTGCACGAGACAGCAAAAGAGACACTGATGTATAGAACAGTCTTATGGACTCTGTGGGAGAGGGAGAGGGTGGGAAGATTTGGGAGAATGACATTGAAACATGTAAAATATCATATAAGAAACGAGTTGCCAGTCCAGGTTCGATGCACGATACTGGATGCTTGGGGCTAGTGCACTGGGACGACCCAGAGGGAGGGTATGGGGAGGGAGGAGGGAGGAGGGTTCAGGATGGGGAACACATGTATACCTGTGGTGGATTCATTTTGATATTTGGCAAAACTAATACAATTATGTAAAGTTTAAAAATAAAATTAAAAAAAAAATAAAATGCTTCACAGGCTTCCTCAGGACCTTCTGAATCAAATGGAAACTTCTTAGCACAAATAGGACTATTCTTTACCACCATTCTTTACCTCCTTGCCATCTGCCCACCCCACTCCCAAACACCCTTCTCTCCACTGTTCTGAACATGCACACAACTTATACAGAAGAACCAATTCCCCATTCACTTTAATGTATAGCAGAAACTAACACAACATTGTAAGTCAACTATACTCCAATAAAAATTATTAAAAATAAATACCAGCTTAGTGGCTGGAACTTACAGAAGATTCTGCTTTATAACTAGAAAGTAATTTAGCCAGAAGAATGTTATGGAACAAATACTTGTCTATGGGTTAATATCACTGGGTCTCTGAGATAATACAGACTCATGGGCCTTCCTCTGAAGCTGTTTCAGGATTTGCTTAGTTCAGGGTCTGGTGCTGTGACTGTCTTTGAGTAATATCTTCCTGAGTTCTGAGAAAATGAAATGGAGCAGTTCAATTGCTGTTGTGGAAAGATTGTTTTGAAGTCTTTAGAACGGAGCTTAAATTTCACATTGTATTTTATGATCCGTTTTAGCTCTATAGTACCACCAATGTGGATGCGTCTTTCCTACCAAACCGTGTTTTTTCTTGATCGTTTCAGTGCATTTGTTCTTTATTTAAAGTTTATGGAGTAAGCAACGACTTCTGAGGAAACAGAATGTAAATAGACGGACTCTAGTGTTGATTCTCTACCGAGATTTAAAGATACCAATTCACCACTGCTGCTGCTGTTTTTTGCAGAATTGCACAAACATTGAGTGCTTACAAATCTCCTGTGTGGTGGGACGACTAGGAGGAGGAGAAAGCGCCGTCCTGAAAGTCAGGTCACGGCTATGGGCCAAGACATTTCTCCAGGTAAGAAGACCCTGGAGCACTGACGTGCCACTCACAGGAAACCTCTTCTCAAAAGCTCAGAGGGAAGCGTTTTTTAAAAGGATTTTTAAATGTTTTAACTTTTAAAATGTTTTAATTTTCAAATTTTTTCCATTAGATTTTTTATTTTTTAATTTTTAGATTAATTAAAAATTTTTTTAAAAAATTTACTTCTTTAATGTTTAAAATTTTAAAAGAAATTTCTGTGGAGGAATTGAGCCAAGGACAGCTGGTCATCTTTCCCACTACATGAAGTTGATATTTTTCCAGATTTATTGAGATCTTATTGGCATGTGAACTATATAAACTTAAGGTGTACAACATGATGATTGGATCCTGTATACTGTGAAATGTTTATCACAGTAAGGTTAGCTGATACCTCTGTCCCCTCTCATAATGACCTTGTGTGTATGTATGTTGAGAACTTTTATGATCTAATCTCTCAACAGCTTTGGTCTATACTACAGTGTTGTTGACTAGAATTTCTGTTGCACATTAGATCTCCAGGACTAATCCATGCACTAATTGCAAGTTTGTACCTTAAACATCGTCTCTCCATTTCCCTGACCCACAGATCCTGATAACCATTGTTCTCTACTTCTATACGTTTGGCTTTTTTTAAAAGATTCCCACGTTAAGTGGGATCATACCCTATTTTTTTTTGTCTGACTTATCTCACTTAGCATAATGTTCTCAGGGTCCATCCTTGGTGTTGCAAAAGGCAAGATTTCTTTCTTTTTTATGACTAAAGGATACTCCATTGTGTGTGTGTGCGTGCGTGGTATGTTGGGTGAAGATAGTTTACATATCCTGAGTCCCTGAGTCCTTCAGACAGTGACTTAGATTTAAACACATCTATTTAACTCACCCGTGTCTAGTAGTTCCCTGGTAGACAGGAGTTAATGAAATGATGGCGAGTACAGTTACATAATTCAAGCCATATGCCCAGAAAAATTAAAATATAGTCAGCTTAGAAGGGGAAAGAGATACTGTCCTAAGTCTTCCTTGTCTGGTGATACCACATCCTGGGCTCAGCTAGACGAGCTTCTCAGTAAAGTGTCAGGTACATTGATTTGTAAACTCCTCACTGCTTTAGCTTGTCTGGACTATAGCATCCCACACTTCTAGAGATGACTAATTGATTATGTACATTTTAAAGGTTTAAAATATCTTTTATACTAAGCAGATTAATTTTTTCCATGTGGAAGGAGCTATTTATTTAAATGATACTGTGTTGTGACCTTGTTGTTTGGGGAGGATCTGGGGCAGGGGGAGGAGCTAAATTAAAAACCCTACCAAATCTATGCAATCTTGCCCCTATTTTAACTACTCAAAAATTTATTTGGCTCATTGTGCCATAGAAAAATCCAATGGTAAATCCTTTTGAATCTAGTTAAAAATACAGAATATTGTAGCTCCAGATTTTTATGTTTTCTATGATTCAAAATGTTTCTATAGTCTTACAAATCTTATATAATTTTGTTTCTATAATAAACAGGAGGAAAATTAAAGGTATTTTTAAAAATGTTTTTATGAAACCTTTTTTTTTTTAAAAAAAAGACCTAAGGCAGGATTATTCAAACTCAAACTCAGCACTGTTAATATTCTGATTCAGATAATTCTTTGTTGTGAGGAGTGGTCCTGGGCAATGCAGGATGTTTATCAGCATCCCAGGCCCCTGCCCTCTGTTGCTAAGTCACTTCAGTCATGTCCGACTCTGTGCGACCCCATAGATGGCAGCCCACCAGGCTTCCCCGTTCCTGGGTTCTACATGCCAGTAAAAGCCTTCAGCCCAGTTGTGACAACAAAAAATTACTCCAGACATTGCCAATGTCCCCTGGGGGCAAAATCATCTCCAGCTTTGAACAAGTGACCTAAAGAAAAGACCAGTGCACAGTGTCTTTCTGCTGTTGTTGTTAAACCATTATTTATTCATTTACTCAACAAATATTTATGAAGTGCTGACTGCCAGCTATGTGCCAAGCACTGCTTCAGGTACCACTTGGATGTGAACAATTTGCTCATTGCCATTCTGCTTTTTTGGCCATGACTTTTTATCTAAGGGTTGGGAAACATGGGTGTTACTGAATTCCCAAGCCCACACAATTTGAATGATAACCATCTATCCCTAGGATTACTTTGGGCATCACATCCTACTGCAATGAAGAAGTATAACTCTTTAATAAAGCAGGACTAAAATCACTATGACCCTATGGCCAAGGGAGAATGACTATCCTAGATGACATCCATCAGTTCTGGGCATGACATGCTATTCCAGTAGAAGACCTATGGAGTGAAAATTGCCTCTCTAAGGAAGACAAATACCATATGTCCCTTACATGTGGGATCTAAAATATGACCCAAGTGAACTTATCTACGAAACAGAAACAGACTCCCAGACAGAGAGAACAGACCTGTGGTTGCCAGTGGGGAGGAGGAGGTGGGGGAGGGATAGACTGGGAGTTTGGGGTTAGCAGATGCAAACTAGTATATATAGGATGGATAAACATCAATACCCTACCGTGTAGCACAGGGAACTATATTCAATATCCTGTGATAAACCATAATAAAAGTATGAAAAAAGAATATATATATATATATATCTGAATCACTTTGCTGTACAGCAGAAATTAACACAAAATTGTAAGTCAACTATACTTCAATAAAATAAATCTTTGAAAAAAATTTAGGACTTCCCTGATGGTTCCGTGGTTATGAATGCACCTGCCCGTACAGTGGACATGGGTTTGATCCCTGGTCCAGGAAGATCCCACATGCTGTAGAGCCACTAAGCCTATGCACCACAACTACTGAAGCCCGAATGCCCTAGAGTCTGTGCTATACAACAAGGGGAGCCACTGAAGCCACTGCAATGAGAAGCCTATAAATAAAGAGGAGCCCTTGCTCACCACAACTGGAGAAAGCCCACATACAGCAAAGAAGAACCAGCGCAGCCAAAAATAAATAATAAAAAAGATGTATACAAAGTACTTCCACAATATATAGAAGTTAAAAAAGAAAGGAAAATTACATCTTTATCTATCTGTTGAAGACCCAGTGGATGTGGAAGAAATCAATACCAACTGAGGGATTTTCTAAACAATAACTATTTAGCACAAGTAGAGTCAGACCAGAACAACCTTCAGGGACATTCTGAGGTTTTGCCAGATCAAAGTTAACACTTCCAAAGATCCTGGAGAGCCTGACACAAGTCGCTTCATGTCTACTCACAGCTGGAGCCCAGACTTCTGTACTTCCACAGTTTCTGCTTGTTCCAGTCTCAGAGGCTGATGGCCAGAGAGGAGAGCATTACTGCAAACTGCCCCTCACTTGCTGGTCAAAGAACATACTAGATCCTGGAAGTCTAACAGTTTATCCCACCACCCAGAAGGAGGCAAACATTTTCTGCCCTCCTAACCCAGGGGAGAAAGTTGACAGTTCTCAGCTGATACGATTTGCTGCATTATTTTTGGTTTTGCCCACTGGTAAACATGCACGTGCTTAGTCACTCAGTCATGTCCAACTCTTTGTGACCCCACGGGCTGTAGACCACCAGGCTCCTCTGTCCATGGGGATCCTTCAGATACTGGAGTGGGTTGCCATTCCCTTCTTCAGGTGATCTTCCCAACCCAGGGATTGAACCCAGGTCTTCCGCATTACAGACAGATTTACTGACTGAGCCACCAGGGAAGCCCAAGAATAAACATGTATACTGGTCAGAAAAATATTTTCTTCAATTCTAAATGGTGCCCTGTGCTGTGATTGTTACTTGAAAGAGCGACCTCTTTAAAACTTAAGTTTGACCAATAATTATTTAGGTTTTGTTGTCTCACACGGCTTTGTTTCTGGGAGATGTTGAGTATTTAAACAAAGGCTTTATAAAATGAATGTGCAGTTAAAAATAATTCTTGAGAAGGAATTAAGCAGCAGGGAAGGTGGGAGTCGGGGAAATTCTTGATGGTCCTGGCCACCCTCACTCTCCATTCAACTCAACTCAAAAGCCTCATTCCCCATTCTCTTTGTTCCCAACTCTGTTCTTTTTATTAGTACCATGGCCATAAGCCAATCATTGTGCAGTAGTACATAATTGAGGCACTGGTGGGCTGCAAACCACAGTTTAAATGCTGTGGCAGGGAATTCCCTGATGGCCCAGTGGCTAAGACTCCTCACTCCTAACGCAGGAGGCCTGGATTCGATCCCTGGTCGAGGAATTAGGTCACACACGATGCAGCTAAGAGTTCTCATGCCTAAGCAAAAAAAAAAAAGAAACAAAAAAGATCCCACATGCCACAACTAAGACCCAGTGCAGCCAAGTAAATATATAGATAAAAATAAATATAAAAAATTAATAACATGGCAATGACAGAAGGATAGGGCATTCTCTAAGGTTTAGTAGCTACCTGGGGCAGGTTAAAAGTTCAACATATCGTCAGTGGATATTAACCAGCTGCTTTTTCAATCCTAACTTTACTACAATATGGCAATGATGGCTCTTACAGGAGTAGATTGACACAAAAAAAGAAGAGACAAGTTTTTAACGTAAGAATAACATCATTGTTATGTAAAGAACATGGCTGAAAGCATTCAACGTTGAACATGAAATCAATAAAAGGACTCTGCTCATGATTGTTTTTCATAAATTAAATACTTACCTGTGCCAGGTTTTTGACTTGCAGACAGAGGACTCCTGTACCTTCGGTGCCAATCCCACCAATCACAGCATAACAACTCATGTTTCACATTTCCCAAGGGCTCCAGAGCATCTTGGAAAAATGAGAAAAAATTTTTTCTACTGAAACTGGAAGAAATGCTGCATTTGGAGAATATTTAAAATAAATAACAATGAATTGCCTTGTTTACCGGTTGTTGCCTACCACTAAGTCTGTTCAGGTCCCAGATGGTGCCCTTTCGCATCAGTGAATTAGGTAGCAGAGGTGAAAGCATGTCCACAGCCCCTTGTCATGAACAACAGCCTTCATCTTATGTTACAGCCTTCTCTTACAACTTCCTGAACTTCCTAATCTCATCGATAGGAGCGGAGGTCCAATTCAATAATTGAAAGAATTAAACTTTTTATAAGGTGCTATCAAATGGGTGACAGATTTTATTTTCTTGGGCTTCAGAATCACTGTGGATGGTGACTGCAGCCAGGAAATTAAAAGATGCTCGCTCCTTGAAAGAAAAGTTATGACAAACCTAGACAGCATATTATAAGCAGAGACATCACTTTGCCGACAAAAGTCCTTACAGTCAAAGCTATAGTTTTTCCAGTAATCGTGTATGGATGTGGAAGTTGGGCCATAAAAAAGGCTGAGTGCTAAAGAAATAACGCTTTTGAATTGTAATGCTGGAGAAGATCTCAAGAGTCCCTTGGACAGCAAGGAGATCAAACCAATCATTCTTAAAGGAAATTCACCCTGAATATTCATTGGAAGGACTGATGCTGATGCTGCAATACTTTGGCCACAGATGTGAAGAGCTGACTCATTGGAAAAGACCCTGATGCTGGGAAAGATTGAAGGCAAGAGGAGAATCTGGCAACAGAGGATGAGATAGTTCAATAGCATCATCAACTCAAAGGACATAAGTTTGAGCAAACTCTAAGAGATAGTGAAGGCCAGGGAAGCTTGGTGTGCTGCAGTCCATAGATCGCAAAGAGTCAGACATGACTTACTGACTGAACAGCAACAGCAATAATCAAATGGGTGGATATGGGATAACCATTGAATAACCCAACTATTGGATGGGTTCGTTCACCATCTGTTCACACTGTCAGTCAAGGAGGATTGATGAAACCCTCCTGGGCATGCTGTTCTAGGTGCTATGGAAGGTATAAGCTTAATATTCCATGCTCTATGCCTTCTAGTTTTCTATAATCTTGGTGGGGAGAAAGTAATTAAGAAAGATAAAAAGTTAAACAACAGTGTGGAAATTCCAAACAATATAGGGCATCTATAGTCTCATTCCAGACATACTGAATCACAATCTGTAGGCCCGATCCCAGATGTTTCTGATGTTCAGCAAAGCACAAAGAAAAGTGGCTTGTGAGCCATCAGAAATGGTGGTGATGAGTGGAAATGTGAGGAGGAGTCAGGCTGGTCAAGAGCAAAGCGGGTAAAGGGAGGAGAGAAGACCGCCAAGAGAAACATGTTTCCCCACATTCTAGACTTCAAATCCCACCTCTCTTTTAAAATTTCTATTGGAGGGTAGCCAATGTGTAATGATGTGCTAGTTTCTACTGCACAGCAAAGTGAATCCATTATACAAATACATGTATTCACTCTTTTTCAGATTCTCTTCCCATATCGGTCATTACAGAGTATTGAGTAGCTTTCCTTGTCCTTATTAGTTATCTATGTATATAGTAATGTGTGTATGTCAGTCCCAATCTTCCAATTTATCCCTTACCCACCCCTTTGCATTTGTTGTTAAAACTTAGCAACTAAACAGCAACGGCAACAACACCCATTTACTTCCTGACAACTATGTTTTCTACATGTGTGACTCTATTTCTGTTTTGTTAATACGTACATTTGTTATTCATTAAGAAATTTCCATGTTCATAAATGCAGAATCACGTTGGAGAAGAACTTTCCATCTAGAGTTGATTCAGAGATAAGTTCTCCCATGATTTGTTTCCCAAAGATATTACTTCAAGAGCAAGGGAATAATTTTCTATCAGTGTTTTTTAATATTGAATTTGGAGACAAAAGAAAATTTACTCTTTGAAGATTTGGGAGCCTGGATTCACACCGGAGTATGTGATTATAACTCTTAGGCACAGAATCTCACTACTGGCATTTGTCATGTTTCTTCTGTGTCTATCAGCCAGGGTAGTAACAAAAGTAGATTTGAAACACCAAGTATACACAAGATTTTATGAGCAAGAATTTTTAAATTTTAAAAAACACTTCTCACACAAACAAAAATCCAGCTTTCAATTAAAATGGAAATGCCAGGAGACAAGAGAACATAGAAAAAATAACAGCCAAAAAAGAATTTTTCCAAATGAACAAAGTTCCTTACCCTCGAATTTCAGGATAGGAAAAGAAAACAAAAAGGCCAAAGATGTAGTGACTTTAAGTGTATATAAAAGTTTTGCATACTCTAACTTGTTCTTATCACATAGAAGAAATGGGGTTTGTTGAAGGGAGGAAAAATTCAACCACAGGGGCAAAAATACCTTGTAAAAATATGTAAATTCTTACAATACAACCTGCCAAATTGGCCTCAAGAAACCCAACATTGGATTCTAGATGGTGAAAATGTTAGTAAAACTTTGATATGTAGCACGTGCTGATTCCCGTGATGTAAGTATCCCCATTATGGTCAACTTCAAGCTGCAACATGATGTCACAGAGTACGGAGGTGGCCAGAGACGCAGAGCAGCACAGCATCCTATAGTGTTTCCCCTACAGATGCAGTAGAGCTAAATAATATCAAGAGCATGTGTGTGCGTGGGTGCCAAGTTGTTCAGTGGTGTCCGACTCTGTGCAACCCCATGGACTGTAGTCCTCCAGGCTCCTCTGCCATGGGATTCTCCAGGCAAGAATATTGGACTGGGTTGCCATGGCCTTTTCCAGGGGATCTTCCTGGCTCAGGGATTGAACCTGCGTCTCTTATGTCTCCTGCACTAGCACCATCTGGGAAGACCATCAAGAGCATAAAATGCAATAAAATTATTACTCAGAACTGAGGTTTGAGTGTTTATTATCTTTTTAGAAATACAATTTACTTAAGTTTACATGTATATATAATTTGTTTTAATAATGGTTCTGTTTAACAATGGGTACTCAAAGGTCTTCAGATTTTAGTGTTGTATTTACAAGAGCCACTGTGAGCTGGCTACATCCCACCACTGGTTAGATCACATCACTGTCTCAAGCTAAATGGAGGAAAATCACAGAAGCTTAAGTTCTCAGAGTGGTTTTCCTTGATTTACTCTTACATACTCTCCTTTGACCTTCAGTTAAGTTCAGCAGCTCAGTCATATCTGACTCTTTGCGACACCATGGACTGCAGCACCCCAGGCCTCCCTGTCCATCACCAACTCCCAGAGTTTACTCAAACTCATGTCTATTGAGTCAGTAGTGCCATCCAACCATCTCAACCTCTGTCATCCCGTTCTCCTCCTGCCTTCTATCTTTCCCAGCATCAGGGTCTTTTCCAATGAGTCAGTTCTTCACATCAGGTGGTCAAAGTATTAGAATTTCAGCATCAGTCCTTCCAATGAATATTCAGGACTGATTTCCTTTAGGATGGACTGGTTGGATCTCCTTGCAGTCCAAGGGACTCTTAAGAGTCTTCTCCAGCACCACAGTTCACAAGCATCAGTTCTTCAGCGCTCAGCTTTCTTTATAGTCCAACTCTCTCATCCATACATAACTTTGACTTGATGGACCTTTGTTGTCTATAAAAGGAAATATGACTAATTTCTTTGTAACTTAGCAGCAGTCTCTCTCCTAAAATATTTCGTTCCATCAGACAACAAGAATTTGTACTCACGATGTCTCCCCAACTATGTTCTTCAGTAAGAGCACTTGTGCTTACTCCTTTAAGGATGTCTGATTTTCTGTTTTTATTTTAACCTTATTGTGCCAAGTCTTTTGGTAATAAGATAGATTATCTTTAGAAGTAAGAAGATGAATGATCGGATGGATGGTTGGATGGATGTCTAGACAGATAATGGATGGGTGATGGATGAATGGATGATGGATGATAGATGGATGATGATGGATGGATGGATGATTTATGGATGGTTGAATGAATGACGGATACATAGTGGATAATGGATAGATAACTGGATGGATGGATGAAAGATGAATGGATGATGAACAGATGGATGGATGGATGAATAAGCGAATGGATCATGAATGGATAGATGGATAGCAAAAAAAAAAAGTAAAAAAGAGAGAAAAGGAAGAAAGAAGGAGGGAATATTTCTTAGGAAATGGAAAACATTGAAAACAACTGGATGACTGCCAATATAACTTTAAAGTTTTACATGGAATATATTTTAAATAAATATTTTTAATTTCAGAGGAAAAATGATCCCTATTCTCTTGCATCCCTGGTGTCCTTTGAAGTTAAGAAGATGCCTTATAAAGATCAGCCAGCTAAACTCCCAGAAGGCAACATAGCAGTAAGTATCTTAAAATATATAGGTACAAATAATTTCATGTAAATTATTTTTTAAAGCCTTGTTTTGCTTGTGTTAGGTTTAAGTGCCTATTACATTGACTTGAGAAAAGTTTCCCTCTTAAGATTACTGTTTTCTTATTTCAGTCTGGAAATTCTTCAGTGTCATTCGATCAGATTTTTAAAACTTCAATGTAAATTTCTATTCCACCCCACTAAAAAAAAATCACAGGGCAGGACTAAAACCATTTTTAATTAGGCTCTTTTGTTTGAAAGAAGTTCAGATACTAATTATGATCATAATGGAATCATACTTATTGTTAATTTTAAAGACAGCCTGGTGAGTGAGGTGAGAAGGGAAGACTGTCTTCCTTAGGGAGAAGACCACAGACCAGCTGTATGGACAGTCATTTTTCCTTTCTAAGCAAAGACCAGGCTTCCCTGGTGGCTCAGACTGTAAGGAATTTACCTACAATGCGGGAGACCTGGGTTCATTCCCTGGGTTGGGAAGATCCCCTGAAAGAGGGAATGGCTATCTGTTCCAGTGTTCTTGCCTGGAAAAATCCATGGGGACAGAACAGCCTGGCAGGCCACAGTCCATGGGGTCGCAAAAGTTGGACATGACTGAGCGACTAACACATGTGCACACACACCCATACCCACAGAAGCAAAGACCAGTATTACCTGGAGGAAAAGTACACTAGGAGCATCATCTGAATTGAAGCTATTAAACATTAAGTCAATCACTAGGTCATGTTGGACTCTTGAGACCCCATGGACTGTAGCCTGCCAGGCTCCTCTATCCATGGGATTTCCTAGATAAGAATACTGGAGTGGTTGCCATTTCCTTCTCCAGGAGATCTTCCAGACCCAGGGATCAAACCCATGTCTCCTGCATTGGCAGGCAGATTCTGTACCACTGAGTCACTAAGGAACATTACTGATACCCAGATATCTGTCACAGCACAACTGCTGGCATCCTCAGCAACCTGGCAAGGCCATGCAGAGCAGACAGGAGGGTGAGTAACAGAGGATGAACAGGCCCCATCACCAAAATGCTGCCTTTACAGTGAATATGACCACAGCCAGAACTCTGGGTCAGGATTCAAATACTGAGATTTCAACCTTCATCTCTTGGTCACTTCATAGTTATTTACAACCTCGACTTGGATTCTGGTTCCCAGGTCCTTGTTACTCAAAATATGTTTTTGCTGACCAGCAGCATCAGTAACACCTAAGAAATTGCTCAAAATTCAGAAACAGACTTCACCTCAGACCTGCCGAGTCAGAATCATCAGGGCAGCAGGTACACTGTCATCTTTAAGGAGGGTTGCTTTGGATGGTGTAGAGGTCGCCACTCTCATAATTTCTCATCAGCCTAGGTCTTAAAATGGAGCTATTACTCTTTCCAGCCTAATCTACTTGTAGTAATTGAAATCCATCCATTGATTGGTGATTTCCAACCCTGAGCATGCAAAGAATCACCATTCACATGACTTTAAAGGCTTATACATGCTATGTGCTCAGTTGCTAAATTGTATCCAACTCTTTGCAACCCCATGGACACTAGCCCGCCAGGTTCCTCTGTCCATGGGATTTCCCAGGCAAGAATATGGAGGTGGATTGCCATTTCCTCCTCCAGAGGATCTTCCCATCCCAGGGATGGAACCCGAGTCTCCTGCATCTCCTGCATTGACAAGTGTGTTCTGTACAAATGAGCCACCTAAGAAGTCCCATACATGTTAGGACCCTATCCAAAGTGTCAGGATTGAGTGAGTCTGGCATGGGCCCCTGGCACTGTGCTTTAGAGGCTCTACAAGTGATGCTTCTGCAGTGAAACTGGCATTGGGCACCTCTGACACAGGCAGGCAGTATAAAGAAAATCTGCAGATTCCAGAACAGGTTCATTGCAGGCATCACCCCGGCTCCACTCGGCTCTAAGTGGAAACCTTCAGGAGATCACTCTGTGTACCTTGTTGATGCCCTTAACCACATTTACCTGAAAGCATTGTAAAGAAGAGTATTTACATTATATACAAAAAGCTTCAGCATTTTACCTAAAATGAGATAAGTCTCAGGTGTTGATAATAGTAACCTTCCCAAAATGTCTTACCTTCTCCGGCGAAGTTCAATAAGCCCAATTAGAAGCATCCATAGATTCAAAATATCTCAGTAGACTTTGGTGGTATTTAAAGCCAGCACGGCACATATTTCTCCACTTATCACGCCTCTCTTTCTCTCACGAGATGTCTGCCAGAGTTTGAATTTATGTTCAACCTAGAAGACAGAAGCTTTGGGTTTTTAATATAGAATATTCATCCAAGGAGGTTCAAAGGCTTGTAACTCCAAGGGAGATAAATTTGGGTCCTTTGTTTTCTCTGAGCACATGCTCCATAACAGAAACATATGTGACAGTCGGTTGCATCTACAGGATTGTGTCTTTCTGTCCTGGCCACAGGTGCCAGCCTGCTGTTCTCAACTCATCTCAAAAGATTCACAGGATGATGAGATACAGGCTTCCCTCCTCCACACCACCCTTGTTCCTGCATCTTTGAAAAAGTCTTGTTATCTGATGTAGATGATTTACTGCATCATTTATGGAGAGGTTATGGGAAAACCTTTTAGGTCTCCCAGTCTCTGACTGCCTGAAGGAGACGTGGCCAGTAGGAAGGCAGCTGTGCCCTACAGGCTTGGTTTGAGAGGACTGTGCTTGGAACCGGCAGATGTTTTAGAGTGAGTTCTCATCCTTATCTTGAAAAGTACCCAGGAGGAGAGAAGTACTTCCAGATAGCAGAATCAGCTGGACGAGGTGGTTGGAGGATCTTCAGAGCTCCAGTCCACAGTCTGCCATTGGGGAAAGGGTCTCGGTTCCTTCCTTGGTAAATGACAAGAATATTTGCTTGTTTTCCTAGTTCCTTGTAGGTGATGAGGACTCTGCTTGTGCTTCTTTTCAGTGTGGTCATAATGCAGCCATTTCTTGAGCCCTAGATAAGTTTTCCATATTGAAAAAAATAGTAATCCCCAGCTGCTACTTGAATAGTGTCTGGGTTTGTAACAGATGAACTCTCTGCGCCACTTGACACTTGTCATGTTCAGAAGCAAAGGAAAGGTTGCATGATGAGAGGGTCTATGCCTAAATGCTGTATCATTACAGCAGAAAAAAATATTCAGTTATTGGAACACTTTTTTTGCCTATTCATAAACTTTGGTGTTTGTATTGTGTGACTAAAGCCAAATTCCATAATTTACATCTAGAAGAACTTATGATTGTCTCGTGTAACTTGAAGTTCAGTTCACTTCAGTCACTCAGTCGTGTCTGACTCTTTGTGACCCCATGGACTGCAGCACGCCAGGCTTCCCTGTCCATCACCAACTCCCAGAGCTTGCTCAAACTCATATCCATCAAGTTAGTGATGCCATCCAACCATCTCATCCTCTATTGTCCCCTTTCTCCTCCTGCCTTCAATCTTTCCCAGCATCAGGGTCTTTTCCAATGAGTCAGTTCTTCACATCAGGTGGCCAAAATATTGGAGCTTCAGCATCAGTCCATCCAATGAATATTCAGGACTGATTTCCTTTAGGATTAACCGATTTGATCTCTTTCCAGTCCAAGGTACTCTCAAGAGTCTTTTCCAACACCACAGTTCAACAAAGACAGTTATTATAAAGTATTTCAGTGAAATCCTTAATTAAGAACTCACATGCAAATTGGGAGTCCGTTTGACTTTTTTGAATTGTTAGCAAAACTTCAGGATCTTAAAATGGAACTGTGATATTAAGCAATTATCTGGAGTTCAAACCTATCACAGGAACTTCTTATCTCATAAGGGCTGTTTGAATTTTGTTAAAATGTGTGTTCAGCTGGTCCACTTCATGTTATTATTTTGTTCTAAATGGCACTGTCGGTGGAGTGTCTTGGTACATTTATATAAAACATTCTCGTGACCCCACTGAAGTATGTTTACACAAGATTTTGAGATGCATAAATACAGATGTCAACATTAATTACCGTTGCAAATCCGAGGGAGTTTTTTCTTCTACCTTGGTATTTTGTCAAAATATACAAAAACATATCATAAATGTCAGTGATAAAATGTAGGCATATTAAAGATTTATTTATGGTCTTTCCACCATAATAAAGAACAACAAGATTTATGACATGATGAAGGTGAGATTAAATGTTCTCTACTTAGCATCACTTTAAGAACATCTGAACTGCTTACAATTCATGGACCCTATGGACCCTACTTCTTAAAATGACAGATAGTTATATAAGTGGAGTGTTAAAATTTTATACTATTTTTAAAAATAGCTACAGGTTCTTGGTACATTAAAAAATGAAAAACAGTTTGTTGATTAGTTTGCATGTAACTGAATTTTTCTCCATATGTTTTAAGTACTTAAGTTGTTCAATATGAACCTTTCTTAAAGCAGTTAAAGTATGTAGTCAAAACCCAAGTTCTTAAAGTAAAGCTTTAGTCCTAAATACACCCCATCATTGGCCTTGGGACCACCTTCTTGATGAATGAATTTAGTAAAGAGGGTCTTGGGTAATTTGGCTTCTCACACTACTGTGTGAAATTATACAAAAGTTGTCAAGCTGTGCGGTTCAATATGGTACCCACTCGCCACATTGCCATGGATGGTGAGGACCTGAGATGCGGGTGGAGTGGCTGAAGAACTGAAGTCGTTTTACTTCATTTTAACTTACGTAAATGTAAACTTAAAACTATAGCAGTATAAGGTATTTTTTTTTCTTTAATGCAGTTTTATTTTTTGGGTAAGACAACATTTCACTTGAATCAATGAAAGTCTCGTGGTTGTCACTTGCTGCAAGTGTTAAATAAACACTGGACTTTGGAGACTTAGTAAAAAGAAAAGAGGAATAATATTTTTATATCAGTTATACTTTGAATAATAATTTTGATGTTTAGTGTTAAATAAAATACATTGTTAAAATTTATGCCCCATGTTTCTTTTTACTCTTTTTAACTTGACTATGACAAAACTTTAAATGACATGCATCACTTGCCTTATATTTCTGTTGGACAACACTGATCTACAGCAGAGTCATAGAAGGTTTCCTTTTGGAGCTGTTGGTAATACCTATAGAACTTCAGAGAATATGGGTGTTTAATAAATCTTATTTGAAATGAATGAAAATTTCTTACTATAAATCAATGTTTAGTCATTAGAAACTATATAAATTAAGACCTGTTTTTCTCATCTTTATTATTCAATAGATAAGCTTCTTGTGGGCTTGTCAAAATGAGCTGCCAGACAAATATAAACATTAGAAATAACAAAGTTTGGGTATTTTTCAAGATGTTATCTCTTGGCCAAGCTTCCCCTAAACCATCCTAGGGTTTCTACAGGACTAAAACAAATGTAAATAAACATTGGTCCTATAAAAGTGATCAATTAAGTCTTTTCTCTTAAGCTTGCCTGTAGGGTTCAAGTTTCTGGTCTATACAGAGTACTGAGTTTTAGGAAAAGCTTGGCTTTATCTGTTTCCACTTGCAGAGGAAACGCTTCATTTCTATTTACAGACCTGAACATGTGTCCTGACTCCCTAACCAATGTGTTCTCAGAAAGACCTCTCTTTTCAAGACCCGGATGACTCTTCCAATGATGTGATACATCCACCCTTTTCTAGCAACAACCATCTAGCTCCTTAGGCTTGGAAATCTGAAGAAATGCTTCAGGGCACCATTGTTGTTTGTATTTTTACTGTCCCTAGTCTAGCAGCTTCTCAACTAATGCAGTGAAAAACCTGGAAACCACCAGGGGCAACAGAAGTTCTCTGAAGCTGCCCTGGTTTAGGGGCTTCTGGTGGTTCACATGGTAAAGAATCTGCCTGCAATGCAGGAGACCCGGGTTCGATCCCTTGGTGGGGAAGATTCCCCTGGAGAAGGGAATGGCAACCCACTCCAGTATTCTTGCCTGGAGAAGTCCATGGACAGAGGAGCCCCGGTTGAAATCAAGAAGATTGGGCAGCCTCCGTGCCATGTAGATGCCTTAAAGGCAGCAGGTTAGGAGAGCGGAATGCAGGTGAGGGAGCAAAGTCACTGAGCTTGTCTTCCTCTAAAACAGAAGTCCCTTCCTCTTAGTTACAGATGGTGAATGTATATGACATGCTTAATCCTTCCATTGAAAGTGCTCACAGAAAGGATGCGAAATGGCATTTTTCAAATAAAAATAATGTTGCCAGGAGCAAACTGACAACAGTTTTGGTGATGAGAATTTCAGATTTTGGAATGGATAAGAATAGCAGTTATCATCTCTGAGACTGTTTAAAGACTTTTGTCAGAATATTTGGAAGTGAATGCAGACAAAAAGCCAGTAGGTTTTGTAATTATACCTTATAAAGCTGTTTTCTGCTTCTAGAGACCCTAATAAGCATATCCTGTCCGGTTTCATGTTTTATTGGTACTTTTCCATCGCTGCTGTGAAAAATCCTTCAGATATCATTATTAGATCTTTGTGAGTGACTTCCACTGCTTGTTTTTGCAGATGGACCGGTTTCATAGGTGATACATCAAAACCTGCAGTACCACTCTCCACCCACTTCCTATATCCAAAAATCAGTTGTCCCCTACAATCCATTTATTAAGAAGTGGGCATTTTTTAAAAAGATTTAAAAGGCACACAAATTGGAAATGAAGATATAACTGTCCCTGTTTGGAAAAAACAAACAAACAAACAAACCTGTAATATCCAAGTGGCAAAGAAACCCAGGAAAAACTCAGTAGCTGTTCTTCTATTTCTTTTTATTAAACCAACAATTTGAACAGTCTATGGCCTATGGCCCTTATTTCAACTCCTTTAGTTTAGCTTTTTTTTAACTTACAAAACTAGAACTGTTTCCTATGTTATAATAAAACATAGGGAGGTAACTTCAGATATTAATTAGGTCAACTAGAAGAAGGAACATGGAAAAGTATTGTCTGTCTTCCTAAATTACCTATTAGTCAATTTTGGTGGCCTCTAACACATGCACAAAATACAGACCAAAACTACATTGTTTCTTCAGTGAACTTAGAGCTAAGGGGAAGAAACAGATACAAGAAACCTCAGAATTGCCCGTGGCTTCATATTTTCTCTTTTCTAGGTCATTGTATCTGGCTTATGAGTGCGCGACCACTACTACCCTTGATAGTTCCAAAATTCTGAAATTCTCATTATTAAAACTGTACTGGTCTGCTTCCAGTAACATTAGGGTCATGTTATTTTTATTTATTTGGCTGTGCCGAGCCTTCGTTGCAGCATGAGAGCTCTTAGTTGCAGCATGTGGGAGCTAGTTCCCTGACCAGGGATCAAACCCAGGCCCCCTACATTGGGAGCACAAAGTCCTAGCCACTGGACCACCAGGGAAGTCCCTCGGGTCATTTTAAATGATCACTTCATGCTCTTTCTCTGAGCACTGAGAGATGCAGGATTGAGCACTGATTTCACACGTTATCCAGTGTAATTCACCAAAGGAGAGAGATGTGACGAGAAATGATCCAGAAGTGATCTCACCCTCGACTGACTCGTGTAGCCATATTGTGCAGAGGATCACTTCAGGCGGTGGAATCCAACTGGCATGATAATGCTTGGAGTCTTTCCAGTGCGTTTCATCAGTGTATGTACCATGTGTTCTGTTTTTAAACTGTGGCAAGTACAGAGAATGTGACCCCATCATGGTCATGGAATGCTGCACTTCTTCTCGATATGTTGGACGAATAAGGGCAGTGCCAGCGAGGGAAGCAAGGAGGAAGGTAAAAGGGCAAGTAGTTATACCAGCCTTTCTCTCACTGAAAGCATCGGTCAGGTCCCTGGCATTCCTGACCACATGGAACCACTAACAGCTTCACTAACATCAACGTCATTGTGTAGCCTGGATATAAGTGATATTTGGGGCTGGAGGATCAAGTGAATTAAGTCATCAGGATGTCTGCTGCACAGGGAACGTAGAATAAAATGAAGGAGTTATAAAAACCTTGGCAGGTTAAGAACAGCACAGGCAGGATGCTCAGATCTAGTTAAGAAGGCAGAGGGAAAGATGTGAGCAGAGGCAGGACCCAGCACTAGGACACAGGCTATGAAAGCACCAAGGTTTCCAGCCAGGGGAACACCAGAGCCACCAAGCCACCCTGAGTTCACCCTCAACTCCTGGTGGGTTAGAGAAGCGTGGCCCAGAGTTTCTGTATGGGAGTCAGGATGGGCTCAAGATTCTTTCAACCAGCACAGTTAAAACAAGGAACATGTGGACCAGCTTAACCGAGGTGATCTTGCGTGTGTGCATGCTCAGTCTCTTCAGTCGTGTCTAACTCTTTGCAGCCCTGTGGACCATAGCCCATCAGGCTCTTCTGTCCATGGGATTTCCCAGGCAAGAATACTGGAGTGAGTTGCCGTGCCCTCCTCCAGAGATCTTCCCCACCCAGGGATTGAACCAGCATCTCCTGCATCTAATGCATTAAAGGCAGATTCTTTACCCACTGAGCCACTGGGAAACCCCAGAAGTAAGGGTAATGCTCACTTCTCTCTAAAACCAGATAAGCCTGCTTTGGTGAATAACATTTTAGATCCAAGAATATTTTTCCTTCTCTTTTCTTTGACAGAGGGTGTGAGCGGCAGGGCTGGGTCTCTGCTTGTTTTGTTTTTTTGTTTGGGTGTCTCCAGAGCCTGTGCCTGCATGTGATGGGAGAGCTTCTCCTGCCTACATGGGAGGCAGCGGTGGTTCACACATACAGAACGTGCAGTCCTGCTCGAAAGGTCTCTTTTCTCCTCCAAGTTTCCTTGCAACAGTGGGGCATTCAGTGAGGTCCAACAGCAACTGAAAATGGAATTTAAGACCGAAAGCAGCACCAGCACATTGAGACAATTAATTCTCACATCAATGACTACAGTTACTTTCATGAAATGGGAGATGGTTGGTCTTACGTGACTGTATTAGTAGAGCAACAATGGGCTCTTTCTTGATAGAGCGCAGAGACAGAGCCTAGGGCTAAAGAGGTGGTGACACTGATTAGATCTGTGGATCACTTAGCCCCCTGGGACTCAATTTTCTCATCTGTAAAATGGGGACTTAGGTGATGTCTACCCACTTGCATATCCAGCAGTTGTTTGCAAGTTCATTTCTCAGTGAGGTGAGCTTAGTTCTGTGGAGAAACATGTGTGAATGGACTTGGCTTTTTGTTGGGTTTACTTTGCCATAAAAAGGTCCGTCCTAATTCAAGGTCATTCCTTTCCACCTTGTTGCTTCGTGCTCCACCTCAGTTCTATTCTAGGCTTTCTGGGTTGGTGTAAACCAAACACCCACCAAGTGTCTGTAGTTGGACTTGCATCCAACTTGAGAAGCCTGAGAATGTATTAATGGTTGAGATTCCAAGTTCAAGTGCTGTAAACTCTCAAATCTTCCCCCAGGGTGACTTCAGCTAAAGTACTCTTTGGTAGTTACTGCTTTATTTTTTATTATACTATATTATATATACACTAGTATTTATTATACTAGCCGAAACTCCAATACTTGGCCACCTGATGTGAAGAGCTGACTCATTTGAAAAGACCCTGATGCTGGGAAAGATTGAGGGCAGGAGGAGAAGGGGACAACAGAGCATGAGATGGTTGGATGGCATCACTGACTCGATGGACATGGGTTTGGGTGGACTCTGAGAGTTGGTGATGGACAGGGAGGCCTGGCATGCTGCGGTTCATGGGATCGTAAATTGTCAGATATGACTGAGCAACTGAACTGAACTGAACTGCTTTATTTCACTGAATAGATTTTAAATTTGACCTCATTTCCTTTATTTTCCATTCCAGATTAAAACATCGGTTATTTGGGCCACCCCAAATGTTTCCTTCTCAATTCCATTATGGGTAATAATACTAGCAATACTTCTTGGATTATTGGTTCTGGCCATTTTAACCTTGGCTTTATGGAAGGTAAGTGTATTTGCTTTCTTTTCCTTTTTGAGTAGAGAGGCCACTGGGAGAATTTGAAAGGATATACCTAGGATTTCAAAGAGCCAAAGCTAGAGGCATGATCTGGGAATTTCCAACACAGGGACCTGAAGGGAAAGCTGGGTCTTGTTTGCTTTGGCAAACTTAATATGCTTGTGTAACTGACATTTAAGAAGATTGAGGGTGTTTAATGCTGCTTTTATCTTGCAATTTCTTATAAATAAATATAGAGTTAGAATTTATTAACAAAGACCTATGATCTTCTTTCCAATATGCTTAGAGTGATCATGTTATGATGAAGACTTCTCTTTCTTGTTTAATTAATCAGGATCTTAAGCTTCTTGTTGACACAATCCTATCAGCAATACTTGAGAGTTTTGTAAGCACTACACAGATGCAATTAATATAGTAATTAGTTGATACATGGGCTTTCAATGACACCACATAGATTATGCATGTTCTAATATTCTTGGATTTTTTTTTTTTTATCTTGCCAACTTGTCCATCTCCATTAGGAAGCCTTAACTTCCTCTTTCATGTGTTTTGCTGAAGTTTCTGCTGAAAGTCTGCAATGGGAATTAATCTCTGGCCCCCAAACCAACAGGACTGCCAAGTTTCACAGAGCTTTCCATTCCAAAATAGAAACAATGTCACAATGACATGATCATAAGAGCAATTAATCCAGTCACATCTTCAGTTCAGTTCAGTTCAGTTGCTCGGTCGTGTCCGACTCTTTGCGATCCCATGGACTGTAGCACACCAGGCCTCCCTGTCCATCACCAACTCCCGGAGTTTACATCTTAGTTTAGTGCTATTGTTGTCATTCTCCAAAATCATAATGTATTTTTATTTTGAAACAACATGAGACATACTTAACAAACTGAGAAAACCTTTGAGTTAAGTAATGGCTTTTCTGATCTTCATCAGCAGTTTTGTGCCATCCTGAGCCCACACAGGTCTAATGCATGGTCTACCTTTAGAAATAGACTTCTGTGTTAGTATATTATTCATAGTAACTTTATATCCATAAATGATGCAGTGGTATGTAGCAATTGATAGAGAAATGCACTAGTCCTACGAGAGAAAGATGACTCAATGGCTATAAGTGAAAGCTAATGAATTGGGCTTCCAACCTAAGAAACAATAAGAATTAAAATTCTAGGTTTCTAAGGAAAGTTGTACTCTCCAAAACCAAATCCTCATTTGAAACTCAGAAGAGTAAAGATTCAAGAATCACCTCTTCCCCGAATTGCTGATTGATCTCTGGAAAGTTGAGACAGCTCACAAAGCTGTTGAGATGGAAATAAAGGACCCATCTAATCGTCCTCCATGTACTAGATATTCCACCAAGTGCAGAGAGAGAGACAAGCATCTCTCCACCTCTTCCTTTAGTCCATCTTAGGCAGCCCATAGTACGCTTTAGGAATCTGCTTCCCCGGTCAGGAATTCACATTGCTGCCGGCTCCAGAAACATGCAGAAAAGCAGAGAAAAAAATCCATGGGCCAGGTTGCTGTAAGCCCAGAAAAATATACAAGGTCCGTAAGTGGTTTATACACAATGAACATTCTTGGGACTTCCCTGGTGGTCTAGTGGTTAAGACTTCGCCTTTCAATGCAGGGGGTGCAGCCTGGAACACTGATCGGGGAGCTAAGATCTCACATACCTTGAAGCCAGAAAACCAAAATATAAGACAGAAACAATGTTGTAATAAATTCAAAAAAGACTTTAAAAAATGGTCTACATCAAAAAAAAAAAAAATCTTTCAAAGAGAAAGAACATTCTCCCACCCCCACAGGCAGGGAAGGAAGAACGTGGACACTGCATAGGCAATGAATTCCTCTGTGCAGGTAAACAACACACTGCTCTCACCTCCTAATCTGGAGAATTGGGCAGATTATAGTCTCAGAGCACCAGATTTCTTAGACAACATATAAAAGGAGGAAAGTTATTTTTTTAAGATATTTTATGTGGACCATTTTAAAAATCTTTATTGAATTTGTTACAATGTTGCCTGTTTTATGTTTTGTTTTTTCTGGCCGTGAGGCATGTGGAATCTCAGCTCCCTGACCAGGGATCAAACCCGCACCCCTTGCATTGGAAGGTGAAGTCTTACCACTGGACCACTAGGGAAGTCCTGACAAAGAGAACACTCTTAGAATGAGGGGTTTCATGAATTCTCAGGATGACCTGACTGGCTGGCCCATTTCTGTCTCCCCTAGTGCGGATTCTTTGACCGAGCAAGACCACCCCAGGACGATATGAATGACCGGGAACAGCTGACCAATGAGAAAACCCCTGAGGCATGAAAAGGAAAGCCAAAGACAAAAACAACCTCAATACTACTCCAGTTCAAAGCAAAGAAGGATCATGAGGGTTCAACCCAGGTTGTCCTGCGCCTGCCAGTGTCCTCAGACGGGAGGGCCATGTCATCACCTCATCTACACTGTACTCTGGAGAAGTTTCCATGGATCCTGGTGATCCTGTGGGGAAAGGAAGCCTCCTCAACACTGCAGAAACGCTGGGCAGCCGTGGAAGATGTCTTTGGCTTGAGTCCTTCTGTGTTTGGCAGACACTTTGAAATGGGTATGGGAATGTGAGGTTGCTTTCCAGGTAAATCCATCTGAAGTCTCGAAAAATGCAGTGTCTGAGTTAGGATGGACTTTAGAAGGTGAACTTGGACCAAACCTTCCTACACTACTGTATACAATGGAATATTTGACACCTCCCTCTGGAAAAGACACATTTCTAGTGACATTACAGCTCAGGGAGACCAGCCTATGCTGTTGGGACTGTGAAAGGACCTTGGAAATGGCAGAGATCATCTTTGTGAGCGAGGATAACGATTTATTTATTTATTTTCCATGACTCTAGGCTGACACTCTAGAGGATCTGGAAATTAAAGATTTGGTTCGCTGGTTTTTTAAATCACTCACCAAATTTCCCTCCAAGATGTCTGTTTTGTGCAGAATACATAACTTAACAGGACTTAGGATTTAGATAGGGTTAAGGAAAAGTGAATTGGTATTAGAAGACTGTTTCACTTTCATGACTTCTACATGAAATTACTTTTATTCATGCTTTCAGGGACTCACATCTGCTTAATTTAGCCTTGCAAAAAGTTGCATTGATATCTACTTTTACAAAAAAAAAATCATCTTTCCATTAACTTAATTAGCAATATGCAAATTTCAAGGGACTCTCAATCCTGAGTGGTACTTAAAAATAATGGTAAAATTTCTAGAGTCCATTCACAAAAAAGCAATTCAATAATTTGGGCAGGCATATTATTTTTAATATCTGTGAGGCAATAGCAATATTTTAATTTGGGATTAAATACCTTTTTACTATACGTCAAACTTACATTCACAGAAAAGACACGTTAAACATAAATAGGAAGAAGCATAAAGTTAGGCATATGTGTGATGAACCTAGAAAACAGATTCCTATGGATTTTATTTAGAACTGCCTGTTCCAACTTTACTTTTCATTTTTCCTGCTAATCGTTATAGTACATGACTTTGGAAAATAATTTTTACTTAAGCTATTTTCCCATCATCTTGAATTTAACCATCACATAAACTTGATGTTTAAAACTCTTGTAAATAATCCATAATCATATGTAACAGTATCGTTTTAAGTAAAATAGACCAGCCAAATTTATATAGTCTGCACAACTTTGTATCCTTTTTATGATAATGAAAAATTATTATGAAGAAGTGCTGAACAAATTTTATATTTATGTGCAATATTTTATAGACCTATGTATCAAAAAGCATGTTTACACTGGCATTAGTTATTTTTTAAATTAATATCCTGAATACTAAGTATGATAAAACCAGTAGACCCCAATCCTTCAGTTTACAAAGCAGTTGGAAAATTTATGCCCCACTTTCAACAATCACACTTGATTTGAAAGATGAGCCAAACTCACAGACACTAAATTTTTGGTCATGCCTTAATCTGGACACGATCCATCTGGCTCCAGCTGCAGAATTTCTTTGGAAACCAAATCAAAGGCACATGGGCGAATACACTGAACAATTCATACTCTGCCTGCTCGTGAATTGAATCCTGTCATGGTAGCAGTTTCAAGGCTGTCAGGAACTGAAGTCTGGCTCCCAGCGTGTGTGGCTGACTTGGGGGTGAGAACTGCACATGTTTCAAAGAGTTTGAGGGTCTCATGTCAGCCTCAGGGGGTCTTAGGTGGTCGTTGTCTGGGTGGAAGTGGTTCTACAGGCAGTGGCTGTCTCTGAGATGAGTGGAAGGAGGAGTCTCTACCTCCAAAGTGACACCCCACCTCTTGTCATCATGCCTGACTTTTGGCCAAGAGAGAATAGCTCCTCAAGGTTTGGGGTCACAAAAGAGCCCTGAGAAAACACACCTGTTGTCTTTCAAGCTAACCTTCATAAAAGAACTCGGAACTCTTAGGGCTAGGACCGTCAAAGCCAGGTCATACAGACACCTGGAGGAAGCTCGAGATGCCAGGAGCAAGGCTGGGATCCAGAACAGAGCAAGATGTGAGGACTTCAAAGGCAAACTACAGCATCCTCACAGTCTCAGCCCAAAGTGATCCCCATCTAGAAGGACAGGCACTGCTATCTATAGGCAGTTTGCAGAGGGCCATCAATACACACTGAGGTCAGGTGAACCCTCCACGCCTCAGTTCTTGAGTGCCCCTCCACATGGAAAATATTCTAAAAATGCACTGAGCAAATCTGCTTCTCATCATATAAAGCCAATCACTTTCATCATTTATAATATGCTGTTGCTTCTCTTAGAATCTATCTATATATTTCAGATATATCTTTTGAAATACTTTCAGCTGATTTTCAGTACATGGGAAAAAATGGACAAATCAAGTTTTATAAACTTGGAGATTTTTATACACTAAATAAGCAACATGGACCAATTGCCCACTGAAACCCCACTTCTTTGAACTCAGCCCTTTTCTTGTTTTATTTAAATATATGTGTAGAATCTGTGAAGATTTTCATGTACCTATTTACCTTGTCACTAATAAAATTAAAAACTAAAGACCTGATGACATATTTGTGGGGTTTTTCGCAAGCAATGTAAAACTTTCCCATGATGGCAGACATCAAAGGTTTGGGTCTTCACACTTCTTTACCATAAAAACATTTAACATTGAAAGAAATTTGAAAGAGCAAGGACATGACATTTTTTGGAATAATGAACATGTTCTAAATTTAGATCGTGGTGATGTTTGCATGAATACACTAAGAAGGACTGGACTGTATGCATTAAATGGTTGAGTTTTATGGGAATTAAATCTCAATACATATGTTTAAAAATGTGAGTCATTTCTGATACCTACACTTTCATATAACTGGTATCTTTTCCTTTACATTTCCTTTCCTTTTTAAAATTTTTATTTACTTGTTTGGCTGTGTTGAGTCTTTTGCAGCTTGCAGGATCTTTGTCACATCAGTCAGGACTCTCTAGGTGTGGCATGTAATCTAGAACACGTAGGCTCAATGGTTGCGACACACGGAATTAGTTGTTCTGTGGCATGTGGGATCTTAGTTCCCCAACCAGGGATCAAACCCAAGTCCCCTGCAGTGCAAGGCAAATTCTTAACCACTGGACCACCAGGAAAGCCCCTACATTGTCTTCCAAATCGTGTCCATATGAAAACTTCACGTTTTAATGAAGCCTTCCTTTGGGTCATTGACCAATTCAAAAGCTGCTCCTAGTCTCCAATGGCATTTTGTGAATTATGACACTTTTCCAGTTGTTCTCATGACTATTTTCCAGCTGGGCCAATCCTCTGTGCAAGCAGGAATATCTTTTCACCTTTGTATTCCCTACATTAAGCACCACCATCTGTTACATAGTCAGTGCTCGAAAACCATTCCAAAGTGAATGAATGAATATATGTGCACAGTAATAATCGTGATATGTGCTTTTGTAATCTTTGCTCCTATTACAAAGACTGGAGGTACACGCCTTTTTATATCCTATTTGTAGTGTTCATATGATGTTGTTATAATAGTTACCCAGTGTTTCATCCAATTAGCAGATCATCATTTATTTAACAATACTTCTTATTGGAAATATTTCTTCATAAATTCATTTATTAAGAATAGCATGAAATTGAATACTTTCATACATGAGGCTTGTTTTCGGTTATTTCAATAAATGAACTTCACAAGAGTAAGGTAGTTTGGTTAAAGTAGATGAAGATTTTTGTACTTCTTGATAATATATTGTTTCTTAAGAGGACTAGATCAATTTGCATTAAATACACCACTTCCTTCACAACTCTGTCAGTATCCTAAAATATTTTGGTAATGATTTTCAAGTATTACTTTAGTTTGTGTTTCACTAGTTATTGTTGTGGAGAAGGCGATGGCACCCCACTCCAGGACTCTTGCCTGGAAAATCCCATGGATGGAGGAGCCTGGTAGGCTGCAGTCCATGGGGTCACGAAGAGTCGGACACGACTGAGCAACTTCACTTTCACTTTTTCACTTTCACGCATTGGAGAAGGAAATGGCAACCCACTCCAGTGTTCTTGCCTGGAGAATCCCAGGGACAGGGGAGCCTGGTGGGCTGCCGTCTATGGGGTCGCACAGAGTCGGACACGACTGAAGCAACTTAGCAGCAGCAGTATTGTTGATGAGTCACTTGTCATGTCCAACTCTTTGCGATTCCATGGACTACAGCACATCAGGCTTCTCTGTCCTTCAGCATCTCCTGAAGTTTGCTCAAACTTATGTCCATTGAGTCAAGGATGCCATCCAACCATCTTGTCCTCTGTCAAATTCAGTACATTTAATGTATACACTTAATTTTGATTTCTAATATTATTGAATATTCAATATAGACCGATTTATTGGTTATATATTTAAATACTTGCCACTTCTCTGGTTGGTATTCATGAATTCCAGTGAAACAAATCCCGGTGCCTGGATGCTTTTCTTATCACCAAAAAAAAGAAGTAAGATGAACCCTTCACTTCACACTATGTATTACTCACACTTTAAAGCCTACACATATTGAAAAGCTCAGAATGGTCCAGAGGCACTTATGTGTCCAAGGTAAGAAGTCACAAAACCAAATCTAAGATTTAGGAACATTGGTGCTGAAGATCAATGCATCTTGCTAGTAGAAACTATCTGAGAGGGGCAAGACCTCCTGGCGCACACTCAGAATGACCTATAATGGGCGAGCCCACCTGTTACAGCCTGTGCATGCTCATAGTGGGTAAATAAAAGAACTCTTACCATGTCTTATAGAATAGTCAAGTGCTTTGTAATTGGATGTATGCAGCTGGAGCTCAGTCTTCGCACCAAATTCTGTTGATAGCATTTTATATGTAGACACTGAGCTGCATCAATACTTTCTAAAGGTTGAGTTGACGTTTGGGTACCTACAGTGGGCAAAATAAGATCAGGATCACTCCTTGTAGAATTCTGAGACAAAGTAGAAGTCCCTCTGGAGTTGCACACTTCCTCTGTGAAAGTTGCACCCTACTCCTAGATTACTTCTATTAGACAGCACCCTGGTGACCTCAGGAAGAGCCCAAACATGAAAACTTTCTGTTGCTATCCATGAATGCCAAGACAGCACCTCTCTAGAATCTAATGTTCTTTTCCGCGTGTATAGCAGGTTTTCTCCTTCAGAACTCTGTTGACACTAAAAGGTTGATTGCTTTTAAACATGTTTTTAAAGAATTCAGGATTTTTTTTTTTTTTTTTTTTTTGGCTGTTCTGGGTCTTTGCTGTGGTATGCTGACTCAGTAGTTGTGATGTGTGGGCTTATTTGCCCCGAGACATGTGGGATCTTAGTTCTCTGACCAGGGATTGAACCTGCACCCCCTGCATTGGAAGGCAACTTCTTAACCACTGAACCACCAGAGAAGTCCCTAAACTCATTTTGGAGTTAAGTAAAATCCAAAGGCTGCCCTCCTCGTGATGCTTAAGTCAATGGCAAGTTGAGAATGGCCAGAGTACACGTGGCATAATTCTGATTGTCATGTTAAGCTCTCCCCTTCAATGCACCCCACAAATACCATCTGCCTGACACTATGCCTTTTGGAATTGTTTATAAGCTCTCTGTTATTTAGGGTTGTTGGCCAAAATCCACATGGAAATGTAACCTGATACTAGTACCTCTTGACACTAAAAAGTCTTGACTTTAACTTCTATATGTGCCACCACACGACACAGTAGGAATGTTCTTGATATCTCCGCACTGCCGCTCATTTCGACTGTGTACTATTTTGCAGGAACAACCAAGTCTTCAGCAGGTTGTCCTGCTGTCTAACTTTTAGGCTGGATGTTTTCTTAAGCAGTAACAATGGACCTTCCTGGTTTTCAGTTTTTAGATTACAGCGTTCATTCACTGAGTCAACTTTAGGATACGAGCAAGTTTAACAATTTTTATTTCTGTGTGCATAGTCACTTTAGTCAGTCATGTCTGACTCTTGGCTCAGCCCACCAAGCCCCTCTGTCCATGGGATTTTCCCAGCAAGAATAGTGGAGTGGATTGCTATGCCCTCCTCCAGGGTTTATCTTCCCCACTGAGCCACCTGGAAGCCCTTTTATTTCTATAAGAATTTTTAATTTTTGAAAATATATAGGTCTCCTCTTAGTTTCCTAGGGCTGCAATTATAAAGTGCCATACACTGGCTGGATTAAAAGCAATAGAAATTTGTTGTCACAGAGTTCTCCAGTTCAGAAGTCCAAGCCAGGCTGTCAGCAGGGCCATGCTCCCTCCTAAGGGAACAGGGAAGGGATTGCTATCATGCTTCTCCTGTAGCTTCTGCTAATTTCAAGCACTCCTTGGCTTGTGAAGGCATCACTCCACTCCTCCCTCCTCACTTGATATTCCTTCTCCCTTCCTGCCTGTCTTGCGTCATCTTCCCTCTGCATCTGTGTCCATGTGTCCCTCTACTTTTTTCTTGTTTTCATGTTTTGTTCTAATGAAAAAACTGATTTTTATGCTTCTTGAAAATAGTGAACACTATTACATTTTATGTTCCCCCAGCTAGAATGCAGACATCATAAAGGCAAGTATTCTGTACCAGTTTGATATGCTTTTTTTCCTTCTTTATAAAAATTAGTTTTATTTGCCCTATCTAAGCATCACTAGGAGGGCAGCCTTTGGATTTTACTTAGCTCCAAAATGAGTTTAGGGACTTCTCTGGTGGTTCAGTGGTTAAGAAGTCACCTTCCAATGCAGGGGATGCAGGTTCAGTCCCTAAGATCCCACATGTCTTGGGGCAAATAAGCCCACACAGCACAACTACTGAGTCGGCATTCTTTTTTATGCATATGTTTTTATTTTATTTATTTTAAATTGGAGGATACTTGCTTTACAATGTTGTGTTACTTTCTTCCGTACAACAATGTGAATCAGCCTTCAGATCAGATCAGTTGCTCAGTCGTGTCCGACTCTTTGCGACCCCATGAATCACAGCACGCCAGGCCTCCCTGACCATCACCAACTCCCGGAGTTCAGTCAGACTCACGTCCATCCAGTCAGTGATGCCATTCAGCCGTCTCATCCTCTGTCGTCCCCTTCTCCTCCTGCCCCCAATCCCTCCCAGCATCAGAGTCTTTTCCAATGAGTCAACTCTTCGCATGAGGTGGCCAAAGTACTGGAGTTTCAGCTTTAGCATCATTCCTTCCAAAGAAATCCCAGGGCTGATCTCCTTCAGAATGGACTGGTTGGATCTCCTTGCAGTCCAAGGGACTCTCAAGAGTCTTCTCCAACACCACAGTTCAAAAACATCAATTCTTCGGCTCTCAGCCTTCTTCACAGTCCAACTCTCACATCCATACATGACCACAGTAAAAACCATAGCCTTGACTAGACGAACCTTTGTTAGCAAAGTAATGTCTCTGCTTTTGAATATGCTATCTAGGTTGGTCATAACTTTCCTTCCAAGGAGTAAGCGTCTTTTAATTTCATGGCTGCAGTCACCATCTGTAGTGATTTTGGAGCCCAGAAAAATAAAGTCTGACACTGTTTCCACTGTTTCCCCATCTATTTCCCATGAAGTGATGGGACTGGATGCCATGATCTTCATTTTCTGAATGTTGAGCTTTAAGCCAACTTTTTCACTCTCCACTTTCAGTTTAATCAAGAGGCTTTTGAGATCCTCTTCACTTTCTGCCATAAGGGTGGTGTCATCTGCATATCTGAGGTTATTGATATTTCTCCCGGCAATCTTGATTCCAACTTGTGTTTCTTCCAGTCCAGCGTTTCTCATGATGTACTCTGCATATAAGTTAAATGAACAGGGTGACAATATACAGCCTTGATGAACTCCTTTTCCTATTTGGAACCAGTCTGTTGTTCCATGTCCAGTGCTAACTATTGCTTCCTGACCTGCATACAAATTTCTCAAGAGGCAGATCAGGTGGTCTGGTATTCCCATCTCTTTCAGAATTTTCCACAGTTTATTGTGATCCACACAGTCAAAGGCTTTGGCGTAGTCAATAAAGCAGAAATAGATGTTTTTCTGGAACTCTCTTGCTTTTTCTATGATCCAGCGGATGTTGGCAATTTGATCTCCGGTTCCTCTGCCTTTTCTAAAACCAGCTTGAACATCAGGAAGTTCACGGTTCACATATTGCTGAAGCCTGGCTTGGAGAATTTTGAGCATTACTTTACTAGCGTGTGAGATGAGTGCAACTGTGCAGTAGTTTGAGCATTCTTTGGCATTGCCTTTCTTTGGGATTGGAATGAAAACGGACCTTTTCCAGTCCTGTGGCCACTGCTGAGTTTTCCAAATTTGCTGGCATATTGAGTGCAGCACTTTCACAGCATCAGCCTTAAGTGTATATATACATATAGATATATAGATATCTATATGTAGGTATCTATCTATATACATATATAGATATATATCCCTCCCTGTTGAGCCTACCTCCCTCTCACCACGCCCCCCTGCCCCCACATCTCACCCTCCAGGTCATCACAGAGCACCGAGCTGAGCTGCCCAAGGTACACAGCAGCTTCCCACCAGCTATCTGTTTACACGTGGTAGTGTATATATGTCAGTGTGACTCTCAGTTCATCCCACCCTCTCCTTTCCCTGCTGTGCATGTATCCCCTTCTTATAAGGACATCAGGCATATTGGATTAGGGTCCAACCTAATGACCTCATTTAACTTGCTAACCTCTGTAAAGACCCTATCTCCAATCCGGTCACATTCTGAGTCAAGTTAGAACCTCATCATGTCTTCAAAGGAGGATACCATCACATCCTCCTTCAAAAGTTTCTCTTGCGTAGAACAGTTTGACAAGTGAACCCAAGATGATGAAGTGCATCTGAATTAAGGGTAAGCCTGAGGAATTTAAAGAGAGTATCTTTCTATCAGTCTTTTGATTTCTCCTCACTCAGGAAATGTACTGGTATTGCTGAGTATATAATAAAATCATAAATATTTGGATGTCTTTCCCTCACTTACTGCCTTTACACACATATTAGAAGATGAAGACAACCGCATTTTAAAAAATTTTATCTATTTGCTTATTTTTGGCTGCACTGAGTCTTCAGTGTTATGCATGGGCTTTCTCTAGTTGCAGCGAGTGGGGGCTACTCTCTAGTTGCGGTGCGCGGGCTTCTAACTCTGATGGTTTCTAAGTTGTGATCCATGGGCTTAGTTGCCGGGGGTTCATTCCCGGACCAGAGATTGAACCCACATCCCCTGGATTGGCAGGTGGACTTTTAACTACTGGACCTTCAGGGAAGTCAAACAACTGCATTTTTACATAATTCACTTAACTGCTCTACTCTTCCATTTCTTTCCACCAGCACCCACATTCTCATTCTCTTTTCTTCTCCCTTGAAATAACCATCTTATTCTCATGGATTCTATGGATAAATGTGCATTTTGTGATATGAGAGAGGAAATTCCTCACCAGTTGGAAATTAAAGGCCACTGGTCACTGAGTAAGTGGGGAGCTGAAGGAAATCCTTATCTTGGGACTGTAAGGTTTGCTCCCCAAATTGCTCAGCACAGGGAAAGTGTGGCTTAGGTCTGCAGTGACCCAGAGCTGAGAAAAACAGCTACCATAATGGAAGACAGAACCAAGAAAATAAAACAAGGGTGACTAGCCTACCCTGGACCACACACTTGCTGGTAGGAAGGAGTTTACCCCCCAGAAGAAGGCCCCTCAGTACACAGATGGATGATGTGTTCACAGTGGACATCAGTCTCACAGGCTTGGCCAATAGGGAGATTTAGCCCAGAAAGTCAGCCTTCTCTCTTTCTTCCTCTCCACCGTATCTGCTCTTCCCACCATCATCTTTCCCAGTCTTTATCCAGGAATCCCACCCTTTGACAAGTGGGATGACTTCTGATCCGGATGGAGGACATTGAATATTTCCTTTTGGCCGGTGGCCTTTCACCCCACTCAGCTTCAGGAGTTTATCCAAGCTGACAACCTCCAGGCATCAGCTGCACTGTCTGTATTTCATTACTGAAAGAAAACCCACAAGAATAGGTGCCTCCAGCTTTCTGTGTGAGGAATGGTTGAGGGACCTGGGATTTGGGTACATATTACCTAACTGTAACTATCTGAAGGATTATTATGAGGAAGACGAAGTAGAAGGGGTTGAGGATGGAATAATATAAATAATTATAATAAAAATGAAATGTATGAAAGCATTCACTGTGTTAGTCCTCAGCTAAGTGCTTTACATGCGATTTTCATTTAATCCTCACCACCACTGTATGCGAGCAGATTCTAGGATTATCCCTGTTTTATAGATGAATTGAGGTCAACAGAGTAAGTTGTTTGATAGTTTACACCATAGCTGTTGGCAGAACTGACATTCAAACCAAGGTCTGCCTGAGTCTAGAGGCCAGGACTGTACAACCTGCCATTTTCAAGAAGTTGAACGTAACTACTCTATTCCATGTTGAATGTAGAGAAGGAACCATTTAAGAAAATGGGGTTAAAATAGTTTTCCATAAGCTTGGTGATCCCTTTCAGATTCTCTCAGAGCCAGAAAATATGAGGGCTTCCAGTATAAAAGTACAAAGCAGAATCATTCATCTAGTTTACAGAGAGACAGGAATCAGAACCACAGAACTTTTGTCCCCTTTTACTTTCTGAATTCTATTTAGATTCATGCACGTGATGAAATATTCTCAACATTTTTCAACCCCTACAGTTATATACGGGCTATTTGACGACAGAGGATGAGATGGCGATGGCACCACTGACCTGATGGACATGAATTTGAGCAAACTCCGGGAGTTGGTGACGGTCAGGGAGGCCTGATGTGCTGCAGTCCATGGGGTCACAAAGAGTCAGACACAACTGAGTGACTAGTTTTAATGACTAGTGACTAGTTTTAATGAGTGACTAACTGATTTTAATTATTAGAATAAGTTGATAGAGAAGCTCATTCTTCAGGTCATTTGCCAAGATTAAAGCTAACTTGCAAAGTCTAAGGGATTTCAGAGTTTGAGAACAGTATATCTTAAATAGTTCTCTTCACACCAAAAAGCTATTGGTTAGAAACCTAAATGACACTAATTTTATAGATCAAAAAAATAGATTTTTTGGTTTTATTTCAGAAAACTGTGACCTCATATAATATTCTCCCAAGGCTTCAAACGATAGCTGTCTACCAATCTTACTACTTGGGAGACTAATCTGATATTTTGTTTTCATCTTTTGGAAACTAGAACTAATGAAGGACTGGTGGTGGTGTTGGTTTAGGTGCTGTTATGACCAACTCTTGCAGCTCCATGTACTGTAGCCCACCAGGCTCCTCTGTCCATGGGATTCTCCAGGCAAGAACACTGGAGTGGGTTGCCATTCCCTCCTCCAGGGGATCTGCCTGATTCAAGGATCAAATCCACGTCTCTTGCAGAAGAAATAGATACAGAAGGTATTTTACTTCCTCCTTGAGTGTTTGGATCACACTGTCTTAAGAATTCGTATCTCTCCTTAGGAGTAGGAAGGGATGTGTGTGTGTGTGTGTGTGTGTGTACAGAGGAGAGTCTACAATGAATGCTGGTAGACAACATGGAAGGGAACTGCATGTGGAGACCCAGAAGGTACTGCACAGCCTCCTGAGGTGCATTCTTCCACTGTGGATGCTCAGACTTGAGAAATGTGCTCTGGAGCAGGATCTGAACCAGTGACTGAGAAAGGTTCCAGTGAGGTGGCTGAGACTGGCAACATGGAGATTAGAACAGGAAAGCTTTGTGTTGGGATAGAACTGAGGATGAGGGAGTGAGGAAGGAAACAGGAATCTCTATAAGGAACTTGCCTTAATCCACCTAACCTGCCCTTCAATGACAAACTGCACGAATGGTCCCAGTTCTTCACTCTGCCCTCTACCTATGCTCTTTGACACATAGCTTTAAGGCCCCCTATCCTTCTCTCTGTGTGATTCTGAGTTCACCATGTGACATGCCTTGGTCCCTGGGATGTTACCAGATGGGCAAGTAGCAGAGGTCTGAAAAGTACCCCATGCATAATAAGATTTGCTCTCCATTAGCTCAGCCATTCCCATGAGAAGGACATGCCACGGTTAACCTCCCCATCCCAGGAGGAGGGGAGGGATGAGTGGACCAGAACCACCCCCACCCAAGTCCAGTGTGAATCAACTTATCTCCTGCAAACTTGTAGATTCATGAGAAATACTGGGTTGACCAGTATTTTGCCATAAGACGTTTCCCATAAACATCTTATGGAAAGACTCAAAGGAAATTTTTGGCCAAGCCAGTAATATATATATAATAATGTAAGTAGCTCATCTGAGAGCAGGACAAGCTTGCAGGAAACCAGAGTCCACTCTCAGCCTCGATTCTATGCAGTTCCCCTGGAGGATGAAGGTGCAGGGCCACAAAAGAGAGGCGGGACATGCCCTGACACCCAGCCCCACTACAGCTTGTGAGAAAGGAGCAGTGTCCCACGGAGGGGGCCTGGCCAGGAATCCCCTGGGATAGGAGGGGCCGCAGTCACCTGGAGGCAGAGCAGGGAAGATTCTCTTCATTCCCTGCCCGCCCCCTCCCCCCACTGCTGGTTATGTGCCAGATCTGGAGAAAATCCTAGGATAATTCTCCATAATATACATATATACTAGAGAAGGGTTCCAGGCAGAAGAGGGGAAAATACCTCTCGGGCTACACAATATGACTTAAGTATAATGAAGTATTACATATAATATATATACACACACACACACACATGCACACACACACATGCAGGCTTCCCCAGTGGCTCAGTGGTAAAAGAATCCTTCCTCAATGCAGGAGCTGCAGGAAATGCAAGTTCAGTCCCTGGGTGGGGAAGATCCCCTAGAGAAGGGCATGACAACCCTTTCCAGTATTCTTGCCCAGAGAATCCAATGGGCAGAGGAGACTGGCAGGCTACAGTCCATAAGGTCAGACACAACTGAAGCAACTGAGCATGCACGAATATACGCATACACACATAAATGTATTGAGCATTTGTTTTTGAAATTTGTGTGGGCAAGTATCAGGAATATATATGAATAGGACTATAAACAAGGAAGCTAGCATAAAAGTGGGGTTCCCTGATAGCTCAGTTGGTAAAGAATCCACCTGCAATGCAGGAGACCCCAGTTCAACTCCTGGGTCAGGAAGATCCACTGGAGAAGGGATAGGCTACCCAGTCCAGTGTTCTTGGGCTTCCCTTGTGGGTCAGCTGGTAAAGAATCCATCTGCAATGTGGGAGACTGGGTTTGATACCTGGCGTGGGAAGATCCCCTGGAGAAGGGAAAAGCTACCCACTCTAGTATTCTGGCCTAGAGAATTCCAAAGACTGTATAGACAATAGGGTCGCAAAGAGTTGGACATGACTAAGCAACTTTCACTTTCACCTTCAGCATAAAAATAACCTTGCACATTCTTTAAAACGTTGTTATCTTCAGAGGACCTTTCTTTCAGAACTGTTTCTATAAGTGTTACTATAACAACAGTATTACAAGACTGAAGTTGTTCGGTTAATTGTAAAAGAAACTCCTTTGGACTTCAGACCCTCCTCCAGTCAAATAAACATGTCTATTTATAAGATACGTTCCACAAAGAGACACAATGACATCTTGTGTTTTGTGTTGACCAAGATTTTCCTGTGATAAGAGTTATTACAAGTGTTTTTGATCTAGTGTTTTTGAGGACTTCAAGTCTCCTTTTCCCCTCCTAATACTTCTTTTTCCCTCTTATGTATCTATCCAAGGAGCAGAAGAGAAACTACACTCAATAAATGTGCTATCCCTGCAGCTGAAATTCAGTGTCTCCTGCTTCTGAGGTCACATGAGGGGAAAAAAATTCTCTTTTAGTTGTGTTTTAGTCGAGACAAAAATTATGAGGAGGGAGAAGGAGTGAAGGGTTACATCTGGAGAGAGTTAAGTTCCGTGGCTGGAGAAGCAGCTGGGACTATGTAACATAGCCGCTTCCATCATGCAGCCATTGTGCTGTTTGAAAATGCGTGGGTTTTCCGATGGTGTGGGTTTTATTTGGAAAGGAAGAATCCTGGGTGTTTTCAGAGAGGAAATTCAACGGCTGATTCATGCTCTTAAAACTTTTTGCCCTAAATTTATTGACCAGGAAGATGCTGTTAGCTAAAATTGGAAGATCTTGGGGACACTAAATCTTGCAGAGCAGTTAACTATTGGACACTATTAGAGCTTCTGATAAGATTTTGTGGAGTGCCTTTTTTAAATGGTTCAAAAACATCTGGTCTTTTTGTCTGTTCCTCTTTGATGCCTGTGCTGCTCTCGCTTTAATAACTTCAGGGACCAGCAGCCTGATAATCCGAGCTGAGGTCATCCAGGGATGGTGGCTCATGGCCGTGAGTGTGGCCAGCATTAATGCTCCTCAAATAGCCATATCTTTGCTGGAATCATCAGAGGACTTGTCATCCCTTCTCTTTCTCTCTTATCTGTCTACCTGCACTGTTTGATTAATGATAAAGAATTATTCTGGCATGTAAAGTCATTTTGAAATGGAAAAGTTTCAACTTGAGTATAAAACAGTATGTTAACTGGGCTAAAACATGATCTACTATCCAATTTACTGCCCAGGTTGCTTCGAGGAAAACAAATGGACTTTTACTATGTATAATCTTTAAGTTCAACAAATTGTTAGCCTTCTCCTGGAAAGTTTTAGGTTAATAGATAACTATTTTGTAGGTTGAATCCTACAGCCAACACTCAAAACTTTTCCTATTTTATCTTTTTTTACTTTGCTAATGTTGAAGGTTGTATATCATAGACTTTTCACGGTTTAGGAGTCTTTCTCCTTCAGAATCATATTTACTCCCAAATTATTCACCCACAACATAGGTGCGATTTTTGTCCCTTTCTCCCCATTTCCTGTGTTGTCTTTTCTCTAACATCCTCCCATGACAACATTACCAGCTTTGGGTGTTCTGCTTCATGTGTTGAACTCACACTGGTCATCTATTTTACATGTGGTAATGTATATGTTTCAATGCTATCGTCTCAAATCATTCCACCCTCACCTTCTCACCGAGTCCAAAAGTCTGTTCTTTACATCTGTGTCTCCTTTGCTGCCCTGCACGTAGGATTGTTGGTACCATCTTTCTAAATGCCATTTATATGTGTTCACACACAGTATTTGTCTTTCTGACTTACTTCACTCTGTAAAATAATTATCCTCCAATTAAAATTAATTAATTAATTAAAAAAAAACACTACTAGACCAGGTTCATTCAGCTAGATTTGCAGTGAGCAAAATGCTGAGATGCTAAGGTTTGCACTGAGGGTTTGTTCATAAGGCAGTCAAGAAAGACCAGGTCTTAGGTCTACCTCCGCGAAGACCAGAGGTTCAGGGTATCCTTCGGATAAGGCAGCATAGAAGTCTGAGGTGTGGGAAATGTGGGGAAAGGTGACTGGGAGAAAGTGTGGTCATCATTGTGGTTCTGTGCAGGTGTAACTAAGCTATGGGGCTCTGCACGTTCAAAACTGGAGTTTGCAATTAGTAAATGCAAACTATTATATACAAGATGGATAAACAACAAAATCTACTAAATGGCACAGGGAACTATATTCTGTACCCTGTGACAAACTGTAATGGAAAAGAATATGAAAAGAATGTGTATATGCATATGACTGAATCTCTTGCACAGCAGAAATCAACACAACACTGTAAACCAGCTATACTTGAATTTTAAAAACGGAGGTGCTTAGCATGATCTGAGGGTGGAGTTTTCAGCCCTCTGAGGACAAAAGGATGCTCACACAGGCCCAGGTGGAGGGTTAGCGGTCCCAATCAGTATTATCCAGCTCAGCTCCAACGATATGCAGCTGACTCCAAGTTTCTAGACAACACCTCAAGCAAACACCTTATTGTATAGGCTACATGCTGCTTGGAGGACACAGGAATCTTAAACGACCTTGATTATTGGAGGTAGGTAAAATGGATTTGACTAACAATTATCCATGCTAAAGAATGTTCAAAGTGCCAGACAATTGCACTCACTTCCCTTGTTAGTAAGGTTATGCTCAAAATCCTTCAAGTTAGGCTTTAGGAGTACTTGAATCAAGAACTTCCAGATGTACAGCCTGGGTTTAGAAAAGGCAGAGGAACCAGAGATCAAACTGCCAACATTCATTGGATCATAGCAAAAGCATGGGAATTCCAGGAAAACATCTACTTCTGTTTCATTGACTACTCAAAAGTGTTTGATTGTGTGGATTACAACAAATTGTGGGAAATTATTAAGACATGAGAATACCAGACCATCTTACCCATCTCCTGAGAAATGTATATGCAGGTCAAGAAGCAACAGTTAGAACCTTGCATTGAACAACTGACTGGTTCAAAATCAGGACAGAAGTATGACAAGGTTGTATATTGTCACCCTGTTGATTTAACTTATATCCAGAGGACATCATGTGAAATACGAGGCTGGATGAGATACAAGCTGCAATCAAGGCTGCCAGGGAAATATCAACAATCTCTGATATGCAGATGATACCACTCCACTGGCAGAAAGTGAAGAGGAACTAAAGAGCCTCTTGATGGAGGTGAAGGAGGAGAGTGACAAAGCTGGCTTAAAACTCAACATTCAAAAAACCAAGATCATGGCATCTGGTCTCATCACTTCATGGCAAATAAATGAGGGAAAAGTGGAAGCAGTGACAGATTTTCCTCTTCTTGGGCTCCAAAATCACTGTAGATGGTGACTGCAGCCATGAATTTAGAAGATGCTTGTTTCTTGGAAGGAAGGATATGACAAACCTAGACAGTGTATTAAAAATCAAAGACATCACTTTGCTGACAAAGGTCTGTACAGTCAAATCTATGGTTTTTCCAGTAGTCATGTACAGATGTGAGAGTTGGACCATAAAGAAGGCTGAATGCTGAATAACTGATGCTTTTGAATTGGTGCTGGAGAAGATTCTTGAGAGTCCCTTGGACAGCAAGGAGATCAAACCAGTCAATCCTAAGGAAATAAACTATGAATATTCACTGGAAAGACTAAAGCTGAAGCTGAAACTCCTATGCTTTGGCCACCAGATGCAAAGAGCTGACTCATTGGAAAAGACTGGTGCTGGGAAAGATTGAAGGCAAAAGGAGAAGAGGGTGGCAGAGGACGAGATGGTTGGATGGCATCACTGATTTAATGGACATGAACTTGGAAGAATTCTGGGAGATGGTGAGGGACAGGGAAGACTGGCATGCTGTAGTCCATGGAGTCACAAAGAGCTGGACACAACTTAGGGACTGAACAACAACAATGGTTACCCAGGGTTTCAGCGATTACTAGTGTTTTTAACAGTGTCATAACCTTTGTACTTATTGGGCATGTCAGGGTTAATAATGTCCCAAAGCGTGTGAAAATGAAACATCAGCACAGTGAACACAATTGGATTGATGATCAAACTGAAGCCGATGCCATCTCTTGATGCAGGAGACCAATCAGTGTATTCAGGAAGGACGAGCTTGTGGTCTGGGAGACACAGTGTAGCCTATGGACTTGACTTCTCTTGTTGGGGATTGATTCAGCCCATAAAGTATTTTTTTACATTGTAATTTGATTCCTATATGCAAAGTTTTGGAGCTGCACAAAAATATCAAGATTTATGGCCTCTTGAAAAGCTAGAAGATCAGCAACTGAGTCTACATCCTGCAGTAACAAGCAGCTGGTCTTTAGCAGCAGGGCCCCTTCAAACACCAAGGGCTCACAGAGTTGGACACGACTTAGTGACTCAACAACAATGTATAAGATCATGTTCACGAGTTTTTAAGAGCTATATCAGTTAAATATGGATGAACCATAAGAAAACCAAACAAAATTACTTAGTGAAGACAAATCATTTTTTAAAAAGTATTGCACTTTAAAAATGACCTCCTGATAATGTTTTCAAATAATGAAGAGTTTAATTATGCTAATCAATAGCACCATGAGGAACACACAAAGATGGAAGATTTGTTACAGCAAAGTTCCATGATAGAGTCCTGCCTTCCTGATACAATCTTGACACGAAGGGTCACACAGATTCAGGCTGATCACCTGTCTACAAAGAGCTACACTCAGTGGTGCTTGGAAAAGGGGTGCTTTAAGTCAAACCAGTCAATTCTAAAGGAAATCAACCCTGAATATTCATTGGAAGGACCGATGGTGAAGCTGAAACTCCAATACTTTGACCACCTGATGCAAAGAGCTGACCCATTGGAAAAGGCCCTGATGCTGGGAAAGATTTAAGGCAAAAGGAGAAGGGGACAGCAGAGGATGAGATGGTTAAATAGCATCACCAATTCAGTGGACATGCATCTGAGCAAACTCTGGGAGATTGTGAAGGACAGGGGAGCTTGGCATGTGGTCCATGGGGTCACAAAGAGTCAGATGTAACTTAGCAACTGAACAACAACAACAACAACAAAAAAGCTCAGATCTTTATAAAAATGAAAAAGGGACTGGTTGAGACTGAACATGATGAACATGGTATGACACTGAACATACACTCTATGATGAGAATATATGCAAGTATGTATAAAAACCATAAAAGACTTAGAATTTGTTTCTCTCACTTTGCTATGTCTTTTTACTAAAAACTCACTAACAGAATTGGAAAACCCAATTTAAAGCCAGAACCCAATTCTGGCTTATGCAAAAAATATTTCTTGGCTCATGGAAATGGAAAAAGTCAGGAGCAGCTTGACCTGGATATCCAATCTGTCTCCATTTCTTGGCTCTGAGCTCCTCATGTTGCCTTCAGTTTCTGGCTCTCCGTGGTGATAAGATGGCTCCCCACATCTCTAGGGTTCAAGCCCATATGCTTCTATCCGAGGTCCCAGAAAAAGTCTTTTCCTTTTAATTGACTCAGATAAGTCCCACCCTTCACTAATAATGATGACCAGACAAATGCAATGGTCCAGTCGGCCAGGTCTGAATCACATGCTCATCTCTGATATAAAGGAAGAAATCTCCAAGTTCTGCAGGTCAGAAGTCTGAAAGGAGTCTCACTGGGTTAAAATCAGTGTTAGAACGGTTGTGTTCCTCTGGAAGCTCCACAGGAAAACCTGTTACCCTGTATTTTCCAACTGTAGAGGTGGCCTGTGCTCCTTGAACCATGGCCCCTTTCTTCATCTTTAAAGTCAGCAGCACAGCATATTCAAATCTCTCTGACTCTGACCTCCTCTTCTGTCTCCCTTTGTCACTTTAAAGGACACTTGTGATTACACTTGGGCCCATTCGGAAAACCCAGGATTATCTCCTTACTTTGGATCTGACTGTTTAAAATAGTGATTTCATTATCCCATGGCCAACTGAACAAGAAAATGAAGATTAAAGTTAAACTGAAATTACTGTTTTAAAAAAAAAAAATCACTTAATTAGCATCCTTAGTTCCATCTGCAACCTTATTATCCATTGGCAGGTAACATGGTATATTCATAGCTTCCACGGATTTGAACATGGACATCCTTGCGGGGAGGGGGATATTTTATCTATCCTGAAGTCCAAACTGAATTATCTTTGGCGATCTCAAGGTGATTTAACTCTACACTATCTGCTCAGGATTTCTTCATTCTTCAGAGTCCTTTTTGCTAAGCCGCTGTTGGTGAATTCATTGACTCATTCAATTAACAAACAGGCATTGAGTAGCTACCATAAGCAAAGCATTGTTTAGGCACTGAATATACAGAGATAAGACACAAATCTGATCCCTGAGTCGGGAAGATCCCCTGGAGAAGGAAATGGCAGCCCACTGCAATATTCTTGCCTGGAGAATTCCATGGACAGAGCCTGGCAGGCTACAGTCCATGGGGTTGCAAGAGTGGGTCATGAATTAGCAACAAAACCACCACCACCATACAATAATAAACAAAATATTTCCTCCCTTAATGGAGTATGAGTCTCATGGATGAACTAGATAAGCTAACAAATAATGTTTAAGTAATTATTATACATCTATTTCCATGGGGGCTTTTTAAATCTCCAAAGTGGTTTGGAAAATACTGGCTATGTCAGAGATTCTACTGCTCTCTGTTTTTCTAACTAGACTCTTATTAGCCCCTTAGTCATTATGTCATTGGCAAATATTTTCTCCCATTCAGTAGGTTGTCTTTTTGTTTTGTCAATGGTTTCCTTTGCTGTGTGAAAGCTTTTAAGTTTTATTAGATCCCATTTGTTTATTTATGCTTTTCTTTCTTTTGCCTTAAGAGACAGATCCCAAAAATTATTGCTATGATTTATGTCAAAGACTGTTCTGCCTATGTTCTCTTTTAGGAATTTTATGGTTTCAGGTCTTATAGTTAGGTCTTTAATCCATTTTGAGTTTATTTTTGTATGAGGTGTGAGGAAGTGTTCTAATTTTATTCTTTTCCATGGAGTCGTCCAGTTTTCCCAGCACTACTTATTGAAGAGACTGTCTTTTCTCCATTGTGTATTCCTGTCTCCTTTGTCATAGATTAATCGGCCATATGTGCATGGGTTTCCATATAACATCTTTCAATGACAACACTTCCCCAACCCATGCTCCCCACCTCTGCCAGACTAGCAGTTCAAGGGTTAGTTACATTTCAGTCACTTGACATCTGATATCATGTTAGTTAAGTAAGTAGGAAGTACTTAGAACAAATTAAAGGGGAGAAAGAGGACAGTTTTCATAAGTCAAGTTAATAAGCAATAAGGAGATAATCAGAATTAGGCAGGATGGATTCCCACTCTTTAAATATTATCTGCCAATATTTAATATACCATTACATCAGGAACTTTCAAGTTTTTTTTATTAATAGATAAAGCTAAGCTTTATTGTCATCTCAAAATAAACCAAGACATACAAGCTTTGATACATTTTAGACCTGAATGTGAGATTATTTAATAATTATACAAAATAAATATCTTTATCATTTTTGTTGGTTTTGATTTTATTATTTTAACTTTTTATTTTGTAATGGGATATGGCTGATTAACCAACATTGTGATAGTTTCAAGTGAACAGTGAAGGGACTCAGCCATCTCTGTACATGTATCCATTCTCTCCCAAACTCCCGTCTCATCCAGGCTGCCACATAATATTGAACAGAGTTCCCTGTGCTATACCGTAGGTCCTTGTTGGTTATCCATTTTAAATATACCAGTGTGTACTTGAATATATATATATGAATAAATATACATAGTAAATTACATGTGAAAATTGTAGGATATTTTAACACAGTATTTGGGGTTTAATAGATAGATAGTTCAGTCGCTCAGTCGTGTCCGACTCTTTGTGACCCCATGGACTGCAGCTCGCCAGGCTTCCCTGTCCATAATCAACTCCCAGAGCTTATTCAAACCAACTCCACTGAGTCGGTGATGCCATCCATCTCATCCTTTGTTGTCCTCTTCTCCTCCTGCCTTCAATCTTTCTCAACATCAGGGTGTTTTCCATGACTCAGTTCTTCCCATCAGGAGGCCAAAGTATTGGAGTTTCAGGTTCAGCATCAGTCCTTCCAATGAATATTTGGGACTGATTTCCTTTAGGATGGACTGGTTGGATCTCCTTGCTGTCTCCTTTGCTCCTTGCTATATTCTGATGGGTTTAATTCCATCAGAATATAATGGATGTATTGAGGAAAGTATTTTTAATTAAACTTCCTTATTTAAGGGAGCTTTAAGTTTTTAGCTTTATCTTTTGCTGTATCATGGTGACCAAGTCCATGCCATACTGTCCTTATTTATAAGAAGTGGGTAAAGTTGGGGCAATCCTTCACACAGTATAATGAGGTTATTTTTAAAGGAGTTTTAAAGCTCAGAGAAAGTCTCAGCACACAAGTCAGAGGGTTTTGTGTACAATCACTAAAAATTCTTTCAATGCCTCCATAGCTCAAGCTGTGTTTCATCCTCGTTATCTCATGAGAATCATAGGTCCCTAAAAAACATGACCTTGAAAAAATCCTTTTAATTATGTGTTGACAGCAGCACTATCTACTCCCTCCCTTTTTAGTTCACTTTCCTTCCCCAACAAAAATAACACAAATATTCACCCTGAAAGATAGTTTTATGCTAGGACACAAGACCACAAATTTTAAATCTCAACTGAGCACCTCATATTGTTGAAACAGTTAGTTAACCTTTGCCCAGAATGACCATCATCACAAGAGTGGCCATCAGCTGTAGACTTTATTCAGTGTATTTCCTTATAGTGCTCAGATTCCCTCTCCCAGCATGAGGATTCACATTTTGCTTTTATTTTTAATATTACAAGGCAGTGCATGTGTTTGCTAAAATATTTCAAATGTAATACACAGAATTATAAGGGAGTAAAAATTCCATCAGCCAAAAATAATCACCTTTAATATTAAGAAAAATACCTTCAGATGTGAATGAGTATCTGTGCATTCATACCAGTACACACAGACACACATTATACAAAATCATATATAGTTTATGTATGAAAATCATCATATGATAGCTTCTGTTCTGTAAGCTCTTTTCCCACAAAGACAAGGCCCATTTTCAAGGGAATACGTGGAGTCGGGTGCAGAAATGAGGCACCAGGTAGAGAAGAAAGAACATCATTTAGACGCTGGATGGACACAGTTTAAGTCCAAGCTTGGCAATTAACTAGCTGGATGACTTTGGGCTCAATGATAGTGCTCAGATTTTTGAGGGGCTTGCTAACCAGTTCTATTGCCTGTGTCAGCCTTAAAGCCTTCCTCTTTTGTGGTTTCACATTCTCACTCATTTCATTTCCATCGCTGTATTAATCACAGTTCCAGCAGGACACTTACAGAACTTTCAAAGGATTGAACTGAGGAACATTCAGTGAAGAATTACTTACAGAGGGCAAATCTGTGACTGGACAGGGGAAGAAGAGGAGGAATAAATAAATAATTCAATCTCTCTTTAATCTGTCTTTTGATCTCTCAACAATATTTCTCATTGGCCAGCCCCAGATGGAAGTCAAAAGGGCAAGCAGCCCGGGGCCATGAAAATCTTAGACAGCAGCATCCTGGAACACAGACAGGACGTGTGCCATCGACTGTTGGCCCTGAGATGATCTGTGACCCAACATTGATTTTCCCTCCTCTACCACTCAGGGTGCCCCCCCCAGCCCACAGCAGAGACCCAGCTCAGTCCCCAAGAAGGGGACTAGCCATCCTGAGGGCAGACGATCCACATGAACTGCAGTGGGTAGATTTCTATCTCGCATTAGACACAAACATAAACTCCAGATGGATTCGTGAGAAAATACATGCTCTATCAATGTTAAAATAAACAAAATTTGTTCATAACCTTAGGCTAGAGAAGCTTCCTTCAGAAAAGACATGAAATGCAAGCTCTACAGAGGTGGAAGAGTTTTATTCAAAAATGTTTAATTTGCTCCTCACGAAAGACAGCACAAAGTCAAAGAAGAGCAGCAGGTAGGAGAATATTTGCAGCAGACAATAATAACAACTGCTTCATATGGAGCTTTTTGTTAGATGCCAGATATGACTATTCTACTGTGTTCTAATTTGTTGAATCCTATGGCAATGTGAGATAGGCACTATTATTATCTTTCCCATTTTTCAAATGAAGAAACAGCTCAGAGAAGTCGGGTAACTTGCCGTGATCACACAGCTAATGAGTGGTAGATCCAAATTATGAATGCAGCCAGCCTGGCTTCAGATCCAAATTGTGAATGCAGCCAGCCTAGCTTCAGAGCCCAAGTTCTTAACTTGTACCCTAGCTCATTCTTTTTAATGCGCCCTGAAATGAATGATGAATTTCTACCCAAAATACATAAAGGAATCCTGAGATCAATTAGAGAAAAAATAAAAAACTGCATAGAAAAATGAGAAAAGACTATTAACAGGCGATTCCCAGAAGAGAAAATTAAAGTGACCAACAAACATACCTGTACTAGTAATGAAGCAAATGCAAACTTTTAATGAGGTTTTTTCACCCATTATGTTAAGCAAGAGTTGAAAGATTGTTGATATATATTGGCAAGAAAACAGGCATTCTCAGAGGACAGGTTGGAATATAAACTGGTGGAGCCTTTATGGCAGTACACTAAAGGTGTGTTAATTGATGATTCAGCAATGTACACAGTTTGATATCACTTTTAGAGAAATATGTGTGTGTCTACTGAGATATCTCCGTAATATTATCTGTAATAGTAAAATGTTGGAAAGTACCTAAATATCAATTAGCATTGTTAGCTTAAAAGAAAAGGAAAAAAAATGTATTACAGACTATGTAACAGTACTGAAGTTTAGAAGCCTGGAAGGCAGAGCCACGTGGTGAAGCTTGCAGAGTCTGGATTCAGATTGGCAAATACTGGTTCCAATCACACCTCTTTGTGTGAACAACAAGCCCTGAACTTCTCTGTGCCCCAAAGTCTTTGAAAACGGGACTTCATAACAGCACTCACTTCATCATGAGAATTGAATACCATGGTCCATGCAAAGTTCTCAGAACAGCAGCATCTGATACATAGCAAGGGTTCTATCCATGTTCCCGTTGCTGTTACAGGTGACAACATGGAAAGATATGTTAGACATGTGGCTTTAAAAAAACACATATACATGCACTCATGTATTCACACAATATGATTGCAATTATATAAATATATATATTTGCATAAATACAGACGAATAAAACATCTGTATTCGATGCACTATACTGGATGCTTGGGGCTGGTGCACTGGGACGACCCAGAGGGATGGTACGGGGATGGAGGAGGGAGGAGGGTTCAGGATGGGGAACACGTGTATACCTGTGGCAGATTCATGTTGATATATGGCAAAACCAATACAATATTGTAAAGTTAAAAAATAAAATTAAATTAAAAAAAAAGAATAAAGCAATCACTTATAAGTGATTTTTTTAGTTGTCTTTAATCCTTTTTGGAACAAGATGGAGTTTAAAAAGTAAATTATTTTTCAAACTCTCTATGGGAAAAAAAACTGGAAGAAAATACATCAAATTGTTCACAGTGATAACTTTTGGATGGAGAAGTGATTTATTAATTTTGCTTATTTTTTCTTTCTCTTCCCCAAATTTTCCTTCAGGCTTATATATTACCTTAATGAAAATACTTAAGTATTCAAGGTTCTAAACAAACACATTGATAATCTGTATTAATGGAAATGATGACATTTAAAAACAAAGAGTCAAGCAATTATACTTCAATTGAAAAGAAAAAAAGAAAGAGGGACTTTCCTGGTGGTCCAGTGATTAGGACTTCATCTTCCAATGAAGGTGATGTGGGTTCGATCCCTGGTCAGGTGGCTAGGATCTCACATGCCTTGTGCATGCATGCTCAGTCACGCAGTCATGTCTGACTCTTTGCGACCCCATAGATTGAAACCTGCCAGGCTCCTCTGTCCATGGGATTTTCTAGACAAGAATACTGGAGTGGGTTAACATTCCCTTTTCCAGAGGATCTTTCTGACCCAGGGATAGAACCCATGTCTACTGCATTGCAGGCAGATTCTTTCCACTGAACCACCCGGACATGCCTCATGGTCAAAAAAACAAAACGTGAAGTAGAGACAATATTGTAACACATTCAGTAGAGATTTTAAAAATGGTCAACATCAAAAAAAAAAAAAAAAAACAACTTTAAAAAGAAAAAAGAAACACCTTTTCACAGAACTAATGGTTTTCATGTTATAAGATGAACTTCGGGAGACCTTCCTTCTCTACGTTCTTTAAGAGACAGAAGGATCTGAAAACAAGTAGCAAAACAACTCCTAGTGAAGAGGTCATGAGAATAAAGAGGAAAGGAATTGGAATCATTTTTTCTGGATGGAAGAAGAGATTACTTATCAAAGGTTCCAAACTCACAGCCTCTGTTGTTAAATATGGCCTTGAGACACGTTCTTTTGTCTGGCCACAGCAGTGACCACAGCTATAAGTATGGAAGCCTTTACCTGAGCACACATGCCCCATTTTCTCATGGATCCCATCATTTCTAATTGATTAAATCTGTCTGCGGCTTTCGCTTATGGTACCTGCCCAGTCCCTCAAACCACTGGAGCTTGCAATGCCCAACTAAATCCTTAGAACACAACCACAAAGGAACTGAAAGCACTTCAAGAAATTTTGGTTAAATATGAAGAAACAGTTTTAAATCAAAGAGAGCTTTTGCAGGCCCCATTTCTGATGACCTTTCACAGGAGGATTTCTAACTCTTTGTCTCAATCTTTGAGACAAAGATCTTTGTATAAATGTTCATCAAGATCAGGCATTAAAACACCATTGAGAGTGTTAGAATACAGTGGTTCTCCAATTTCAGAGAGCATCAGCATCACCTGGTATATTGTCAAACATGCAGATTTCTGGAGTCACCTCACCCCCTCCAGCCCTGAGAGTCTGATTCCTTAGGTGACACTGAATCAGGGAATCATTTGACCACATTTAAGAAACAGAGTTGTGGTAGATACTCTTAGAGGTGCATGTGAGGCCACAACTCCCTTTTCTGCTGGGGGCCCACAGCAGTCCCCAGCTTGTATACAGTGGTCCTGGTGAGTGGTCCTAGCAGACTGGCACAGGGGAGGGTATCTGCCTCAAGTGGGACCTCTCAGATTCTCTGTCTCCAGAGCTTGGTCTTGGAATTCAGCCATACTGATAATCTCCACTAATTACAAAACTGGAAGCAATGAAGGGACTTGCAAACTTAGAGGTGATTATCTTCTCTCTTTTTATAAAATTATTTATTTGTTTGTTTCTGGCTTCTCTGGGTCTTTGTTGCTGCATGTGGGCTTTCTCTAGTGGCAGCGAGTGGGGGCTACTCTTGGTTGCTGTGTATGGATTTCTCACTGTGGAAGCTTCTCTTGTTGTGGAGCACAGGCTCTGGGTGTGAGGGCTTCGGTATTTGTGGCATGTGGGCTCAGCAGTTGCAATCCTGGGCCCTAGAATTTGGGCTTAGTAGTTGTGGCGAAGGGGCTTACTTGCCCAGAGGCATGTGGAATCTTTCCATAGCAGGGATTGAACCCATGTTCCCTGCATTGGCAGGTGAATTCTTAGCCATTGGACAACCAGGGAAATCCAAGAGATGGCTGTCTTCTGCCTCAGGTATGCAGAAGCTAAGAAAGCGAATCCTCCAAGGAAATGAAGCAGCCGAGCCGAGAAAAAACTGAGAGACCATGCAGCCCTGCATTAGAGTCTGGTAACAACTGTAACAAATAGCCCCAAATTTTAGTGACTTGATAGAATTTTCTTTCCTGCTCTTGCAAAGTCTGCCATGGGATTTCTTGGTCAGGACCAGATTCCTTTTCTCTTGTGGCTCTGCCCTCCCATGGGTCCTTGGAGTCTTTTCCATTTAGCTAATGAGAAACACTGGGCTGGAAGAAGCACAAGCTGGAATCAAGCTTGCTGGGAGAAATATCAATAACCTCAGATATGCAGATGACACCACCCTTATGACAGAAAGTGAAGAGGAACTCAAAAGCCTCTTGATGAAAGTGAAAGTGGAGAGTGAAAAAGTTGGCTTAAAGCTCAACATTCAGAAAACGAAGATCATGGCATCTGGTCCCGTCACTTCATGGGAAATAGATGGGGAAACAGTGGAAACAGTGTCAGACTTTATTTTTCTGGGCTCCAAAATCACTGCAGATGGTGACTGCAGCCATGAAATTAAAAGACACTTACTCCTTGGAAGGAAAGTTATGACCAATCTAGACAGTATATTAAAAAGCAGAGACATTACTTTGCCAAGAAAGGTCCATCTAGTCAAGGCTATGGTTTTTCCAGTGGTCATGTATGGATGTGAGAGTTGGACTGTGAAGAAAGCTGAGCACCAAAGAATTGATGCTTTTGAACTGTGGTATTGGAGAAGACTCTTGAGAGTCCCTTGGACTGCAAGGAGATCCAACCAGTCCATTCTAAAGGAGATCAGTCCTGGGTGTTCATTGGAAGGACTGATGCTAAAGCTGAAACTCCAATACTTTGGCCACCTCATGCAAAGAGTTGACTCATTGGAAAAGACCCTGGTGCTGGGAGGGATTGGGGACAGGAGGAGAAGGGGATGACAGAGGATGAGATGGCTGGATGGCATCACCAACTCGATGCACATGAGTTTGGGTGAACTCTGGGAGTTGGTGATGGACAAGGAGGCCTGGCGTGCTGCAATTCATGGGGTCGCAAAGAGTCGGACATGACTGAGAGACTGAACTGAACTGAACTGAATGGATGGTATATGAAAAGTAAGAATTTTTTATGAGCCAGGTCTAGGAGCAGCAGATATACTCTGTTGGCCAGAAGTCAGCCACAAGGCCCTGCTTACAAGTGTTGCTTGGAAATATCATCTAGCCATGTACCCAAAGAAAAAGGGGAAGGCAGAAATAGTTTGGTGAATATCCAACAATTTCTGCCACAAGCTCCAAAAAGAGAAAAGTTAAAATTTGTTGTTATTCAGTCACTCAGTTGCTTCCAACTCTGTGATCCCATGGACTGCAGCATGCCTGGCTCCTCTGTCCTCCACTATCTGCCAGAGTTTGCTCAAATTCATGTCCATGGAGTCAGTGATACTATCTAACCATCTCATCCTCTGCCACCCTCTTCTCCTTTTGCCTTCAATCTTTCCCATCATCAGGGTCTTTTCCAATGACATCTTCACATCAGGTGGCCAAAGTATTGGAGCTTCAGCTACAGCATTGATTTCCTTTAGGATTGACTTCTTTGATCTTCTTGCAGTCCAAGGGCCTCTCAAGAGTCTTCTCCAGCACCACAATTCAAAAGCATCAATTCTTCAGTGCTCATTCTTCTTTATGTTATTTATAAAATAACAGTTACCAAAAAAATCATTGAGTTGTGTCCAACTCTTTGTGAGTCCATGGAATGGGAACTGTAGCCCACCAGGCTCCTCTGTCCATGGAAACTCTCTAGGCAAGAATACTGGAGTGGATAGCCATTCCATTCTCCAAGGGATCTCCCCAACCCAGGGATCAAACTAGGGTCTCCTGCATTGCAGGCAGATTCTTTACCATCTGAGTCACTAGGGAAGCCCAAGGGTTGCCAAACTATTATCAAATCAAAAACCAAAAAATAAGTATTGGTGAGGATGTGGAGAAATTAGACCCTTTGTGCATAGTTGATGGAAATGTAAAATAGTGTGGTCACTCTGGAAAACAGTATGGCAGTTCCACAAACAGTTAAACATAGACCCAGAAGAATTGAAAGCAGGAGATCAAACAGATACTTGCACATGAATGTTCATAGCAGCAGTGTTCACAAGAGTCAAAAGGTGAAAACCTTGAATGTCCTTAATGTTGATACTAAAGGATGGAGAAACACAATGGTACATCCATACAATGAAATATTCTGCCTTAAAAAGGAAGGAAATTCTGATATGTGCCACATGACAGAAGGACAAATATTGTGTGCTTCCACTAATATGAAATATCTAAAGTAGTCAAATCCATAGAGACGGAAAATGGAACAGTGGTTAGTAGGGGCAAGAGGGAGGGAGGGGTTCTCTAGGTCAGAGTTCATTCCTAAGCTACAGACACAAATACAAAAGAAGTTGTTTATACTTAGACCCCATGCACCCAAGGCAGACCCACTCTACCCTACTCCCTCTTCTCTGTCTCAACTAACAATTCTGCTTTCATGCGAACTGCCCAAACACCCGAGAAGTCTTTCTAGACCCTACTCTCTCTCCATCCTCACCATCAGTGAAGCTTGCTGAGTCAAAAGCATCCTCTACATCGTCTGTCACTATCTGGTCGAGGCCTGCTTTAGTTTTCACATTCATCACTCCAACAGCCTGCTAATTGCCTTCACCACCTTCAATCCCTTTTTGTCCTTCTTCTTCCACCCTTTGGCCAAACTGTTCATTCCAAAGTATCAGTCTGATCATGAGTCTCCTGCCTGTCACCCCAACTTCATTGCCTGCTTCTTAGAGGCTCTGCTTACTTCTCAAGAAAATGGGACATGAGGTCCTTCACGACACCAGCATGCCTACTTCCCACAAGCACCAACTTTCTCCCCACGCTGGGTTCCTGATTGTGTCTCCCTGACTTTGTGAGGTGCTTCCTCCTGCCTGGAGCACCCTTCTCGGCCTCTCCTTCCCTTAGCCCAAACCCACTTCTCTGTCAAGTCAGAGAGGACATAACTGCATCCCTATCCGTAATCCTGTGTTTTCTCACAGCATCCCAGAAAGTCATTCTGTCTTCATCTCTCTATTTACCCGCTTACTCAGGAATTCTGCCTTTGCCTGTGGACGACCAGAGCCCATCTCTGTGTCTGGCAAGCCTAACCCTCAGTAACCTCCTGTGGTCACCATGAAGGAGGTACCCTTTCTTCCAGAGATAGTTAATAAGAACAAGCTGCCAGTCAAAACTGAAACCAAATCAACAAACCCCAGTTGTACATTGATGGCTTCATTGCATATTCAGTTGCATTTCAATTTGGGAAGAATGGGTTTTTTTGGACTATTAATTGTCAAGCAAAATATTTTCCTTTACTAGAAACATAAAACTGAAAGTATCTTTCTCTTTTCTTTTTTTTTCTCTCTGAGGGCTGAAGGATTCAAGAATGCAGACAAAGGAAAATCATATAACACAATTGAGAGTTAAGGAAGTAGTCATTCTTATGCATCCTGGCCAGGCTTGTACATGGGAATAATTCCGTCTGTATCTCTAGAAGGAAAGTCTGGGTTTCATTTTGCAAACTCAGAGCAGAAACCAGATGCCTGAAGACATCCTGACATTGTAGCAACATTTTGGAGAAATCCCATGTATTGTACATTTCCTGATGACACCACATCGACGAAACATGTTGTTTTCTAACGAAAGAGAAACCACACTCCGTCCACAATCTTACAAGTCACCTCTGAAGGCCGAGCTTAAGGCTGATTTGCTCCTCATTCCCAGAAGAACATATCCATGCAATTTCTATTTGTACGTTAAATCTAGTCACCACAAAAATGCAGGGTAACAAAAGATTGTTATACCCCCGGGGATAATCTACTTAAAGGAAAATCATTGATCACTGGGAAAGCACAGACCACGGAAGATTGAACCCAAGCCTTGCTTCAGTGGAATTTGACCTGTGTAACCCTTTCCCTTCCTCATGTAACTGCTCTACAGCAGAGCTTCTTGGCAGGCTTAATCCAAACCTGGCCTGCTGCTTTCCCTGCTGTTTCTGGCAGATGGCATTTTGCAGGACTGGACTGAGTTAAGATAGCAAGACAGTTTCAGTGGCCAGAAGCGTGAACATGTGAATGAAGCCATGGTGAATTCAAGTGAATTCCTCTTTCAGGAAAGAGGTGAATTCCTCCTTCAGGAAAGGTTAGAACAGAACCCATATAAGGCAGTGGGTTAAACTCTCCCCCGTCTTGGCCCTAAAAATATTAAAAGAACTTCATGGTATGAATAAACAACACTTCATTCCTTCCATGAATGAATATTTCACACAATGTTCTAGTCCCCAGTGTTCACGCTTGCAATCCATCCTCTCCCACATTCTTATTTGAAGAGTAATAGATCCACTTCAGTGTCCCAAATTTCTGAATGTAGAAAATAATCTTTTCTAGAGATCATGTTGTTACTAAGTATAAATCAGAATGACAACAGAGTTCAAAATCAGATCATTCCTTTTCTGGCCCTCCTTCACCTCTCTCCTTACCTTCTACCATCATCAATCTCCAGAAGATACACACCTAGTTTCTAGAACCTCCACTGTTACAGAAATAGCCTAAACTTGCACAGGCCCTCCTGGAGGTTCAGGCCTCAGGTCTGAGGCCATCTCCCAGTGATGAGGATTTCTAAAAGAACTCACTGATCTAGGACATGGATCTATGGAGGTTGTCAGTGTCCCAGTCAACTTCTGGGACTACTGAAGAGGGTTAGGAGTCCTTTCCTCACTCCAGGATGATAAGGCCATAGGAAAATTACAGAAAATAAGCTGGCTTAGGGTTGACTTGCCAGGTATCAAAATATATTATCAGGCCATATTAACTGAAAGAGTATAAATCTCATAAAGAAACAGAAAGACAGACCAACAGATAAGAATAAAAAGATCAGGAACTAGATGTGAACACACACACACACACACACATATGAATTTGTTACATGATATAAATATCTTAAATTGGTAATTCATGGAGAAAATACCCAACACTGTTGAAATAACAAATTATGTGTTTTTCAGAAAAATAAATATTGATCCCTATCTTACATCCTCTATCCAAATAAATTGTGAATAGGCCAAGGATTGACTGTAAAAAAAATTCCGTAAAAATATTCTAAGAAAATTGGATACAATATTTTTTAAAATCCTACAGTGAGGGATGTCTTTCTAAGTACAAAACAAACAAACCTCAGAAAAGCAAAGGAAAAGATTGATAGGTCTTAAACTTTCTCATGGTAAAAAAAAAAAAAAAGACATACAATGTAAGTTTATAGGTAAATAATAAATGAGGGGAAATAGTTGCAATACATCTTTGTAAAGGTAAATATAGAAACTCTTTTTACAAATCAACAAGGGAAAGAGGACTGTTCCACTTGAAAAATGAGCAAAAAGCAAAGAAACAATTCACAAAGGTAGAACTACAGATACCATGAAGTGTTAGCTATACCAGGAAGTGTTAGCGATACCAGGAAATGTTAGTGATCAAAGAAAGTCCAATTAAACAACAAGGATATATCAAATTTCACCCATCAGACTAGTTAAACTAAAAAAAGTGGTCCTACCCAGGGTTAGTGAGGCTGAGGGAAATAAGGTCATTTTATACAGTCCTATGGGAGTGGAAACTGATACTCCTTTCATGAGCACAATCTGGCCCTTGGTATCTAAATTCAAAATACAAGTATCATTTGACCTGTGATCCCACTTTGGAAAATCTATCCTGAGAAACAGTCAGCTAGGTATGGGAAGAGGTAGGGACACACCCTGGAAGGTTAGTGCTGGGAGGGCTGAGAGCACAGAAAAGGGATGCACAGTAGGCCCTCAGGACCAGAGAGGATGGGGGCAGGTTTCCAAGAGAAGGGGATGCTGCAGGTGAGTCTTGAAGGACAAGCTGGAAGGAGGCACAAAAGAGGAAGAGAAGACAGAGGTGAGGTTGAGAGAGAACATCTTGCGGTTGGGAACAACAGCAGTGCCTGGAAGCTAGGCTCAGGATGCAGGTTGGCAAGAGGGACAACCCTAACAAGAATGCAATGATGGTTTGCTAATGGTGTTGCTTTCCAGCTGAGAACACTAAGGTTTGGTTGCAACATCTCAGGTGAACACAGCTGGTCCAAAACTTGTAAAGACAGAGCAAGAATTGGAGCCCACGTTTATGTGACCATGGAGTGTAGGTCATGGTCAGGAATTTGGACTCTATCTCCATGGCCATGGGCCTCTGAGGAAGGCATGTGGGAGAGTTTTTGTTGTTCAGTCACTAAGTCACGTCCGACTCTTTGCCACCCTGTGGACTGTAGCACGCCAGGCTCCTCTGTCCTCTGTTATCGTCCCAAATTTGCTCAAATTCATGTCCAGTTAGTGATGCAGTCCAACCATTTCATCTTCTGTTGCCCCCTTTTCCTCCTGCCCTCAATCTTTCCCAGCACCAAGGTCTTTTCCAATGAGTCAGCTCTTCACATCGGGTGGCCAAAGTATTGGAGCTTCAGCTGCAGCATTAGTCCTTCCAGTGAATATTCAGAGTTGATTTCCTTTAAGACTGGTTTGATCTCCTTGCTGTCCAAGGGACTCTCAAGAGTCTTCTCCAACACCACAGTTCAAAAGCATCAATTTTTTGATGCTTAGTCTTCTTTATGGTCCAACTCTCATATCTGTGCATGACTACTGGAAAAACCATAGCTTTCACTATATGGACCTTTGTCAGCAAAACGATGTCTCTGCTTTTTAATACCCTGTCTAGGTTTGTTATAGCTTTTCTTCCAAGAAACAAGCATCTTTTAATTTTGTGGCTGCAGTCACCATCTGCAGTGATTTTGGAAACCAAGAAAATACAATCTATCATTTGTCTACTTTTCCCCCATCTATTTGCCATAAAATGATGGGACCAGATGCCATGATCTTAGTTATTTGAATGCTGAGTTTTCACTCTCCTTTTTCACTCTCATCAATAGACTCTTTAGTTCCTCTTCACTCACTGCTGTTAGAGTGGTATCATCTGCATATCTGAGGTTATTGATATTTCTCACTGCAATCTTGATTCCAGTTTGTGGGTCATCCATCCCAGCATTTCGCATGATGTACTCTGCATAGAAGTTACATAAGCAGAGTGACAATATACAACCTTGATGTGCTCCTCTCCCAATTTTGATGTTGTTGTTCCAGTCCATTGTTCCATGTCTGGTTCTAACTGTTGCCTCTTATTCTACATACATGTTTCCTAGGAGACAGATAAGATGGTCTGGTATTCCTATCTCTTTAAGAATTTTCCACAGTTTGTTGTGATTCACACAGTCAAAGGCTTTAGCATAGTCAATGATGCAGAAGTAGACTTTTTTTGGAGCTTCCTTGCTTTTTCTATGATCCAGCATACATTGGCAATTTGCTCTCTGGCTCCTCTACCTTTTCTGAATCCGGCTTGTACATCTAGAATTTCTCAGTTCGCATTCTGCTTGAAGGATTTTGAGCATTACCTCACTAGCATGTGAAATGAGTGCAATTGTATGGTAATTTGAACATTCTTTGGCATTGTGTTTCTTTGGAATTGGAATAAAAACTGACCTTTTCCAGTTCTGTGGCTGCTTCTTGCTGAGTTTTCCAATGGTGTATTGAGTGTAATACTTCAACAGCATCATCTTTTAGGATTTGAAATAGCTCAGCGGGAGAGTTAGGTCTGCTTTTCAGGAAGTCTGTTCTGGAGGCAATGTGAAGAGAGATGGGAGGTGGCCCAGAAGGTAAAAGGGAAACCAAACAGGGCTCGGCTGCTGGAAAGGATGAGCCAGGAATGGAGGTGAGGGCATTGGAAGATACTCAGGAGATAAAATCTATAACTGGGACCAATCAAGTAAAAGGTGATAGGAGGCAGAGCAAGAGTCAAGAATGACTCCTGACTTCTACCTGACAATATAGGTAAATGCTAACATCCAGACAATTGCTTATTGCATCTTTTAAAAAAATTTTTTAATTGAGGTATAATTGCCTTATAATGTTGTGTTAGTTTCTGCTGTACAACGAAGTGAATCAGCTATATATATATATATTATATATTATATATATATTATATATTATATATATATATCCCCTCCCTCTTGAGCTTCTCTCACACCCTCCCCCACCCCACCACTCTAGGTCATCACCAAGCACCACTGCCTACTGCATCTTGAACACACCTCATTTTCACACCTGTGCTCTCATTCTTCCCGTCCCACAAAACAGCATCCCCAGAAGGTCTTCAGGATGAAATCTCAACCATCCGTCAAAGCCTGTCTCCAAGGCTACCTCCTTTCTCATGAAATCATCGCAGAAAACTCTCCCTCACCCCACTTGGAGTGTGAGTCTGGGGCATCTTGTTATCTCCTATCTGCCTTTATTTGCCTGCCTGATAGTTAATAATTTATGCATGTTTCTTGTTTTCCTCACGTATCAGCCTCCTGACGGCAAGGCCCACATGGCCACACCACATACCCCCTTCCACATTCTTTTTGCATAGAACAGCAGACTTGTGTGTGGTAGACATTTAAATAGTGAAATCAAGAAAACAAATAGCACTCCCACTTTCTTCTTCTAGTTTTTGCCTTCTCAGCTTTTAGCAAAGAAAGAGCTTAAATGTTTCTTGCTCCAGAAGAAACCGAAAGAGTGGGAAGGAACTTTTGGAATGCCTGCAGGAGATTTTCTTAATCCTACACTGGCTGATAACACTGCAGGAAACTATCATAAGGAAAACACAGTGATGAAACAGGAGGGTCCTATTACCACTTCCTTACTTTACTGAACAGGACGTTTGGAGAGTACTTTTCAGTGGAATGTCTTCCAAATGTATATAAATAGTCATGGTCAGCTTGGTGAAAGTGTGTGTTTCCAAGATGAACTGATAAGTGACATGAGATAAAAGAGGTCAAGTGGACAAGATGGATTGCAGGAGACATTTATAGACAAAATTTGCTCATTTTGCTAGGAAGCAAATGAGCAAGCAAAGACACTCTATATGAGCCTGCCTCATTTTGGAGAGCACAGTGCAAAACTTTAATCTCATAAAAAAAATTTGGATGAATGAATGAGTGAATGAATGGATGATTCTTTACAGAACTAAAATAGTCCATAGGTGAGGCTTAAACAGATATTCATGCAAGAAAGAAACCTGATCCTTGGCTAAAAAGGAATCAGTCCAATATGCTCTACAAACGTCATGCTTTCATCATCACAGTGATATAATGGGGTCCCTCCTGGAGTTGCATTTCCTTTCACTGCTCACTCCATCCTCCAAACCAGAATTTCCCAAAGTGTGTTGCCTGGAACACTAATCCCAGAAAATTTTCCACCAAGGGGGTTCCATGGTCAAATATAGTTGTGAATTGTTTAATGTTACAACATCTCTCAGAGAATCACATTGCATCTTGGCATCACAGAGACTCTAAACAGTCCTATTATAAAGAAACTTTCACTTTATATATGCTTTTTCCCAACTGACTTGGTCCTGGGACCTTCTGAGTGGAGTAAAACTAGGACTAGTAACCCCAGGTGGAAATAATGTCCCCCAACCCAGCTGGGAACCTCAAGACCTTCCCATCTCTGGTTTTCCTTCTTCTGAACCTCACCTCCTCCCTTCAAATTTTGACAGTTTTCTTGCTCATTTCCACAGAACCCAGAGAGCTGATGAGAAGACATTAAGAGAGGATTTATTTCACCTAAAGTTGCTAATGGGTAATGATGTCGTAATTATGTCTCCCTGGCTTCCCAGGTGGTGCTAGCAGTAAAGAATCTGCCTGCCGATGCAGGAGATGCCAGAGACTTGGGTTTGATCCCTGGGTCAGGAAGATACCTTGGAATAGGAAATGGCAACGCACTCGACTATTCTCGTTGGAATAATCCCATGGAGAGAGGAGACTGGAGGGCTACAGTCCATGGAGCCACAAAGCACACACCCAGGAGCATTTATATTTTTACTGAGGCCTTCTGAAATAATGGCTAAATTCAAAGGAACAGTGCAAATGCCAAAACTCTCACACCTGTATGTCATAGAAGAAAAGTTGCCTGTTCTTTCCATGAGCAAGGGCGCCACTGGGAAAGTGCAAGGAAATGACTCCTTCTCTCCCAGTCATCAAATCAACTGTGGCAACGACAAAAATCAGGCACCACTCCTTTGTGAATCATGTGCTAAGATTCACTCCTCATCTATTTATTTTTTATTTTATTTTTTAACTTTACAATAATGTATTGGTTTTGCCATATATCAAAATGAATCCACCGCAGGTATACATGTGTTCCCCATCCTGAACCCTCCTCCCTCCCCATACCATCCCTCTGGGTCGTCCCAGTGCACCAGCCCCAAGCATCCAGTATCGTGCATCAAACCTAGACTGGCGACTCGATATTTTTAAAAATTTATTTATTTGACTGTGCTGGGTCTTAGTTGAGGCATGCAGGATCTAGTTCTCTGACCAGGAATCAGACTCAGTCCCTCTGTTTTGGGAGTGGGGAGTCCCAGCCAATGGACCACCAGGGAAGTCCTTCACCCCTCATTTGATTCTGGTTTAGGAATCAAATCAGAATTGTTTCCTCCTTCCTGACCCCTGGGCTAGGATACAAAATGGGATGTTGTTGTTATTGTTCAGTCAGTAAGTCGTGTCTGACTCTTTGCAGCTCCATGGACTGCAGCATACCAAGCTTCCCTGTCCTTCACCATCTTCCAGAGTTTGCTCAAACTTATGTCCATTGAGTCGGTGATGCCATCCAACCATCTCATCCTCTGTTGTCCCCTTCTCCTCCAGCCCTGAATCTTTCCCAGTGTTAGGGTCTTTTCCAGTGAGTTGACTCTTCACATCAGGTGGCCAGAGAATTGAAGCTTCAGCTTCAGCAGCAGTCCTTCCAATGAATATTCAGGACTGATTTTCTTCAGGATTGACTAGTTTGATCTTTTTGCTGTCCAAGGGACTCTCAAGAGTCCTCTCTAGCACCATAATTCAAAAGCATCAATTCTTTGGTGCTCAACCTTCTTTATGGTCCAACTCTCACATCTGTACATAACTACTGGAAAAGCCATAGCTTTCACTGTAAGGATCTTTGTCAGCCAAGCGATGTCTCTACTTTTTAATACGCTATCTAGGTTTGTCGTATCTTTCCTTCCAAGGAGCAAGCGTCTTTTAATTTCATGGCTGCAGTCACCGTCCACAGTGATTTTGGAGCCCAAGACAATAAAATCTGTCAGTTTCCATTTTTTCCCCATCTATTTCAAACCCAGTACCTTCCCTACTTTGACCCTATAGGATTTATCACTCTAAAAGAGTTGTTTATTTCTCTGCCTCAAACCAGATATTAATGCATGTGGAGGCAAAAATGTTATCTGTCTTATTCCTTCTGTTTGCCCAGAGTCTGGTCCAAGATAGGGTCTACAGGAAATCAGAAACTAAAAGGTAGAGAAATATGATTGTTTTTAACTCAGTGGAACAAAACACTCCATTTTAAAGAAGAAATTTAAAAGGAGAAGATGAGTATATGAAAATGGGTTAGTTGGTGGAAATCCAATGGTCCCATTCAGTTCAGTTCATTTCAGTTGCTCAGTCATGTCTGACTCTTTGCGAATGGTCCCATTCAGACAAATACAATATTAATTGAGCATTGCATTATATATTATATATAATTATTACATATATATTGCATTATATATATTATATATTAATTGAGCATGGCATTATAGGAGAAACTGTAGGAAAATAAAAGACATAGAAGATTTGATTCCTATCTTCAAGGAACCTAAAATAATGACATGATCATCGTACTCTTTCATTGGACTTCGAACACAGCTGACATGGGAGAGCATTTCTGAGATTTGAGAATATCCTGTGTATGTGGGTTGGCCAATTCTCTCTCAATCCACTAATAAGAACTCAAATGTTTATCAGATTGAAAGTTTCACCCTGGTCCCAGGGCTGACAGCTGACAATTTGGAATTTCCTAGTTACAAGAAGAGTTGCCCACAGGATACCTAACCAACTTGGTGTGTTTTGGGGACTTAACACCATGTAGGCATTAGGTCAGTGGGCCAAGTGAGGGGGACTTGGCTTTCAGGCTGAGGAAGTCGGGGGTGTGGGGCTCTGCGGGTGACTGTGACAACTGGACGAAGAACATCTGGGTCCTGTCAGCATTTCCCAGAGATCTCCTCTGTCCAACTGCAGCGTGAGCAAATTAAGATTGATAAATTGTGTGGCTCTTTCTGGCTTTAAAGATCCCAGATGCTCTGCAAAATTAATGGATGCTCTATCTCCACTCAATCTGACACCAAAACAGAGCCTTGAAAATGTACCAGACCCCTACTCCCCCAACCGTTGGAGCACAGGGGGGCAGTTCTGCTTCTTCAGATTGGATTCCAGTGTGCAGACTCATGCATTTAGTTAGTGTGTGTGTTTGTGTGTGTCTATACACACACATGCATTTTCAGGCTAGAACTCATCTTCACTGTAGGGCATGGGTACACAGGCTTGGCAATGAATGTACATCTTCAAGAACTCCACTGGCCCAAATTTCCTTAAACACTAACCTGTCCTCCACAGAATAATTTCAAGGAGATGAGATCATTTGTGCAGTTTGGAAACAATTGTTTTAGGCAAATAGAAAATACTGCCACTACTAACTAATGGGAGAAGGCAATAGCATCCCACTCCAGTATTCTTGCATGGAAAATCCCATGGACAGAGGAGCCTGGTAGGCTGCAGTCCATGGGGTCGCAAAGAGTCGGTCACGACTGAGTGACTTCACCTTCACTTTTCACTTTCATGCATTGGAGAAGGAAATGGCAACCCACTCCATTGTTCTTGCCTGGAGAATCCCAGGGATGGCAGAGCCTGGTGGGCTGCCTTCTATGCGGTCGCACAGAGTCAGACATGACTGAAGCGACTTAGCAGCAACAGCAGCAGCAGCTAATACTAATACCTAAGACTGTTCTGTTCTTTTCTGGGGGGAGAGGGGGTGTTGTGCTGGGTCTTTGTTGCTGTGCACAGGCTTTCTCTTGTGGCTCAGCTGGTAAAGAATCCGCCCTCAATGTGGGAGACCTGGGTTCAATCCCTGGCTTGGGAAGATCCCCTGGAGAAGGGAAAGGCTACCTACTCCAGTATTCTGGCCCAGAGAATTCCATGGACTGTATAGTCCGTGGGGTCACAAAGAGTCAGACATGACTGAGTGACTTTCACTTTCACTTTTAAGACTTTTTTTTTGGTGGCAGGGGTGCTGTGCTGGGTCTTTGTTGCTGAGCACAGGCTTTCTCTAGTTGTGGCGAGTGGGGAGTACTCTCTGGTTTCAATGCAAGGGCTTCTCATTACGGTGGCATCTCCCAACCACTGGACCACCACGGAAATCCAAGACTGTTCTCTTCTTATTCTCCAGCATTTTGTTCACTAACCCAGTTCTCCACATGGCTGACAGCGTGTTTCGTTTCTAACAGCAGAAAAATAATAATCAAATAGAGCTTGTGGAAAAGTCTTTGGGGCACTGATTGGTTCTGTGAGATTGTAGAGATCAAATTCAAATGTCCTGTTTGTGGCCACCCAGGTAGCCCAAAGCGTGCAAATTCAATGAAGTATCTCTTATAATGGCCTTTCATGTAGAATGCAACTGACTAGGAGGAAACATCCCTAACAAAGGAAAAGCAGGCTAGGAAGACACTAGAGCCAAAACAGAAGAAAGGTCCTGCAAATGCAGACCACTGGATTGTTCCAATAAAAACCACTGGGTTGTCTCCTACTGTGATCTCTGATAAAGGTACTAAAGGGAATTAGACAGAATTTACCCTCTATGACATCATCCTCAAAAGTTTAAAATGTCCCTAAACATCCCTAAATTCCCTGGTAAGTGTTGGAAGAATGATTTAAAGCAATGATTTTGTGTGCGCAAGTTCTCTTCTTAGCAAACCACATCTGGACATGGGCCACAAGTCAAAGGCCTTCAGTGTGGGAACTAATTTGGTTTCCTCAGTGCCTAGTTACTTGGTTTTCAAAGTTCTCCCATTTCCACAGCCCAGTGGTCCTATCTGCCAGCCAGCTCGCACTCTCTCATTCATTCATTCATCCATCCAACAAGTACTCATGGAGTATTCACTATTCCACATGCTGGGACATGTTAGCTGAAAACAGACCCTTGGTTCCCAAGATGGGGTACCAGAGCCAGAAGCATCAAGATCACATGGGATCTTGTTAGAAATTCAAATTTACTGAGGCTCCATCTCAGATCTACTGAACTACAAGCTCTGGGGGTGGCCCCAGAATTCCATGTTTTAAAAAGCCCTCCAGGAGGTTCTGACGCACATCAAGTTGGAGGACTGCTGGTGTGGCCCAGACCCCACTCTCTCAGAGCATGCCTTCTCCTGGAGAAGAGCCATAAATAAATAACAATGTGTGATATAATGTCAGGCAGTGATCAACACTCCTTAAAAAAGAAAATCAAGGGAACAAGGATAGAGTGGTGGGGTACTGTTTCACTCAGGCAATCAGGAAAGGAAGACATCCGTTCTGAGCAGTGAATGAAGCGAGAGGACAGGATGTCATGGCTGACTCCACATCCGGACCCTGCATCCCCTTTCCCTTCAGAGTTTCCAGGTAGATATCAGAACACACTGGGAAGACACTTTTCTCGCCAGCCATTCCAAAATGTCTCTGGGAATCTGAATCTTAAAGAAAAGTAGAAATCTAGTACCTGCTCCAAACCTCCAGCTAAGTTTTGAAATCGGAAAAAACCAAAATAGCCAAGAATGTCATTGATTCCACGAAGACCTTTGAGACAGACATAAGGAAGAACTTCTCGACAGCAAAGATTTTGAAAACACAGGGTAACTGCCAAAGAAACCGGAGGAACGCTTTCTTGGAGGGAAGATTAGTCTCCAACACTTATGGTTCAAGTGCAGTTTTAGTGGGAGGAAAGCCTGAAACAGATAACACTTTGGGGTCACAATTATTCCCAAGATCATACACATCTACTCTGTCACTTTTTTCAATGCTTTTTATGAAAATCCTCCAACATAGAGGAGACTAGGAGGACAATCATACATAGAACTGTCATCTAGAATCCAAAAATTTTAACACTTTGCCATATTTGTTTTATCTACATAGATAATACTGCAAGTCATTTGAAAGTAAGTTATAGACATCATGACATTTTACCACTAAATATATTATCACGAACTCCTAAAAATAAAGATACTTTTTACATAATCACAATATTATTACTCCTAAGAAAATTATTGATAATTTTTTATTATCTAATCATATCTACACATTCAAGTTTCCACAAACATGCCAAAGGTGTCTTTTTTCAAATTAGGGTATAGGGGCTTCCCTGGTGGCTCAGATGGTAAAGAACCCACCTGCAATATTGGAGACCTGGGTTCAATTCCTGGGTTGGGAAGATTCCCTGGAGGAAGGCGTGGCAACCCTCTCCAGACTGGCGGGCTATAGTCTATAAGGTCACAAAGAGTCAGACATGACTGAGCGACTAAGCATATATATAGTTGTTTTACAATATTGTGTTAGTTTCTGCTAACAACATGAGTCAGCTATATGTATACCCATATCCCCTCCCTCTTGGATCTCCTTCCTACCTCTCTAGGTCATCCCAGAGCACTAAGCTCCCTGTGCTATCCAGCAGCTTCCCTATCCTAGCTACGTATTTTACACATATTCATGTACATAGGTACATATGTCAATCTGACTCTCCCAATTCATCCACATCCCTCTTGTCCACTGTGTCCACACATCCATTCTATCTGCATCTCTATTCCTGCCCTGCAAATAGGTTGAAATCATCCCCTAAAGAATTAATTAAAAGACACCTTTGGATTAATATTTAAAAGACTTATCATGTGGGATTTTAAATTTGCAGTGGACTTACTGTCTGGACTTCCCTGGTGGCTCAGACAGTAAAGAATCTGCCTGCAATGCCAGAGACCTGGGTTCAATCCCTGGGTTAGGAAGATCCCCTGGAGAAAGGAATAGCTACCCACTCCAGTATTCTGGCCTGGAGAATTCCATGGACAGAGGAGCCTGGCAGGCTGCAGTCCGTGGGGTTGCAAAGAGTCAGACATGACTGAGAGACTAAACACAGCATTCATTGTCTACAAAGGCTCTTTGTGTCAGGGAGATAACCTGGGCTACTGGGATCAGAGTGCCAAGCAGAGGAGTGCCGGATGACCTTGGTCAGTGGACCAACAAATAAAGGTGCCATACATTGACATGAATCAGCCATGGGTGTACATATGTTCCCCATCCTGACCCTCCCTCCCACCTTCCTCCCCACCCCATCCCTCAGGGTCATCCCAGTGCACCAGCCCTGAGCACCCTGTCTCATGCATCGAACCTGGACTGGCAATCTATTTCACATATGATAATATATATGTTTCAATGCTAGTCTCTCAAATCATCCCACCCTCGCCTTCTCCCACAGAGTCCAAAAGTCTGTTCTTTACATCCGTGTCTCTTTTGCTGTCTCACATATAGGGTCATTATTACCATCTTTCGAAATTCCACATATATGCATTAATATACTGTATTGGTGTTTTTCTTTCTGACTTACTTAACTCTGTATAATAGGCTCCAGTTTCATCCACCTCATTAGAACTGATTCAAATGTGTTCTTTTTAATAGGTGAGTAATATTCCATTGTGTATATGTATCACAGCTTTCTTATCCATTCATCTGCCTATGGACATCTAGGTTGCTTTCATGTCCTGGCTATTGTAAACAGTGCTGCGATGAACACGGGGGTACACGTGTCTCTTTCAATTCTGGTTTCCTCAGTGTGTATGCCCAGCAGTAGGGTTGCTGGGTCATATGGCAGTTCCATTTCCAGTTTTTTAAGAAATCTCCACACTGTTCTCTATAGTGGCTGTACTAGTTTGTGTTCCCACCAACAGTGTAAGAGGGACTTTTTCTCCACACCCTCTCCAGCATTTATTGTATATAGACTTTTTGATAGCAGCCATCTGACCAGCGTGAAATGGTACCTCATTGAGGTTTTGATTTGCATCTCTCTGATAATGAGTGATGTTGAGCATTTTTTCATGTGTTTGTTAGCCATCTGTATGTCTTCTTTGGAGAAATGTCTGTTTAGTTCTTTGGTCCATTTTTTGATTGGGTAGCTTATTTTTCTGGAATTGAGCTGCAGGAGTTGCTTGTATATTTTTGAGATTAATTCTTTGTCAGTTGCTTCATTTGCTATTATTTTCTCCCATTCTGAAGGTTATCTTTTCACCTTGTTTCAGTTTCCTTCGTTGTACAAAAGATTTTAAGTTTAATTAGGTCCCATTTGTTTATTTTTGCTTTTATTTCCATTATTCTGGGAGGTGGGTCATAGAGGATCCTGCTGTGATTTACACCAGCGAGTGTTTTGCCTATGTTTTCCTCTAGGAGTGTTATAGTTTCTGGTCTTACATTTAGATCTTTTACCCATTTTGAGTTTATTTTTGTGTATGGTGTTAGAAAGTATTCTAGTTTTATTCTTTTACAAGTGGTTGACCGGTTTTCCCAGTGCCACTTATTAAAGAGAATATCTTTTCTCCATTGTATATTCTTGCCTCCTTTGTCAAAGGTAAGGTGTCCATAGGTGCATGGATTTATCTCTGGGCTTTCTATTTTGTTCCATTGATCTATGTTTCTGTCTTTGTGCCAGTACCATACTGTCTTGATGACTGTTGCTTTGTAGTATAGCCTGAAGTCAGGTAGGTTGATTCCTCCAGTTCCATTCTTCTTTCTCAAGATTGCCTTGACTATTTGAGGCTTTTTGTATATCCATACAAATTGTGAAATTATTTGTTCTAGTTCGCTGAAAAAATCTGATGGTAGCTTGATAGGGATTGCATTGAATCTATAGATTGCTTTGGGTAGTATACTCATTTTCACTATATTGTTTCTTCCAATCTATGAACATGGTATATTTCTCCATATATTTGTGTCCTCTTTGATTTCTTTCATCAGTGTTTTATAGTTTTCTATATATAGGTCTTTTGTTTCTTTAGGTAAATTTATTCCTAAGTATTTTATTCTTTTTGTTGCAATGGTGAATGGAATTTTTTCCTTAATTTCTCTTTCTGTTTTCTCATTATTAGTGTATAGGAATGCAAGGGATTTCTGTGTGTTAATTTTATATCCTGAAACTTTACTATATTCATTGATTAGCTCTAGTAATTTTCTGGTGGAGTCTTTAGGGTTTTCTATGTAGAGGATCATGTCATCTGCAAACAGTGAGAGTTTTACTTCTTCTTTTCCAATTTGGATTCCTTGAAGCTGGGAGGACCCCCTGCCCGAAGGGCAGTGGCCAAAGGAGTTACCCCACATCCGAGGTCAGGGGCAGTGGCTGAGAGTGCCAGGCTGCGACCGCACAGGAAAAGCCGAGAAGAGCTACCCAAGTCCGAGGTCAGGGGTGGTGGCCGAGAGGAGCTACCCTGCATCTGAGGTCAGAGGCGACGACCAAGAGGAGCTACCTGGCGAACGAGGTCAGGGGTGGCAGCCGGGAGGACCAACCTCACCTCCAAGGAGCAGTGGCTGCACCGGCACAGGAGGGCCTAGAGGAGCTATCCCACGTTGAAGGTCAGGAAGGGTGGTGGTGAGGAGATACCCCTCGTCCAAGGTAAGCAGCAGCAGCTGAGAGTATGAAACATACTCACAGAAAACTAGTCAATCTAATCACACTAGGACCACAGCCTTGTCTAACTCAAAGAAACTAAGCCATGCCCGTGGGGCAACCCAAGACGGGCGGGTCATGGTGGAGAGATCTGACAGAATGTGGTCCACTGGAGACAGGAATGGCAAACCACTTCAGTATTCTTGCCTTGAGAACCCCAGGAACAGTATGAAAAGGCAAAATGATAGGATACTGAAAGAGGAACTCCCCAGGTCGGTAGGTGCCCAATATGCTACTGGAGATCAGTGGAGAAATAACTGCAGAAAGAATGAAGGGATGGAGCCAAAGCAAAACAACACCCAGTTGTGGATGTGACTGGTGATAGAAGCAAGGTCTGATGCTGTAAAGAGCAATATTGCATAGGAACCTGGAATGTTAGGTCCATGAATCAAGGCAAATTGGAAGTGGTCAAACAAGAGATGGCAAGGGTGAATGTCGACATTCTAGGAATCAGCGAACTGAAATGGACTGCAATGGGTGAATTTAACTCAGATGACCATTATACCTACTACTGTGGGCAGGAATCCCTTAGAAGAAACGGAGTAGCCATCATGGTCAACAAAAGAGTCCAAAATGCATTACTTGGATGCAATCTCAAAAATGACAGAATGATCTCTGTTCGTTTCCAAGGCAAACCATTCAATATCACAGTAATCCAAGTCTATGCCCCAACCAGTAACACTGAAGATGCTGAAGTTGAACGGTTCTATGAAGACCTACAAGACCTTCTAGAACTAACACCCAAAAAAGATGTCCTTTTCATTATAGGGGACTGGAATGCAAAAGTAGGAAGTCAAGGAACACCTAGAGTAACAGGCAAATTTGGCCTTGGAATATGGAATGAAGCAGGGCAAAAACTAATAGAGTTTTGCCAAGAAAATGCACTGGTCATAGCAAACACCCTCTTCCAACAACACAAGAGAAGACTCTACACATGGACATCACCAGATGGTCAACACCGAAATCAGATTGATTATATTCCTTGCAGCCAAAGATGGAGAAGCTCTATACAGTCAGCAAAAAAAGACCAGGAGCTGACTGTGGCTCAGATCATGAACTCCTTATTACCAAATTCAGACTGAAACTGAAGAAAGTAGGGAAAACCACTAGACCATTGAGGTATGACCTAAATCAAATCCCTTATGATTATACAGTGGAAGTGGAAAATAGATTTAAGGGCCTAGATCTGATAGATAGAGTGCCTGATGAACTATGGAATGAGGTTCGTGACATTGTACAGGAGACTGGGATCAAGACCATCCCCATGGAAAAGAATTCAAAAAAGCAAAATGGCTGTCTGGGGAGGCCTTACAAATAGCTGTGAAAAGAAGAGAAGCGAAAAGCAAAGGAGAAAAGGAAAGATATAAGCATCTGAATGCAGAGTTCCAAAGAATAGCAAGAAGAGATAAGAAAGCCTTCCTCAGTGGTCAGTGCAAAGAAATAGAGGAAAACAACAGAATGGCAAAGACTAGAGATCTCTTCAAGAAAATTAGAGATACCAAGGGGACATTTCATGCAAAGATGGGCTCGATAAAGGACAGAAATGGTATGGACCTAACAGAAGCAGAAGATATTAAGAAGAGGTGGCAAGAATACACAGAAGAACTGTACAAAAAAGATCTTCATGACCCAGATAATCACGATGGTGTGATCACTGACCTAGAGCCAGACATCCTGGAATGTGAAGTCAAGTGGGCCTTAGAAAGCATCACTACGAACAAAGCTAGTGGAGGTGATGGAATTCCAGTTGAGCTCTTTCAAATCCTGAAAGATGATGCTGTGAAAGTGCTGCACTCAGTATGCCAGCAAATTTGGGAAACTCAGCAGTGGCCACAGGACTGGAAAAGGTCCGTTTTCATTCCAATCCCAAAGAAAGGCAATGCCAAAGAACGCTCAAACTACCGCACAATTGCACTCATCTCATGAGTAAAGTAATGCTCAAAATTCTCCAAGCCAGGCTTCAGCAATACGTGAACTGTGAAGTTCCTGATGTTCAAGCTGGTTTTAGAAAAGGCAGAGGAACCAGAAATCAAATTGCCAACATTAGCCAGATCATGGAAAAAGCAAGAGAGTTCCAGAAAAGCATCTATTTCTGCTTTATTGACTATGCCAAAGCCTTTGACTGTACGGATCATAATAAACTGTGGAAAATTTAGAAAGAGATGGCAATACCAGACCACCTGATCTGCCTCTTGAGAAATTTGTATGCAGGTCAAGAAGCAACAGTTAGAACTGGACATGGAACAACAGACTGGTTCCAAATAGGAAAAGGACTTCGTCAAGGCTGTATATTGTCACCCTGTTTATTTAACTTATATGCAGAGTACATCATGAGAAACGCTGGACTGGAAGAAACACAAGCTGGAATCAAGATTGCCAGGAGAAATCTCAATAACCTCAGATATGCAGATGACACCACCCTTATGGCAGAAAGTGAAGAGGAACTCAAAAGCCTCTTGATGAAAGTGAAAGTGGAGAGTGAAAAAGTTGGCTTAAAGCTCAACATTCAGAAAACAAAGATCATGGCATCCGGTCCCATCACTTCATGGGAAATAGATGGGGAAACAGTGGAAACAGTGTCAGACTTTATTTTGGGGGGCTCCAAAATCACTGCAGATGGTGACTACAGCCATGAAATTAAAAGATGCTTACTCCTTGGAAGGAAAGTTATGACCAACGTAGATAGCATATTGAAAAGCAGAGACATTACTTTGCCAACAAAGGTCCGTCTAGTCAAGGCTATGGTTTTTCCTGTGGTCATGTATGGATGTGAGGGTTGGACTGTGAAGAAGGCTGAACACCAAAGAACTGATGCTTTTGAAGTGTGGTGTTGGAGAAGACTCTTGAGAGTCCCTTGGACTGCAAGGAGATCCAACCAGTCCATTCTGAAGGAGATCAGCCCTGGGATTTCTTTGGAAGGAATGATGCTGAAACTGAAACTCCAGAGTTGGCCACCTCATGGGAAGAGTTGACTCATTGGAAAAGACCCTGATGCTGGGAAATATTGAAGGCAGGAGGAGAAGGGAACGACAGAGGATGAGATGGCTGGATGGCATCACTGACTCAATGGACATGAGTCTGGGTGAACTCTGGGAGTTGGTGATGGACAGGGAGGCCTAGCGTGCTGCGATTCATAGAGTCACAAAGAATCAGACACGACTTGAGCGATTGAACTGAACTGAACTGACTTTCTTTTTCTTCTCTGATTGCTGTGGCTAAAACTTCCAAAATTATGTTGAATAGTAGTGGTGAGAGTGGGCATCCTTGTCTTGTTCTTGACTTTAGGGGAAATGTAGAGCATAAGTTTCTTAATTTCCCACCAAGGCCATCTCCACCAGGCCATGCTGGCCTTGATGAGATTTCAGCTTACATGAGCTCTTTGTTTGTGTCCTTCCATGTAAGTTTCAGGAGGACAGAAACTTAGATTTGTTCCCTATTTCATCCCCTACCTAGTGGTGAACACACTGTATGTCTGAAGCATGATAGGTGAATGATTCATTTTTAAACTAAAAGAACATGCACACATGAGGTCATGCAGTGTATTACATCTCCTCATGTGTTATACTAAGCACTTTTCTTTTTTTGACTGCGCTGGGTCTTTGCAGGATCTTTTAGCTGTAACAGCGGCATGTAGAACTTTTGGTTGTGGCATGTGGGATATAGTTCCGTGACTAGGGGCCCCTGGCTGGGCCCCTGCATTGGGCACACAAAGTCTTAGTCCCTGGACTACAAGTGTGAGCTTAGTTGGTCAGTCATGTCCGACTCTTTGCAACCCTATGAACTGTAGCCCGCCAGGCTCCTCTATCCATGGGGATTCTCCAGCAAGAATTACTGGAATGGGTGGCCATGCCCTCCCCTCCTCCAAGGGCTTTTCCCAAACCAATGATTGAACCCAAGAGTCCCACATTGCAGGCAGAGTCTTTACCATCTGAGCCACCAGGGAAGTCCCTAAACACTTTTAATTTGTATTTAATTTACTTTCCTTACCACCCTTTACACAGAGGTGAAAGGGTGATGTTGTTGTTGTTTAGTCACTCAGTCCTGTCCCATTCTTGTGACCCCATGGACTATAGCCTACCAGGCTCCTCTGTCCATGGGATTTCCCAGGCAAGAATACTGGAGTGGGTTGCCATTCCCTTCTTCAGGGGATATTCCTGACCCAGGGATCAAACCTGCATCTCCTTCATTGCAGGCGGATTCTTTACCTCTGCACCACCAGGGGAGCCCCTGAAGATGCTATGTACCACATCTCATTATCTGTATGGCAGGCAGAAAACTGGGTCTGTGGGGACCTGGCCACCTTCACAGGGTGATGACAATGATTTAAATAACTAAGGATATTTTGTTTTTCTCAGATCTGGTCTTACTGTTCAAAAGTGACCTTATTCTCAATTTAGCCTTAAATAATGAAAACCATACAGGCAGAAACTATTTGATCCAACTCTTTGGGGGAAAAAAAATCAACACCGCAACAACATTAATGCAAGTTATTGTTGTAGCTTCAACACTAACCCATTGATCCTCTCACATTTTATTAAAGGAAGAAGAACTACATCATAGATTTTCCATGACTTGACAAGAAACCAAAGCTATGTCTAGATCACCTGAATAGTTCATGTATCACTTGGACAGCAGCCTAACTGGCATTTAACCCAAAGTAGTATTCTCAATACTAAATAAAATTTAGAGACATCATTACCTTTGTTGCTGAAAGCCTCTTCTGGGCTTAATTTTTAACTCTGATTGAATTTCCCAAGACAGTGAATGCCTTTTCAGTCTCCTCTCAGTCACTTGAGACTCACAGACTTAGAGAATGAACTTATGGTTTTCAGGGTGGGGGAAGGATGGGGAGAAAGGATAGTTATGGAGTTTGGGATGGATGTGTAAAACCTGCTAAATTTAAAATGGATAACAAGGACCCATATTGTACAGGGAAGTCTGCTCAATGTTATGTGGCAGCGTGGATGAGAGGGGAGTTTGGGGGAGAATGGACACATGTATACGAGTGACTGAGTCACTCTGCTGTCCCCTGAAACTATCACAACATTATTAATTGACTATACTCCAATATAAAATAAAAAGTTAAAAAAAAAACCAAATATGCCAGTCATTTGGGATGAAGATTTAATAATTATTATGACTTTGAGATTCCTCAGTTATGAGATCATTTTTATAATAAATTGAATAACCAGGCAGATAGCTCCCATCAACACTCTGTGTTTCGCGGTAAGTGGAGCATTCACCAAGCCACACCATTTACTTTTCCTATTCTGTTTGCAATTGTTCAAACACTCTCTGGAGAGGTTAGGGCATCTCTCTGTGGAGGTGGGATATCCACCCACAATAACCAGAGTCTTATCCCTGGGGTTTCTCAGACTCAGAAACTCCAGCTGAGCTTCTGGTCCTGGCAGGGAGTCAGTGGGCCTGCCTCCCATGGTGCCATTTTATTAACTCAACCCAGGAGACGATTCATTCCACAAGGAGACTTTGTTCCTCCTCATCTGCTCATCAGCCGCAGTGGGAAGGGAATGATCCCTTGGCTCTGATTTCACTGGGCCTCATCCTTTCCTCAAGCCTTTTAACACATGCCATCACGGATCATATTTTCCTCTTAATGTGGAAGGAGGATGAATGGACTGGAAGGGGTTGGTGAGAACATAGACCCTCGGTGGCTGGATGGGGCCCTCTGAGCCCTGGTTCTCTTTCCAACTATGCTCCTGACCCGCCAATGTCAGCCATGGGCTCTGCTGTCCCAGTGTCCAAGTCCTACGATCAGTCACCTCTCAGGGTCACAGGTTTCTAAGAAAGAGCAAACTTAGGGGCCAGGATGTGGGGAAAGACACTGCCTGAAAGGTGTAGGAGAGCCTCACTTTCCATCCTTTGCCCATCAGCCCCAGCTCACCTTGAACTTCACCCAATACTCTCAGGCCCTCCTGGCCTAAAAGGCATTTTTATCCAAATTCTGATCACTAGCCCTTCTGTCTTCTGCAGAGACTGCGAAGGCTGGGCCTCTCCCCGCTGGTTGGGGAAGAATGACAAGGGCACTTTCTTACCCTCTAAAGCTCCCTTCTGCTGAGAAAGGCTGCTGGCCTTGGGTTCCAAGAGGAAGCAGCAGGCTTGCATCCCTGGGAACTATGCATGATGAAACAGGGCACCCTGCCTGGCCTGGCCTGGCAGGAGTTGCAAGAGTTAGTAAAGAAGGGAGCTACAGAGAAGACACTTACTAACCCCAAGATCCCTTTCTGTGTCTCAGACAGCAGTGCTCCTCATGGATTACAGTCACATGACTGAATTATCTGGCTTGTACTTAATGCTGGAAGATTCCTCAGAATGATGAGTAGACACCAAGGAACTAGTCTCATGCTCTGGTTCCTTACCTGAAGAGGCCGCTTTGAGTCACTCAGTGGTTCCTTACCTGACAAGCATGTCCTCAGTCATCTGGCCCCTGCTTCACTCTCCAACCCAAGCTCACAGGCTTGTCCTGGAAATTCTGAACTCTTTGTAGTTCCTTGTACACTATGCCAGGAATCCAAAAATTTTATCTGTAAAGGTCCAAATAGCAAATATCTTAGGCTATGCAGGCCCTAAAGACTCTGTATCTTGTAAATCTTGCTTATATGAGAAAGTGAAAGTGTTAGTTGCTCAGTTGTATCTGACTCTTCACAACCCCATGGACTGTAGCCTGCCAGGCTCCTCTGTCCATAGAATTCTCTAGGCAAGAATACTGGAGTGGGTAGCCATTCCCTTCTCCAGGGGATCTTCCCGACCCAGGGATCAAACTCAGATCTACATTGCAGGTGGATTCTTTACCATCTAAGCCACCAGGGAAGCCCATCTTGCTTACATACTTAATGTTAATTTCTATTTGTTTTCATAATCATCTGTATTTATATAAATTTCCCCATCAGCCTCTGATCTTGCAGGCAAAAATTACTTATCTTTATATCAAACCAATCAATCCTAAAGGAAATCCCAGTCCTGAATGTTCATTGAAAGAACTGGTGCTGAAGCTGAAACTCCAATACTTTGGCCACCTGATGTGAAGAACTGACTCATTGGAAAAGACCCTGATGCTGGGCAAGATTGAAGACAGGAGGAGAAGAGGAAGACAGAGGATGAGATGGTTGGATGGCATCACCAATTTGAAGGACATGAGTTTGAACAGGCTCTGGGAGTTGTGATGGACAGGGAAGCCTGGCATGCTGCAGTCCATGGGGTCGCAAAAAGTCGGACACAACTGAGCGACTGAACTGAACTGAACTGGTATCTCCACAATCCAGCAAGTACCTGGCATATCTAGTGTTGATTAAATAATTTTTAGTGAATGAGCCATACCAAAGAAAGTCAAGCTATACCCCCTCCCAAACTGCCTTTAAAAGAAAGAAAACTGAAAGATAAAAAGAAAGAAAAAGAGAGACAAGAAGAGAAAAGAAAGAAAAGGAAATGAAAAACGAAGACAGACAACAGTCAAATGCCAGAACCTGGGAGGAATTTAAGTCTTACAGAACCAAATGAAGAAAAACAGTCAGCTGCTCATGTGTGCTACGGAAAGAGACACCTAGACCTCCCAGGAGAGAAGAGCTGGAACTCATTCTGTCTGCCTCTGGACTCAGAGACCCAGGGTCTGTAGCATCTGGAACAATCATTTCTTACACATGTAGATTCTGCTTTGAGGGGTGGGGTGAGTCTTCATAAATTCTCCCTTTCCTCTTCATTCCCTCCCAATCTCTCCCTAACTTATAGCCTTCCCATCTTTCTGTCCATTCAGATACCAGACATAATTCCCAGAAACAGTGGGGCAGGAAGTGGGGAGTGGATGTGGTTCTCCTGCAGATCAGAGTGAAGGCAAAGGAGGTGCCATGGTGCACGGCCTTCCCTGTGTTAGTTTTTCAGAAGACGGGGCAGTAAAGCAAGAGATAACTTCACCTCAGCTCATCAGAATCACAAGTATGTACTGTGCTCACTTCAAAACTGACAGCACAGAAACAATTAGCATAGTACCTGTACAAGGAGGACACATGAATTTCTGAAGCATAATTAAAATTTTTACACCAGGTGAATTTTATTTCGACCACAAAAATGTATTATATATAGGGACTTCTCTGGTGGTCCAGTGGCTAAGACACCATGCTCCCAAAGCAGGGCTCAATCCCTGGTCAGGGAACTAGATCCCTCATGCTGCAACTAAGACCAGTGCAGCCATACACACACACACACACACACACACACAAATAAATGAATAGGTACCTCCTTAACCCTGGAAACAGAGATGAGACTTATACATATTAAGCAGTCCTTCAGCTATAAATCTCAGGATATACCATAACCAGCATTCAGATCAGATTAGATCGGTCGCTCAGTCGTGTCCGACTCTTTGCAACCCCATGAATCGCAACATGCCAGGCCTCCCTGTCCATCACCAACTCCCAGAGTTCAGTCAGACTCACGTCCATCCAGTCAGTGATGCCATCCAGCCATCTCATCCTCTGTCGTCCCCTTCTCCTCTTGCCCCCAATCCCTCCCAGCATCAGAGTCTTTTCCAATGAGTCAACTCTTCGCATGAGGTGGCCAAAGTACTGGAGTTTCAGCTTTAGCATCATTCCTTCCAAAGAAATCCCAGGGCTGATCTCCTTCAGAATGGACTGGTTAGATCTCCTTGCAGCCCAAGTGGACAGTATTCCACTGTTCAAGTGGACAGTAAATGTAGCCAAGAGCAATCTTCATTCTCTATAGCTATTGTTCTAGAATGGAAAACCAAGAAAAGGCAAAAGAAGCCTGAAAGTCCGTAGAACTATGGGAAGGAAATTGTTTCAGAAAGAACACCTCAAAAAATAATTTAATATAGTAAACGAAGAAAATTAAAATAATATCACAGAATGCAGAGTCAAGTTGAAAAGGAGAGATAATGACAGATGTGACAGTGTTCCAGCCTAAGAATGAGAGTAGATTCTTTAAAAAGAGACCAGAATATTTGAGATAGAAGCAATAATGTAAGCAAATTTCCAGGAGCTAGGGAACCAAGCCTGTATATCAAAAGAACATTCCAAACAAAATCACTTAAAACAAATCCACAATTAGATATCCTTTGAGGGAAAGTAGATTATAAGAATGTCTCAGTTGTTGTGTTGACAGGCAGGACAATCTCTATAAGTAGTTTAACTGTGTAGCTATGGGGAGGATGCAGGAGAATCTATAGACATCAGTTGATGGTGGAATAGCTGGGCTTAGTGGGAAAAAGCAACCATCAGATATTTTTCCCTCCTCTTCTGCTCTCCCCATCTCGCTCTTATTCCATAACTGTTTCATCCAAATTTTTCAACAAACTGGCTTCTTTGCTTATGTATTCATTTATACATGGCTCATAATGGCTGCCTCCAAATGAAACCTTTAACTTCCTATAGGTAACAAACTCAGCCTCTGCTCTCCACTTACAAGTTTCTGGATAAGATTACGGATGGTCAATGAACCAAACAACAATACCAATGAGAGTCAAGCTATAACCAACCCAGCTTTGGATAGTTGTCACCCATGAGCCAATTAGCTGTGCCTCTAAGGGCAGGGTCATAGGCTAATCAGAGCTGTTCCACCTGGACTAAGGATAGAGTAAGTTCTTTGTGAAGGGGTTAAGGGATTGGAGGAAATTTTCTTAATCAGGTAGATTAAGAAAAATTCTATCAGCACCAAGGCAGGAAAGGTTTTATCAAAAATGTAATTAAAACTAGTGTGGCCTTCAGTGACTCTGCAACATTAAATACCAAATAACAAAAAAACATAGTCCATTGCGTTTTGAGTGGGAGAAAGTTGTGACCCAAGAATTTTATATCCAACCAATATAAATATATTCATACACCTGAAAGACATTCTTCAATCTGTGTGATTAAAAAAAAAAAAACCCTCTGTAAGATATGGTCCAGCTAAACAAAAGGAGAGGCAGGCCCTACCAACAATGCCGGAGGGACTTGCCTGGTGGTCCAGTGGTTACGAATCTTCCTTGCAATGCAGGGGATGCAGGTTCGATCCCTGGTCAGGAAACTAGGATCCTACAAGCCCATGTGCTGCAACTACCGAGTCCACAAGCTCTGGAGGCCATGCTCCACAACAGAAGACCCTGCATAATCCAACAACACCACTAAGATCTGACACAGACAAATAAATGTTAAAAAAAAAAAAAAAATGTGCTTGAGCTGTGGCACCAACCTCATGCCACATGGGAGTAATGAATGAACCAACAGAAGAGTATAGCCATGGAGCCCTGCCAGTTTGAATGGAAGTACTTTTCACTGAATATGTCACTGAGGCACGCCCCCTACCTCACTACAGCTGGGACAGGATGCCCCACTCACAGCCACGCTAGCTGCTGGAGCAGTGCACCAAAGCTACTATGATTTAATAGCATAGGCTAAGGCCAGCTTCTGCCCAATGGTCAAGACCTCCTAACACTGAGGTAGAATTGGATGGGACAGGACTTCTCAGTGTGCCACTAGAGTCCAGTGAACACACCAGCATTCCTACACATGTGAAAAGAGGTGAGTGGATCCCAGAAAGGAGAAGGCAGTGGCACCCTGCTCCAGTACTCTTGCCTGGAAAATCCCATGGATGGAGGAGCCTGGTGGGCTGCAGTCCATGGGGTCGCAAAGAGTCGGTCACGACTGAACGACTTCACTTTCCCTTTTCACTTTCGTACATTGGAGAAGGAAATGGCAACCCAGTCCAGTGTTCTTGCCTGGAGAATCCCAGGGACGGCAGAGCCTGCTGGGCTGCCGTCTATGGGGTCGCACAGAGTTGGACATGACTGAAGTGACTCAGCAGCAGCAGCAGCAGATCCCAGAAATGGGTTAAACTAGGGCTTCTGCTATTACCTGTACTGGGAGCTTGAAAATCCAACTTTGAGACTGAGGCACACTATTTTATACATGAAGCTATAAACAAATGCTCCCTGGTTACAGGAGACACTGGTCACAGTTAATAATTCAAGTATTGATAAGCCATAGACTGGATGCTTGGTGCTTTACTGTAAGATTTCTGTGTATTTACAGTATAAACCGTATCCAGTTGATTGATAATGAACCTTTCAAGTGGAGATGGGTCCTGGAAAAACTACTTTGTCAATGTCATTGATGGGGAAAAGAAATGTCTGGCTTTACTGGATGAATGAGATACGCCATTCTGGTTAAATCATCAACAGATTAAAAATTAATAATAAATAAAACATTAACAAATAAAGCCTAAGACAATGATAGTGGTGATTTTGTTTAGTCATCATCCACATACAAGATCTCTGTGAAGGATTTTCTTTGCATTAATCCTTGTGATCTTAACATAAACCAAGTGAGATATATGTTGTTTTTTCCAGTTCATAGATCATTAAACAGAAGCTCACAGAGATTGAAGAATGTATATAAAGTTGCACAACCAGGACCAAGCTGAGGTTCATACCCCAATCTGTCTAATTCCAAAGTTTGTGTTTTTAACCACTTTTTGCTCATCCTCTTCTGATATTTACAATTACCAGGAAAGGCTGGCTAGGAAATATTTTCTTCAGTTCAGTTCAGTTGCTCAGTTGTGTCTGACTCTCTGCGACCCCATGAACTGCAGCACGCCAGGCCTCCCTGTCCATCACCGACTCCCGGAGTCTACCCAAACTCATGTCCATTGAGTCAGTGATGCCATCCAACCATCTCATCCTTTGTTGTCCCCTTCTCCTCCCTCCCTCAATCTTTCCCAGCATCAGTTCAGTTCAGTTCAGTTGCTCAGTCGTGTCCGACTTTTTGCGACCCCATGAACCACAGCACGCCAGGCCTCCCTGTCCATGACCAACTCCCTGAGTCCACCCAAACCCATGTCCATTGAGTCGGTGATGCCATCAAACCATCTTATCCTCTCTCGTCCCCTTCTTCTCCTGCCCTCAATCTTTCCCAGCATCAGGGTTTTTTCAAATGAGTCAGCTCTTCACATCAGATGGCCAAAGTATTGGAGTTTCAGCTTCAACAGTCCTTCCAATGAATACCCAGGATTGATCTCCTTTAGGATGGACTTTCAAAATGCTAATGAAACAAAATAAAGCAAAAATTCCAAAGCATGAATAGGAGCAAATATCTCAAAATAGAGAACAGGAAAAAATGTCCTTCTTATAAAAATGTAGTATTCTGAAGTTTAGAAAGTCAGACTGAAAGTTTTCTTTAAACATCAGAGAAAGGATATTCTAAGAAGTGAACTAGGATCACTGTAAATTTTGCCCGTCTGATAAAAATCCCACATTGAAATAATATGATTCAGAAATGTTTCTTTGAAAGGTTAATACTCAAGCTAAACGTTCTTAAATTTTCCTTTGTTTTCTCACATAGTTCATAATTAAATCAAAGATGGATGAGTTACTTAAGTTAATGAAGTTTTTACAGCATAGGAAATGCCTGCATCATGATGCCATATGGAAAAACCAAGATACAAATTTTCTACCGTCTGACCTTCAATATATTAAAAAATTCATAGAAAAACTATAAGGAAATAATACACTAAAAGGTTAAGAAATGGGGGCCTTGGTTAGGCAAGTTATGAGTAATATGGTTCTTGTTATTTCTGTTTATTTTCCAAATTTTCTAGAATATACACAATTTTATCATCAGAAATACATTTTTAAGAACTGTGATCTAGAGGCTCCTCCCTGGTGGCTCAGTGGTAAAGAATCTGCCTGCCAATGCAGGAGACATAGGTTCAATCCTTGATCTGGGAAGATCCCATGTGCAGTGGAGCAACTAAGCCCAAGCACCACAATTACTGAGCCTGTGCTTAGAGCCTGGGGGCGGAAACTACTGAAGCCTTCATGTCCTAGAGCGTGCTCTGCAACAAGAGAAGCCACTGCAATCAGAAGCCCATGCACCACAACTAGAGAGGAGCCCCCTCTCACTGCAACAGGAGAAAAGCCCACACAGTAAGGAACACCCAGCCCAGCCCCAAATAAATAAATAAATAAAATTATTAAAAAAAGAACTGTGATCCAGCCCACAACTTTTTAGTGACACTAACTCAGTGGAAAGAACATGAGAATAAGAATATGAGAGTCAAAAAAACTAGAACATTCCAAGAAAATCAGCTCCACTTCCCTAGGTGCCCCATACTGAAAGTCATCCAGCTCCATGTACCCAAGTCCTGGGCAAAACAAGAGGGTTGAACAATGACCTTAAAGGTTCCCTTTATTTCCACAGAAGATCATACTGCTATTATGAATACTCCATTGAGTAACAGTGATGGCCATGGGAATCCATGGTGAAAACTTCCAACTACAGGAAGTGTAATTGACCTAACCATCCAGCTGTATGCTCTGAAATCTATCATCATGTTCGCATCAAGGTCATGCTTCCCATAGGTTGCTCCCAACCTATGACTGAGCACAGCTGGGCACACCTTGGAGACATGGACTCCTTTCAGACATGGGGCCTGTCTTGGGCTCAAGGATCCCCCAACAGTCTTGTTGAAACTTCCTCAAATGGCATAGCTATTTTGCACATTTCCATCCAAATTTTCTTCCTTGTCTCCTTCACTCAGGGTCAGGCTTGCGCTGTGGTCTGACGGCTCTCCATTCCTTCCTGGCTTTCTCATTTTTTTCTCACACAGGTGTTTCCTCTGTAGACATCTTTGCACATTAATCTCATCTTGGCATCTACCACTCAGAGGACCCAGACTAGCCCAGCCTATTGGTGGACCCACACACTACACCTGTGCATAGAAAGATGGAACAGGAGGCTGCCAGGATGGCACAGTTCCTCATCGGTCTGCACGCCTGATTTGTGCTTTCGTTTGTTGTTGTCGTTGTCATTTTCTCCCTTTTTAAAACAAATGTCAATTATACTCCCAAAAGAGCATTGTTCTATTGCTTGTACAGCAAAAAAAAAATAATTATATTTCAATAAGCCTTTCCTGGGTTTATTTTAAACTCTCTCTTGTTTCTTCGGCTCTATCAGCCATATGTATCTCTTCAGCAACTTCTAACTCCCTATTTCAGATCAGATAATACGGTTCATTCTTCATTTCTGTCATCCACAACATTAGAGGAATCTTCCTCTGAGATTTAGAGTATAATTAATCACTTTCATACAGTGTGACCCCCTTTAGATGGCTAAGGGAACTTTTCTCCCTAAAGTCCTTTATTTTCAATACAGTGGCTTCCGCCTCCCATGGTTGTTTGTCAGTCTTTGTCCCGCTTAACCACTCCTTTGAAAATGTCAGCAAGTCAGTATCCCCACCCTTCTGCTCACCTCTCCCAGGTCGAGGAATCCTTTGAATTCCTGCTGAGCTGTTTAAAATCTCTTTCGCAAGCTAAATGAGGCACAGCTTTAAATTCAGAATCTCCAAATCAACACTGCAAAAAAAGACACCCTCATGCTTTGGTAATTAGGAGGAAAAATAAGCAACTCTGCAGGAGAGTACTGTCCTTTCTTTGATGGGCTCTGAGTAATTCAGAGACTCCTTGGGAGACATTTCCTCCTCTGAGTGAGGGCCAGGGGAGTGCTCCCTTCTGTCCCCTGAGCAAGGGTCCCACGTCTGTGGACCTTGCATAAGGAGCATTTCCTCTTCTGGGTGTTGTAAGATTTGGCTCTGATTCATGGATTCTTGGAGCTGTTGTCCCTGTGCCAAAACCCTTACAGGACTGGTACTCAAAGAGAGTAGGGAGGAGAGAGCACCGTGCACGTGCGCAGACAAGATTGTACTTTTGTCACAAAAGGTGCTTTGGTTTTGACCCTTTCTCTCTCTTAGCCAGGATGACAAAGCTGTCTCCAAACTCATACTGCACCAGAAGCATGCACTGCAGCAGATGAAATGGAACAGACACATAGTCAATACGGGACAGCCCCACCAGTAACACAGAGAACGAGCTGACCCAGTCTTGGAGGTGGGAGTGCGTCTCACAAACCAGGTATCTAACTCCAGGGTCCCAGAGCACTCAATCAGCTCAGCACCAAATGTCCCTATTCCCTTGTTTGACCAAAATGACCCAAAGAGAAGGCTGACTCAGCGAACCAATAAAAGCTTTTTTTCCTCCTTCTTTGTGTTCCTGTTTCTGTTTTATCGTCCTCAGGGAATGTAGAAAAAGCAAATATTATCTAAAGCAATTTCCTCTTCTTAGAGGCCACATGCATGAGGCTTTATGTGCCCAAAGAATTCATAGCCTTCCCCAAGGAGACTTTTCCTAACATCCTCTCTTCGGTTATTTATTGTGACATTTCCAAAACAAACAACTGGACAACTGAAACCCAGTCTTGCATAGAGAGGCTCTGGGATATTAGTGGTCATAGATAGCAGGGAAGAAGCCTGCCTGCAGAACCCAGGAGGCCATCTCATCAACCTCTTGAACCCTGTTCAGTTTCTCCAGTCACCCATGAGCATTTCAACAACACAGACCAGCTCCCTCTCTTCCCCTTTGTAAAAGACCACTTTGCAACAGAGAGACTCTGATTTCTGGACATAAATCTCCTGCTAATACTGACATTCCCTACACACCATTCAGACAAGATCTGGGATTTTCTTAGCGAACTGAAACTGAAACTTTAATGCTTGTTGCTGATCAAGTTTAATCCCATGTTACAAATAATCTCACTAAGAAGGAAGGAATTCTATCCCCGTTGGTATGGGTGCAATTCTGTTTCTTCCAAAAGTATTCTTTCTAAATCTAAACTCTACTGCAAATCTCCTAACATGGAAGAAATCAAACAGTGGGTGTCAGAGGAGGGAAATTCTAGAGTTAGCAGCTAAAAGCATAATGAAACAGACCAGGCTTTGGGGACTATGAAAATGTCCTGGATTTAGCAAAAGAATGATGAAAGAGAGAGAAGACACTCCTAGCCAAGTCTGAGGATTTAGAATACATTGTGTATTATGGATGGTGTCTTAACTGCACTTACCTCAATCATGTACATCTCTGGAGAATACTTCAGAAATGATTTGTTGTTTTACAGGTGAACAAAGAAAACAATACTCATCCCTGAGAAATTAATGTGAAGCTAAATTTTTAACCTGGATTTTTTACAATAAAATGGGATGATCCAGTGCTATAAATTAGTGTCAACAGCTCAAACTAAAAAAAAAAAAAAAAGCTTAACTGAAGATAAATGAAAAATGGGTCAGAAAATACATCATACAATTTTCTCGAGACATTGGGTAGGTAACACATAAATAGTAAACTCATTTGAGGATGTTTTTGATCATTGGGCATCTTTGTTAATGACCTGGATGATGAAGAGTGGAGAAAATAAACAAAATGTAAAGGAAACCCGGAGAGAAACAAAATGGAGCTTCAGATGTGAGCTTTAACTCAAGAAAAATTCTACTTCCAGCAGAAAATCACTCAAAATGCAGACCTCTGAAAGCAAGGGTGAGAATGGAGCAGAGTAAAGAAATCTGAGGAGGCTGTTGGAAACCCATGACTGAATTCCTGCTGTGTAATAGGGAAACCAAAGGCCAGTGTTCTTTAGGGATCAATGACACCATTCCCTATAAGAAAAGATGACTAACCTACTCCCTAAAAGTTGATTAATTTTCACTTCCAGTTCTGTAGAATAGAATAACTAAATTCCAGTGACCTGAGGACAACAGAAGCTTGGGCTGTATTTACTATGATGGGTGTTTGGACCAAGATTCTCACCAGCCTTAGGGATGATAACCCATATGATACCAGAATGCTGTGCTTATGTTTCAAAGTCCACAATGCTTGTATTACATTTATATGGTTAGCTTGAATCCACACATAATGACAATGATCTAAGGGAATTTTTTTTTTAAACTCAATGTACATGTTTTGCCTGAAATAGCAGTGGGGAAGAACAGAGTGAAAGTGGGAATTGTTACATGAGAGGTCTTAGCACTCCTAACAGGCAGGGAATAGGTAAGGGAGATATTTTAGTGCCATTTAAAGGAAACATAAGAACACTGTTCACATGAGTGACTGTGTTATGAGAAAAGGTTTCCAGGGGAGTAGCTTAAGCCGTTTTATGCTACCCCTTTAATGCCAAACAGTCTCCTAAAGGATGTTAAAATTATCTTGGAGTAACTGTGAAGAAAAGAACAAGTGCTATGTTTGTGGAACTGACCATCATCTTCATTAGTGACAATGCAGAATCAATCAAGCAAAGATTGCTTATTTGGAATTATTATAATCCTAGGACTGCTGGGAACATGTTAAACACACTGGAGAATTATGTAATAGGATTATCATTTAAACAAAATTTTTTTAATTCGGAAAATCAAGATTTGGAAACAATTAGTGGGTAATAGAAGTCAATACAAAATTTTCTGAGTTATTGGAGAGTTAGTCATGAAGCTCAAGAGAAATTCATAGGAGAGTAAACACAGAAACATCCATGGAGGCTTCCTGGAATATAAAGTCCTGAAGACTCCCTGGTAGTTCAGCTGGTAAAGAATCTGCCTGCAAGGCAGGAGACCCTGGTTTGATTCCTGGATTGGGAAGATCCTCTGGAGAAGGGATAGGCTACTCACTCTAATATTCTTGGGCTTCCCTGGTGGCTCAGATGGTAAAGAACCTGCCTGAAATGCAGGAGACCTGGGTTCAATCCCTGGGTTGGGAAGATCCCCTGGAGGAGAGCATGGCAGCCCAGTCTAGTATTCTTGCCTGGAGAATCCCCATGGACAGAGGAGCCTGGGGGGCTACAGTCCAAGGTTGCACAGAGTTGCACACAACTAAGCACAGCACAGGCAGAAGAGAAGATAAAGCGTTAGTCACTCAGTTGTGTCTGACTCTTTGTGACCCCATGGACTGTAGCTCTCCAGGCTTCTCTGTCCACAGAATTCTCCAGATAAGAATACTGGAGTGGGTACCCATTCTATTCTCCAGAGGATCTTCCCAACCCAGGGAACAAACCCATGTCTCCTTCAATGCAGGCAGATTCTTTACCATCTGAGCCAGCAGAGAGGCCTGAAGAAAAAGTACACGCCATAAAATAAAATAATGAAATTTAAATAAAATATAAAAGTAAAATCAAATATGACAGCAAGCAAGTTTCAGAGAAAATGCTCTGGAGACAGCAAAGAACAGAGGGTCTGTGATGAAGTGCAGACAAAATATGACACATCTTTGAAGGGCTTGTGTGAGCTCAGATGAGGAGGGATCCTAGACCAAGGCAGGGATATGTGTACTTCATAATAAGAAAATAGAGAGCCTCTTAGTTTCTAAACAGGGATTGGGCCTGACTTGCTAATAAGACTCATGCCAAAGTCCAAGCTTGGGGAATGGGAGTCTAGATAAAACGTGGTGTTTATGGCAACTTAGGGGGCAAGAGAAGAGAAATATTCCAAAGGGAGAAAAAAATGAAAGAGACAGTTCAAAGGCAGATTCCTGAGGACATTGTGTCTAACTATCTAACCCAGATCCCCAGGGAGGCAACCCCTGGAGTGCTTGCCACCAAGGGTCTACTGAGTCATCAGAGGACACCAAGTGTAACTTAATTTACCCAAAATGTTCTTTGAAGATAGTAGATGCAGAGAAGAACCCGGACTCTGTCAACTCAAAAGGCAATGTCTGAGTATTTGGAATAAAGACCACAGTACATGTTGCTAAAAAGAAGACAACTTAAACTTTAAGACCACATATTAAGAAGAAGATGGAATGAGGCACAGCATAGATTATTATATGAGCCAGAAGCCTCGAAATGTTTACACTGAGGTTTTCCCCATCAGCAACATCACTGGTTCCTAAGGAAAAAGCAATACGACAAATTGGTGATAAAGCCCCTTTATCAAGGGGGAAAAAATGGTTACATAAGTAAGAAGGATGGCTGGTCTTATCATACTCCTACCCTTCCCCAATCCAGCCCTCATACCCAAATTCACTGGAATCTTAGGCTCTGGTATTTACAATGGCACCCTCTCCCCTAACAGTCTCAATCCATACCACTCCTGTAGCTTGCCCACTGGCTCAGCAGTAAAGAATCCACCTGCAATACAGGAGCCACAGGAGATGCGGGTTTGATCTCTCGGTTGGGAAAATCCCCTGGAGGAGGGCATGCCAACCCTCTCCAGTATTCGTGTCTAGAAAATCCCATGGACAGAGGAGCCTGATGGGTTACAGTTTATAGGGTCACAAGGAGTCAGACACAACTGAAGCGACTTAGCACACATGCACGCATACCACGCCTATACCTTTCTGTACAGGAGACCCTTTCAGAGTCCTAACTTTCTATCTTATGCTTCCACTTCACTCACATATTCTGGGTAAGGGTGAAGCAGTTAATGCTCTATCTTCTCTGCCTGTAACCAATTACAATAAGTTGAGAGGAAAGGCTGGTTAAGACACCTCACTGATTTCAAGATTACCCTTTGTCTCTGTTTTCATGACTTCCTGATCATTTGTTCTAGAACATTAACCAGAAAGCAATAAATGTTATTTTAACTGCAGTCGGATGACTAATAGAGATGGAGAAGAAGCAATTACTGGAAGACAGTGGCAGTGCAGATTTCCCCTAATTCTTAGTCCCCGCTTAAGGCTATTTTGCAATGCTTCCAAGGTCTCTTGGAGTATAATTTTTCATTTAATCAGAGTTCACCAGACTATTCTGAACACACTTCCCTAAACTCCTTATTTTTATTACTTATTTTAAAAGTTAACTGTGTGAGTAAAATCTCATCTAAATGAATAGACTAAACATATAACAATTTGTTAGGACAAACAAAACAAAGGCAAAATATACAGTATTTGTGTAGGAAATTTTAGAGAAATCATCTCTGCAAAGGTATGCTTCATAGAAATCTCATAAGAAAATGCTAGTGCATACATCATTCAGTTATCCCTAGGAATTGTTCTTTTAGAATACTATCTATGAACATTTTTTAACCATAAGCTGACTTAACTCACCATGTAGCCTATCTGGAGCCCTCCTTCCCTCATGCTGGGTCACTATGTGCTCAAAGCAAACAGTTCTTCATTGAAGCTGTTCCTATCTCTCTTCATTCCCCAATCCCTAAATTCCTTAGATACAACCAGGGCAGATTAGACCATGAAAACCAACAGCTTTATTCTTGCCAGCATAGGGGGCTTACTTGACCTGGAACATTACCAGCTAAAGTGGTCATTGCAACAGCAAGAGAAAGGAAGAGGAAGTCACTCCAGTAGACTAAGATTGTTGTTCTGTTTGGATAAAGCAAAGATTGGCAGATCAGCTAGGAATTTAAAAGGCAGTTCTAAGAGGAAACATAGCTCTGGGGGCTTGGTGAATTTTCCAGCTATCCCAGGTTGGCTGGAATCTGTTTGTATATACAGCAGAGTCCAGAACAAGATCAACTCGTTCACACACTCCTAACCAACAGATTCTGTGTCCAAGCACAAAGAAGACATAAAGGATCTCAAAGGGAAAAAAGAACCCAGGCCAACTTGAAAACGGCCTGAAGTTTGACTTTTGTCCACAGCCCCCTTCCCCTATAGATATCAGCAGAGAGTAGAAGCCTTACAACCTGGTGGGATTAGAGTACAACCCCTGATGTATCTTCAGATGAATGCAAACACACGGCAGCAACTCCACAGAAATGAGACTTAAAGATAAAAGCAAGAAAAAAATTAGTGTCCACACAGGGCAGGAGAGAGAGAATTCACAGATTCAATCCAGGTGAGTTACTAAAGGAAAAAAAAAAAAGCTTTTAGAAGGAAAGAAAGTCAGACTTGATAGTTGCTACAACATGTGTGCTAAGTCACTGAGACATGTCTGACTCTTTGCAACACCATGGACTGTAGCCCGCCAGCCTCAGAGAAGATCCAGCCTCAGAAATCCATTGGATTTCTCAGGTAAGAATACTGGAGTGGGTTGCTATTCCCTTCTCTAGGGAATTGTCCTGACCCAGGGATCGAATCTTCGACTCCTGTGTCTCCTGCATTGGCAGGCAGATTCTTTACTGCTTAACCACCTAGGAAGCCCCAAGGTCAGCATTACCCTGGTACCAAAGCCACAAAAATATACCACAAGGAAAAAAAAATCCTTAAAGAATAGAGACACTAAAATCCTTAACAAAATATTAGCAAAGTGAACCCAGCTACATATAGGAAGAATTATACACCATGACCAAATGAGATTTACCCCAGGAATGCAATTTGTTTAACATCCAAAAATAATATAATATATAATATTATTAACAAAGGAGAAAATTCACATGATCCTCTTCAGAGGTGCAGAAAAAGCACTAAAATGACTATAATCATAGATAAAATACTGGCAAGGACATGGAGCAACAGGAACTCTCACACATTGCTGATAGGAGTGTAAAATGGTACATCCACTTGGGAAATTAGCTTGGTAGTTTCTTTAAAAGTTAATAGCTTCCCATAGAAACACTCTTAGGGATGTAACCAAGAAAAATGAAAACATGCAGCCACAGAAAGACTTGTATGTAACTGCTCATACCAGCATTATTCATAATAGTCAGAAACTGGAAGCAATCTTTGTGCCCAACAAGAGGTGAATGGATGAACAAAAAGTGGTGCATCCATGCAAAGGGGTATCATTCAGCAATAAAACAAATGAAGTAGTGAGCGTGTCATAACACAGATGAAGCTCAAAAACACGATGCTAAATTAAAGAAGCCAGATGCAAAAGTCTGCATATTTAATGATTCCATTTATACAAACTATCCAGAATAGTTAAATTTATAGAGCTATAAAGTAGAATCTGTGCTTTACTGGAGGAAAGAGTAGAGATTTACAATACATGGTCTCATGATAATTTTTTGACATGATAAAAATGTTCTAAAAATGGATTATGATGAGAGTTGCAAATATAACATGTGCATGCTAAGTCACTTCAGTCATGTCCGACTCTTTACAACCCTGTAAACTGTAGCCCACCAGGCTCTTCTGTCCATGGGATTCTTCAGGCAATAATACTGGAGTGAGTTGCCATGCCCTCCTCCAGGGGAATATTCCCAACCCAGGGATAGAACCCAGGTCTCTTACATCTCCTGCATTGGCATGCAGGTTCTTTACCACCAGCACCACCTGTGAGGCCCACAAATATAATACATTTATTAAAATTCAAAATATTTTTTAAAAACTCTTTTACAGGTTAATCAGAGGGAAAAGCAGGGGTCAACTCAGGTAAGACCTTGTTAGCCATGGTAAGGAATTTGAATTGGAGTTTGGTGGAGAGCCATGGGGCAGTTTCAAGAAAGAACTCCATAATTTAATTTTTTGGCGGTTTTGTGGGTTAGTTTTTATATTTGTTTTGTTTTGTGTATTTCTCTTGCTACTATGTAGACAATGGACGATAAGAGAATCAGAATGAGACCAGTTGTACGGACTCTTACTCATTCAGGCAAGAAACAAAGCTTGCTCAGATGAGGATGACAACAGTGGGGATATCCAAATAAATTTTACACTCAAGAAAATGGAATTATTGCTGTTTAGTTCAGAAAACATGAAGCAGGAGACCAGAGGATGAGAAAATACCAGATTTCCCTTACCTCCAGATGCACACATACAGTGAAAAAGCAAAAGTCACCTAAATCACCTTCCAAGAGAAAGCTGGGTGAGTGTATGACTTACTCAGTGGTTTCTAAGTGATGAACATGGAGTAAACAAGAAAACAGAATGATTTCTAATCATGCAGCAGCCAGACTGTTATTCAAAATGTTATTTACATTTCAGGAATTTTTTTCCCTCCAAGTGTCTTATGTTTGTTTGTCCTAAAGAAATCACCATCATCAAAAATCTGGGGGGTCTGTCTATAGTTAGGGAATTGCATGTTTGAGGAGTACACGCATGCCTGTTGTTCCCATGTACGTGTAGAGTCCTTGACGGAGTCAGTAAAACTGGGAAAAAAGAACAGAGGGTAATGAGAGATGCCAGTTTTATATCCCTGTGCTGACGCTCAAAAGTCTTGATATTTCCACGTGTGTTTGAATCTCCTCCTTGTTTTAATTATGTTCATTCAGTTCTAAGTGATGCATGGTATCAAGCATGACCAGGAATGGAAATATTTCTCTGTGGAATTTTTTAAATCTTGATTGCTGCAAGGGAAAGTCCTTTAAGAAAACAATTTTTCCAAACACAGATGAGATCCCTGTAACTAAGACCATTCTCAAATGGAATCATATGAAGCTTGTGGCCTATTTGCCCAACTCCTGTTAGTCTCAGTGATACACTCCCCCAAAAGGCAGAAATCTGAGAGAATGCAAGAAAGGGGTGCAGAAAACAGAATCTGGCAAGCAGTGAGTAGGACCCCAGAAGTGTTTTTCATGTCTTGGTTTGTGAGAAGAAAGAGCTGTTTATTCAAAGTGCTGCTTCAGGGGACAGGAAAACACAGAGGAGGACCCCAGCCTAGTGACCTCCATGAATTGCTGGCTGCAGCTCAGCCTCCCAGCCTCGCCTGCAGGAAGCCAGCATCCAGACTCCCAACTTCCAGCACTAATCAGGGCGGGTGATGGGGCCGGCCTCTGGTGAGCAAGTTATAAGAATGCTATTAGCCATATTCAAAGTTCAGGGCAACTGTTTCCTCCTCAAACATTCTGAGAACAGCAGGCAGAAGCTCAGAGGCCAAGGGGCCAGGCTGCTGCTCAGAGGGCTGGGAGCGGTGACATTGCTTTTCTCCCCACGGAAGTTTGATGACAGTGGGTGGTCAGCTTTGGCCCAGAGTCCTGGATTAACAGGAAATCCTCCTTTCTTCAAGGTCACAGAGTCGCTGTCTTAGAATCACTACTTATAGTCTCTGAGTCCCTCCTTTAAGCCTCAGGTAAGGCCACCTTGACCAACCTATGGTGTTAGCATAATGCAATGCCCTGTCTCAGTTATGCTGCATTGCCCCTGGCTGACCATCCAGGTGACTCACTGGGGAAAATGGCTTTGACACACACAAATTGTCCTGACCTCAGTACAATGAAATGCCAATCCACTTTTAAGAGGACATGTGTTTCATTAGACATTTCCTGGCGCTGAGACTGCTTCACCCACATCCATTGTCACCCTTTTTTAACAGCCAGGATGACTTGCCCATGAGAACTTGTCTGGGTTATGTGGCACCAGTTATAATCTGGGAACTAAACTCATATCTCACCCAGCCATGCCTTTAGCTATGGTTGTTGCTGTGGGAGCAGTGGATGCCAAAAGAACTGGGCTTACAAGGCACCACCCTCGCTGGGTCCAGGAAATAATGAGAGAGGGTGAATGTTTGGGCCAGAGAACAATTAGAGTTGTGCTTTAGGAAGACTAAGTCTGGTCACCTCTACAGGAGACATAAAGAGGAGACATCAAACATTAACTGCAAATGATCAGCCTAAAACAGAAAAGGCTGAACCTGGAGAGAGGCAGTGTCTTAGCCCCTCAATGGGTGACACGCAGATATTTCAAAACCACCCCAGTTTTTCTTTTTGTTTCATTTCTCCTCTCCACATCTTCCTCTCTTTGATTTCTCTGTTCATTTCCCCCTCTCCCTCCTTTCCTCCAGAGGATTCCCTTAACTTCCACTAGCCAAACAAACTATTCAATCATTCTATGCACATTCCTGCATGCTCAGTTATGTCTGACTTTTTGTGACCCTATGGACTGTATGTAGCTTACCAGGCTCCTCTGTCGATGGGATTCTCTAGGCAAGAATACTGGAGTGGGTTGCCGTTTCCTCCTCCAGGGGATCTTCCCAACCCAGGGATCAAACCCATCATCTTTGCTGCTGAGCCATCGGGGAAGTCTTATGAGACACGGCCTTTTCCTCAAATACTTTTCATGAGCTCCTGGAGCCCTTGGAGAGGTCTTCCTTCAATCAGGGGTAACCAGGATTGCAGGGCTTTGGCCAGACCACTGTGTGGAAACTTCAGACATCTGTTCATTATTTCACAGACTTCATTTTAAATATTGGGTTGGCCAAAAATCTCATTTGGGTTTTCCCATCTTATATAAAAATCTGCACAAATTTTTGACTAACCCAATAGTATATCTTTCAGAAGAGCAGCAAGGAGTTCATCAGATTCAAGTAAGTTTCTTAAGAACTTCAAATTTAAAGGTTAAGTGACTTTTAGGGAAAATGAAATAAAATCACAGAAAAGGCATTGGCTGTCCACATAACCATTGCTTGATGAAGGAAATTACAGTTAGGGAGGCTTCCTTTATAAAATACAGAATTATGAACTTCCTTGATTTTAACAAATATAAACTAAGTGGCCTTGTGGACTCCAGACATAATCTATCATCTGATCTCACACGACTTACTTCTGTTGACATTAGGATCCCTCACAAAATGAAGGATTGTTCAGTGTTAACATGGAAAGTGACATAAAAAGTATGTTAAGAAATGATAAATAAAATTCTTTTTAGTTAAATGAACATAGGGAAATGTCACCCTTAATGAGGTCAATCACAAACTTTATAATGCAATTTAATTGGAGTGGAAAGGGACTAAGGGAAAATTCACAGTTAATCTCAAAATGTTCTTCCATCCCTAATAGTGTGTGGTTCTCTGGTGGCTTGCCCTTGAGCCTGTGATTATAACCTAAGGAGTATTCCAAACCCTTGCTTTGATACGAGGCACCAGCTGAGCCCTATGTTAAATGGAACTCTTCTTTCCTACTCTTCATGTTTCCGTGTGGAGGGGCCTCCATCCGGGGAACACTCCTGGTCTCGCTGCATATTATGTTCATTCTTTTCCAGAGGACAAGGGTGCATAGTTATGTGTGACAAATATTGGTCCACATTTCCCAACTAGGCAGAGAACATAAACACGTAGGATCCTATCTCTTTTCTTCTGTCATCCCTCACTCTTCTCACCTGCATGACATATCTTACCAGTGTGTTTTGAAGAAGGAACTCAACATTCCACCACAGGTCCTTCGTTTTCTTCCTAAAGACTTATGTTCTGACCTGCTGTCTGCTAAGAGGAAGCAGTCTACCTAGTGAGGGAGGTCTATGGTTTTGGAGTTGTGCCAGTAGCCTGGTAAAGTACCCCAAATTTCAGATGAAAATTTAGCAATCCCATTAGGCTACAGATCCCAGGCTACCTTCTCCCAATAATCCTCCCCCCACAGCAAAAGGGAATTATTTCCTATACATCCACCTGACTTCTGAGTCTATCTTCCAACTGAGATTCATCACCAATAAAGTGTTCATACTCGGAACAATAGTAGGATTCTAGATGTTTTTCTTCTGAAAGCATCCTTTGCAAATGAAATGAGTCTTTACAAACCCAGGCATATCTCAATATATCTTAGTCTACCTGGATGAACAACTACCATTCAGGCAATTCAAAAGCATATGCTCTAATGACATAAATATAACTTACAGAATATAAATCGTAACTTGCACAATAGAAGTCTAGTTGAATCATAGTTGGATCTAGTTGATCATGCACATGTTCTTACAGCCACTTTCACCCTATCACACTTTATACAACAATAACTTTAACCCCAGAATTGTCTAGGACTGTGTGCTTTACAAAGTGCCTTTCCATTCATCTTCCCATTGAATTCTCACCATAACTCTAGAAAATAGGCACAACAGAATCAATCTTCCATTTTACAGAGGAAAACAGTAAATCTCAGGGGAGTCACAGTGTGGCCCGAGGCCACACAGCCAGATGGCAGACCCATGACTGTAAGTTGAGTTTCCTAACCTTTAGACAGTTGTTTGGCAAGGCTCCAGCCAGACCTCATTTCCTAGGATGAGCTCTCTCCATGAGACATTCAATCTGGCCATTCCCAGATTGGTTGGTCAAGAAAGTGGCCATGATTAGACTCACACACCACAGATGGCAGAATAACTGCTTCAGTCTGTCTACAGTCAAATTCCCTTAAAACGTCCAATATACGATTCAACCTGAACTCAAAAGGCCCTGAAGAGCTCCAGCCAGCAGACAGGAGCTCAGTGGTGAGAGAGGAGAGCATAGGCTACTTTGGACCCTGGAAAATGATGCTCTTAGAGCATCCCTGTTTTGTAACCACAAAAGTTCCATGGCAATAAAATATCTTTTAAAAAATGAAAGACAAAACAAAGGAAAACAATTACATCAATACAATGATAGTGCATTGGGAGAAAGTATGAAAACTTCAACCCTTTTATTTCTTTAAATTATTCAGACAAATTTCACAAATACCTTAAAATTTCTGGAAAATTTCTCTTTAAAGCACCAAATCTGTAGAGTAGAATGAATTTCTATTTTTCATCCAGATAATTTAACTTTGTTTAAAATAAAGCAATCTAAAAAGGGAGATGTATATATAAAAAATTGTTTAATGTATAAAACAGCTTGATAAAATGTTTCATTTTCTGCTGTCTTTTTAGAGGAAAAAAGACAAAGAAGATTTTTCCCAGCTGGGAAACACTTTAGAGAGGTGACAGCTCTGATAACAGAATAAGCTACAGACTATTCCACTGCACTGAAACAAACCACCCAGAAGCTAAATACCATGTTGCTCATATGGGTAAGAGAAAGTAACTAATGACTGAACTCTCGAAACACTTACTAGATTTCCTGGAGATTACTAAGGATTGGAAAGTGGTTGATACAAGCCCATGGTTTATAGAGTCAAGAACAAGGAGAGTAAAGATTAGTAAATAATACCATTGGTGGAAGAAATCTTGACACACATGCATGATTAGTTGATGGGAAAACACAGTTTAACTTTAAATAATACATTATAAAGCAATAGAAGGAAATATAGACCAATCTACTAGAACATAGGTATTCCATCACATGACTTTCAGTTCAGTTCAGTCGCTCAATTGTGTCCAACTCTTTGTGACCCCATGAATCGCACCACACCAGGCCTCCCTGTCCATCACCAACTCCCTGAGTTCACTCAGACTCATGTCCATCGAGTCAGTGATGCCATCCAGCCAACTCATCCTCTGTCATCCCATTTTCCTCCTGCCTCCAATCCCTCCCAGCATCAGAGTCTTTTCCAAAGAATCAACTCTTCACATGAGGTGGCCAAAATACTGAAGTTTCAGCATTAGCATCATTCCTTCCAAAGAAATCCCAGGGCTGATCTCCTTCAGAATGGACTGGTTGGATCTCCTTGCAGTCCAAGGGACTCTCAAGAGTCTTCTCCAACACCACAGTTCAAAAGCATCAATTCTTCAGCGCTCAGCTTTCTTCACAGTCCAACTCTCACATCCATACATGACCACTGGAAAAACCAACATGTGACTTTATGCAACCCATAATTACCAAAATGTTCTTGAAAATTAAATAATAATTGAAAAGCACTACAAGGTTATGAAAATAATAGGACACAAAATTATATATAAGGTATAGGCTAAATTTTGTACTTATATGTATAAACATGGAAAAACTATACAAAAAAGATCTTAATTACCCAAATAACCATTGGTGTGGTCATTCATCTAGAGCTGGACATCCTGGAGTCTGAAGTCAAGTGGGCCTTAGTAACCATTATTATGAACAAAGCTACTGGAGGTGATGGAATTCCAGCTGAGCTATTTAAAATAGCTCAGCTATTTTAAATAAAGTGCTGCACTCAATATGCCAGCAAATTTGGAAAATTCAGAAGTAGCCACAGTGGCCACTGGAAAAAGTCAGTTTTCATTTCAATCCCAAAGAAACACAATGCCAAAGAATATTCAAACCACTATACAATTGCCCTCATTTCACATGCTAGCTAGATTATGTGCAAAAGCCTTCAAGTTAGGCTTCAGCAGTACGCAAACTGAAAACTTTCAGATGTACAAGCTGGGTATAGAAAAGGCAGAGGAACCAGAGACCAAATTGACAAAGTTCGTTAGATCATAGAGGAAGCAAGAGAACTCCAGAAAAACATCTACTTCTGCTTCATTAACTACACTAAAGCCTTTGACTATGTGGATCACAACAAACTGTGGAAAATTCTTAGAGAGATGGGAATACCAGACCATCTTTCCTGTCTCCTGAGAAACCTGTATGCAAGTTAAAGCAACAGTTAGAACCAGACATGGAACAACAGACTGGTTCAAAATTGGGAAAGGAGTACAACAAGGCTGTATATTGTCACTCTGCTGATTTAATTCATAGGCAGAGTACATCTTGTGAAATGCCAGCTGGATGAATCACAAGTTGGAATCAAGATGGTCAGGAGAAATATCAATAATCTCAGATATGCAGATGATAAAACTCTAATGGCAGAAAGTAAACAGGAAATAGCCTCTTGATGAGGGTGAAAGAGGAGAGTGAAAAAACTGGCTTGAAACGCAACACTGAGTCCCATCACTTCATGGCAGGCAAATAGAAGGGGAAAAAGTGGAAACTGACAAATTTTCTTTTCTTGGGCTCCAAAATCACTGTGAATTGTGACTGCAGCCATGAAATTAAAAGACACTTGCTCCTTGGAAGGAACGCAATACAAACCTAGACAGCGTATTAAAAAGCAGAACAAACTCTTTGCCAACAAAGGTCCATATTGTCAAAGCTATGGTTTTTCCAATAGTCATGTATGGAAGTGAGACTTGGACCGCAAAGAAAGCTGAGCACCAAAGAATTAATGCTTTCTAATTGTGGTGCTGGACAAGACTATTGACAGTCCCTTGGACAGCAAGGAGACCAAATCAGTTAATCCTAATGAAAATTATCCCTGAATATTCATTGAAACGGAGAAGGCAATGGCACCCCACTCCAGTACTCCTGCCTGGAGAATCCCATGGACGGAGGAGCCTGGTAGGCTGCAGTCCATGGGGTCGCTGAGGGTCGGACACGACTGAGCGACTTCACTTTCACTTTTCACTTTCATGCATTGGAGAAGGCAATGGCAACCCACTCCAGTGTTCTTGCCTGGAGAATCCCAGGGACGGGGGAGCCTGGTGGGCTGCCGTCTATGGGGTCACACAGAGTCAGACACGACTGAAGTGACTTAGCAATAACAGCAGCATTCATTGAAAAGACTGCTGCTAAAGCTAGAGCTGCAATAATTTGGCCACCTGATGCGAAGAGCTGACTCACTGGAAAACACCCTGATTTGGGGAAAGGCTGAAGGCAAAAGGAGAGGGGGGCAGCAGAAGATGAGATGGTTAGATAGCATTACTGACTCAATGGACATGAGTTTGAGCAAACTCTGGGAGATAGTGGAAGACAGAGGAACCTGGCATGTTATAGTCCATGGGGTCACAAAGAGTCAGACATGACTTAGCAACTCAACAACAACAACACATATGCATTATGTATGTATAATACATATATGTATCATAGAATATATAATATTTATGATACACATATAAACTATATATTAAGAGTGGAAGGCAGTATACCAACATTTTACTAGTGTTTAATCTCTGGAAATTTTAATTGTTATGGATATTTATTCTTTTCTTCCTAAATTCACTTTAAAAAACATGTATTTATTTGGTGGCGACAGATGTTAGTTGCAGCACACATGATAATCATTGCAGTGTGTGAGATCTTTAATTGTAGAATGTGGACTCTTAGCTGTGGCATGTGGGATCTAGTTTCATGAAACCAGGGATCAAACCTGGTCCCCTAAATAGGGAGTACAAAGTCTCAGCCACTGAACCACCAGGCAAGTCCCAGGATATTTATTCTTTTCTTGTTATTCTTGTTATTTTCTGAATTTTTAAAATGATCTACAGAGAATACATACTGATAGAATAAATACATATAAGTATAATAGCAGTATAAAAAAGAAAATAAACTTGTGACTCTTGCTACTAAATTTAACTTCACATTCAATACATTTATAAAGCTAATGATCTTTTATCCTGCAATCTATCAAACTTTCCAGTGTTTGTGTACAGTGATTTCTTCATATTCAGATAGTTTTATGAAAGCAAAGAAATTGCTTGCAGTGAAGATGCAATGAGTATCAGGTTCATAAGACTTTTTCTTTCTGCTTACCAAGGATTAAGGAAAAGGGACACCTTTATGTTTCACCTAAATATTATTTATTTTATTAAATTAGATATTAGATGTACTTATAGAGATACATTTCTGTATAGTACTCAAAAATGCAATATTAGGATATTTACATCATAGAGATTATTTAAAACTATACAACAATAATCCTATTTATCAATAATCTTTTGGCATCACTTAAAGGAGCTTCCCTTTAGGAATCATTCACTTCCATAAGTCATTGAAGGTGAATTACTTACCTTCAGTTCCAACTCAAGCCACCTTACTCCAGATTCATCAATGTGCTCATCAATTTGGCTCATCAGAGAGCCACAGAAGGAAAATCCTTTAGCTCTATTCACAATGTTAGCTGGTCCACATACAGAAAAAGGATCACTCAACCAAACTAGATAAGAGAAAAGAGAGCTTATACTTTCCAAGATTTTTGAAGATTCTCCAAACCCAGTAGTCTTATATGGATGTGAGAGTTGGACCATTAAAAATGCTGAGTGCTGAAGAATTGATGCTTTTGAACTGTGCTGTTGGAGAAGACTCTTGAGAGTCCCTTGGACTGCAAGGAGATCAAACCAGTCAATCCTAAAGGAAATCAATCCTGAATATTTATTGGAAGGACTGATGCTGAAGCCGAAGTTCCAATATTTTGACCACCTGTTGCAAAGAGTTGACTCATTAGAAAAGACCCTGCTGGGAAAGATTGAAGGCAGCAGGAGAAGGGGACGACAGAGGAAGAGATGATTGAATGGCATCACTGACTCAATGGACATGAGTTTGAGCAAGCTCTGGGAGATGGTGAAGGACAGGGAAGCCTGGCATGCTGCAGTCCATGGGGTTGCAAAGAGTTGGACCCAACTGAGTGACTGAACAACAACAACTCCAAATTTTAACTCAAAGGTGAATAATGGGAGCCATAGAACCTGCACATCACCTTCCCAGGATAGCAAATATTTTCCAGAGAAAGACTTCCTTAACTAGAATAGGGTGTTTGCAATTTAAGTACTGTCCCACAGAAAACAAACACACAGCCCTGGCCTGATCTAAAAGCAAAATGCCTACCCATCTGTGCCCCGCCCAGAGAGAAGGTGGTCCTGTTTTCCAGAAAACAGATGGCCAGCTGAGGGCCAGGAGCCAGGCCCTTTGGTGCACGTGTGCAGGATTTCAGTTCCACTTCATGGGAAGGAGGTTACTGGGCTACCCTTTGCTCCAGGAGACAGGCAGAGATATTTTCCTGTTGATTTATATAAGGTGATGCTCTCTAAATAAGACATGAGGCAGCTGCTTGGGAAAAGGCACTGCCTAACATGCATTCCTAATCCCAGTGTTGGTGTTGGCTCTGCAAGGAGTAAGACACGAGTCCAGTCCAGTTATCACAACAAGCAGGGAAATCGGGGACTGGAAACCATGCCAATAGGAAAGGCAAATCCTTTGATTTCTGTCCACCCTTCCCCTAGCCATCACACGATCTCATAAAAGCAACTGATCCTGGGTCGTGCATTCTTCCTGATAATGTTTCTGGTCCCTTGAAAGATGACATTCTAGGATTTTCAAACCTTTCAAGAATGTCTTTTTTTGAATCACATTTTGCAGATTTCTGCACTGCTCTGATCCATGGTATGGATAGCTGTTCGTATTTGAATGTTCTTCCTGCCTGTTTGGGGTCCTCTAAAATAAATATGACTTGCCCCAACTCTTGTCCTGCTTCTTCCTTCCGGGATGTGGCTGGCTGCCATAAAGTCAAGAGTCAAGATCAAAGGGAGGTTCATCCTACGCAAGAGAAAACAGCGATTGTCAGCTGTACTTTCTCCCACTCCGTGAGACCTCGAGATTCAGAGGAGGGGGGGAAGCGAAGGTTTGGGGATGCTCTCCACAGATTAATGGTCTGAGGAAACAAGGCTGGTTGCCAGCAGAGCGAAGGAAACCATCTTCTATTGAGATTTATGACCAGAGCTCAGTGTAGCCTGCTGGAAAATTACTAAAAGACTGGGTGTGAATCTCCCACTTCGAAATCTCCCTGTTCCCTTTTGATAAACCAAAAAAAAAAAAAAAATCAGAAATCCAATCTCACAGGATCGCTTCAGCATACAGTGTAGCAAAGCAAGAAGGAATAAAGCCACTCCACTCAAGTCTTTCCCAAAGCCACTGAAATCTCCAATCTTATGTTTAACTACTCTCTGAACTATAGGAGTTCACACTCTATAAAAGGACTTCATCCCAAGATCAATTCTAATTACAGGTGTCTTCCTTTTAAGAGCTAAGAGAATACACCCATGACAGGCAAATTTTCCTTAAATCGTTTTCTCTGTCCTACATCTAAGGCAGGGCTTCCCAGGTGGCTCAGTGGTAAAGAATCTGTCTGCCAATGCAGGAGATGCAAGAGATGCAGATTCAGTCCCTGGGTTGGGAATATCCCTTGGAGTAAGAAATGGCTACCCACTCCAGTATTCTTGCCTGGAAAATTCCACGGACAGAGGAGCCTGGCGGGCTACAGACCATGGGGTCACAGAGTTGGATGCGACTGAGCACACACCCATACACACACACATACATCTAAGGCACAACACTTATTTCCCTCCAGGCTTCTTCAGTTTGTACAAATCTTGAGAAAGAGACAGAGAAATGAGACAGAGACCAAAAAAGATAAGAATTAATATACCAAAAAATTAACAAAGATAATGCATGTCCACCAAGAATGGATCCACATTTAGGAAGCCACAACATACACCCTTTGAAAGAGGGATTGTTAAAAACACAAGTACACATTTGAAGGTATACCTACTCATACTTTCAGCCCAATCTGGAAGCCCAGTTCGCCAAACAATCTCTCCACTTCTTATTGACTTACTTTGTCAGTTGTGTTCCAAAAGAAATGTTTTGGGGAAATAAAATTATTCATCCTCATTGAAAAATAAGAAGCAGTAACTGCTTCAAATATGTAATTTGTGTCTCAGTTAAAGTAATGATAATTGAGCCTATTCAATTGTTTAATCGACAGCTGCAGTACTTGGAGTAACAGGGATATTAGTAATGGCATTGAAGCTGTTATACACAGTGAAAGGACAGCTTATTTTCAACTAAGTATCTCAGACTCTTTCTCTATTGGACAACCCTATTGAACTGGAACTGAAACTATAGCTTTACCCTAATAGATTGCATAAAATATTGGCAACATTGATCCCCACTTTTCTCTAGAACTTGGTCACATCAATCAAAATTTCATACTTTCAACTAGAGTTAAATATTTTACTCTGTTCCACTGAGAGCTGGTAACTCTTTTTATTTGTATAAGCATGGCTTTTGTCCATGAAAGAGGCTTAATTAACAGAATCAAAATTTTGTTTTCAGACAAGGTTTTTCTTAAGCAACCCTTCACTTCTCATTTTCAGAGCTTAGGTCAGTCCTGGTATAGACAAGGACCTAATAAAAGTTTCACAGCTGATTGGTAGCCCTTAGGACATGACAAATAATCAATCAACTGACAATGTATTTTGTCAACAGCCACCATTTAATTTATCTTAAAAGAAGGGAGAAAACAACACTTTTTAAATTGAAGTTTTTTCAAAGACTGGATGAATTTAGTTCATGAACAGGGGTGCTTCTTTTTATCTCATCGCTGTTGCTCTATGCTTATTTCGTGTTTCTTTAAAAAATGTTTTGGTTGTGGTAAAACCACACATAACATAAACTTTGCCATGTAATAATCTTAAGTATATAGTTTAGTGACTGTGCATTTAGTGTTATGCAACCACCAGCACTATCCAGTTCCAGAACATTTACATCATCCAAAAAGGAAATCCGGTACTGTTTTGCCCCCCAATCCCTTCCCACAGCCCACCCGACTCCCAGCCCTGGCAAACACGAACGTGCTTTTGTTTCTGTGGACTTGCCTATTCTGGACACTTCATATAAAGGAGTTGTCACGGTATGTGCTTTCTGTGTCTAACCTCTTTCACTTAGCAAAATGTGTATATTTCAGTCTTCACAGTAAGAATCAATATCATTTTTGCCCTCACAATCAAGTTCTAGATTTGACTTCCTCTCTGAATTTATGTGTGTATCCTCTGATTCCTGATATTTAATCTAGAACTTAAATTTTTTTTTTTCTTTGACAGGGCTTCTTTGAGAGAGCTTCAACTTGTATCAGAGCCGAGAGGATCAGTTTTGCTGAAGGTTTCAGAGCATGACATCATGCTTTCAGTGGTGATATTACCCTGGTTTCAAGCTTAGATCTGTTGGAATGTTTTTCAGCTGCAAGTTGCAGAAAACTCAAATAATGATACATTAGGGGTGTTTTAGGGGTATAAGAGGGAGAAGGCAATGGCACCCCACTCTAGTACTGTTGCCCGGAAAACCCCATGGATGGAGGAGCCTGGTAGGCTGCAGTCCATGGGGTGGCTAAGAGTCGGACACGACTAAGTGACTTCACTTTCACTTTCCACTTTCACGCTTTGGAGAAGGAAATGGCAACCCACTCCAGTATTCTTGCCTGGAGAATCCCATGGACAGAGAAGCCTGGTAGGCTGCAGTCCTTGGGGTTGCACAGAGTCAGACACGACTGAAGTGACTTAGTAGTAGTAGTAGGGGTATAAGAATGGGTTCATTATCCCATATAATTTTTCAGAAAACCCAAGGAAAGGTGGTTCTAGGATAATTAGTCCTTCGGTGAATGTGTTCCTGTCCATTTTCCGTCCTCAACTTGTTAGAACTGCCACTTTTCATTTACCCACTCTTCATTTCCCACCGAAAGTGGCAAGACTGATACAGAAGCTTCCAAAGTCACCTCATCACAGAAGCTTGTCCAGAGGTGGTAAACGATGGTTATTTCTCCCATACTGACTTTTCACAGAGCACAAAACTTTCTCAAAACCTCCAGCCAATTCCTTCTCCAGATATTTGACTCCTCATGTCACATGTCTGAATCTGTATATTCTTGGAACAGGCAAGGGAAATGGATTTGCAGTATCAATGTTCACTCCTGAGGCTGGGAAGACCCATCAAGCACATTGGCCCCGAATATCTCAGTCTGCTGGGGTTCTGTGAGTGTGGAAGTCCAGGGAAATGAGAGAGTAGTAGGCTACCTACAGTGTCTGCTATAGCATTTCTGTTGGTTTTAAATCACTTTTCCAACCTGAGTGTTTCCCTCAGGTCGGATAGCTTATGACATCATATCCGAATAACTTGATGGACCAGGAATTCATTAAAAGGGGTTGTTATGACTGACCTCCCCAAAACTCACATTTTACTGACACCCCATAGCTGGTTAATGGGCTTCCCAGGTGGCGGTAGTGGTAAAGAACCTGCCTGCCAATGCAGGAAACATAAGAGACACGGGTTCCATCCGTGGGTTGGGAAGATCCCCTGGAGGATGGCATGGCAACCCACTGCAGTATTCTTGCCTGGAGAATCCCATGGACAGAGAAACCTCGTGGGCTATAGTCCATAGGGTTGCAAAGAGTCAGACGTAACTGAATTGACTTAGCATGCATACATACATAGCTGGTTAACATAAAATAATAGACAGGTAGCTATACTTGGCAGAAACAAGTCTAGAATTGCTATGCCATAGAAATAGGGGGTGCAAAAGACACCTTGTCAAGGAGATATTTTGGAAAGGCTTCAGATTTCCATTCCATCACATCGTCACAGAATGTTCCCTGGTTATTTCCTCACAGTTCAGGAGCCACTTGGACAGGTTCTAGTCAACTGAGCAGCAATCAGGTCATTCCTTTTCATCACCCAACTCACCACTTCCATCAGGAACTAGATCAAACCTACCAGTTAGCGTCATGTAGACAGAGCCTTAATTGAACCAATAAATCTAGGAACCCATCAATTACAGCTATGGCTTACAAGGGTGAAGAGCAGAGATCATTCACAATTCAAAGGAAAAAACAAAGCACAACACAGAATGGGAGTCGTCCTCTTCCTCCTCATCCTGTGGGAAGAGGAAAACCTTATGAAACGTGAGGAACTCTTGAGCCAAGAGAATAATGAGGCATAAATCCTGCTGATAGTGAGAAGTCCAGCTCAGGAAGTCACACCATTAACCAAAGGATCCTCTGGCCCTAGGAATAGTGACTAATGGTGTCGACGTGACACTGATTAGACACTGCTCTGTGACTCGGAAAGAGTTTGCACTGTTGGCTTCCACTCTTAGGTTGCAGAAACCAGGATCAATGTGGGTGACCAATGTCACTGATTTGCCAGTTTCCTTTGCACAGCAGCTGGGTTAAGGAGAAAGAAGAGACTTATTTATAACCTTTTCCCTCCAGACTGGAGAACCTGAGACTGTTATCTGTGTGGTGGGTGTAGCCGGCTCCCCTCTGAAACTGGAGGATGAGCTGTTCATATTACAATTTATGGAGCGCTTATCAACAGATTTCAGCTGGCAGGTGGCTCCAGGCAATCAACTTCATTTTTATCAGACTCTGTTCTCTTGGGCTGTCATTTGTTGGTCTTGGATATTCACATGGGCAGAGAGCACTGTTGTCTCACATTTGAAATGAAAGTAACAAAAGTCTTACAGACTGCTCTTTGGAAACTGAGCTTCTGTCACCTCTTCAGATGCCTGTCACGTCTCTTTATCACTAAGTTTTAAATCTCACGTATTTCTTAGAACAGAGGAGAATTAAACAGGAAGATCAATAACTTTTCAGGATGCACAGAACATTCCTGGGAAGATTGCTGGGATTTTTTAAAGTTTAACTTAGAGAAGTAGAGAAAGGACAGGTTTCCACCAATTATTCAGCAACCAGCTGAGGCAAAAACAGATAAGCAATTTGGTTGCTAGAAGAATTTTAGCCAGAGAGAAAGCTATCTGTTTCTCCAGTCTTATTGTCAATGAATACATTTTCTGTAATTTGTTACTTTTAAAAAATAAGCATGGGATGGGGAAATAGTGGAAACAGTGTCAGACTTCATTTTTGGGGACTCCAAAATCACTGCAGATGGTGACTGAAGCCATGAAATTAAAAGACGCTTACTCCTTGGAAGAAAAGTTATGACCAACCTAGATAGCACATTGAAAAGCAGAGACATTACTTTGCCAACAAAGGTCCGTCTAGTCAAGGGTATGGTTTTTCCAGTGGTTATTTATGGATGCGAGAGTTGGACTGTGAAGAAAGCTGAGCACCGAAGAACTGATGCTTTTGAAGTGTGGTGTTGGAGAAGACTCTTGAGAGTCCCTTGGACTGCAAGGAGATCCAACCAGTCCATTCTGAAGGAGATCAGCCCTGGGATTTCTTTGGAAGGAATGATGCTAAAGCTGAAACTCCAATACTTTGGCCACCTCATGTGAAGAGTTGACTCATTGGAAAAGACTCTGATGCTGGGAGGGATTGGGGGCAGGAGGAAGAGGGGACGACAGAGGATGAGATGGCTGGATGGCATCACTGACTCGATGGACGTGAGTCTGAGTGAACTCAGGGAGTTGGTGATGGACAGGGAGGCCTGGCGTGCTACAATTCATGGGGTCACAAAGAGTCAGACACGACTGAGTGACTGAACTGAAAAATAAGCATCCCAAAGGACCATTGTGTCCCAATGATTCCTTTGGTAAGACTCTGCGCTCCCGATATAAAGGGCCAGGATTTGATCCCTGGTGGGGAAACTAGACCCTGCATGCTGCAACTAACAGCCTGCATGCTGCAGCTAAGACCTGGCTCAGCCAAATAAATAAACAAAAATTTAAAACTATACAATTGGGAATTATGCTCAGTATTTTATGATAACCTCCAAGGGAAAAGAATCTGAAAAAAATATGTATTTGTATATATAACTAAATCATCCTGCTATGCACCAGAAACTAATACACCATTGTAAATTTTTTAAAAGGTGGAGGGGGGGACATTGAAGGGAAAATATAAAAAATTAAATTTAAAAAATTCTACAATTATTCTACTGTTACTGTCATACTTAAAACTTTTATGGAACTACACCCTCACAACCACTCACACATAAGAAAATTAGGCTCATTACTTTAAAACTATATTTCACTTAGGGAATAAAATAGAATTCTCTAGCTTATATACTCACTTTCCTCACTAGTCTTGTTTCTAAATGCTATTGATCCAAAAGGATACCTTAAAAAGACCAATATTTGGCCCACAAAGAATATTTGATTAATGTAGTCATTAAGGGTTCTTTTTATTTAGAAATGAGAGTTCTAGAGATGTTCTCTTCAGTAGGAGCATAGAGGTAATAATATAATGTTAATTTTTTGATTTATTAGTTTAGAAAAAGTTAATTCATTGCTGTATCATGATGTCTTTTAGTTACAGTGAGGCTGCTGCTGCTGCTGCTGCTAAGTCACTTCAGTCGTGTCCGACTCTGTGTGACCCCATAGATGGCAACCCACCAGGCTCCCCCGTCCCTGGGATTCTCCAGGCAAGAACACTGGAGTGGGTTGCCATTTCCTTCTCCAATGCATGAAAGTGAAAAGTGAAAGTGAAGTCGCTCAGTCGTGTCCGACCCTCAGTGACCCCACGGACTGCAGCCTACCAGGCTCCTCCGACCGTGGGATTTTCCAGGCAGGAGTTCTGGAGTGTGGTGCCATTGCCTTCTCCGACAGTGAGACTAGTTGCTATTAAATTCCTTCTCTCAATGCTGTCAGTGCTACCAGTTATCCTCCACTATCAGAAACAACCAAAGTCAAATAACTCGACGTGTTGGGACTTCCCTCGTGGTCCAGTGGCAGAGACTCCGCACTCCCGGTGCAGGGGGCTGAGATTCAATCCCTGGCTAGGAAACTAGATCCAGCGTGCTGCAACCGAGCCCCAGGGCAGCCAGATAAACAAGTAAATAAAAGTAAATATTAAATATATATATATATTTCTACATCTTGACAGTAGGATCCAGGGAAGCCAAATAAATAAATAAAAATTTTAAAAAATATTTCTACATGTTGATAACATGGATGTAATCACTATACTGTTAGAATATTTTCCTAGCTTCTTGCCTGTGACTTCTTTACACTAACAACAAGACATTTATAAGTGCTACATAAAAATAGGGTCATTATAGCTGAGCCAGAGAAAAAAGCTGTTAGAAACACCACAAAAAAGTCCACTGGTTTTTACGTATGTGTGTAAACATGCAGTATAGAGTTGGGTTAAGAGTTTGGAGTCTGGTAGTCAGATCAGGATTCAAGTCTTGACTGTCCCACTGCACATCACTCAGCCTCTCTGAGTGTTAGTTTCGTCATCTACATAATGGAGATAATAGCAAGGTGCACTACCCACCTCATGTTGTAAGGACTACGTTAGCCAATGTAAAGCCCTTGAATCCTTCTGGGTATGTGAACACACAGAAATCCTAGTGCTTTTTCTAAAAGTACACACAAAGCTGGAATTCTGAATGAAACATCCTTCTGATGAGTGACTATGTTCTTTACTTGCTTAAACTACAATGAAGTGACTGAAGTGAAAGTCACTCAGTCATATCCGACTGAGACCCCATGGTCTATACAGTCCACGGATTTCTCCAGACCAGAATACTGGAGTGGGTAGCCTTTCCCTTCTCCAGGGGATCTTCCCAACCCAGGGATCGAACCCAGGTCTCCTGCATTGCAGGCAGATTCTTTACCAGCTGAGCCACAAGGGAAGCCCAAGAATCCTGGAGTGGGTAGCCTATCCCTTCTCCAGCAAATCTTCCCAGCCCAGGAATTGAACCAGGGTCTCCTGCATTGCAGGCGGATTCTTTACCAACTGAGCTATGAGGGAAGCCAAACTATAGTAAGCTGAGTTTTAAAAAATGGAAATTTGAGAATTTGGAAAGAAATTTTGAAATCTTGCATGAGACTTTATCTTTTCCTCCTAGAAATTGCCTCTTGGCCAACTAAAGTAATTCTCAATACAAAACAGCATTTTCTTTGCATGTGATGCACATAAATCTGAGATTTGTTTGTTTGTCATAAATCAGAGACTCAGTCTAGCTTAGTACATGCACTCAACAAATATCTGAAGATGAATGCACGGGGTCATCTGATTCATCGTGGAAGAATAGAAACATAGCTTTCTATGGGTAAGTGGCTGCCTAAATACTACAGAAATCAACACTGAAATATTGGGTTGGCCCAAAAGTTCATCTGGGTTTTTCTCATAGCAAACCATCTTACAGAAAACCAGAACAAACTTTTGGGCCAATCCAATAGTATGACATTAAAACCTACCATTTGTATTGAAATGGCCATAGGAATACACAAGGAGTATGTGTTGAAAAAGGAAAGGCGAGAGAGGACAGTCTTCTCTTGAGGCAAATAATCACAGTTTGCATCTGCTGCTAGCCTGATATGTGAATATATGGGTAAGGACAGGTTTGGTTGCTGTTAGAGAAAGATTAAAACAACTAAGGCTTTAAAAGCCTGGTCGGTTTTTTCTCTTTCACATGAAAGTTTGGGAAGGCAATCCAAGGCTGGAATGGAAGCCATATAATCATCAAAGATCCAGGTTATTCTTTCCTGTGCTCTATCATCCTCCAAACAGTTTCCATCTCATGGTTCAAGCCAGTTGCTCTATCACAACTACCTACTCGCCTGCAGAACAGAGGCAAAAACAGGTCATGGCCTTGCCCCTTAAGGACAGGAAGTACAAAGGAGGAAGTGGTTCACCTCCCTTCACTTGTAAACCAATGGCCTGTCTTGGTCACATGGCCACGCCCAGCTACCAGATCCCCAGCTCGGCCAGTAATTCAATAGTATGAAAAAAAGGACTGAATAGACAGTGGGAGAAATCTTGCAGCCTAGTTCAGGTGGGTGGAAAATTAATCATTCTTTAAGGATACCATGAATTGGTTCAAATGCTGCTGCATAAAAATGTAGCAAACAGGACTTTTCTGGAGGTCTAGTGGTTAAGACTCCATGCTCCCAATGCAGCGTGCATGTGTTCAATCCCCAGTCAGGGAACTAAGATCCCACCTGCTGCACAGTGTGGAAAAAAAAAAGGAGCAAACACCATTGTTTCTGGGCCTTCCATAGTTTATTAAGGAGGCATTAAACCGGAAGGCATCTCTTATTATAGAGCAGTCTGGTTACAGCATAACCATGTTGCCTCTGCACTTTCAGATGCTCTCCCTGAAGATACTATAAGCAAAGTTTAATTTCCTCTATTAAGCCTCAGGTGTTTCCAGAGGCTCTCATAGGAAAGTAAACTTTGGCTGGGACCTCCCTCTGGAGTCCATCTTTGTAGCAATCACTGAGTCCCCAGTAAAGATTTTCATCACAGAATTATCCAAACCTACAAACCCATCAGCCTTTAAAGTAAGTACTGAGGGATTTCCCTGGAGGTCCACTGGTTGAGAATCCACCTTCCAATACAGGGGATGTGAGTTTCCTCCCTGGTCATGGAAATAAGTTCCCATATGCCATGGGGTAACTAAGCCCCTGCACTGCAACTAGAGATGCCCCTGCACCACTACACGAAGCCAGTACGTTGAAACAAAGACCCAGGGCAGCTAAAATTTTAAAAATAAGTAAATAAATAAATTCAACTTCTTTAAAAAAATAATAAAAAATAGCATCAATATTGAAAAATGAAATCAATTTGAATAATAGGAACAGAATGCTATACCAAAACTCAAGTAGAGATTAGCACTCATTCTAAATTATATGTTCATTTTTTTGTGTAAAATCCCTTTATTTTTCAACGTTGACACCATTACCCCAATTATTACTGAAATCATGGGCACCCCAGCAAAGCCCTCAGGTGAGTCCCTCACTCCCTTTCAGTCTCTCAGTAGACAGATTTCAGGCTACACCTTGCCCAGGGTTTCGATTTCATTTCTGGCCCGTTCGCAGCTCATCTCCAGAGTTACAGGATTGTTGGCCCTGGATTCAGAAAGAAGGGAGTTGTCTCTGAAAGCTGAGTGTGGAGTCTGCTGCCCTGATATTTGTGAGCAACTCACATTTGCTCTTAGAACAGGCAGTAGGTTGTGAATGGTGTCAATGTGGACAAGAGGCTGAAGCACCTTGTTCTCATCTTCCTAGTTGGCGAGGGGAGCTCAGTTAGTTTCAGTAATCTTTCTCTGTGCGAATCCCTTTAAAAAGGGAATTCAAATCTACATAGCAGAGGTAAGACACTAACGGCCTGAAGCAGTGTGGGGACGGGGTGGTGGTGCTGATGGTGGTGGAGGAGGGAGACTTAACAGAAGATAGAGCCTTGAGAATGGGGGGATGCGACTCACTACCCAAGAACGATTGCCTTTCTAATCATTATTTAGATAAGGTTAATTTCAGACATAGAAACACATTTCCAGGGAAGATTAACCCTAAATTGACCTCCATTTTTCACACCTTGAGTCTACACTTTGATCACCCAAGGAAATCCAGATCTCCCATGGACTTCAATGGAGGAAATTCTTGGATTCACGTTGAAATAATTACAGCAGTGGTAATAATAACATACCTGAGCTCAACACCCCAGGGGTGCTGATGAGAGGGAGGGAGGCGTGACTCTAGCCCAGATTGTCACACTCACACGGGGGACAGGAAAACACTGTAAGTTGTCTTTTTAGCCCAATTTAAAGCCATTTATCCTATTATGTAGTCCACAAGGGGAAGTCTGAGAATAAATATCTTTCTACCACTCCCGCAAGCTTCCCCGCCCCATGCTTTTTCACTGTGTGTGTGTGTGTGTGTGTGGACATGCACATATATGCAAGCAAACATGCATGCTATGTGTTGGGGGGAGGGGGCAGTGCATGGCTAATCCCTGCCTGTCAGAAGAAAAGCCTCTTTCTCCTTAGATTTCCAGACTATTCTTACCCACCCAGACCCTTCTGTCCTTTCCTCTCTCCCCTCCTGCCCTCCGCATTCCACTTCTTCTGCTTTAGTGAGGGGTCCTTTAGCTCCAGGGACTCCCTGCTACTGGGGCAGTGTCAATCCTGTGCAATAGACGAGGGATGGGGGATGGAGGCGAGGGAGGGAGACCTCCCAGGGGGCTGCCCTCAGGAAACAGCATCTGCACAATATGAGTTAACAACCCTGTGAACAGCCGCCGCATGCTGTTACTTTGAAAGAATACCTGTAGCACTCATTATTTTTTGTTGAAGTATAGCCGATTTACAATGCTGCATTAGTTTCAGATGTACAGCAAAGTGATTCAGATACATATATATATATTTTTCTTTTCAGATTCTTTTTCATTTTAGTTTATTATAAGATATTGAATATAGTACCCCTTGCTATACAGTAAGTCCTTGTTGATTATCTATTTTATATGTAGTTGTGCGTATCTATTAATCCCAAGCTCCTAATTTATCCCTCCCTAATCGTTTCCCCTTTGGTAACCATAAGCATTTTTCCTATGTCTGTGAATCTATTTCTGTTTTATAGATAAGTTCATTTGTATCATTTTTTAGATTCCACATATAAGTAATATTATATATTTGTCTTTCTCTGACTTGCTTCACTCAGTATGACAATCTCTGTGTCCATCCGTGTTGCTGCAAATGACATTATTTCCTTCTTTTTAATGGTTGAGTAGTATTCCATTGTATATACGTCCCACATCTTCCTTTTTTAAAATTGTATTTATTTTTGGCTGTGCTGGGTCTTTGCTGCCATGTGTGGGCTTTCTCTAGTTGTGGAGAGTGGGGGCCACTCTCTAGCTGCAGAGCATGGGTTCTAGGTGCTCAGGTTTCAGTAGCTGTGGCACATGGGCTCAGTAGTTATGGTCCAGGGGCTTAGTTGCTCCATGGCATGTTTGACCTTCCCAGAGCAGGAATAGAACCCATGTCCCCTGCATTGGCAGGCAGATTCTCAATCACCAGATCACCACAGAAGCCTTATACCATATCTTCATTATCCATTCATTGGTTGATGGACATCCAGGTTGCTTCCATCTCTTGGCTATTGTAAACAGTGCCACTATGAACATTGGGGTTCAGGTATCTTTTCAAATCAGAGTTTCTCTGGATATATGCCAGGAGTGGGATTGCAGAGTCATATGGTAACTCTATTTTCACTTTTGTAAAGAAGCTCCATAGTTTTCCATAGTGGCTGTATCAATTATATTCCCACTAACAGTACAGGAGGGTTCCCTTTTCTCCACACCCTCTCCAGCATTTATTATTTTAGACCTTTTGGTGATGGCCTTCTGATTGGTGTGAGGTGGTACCTCATTTGTAGTTTTGATTTGCACTTTTCTAATAATTAGCAATCTTGAGCATCTTTTCATGTGTAGGATTCCTATTATTATTTCTACTGTCACTGTTACTGTCCACCGTTGTTATGATTTACTTCTGTATTCTGTTCCAGTCCCTTTGCTTTATTATCTCCTTTAATTCTCAAAATCCAGATAAGTAGGTCCTGGTATTGCTGCTGTGGTTTCTATAATGATATTGCTGTTTGGAGGACTGAACTCACTTGTATCAGGTTGCACAGCTGATGAGGGGCAGCATTGGACTTTGACACATCGGCGTGAGTCTCAAAAGTGAGGCTTTCCAATTCCCTGGAGGAAAAGAAGCTAATCAGGGCTGGACTGTGCAGATAAGACGTGTGTAATTGTTTTGTCGTGGTCAGCTTTGAGGAAAGCCAATCTCCCTCGCTTAACACTCTTCTTTGTCACCTACTGTGCTCCGATGACTCCACACTCTTTCATCTCACTTACAAAGGCATTGTGATTGGCCCCCTGCTTGCTTCCCCAGCCTCATCTCTCAATGCTCTCAGTCTTCTGTGATCTGACTTTGGGCAAAATCTTCCCAGAAACCCACTCACTGGAGAAACTCACTGAAATGTGTGTTCAGTGTAATCTTCAGCCTTCCCATCAAACAAACTGTAAACCCCTGAAAGCAAAGAACATGCCTTCAATCTATAAACTCATCAATCCCTACTCTGACACTGAAGGTCCAGCTGGATGGGGAACATTTGAGGAGGTTCTCAGACCTCTCTGAGTCACAATTTAATACTGTCAGTGATGAGGAAAGTGACAATTGCCAAGTCAGCCCCTAAGAGGGCCCCTAACCAGACTTGGAAGACCCGAGAGGGCTGCCCTGAAGAAAGAATGGTAAGCAGAGACTTTCAGGATGAATTAGGTTGGTCAGGTAAAGGACAGCAGAGGCTAGGGAGTAGGGAGCCATGCTTCAGGCTGAGGAGCAGCACACAGCAGACGTGAAGGCCAGAGGCTTCCCTGGGGTCCTGTGGCTAAGACTCCACATTTCCACTGCAAGGGACGTGAGTTTAATCCCAGACCGGGGAACTAAGATCCTACATGCTGTGAGGCATGGCCAGAAAAAAAAAAAAAAGAAAAAAGTGGAGACCAGAAAGAGCTTGACTGGCTGCAAAAACTGGAAGATGTTCCATGGGGAGGCCTGCGGGGAGTGGATCAACGAAGCTGGAAAGGCAAGTAGGGGCTGAGCATGAATGTTCTCAAGCCGGAGCTTGCACTTTGTCCAGGAAGCAACAGGCCAGTTTTAATATTAAAGTGTCTTTGACGTGGGACTTCCCTGGTGGTCCAGTGGCTAAGACTCCACACTCCCAATGCAGGGACCTGGGTGCAACCCTTGGGCAGGGAACTAGATCCCACATGCCACAACTAAGAGTTTGCATGCCATTTATAAACCCTGTGTGCAGCAATGAAGAGCCAGAATCCTATGTGCTGCAACTAAGATTCAGCATAACTCAATAAACAAATTAAAAAAAAATTTTTAATAAGCAAATAAAATTAAATGTCTCAGGCAGAGGAGTGGCATAATCAGAAGGGCATTTTTTTAAATGATCACCATGTTCTCTATTTCTGTTGCATATTCCTTCAAGCTACAGAGTAGAATTCTCTGCAAAGGGACTTAAAAGACATAGTGCTTAAGGTGCTGCTGTCCATGGGGTTGCAAAGAGTCGGACACAACTGAGCGACTGAACAACAACAGCGAAGATGTCCCTAGGTTTCTGAAGGAAGATTCAATGTGTAATTTCCCCCCTCTCAGGTCTATGTAGAAAGAGGCCAGAAAGTTGTATTCATTGCTATGGAAGCAATCCTCTCCAGGAGTCAGCAAAAGCTCCCAGAAGCCACAGCATCTTCCCTGTGCCTTTCACTGGGCTGTTTGGGAGGTGAAAACATTCACCCTTTTCATGTTTGGATTCAGTAAGGAAAGCTGCAGGGGCCACGTACATCCTGAAGACACTGGCTTCAACAGGGTAAAACAATGACTTATTGTCAGCCATGTTTAATCAGCCTCTTGAATGGGGGTGCAGGAAAAGCGGGGAGAGCTTTGGGTCCCCTGAGGAGGGTGATGTGTTAATAACAGCCACAGGCCAACAACAGAGGAACACATAGAGAAGATGTGGCACATATATACAGCGGAATACTACTCAGCCATTAAAAGTGCTCGCTTTGGCAGCACATATACTAAAATTGGAACATTATAGAGAAGACTAGCGGAGAAGGCAATGGCAACCCACTCCAGTACTCTTGCCTGGAAAATCCCATGGGCAGAGGAGCCTGGTAGGCTGCAGCCCATGGGGTGGCGAAGAGTCGGACACAACTGAGTAACTTCACTTTCACTTTTCACTTTCATGCATTGGAGAAGGAAATGGCAACCCACTCCAGTGTTCTTGTCTGGAGAATCCCAGGGACGGAGGAGCCTGGCGGGCTGCTGTCTATGGGGTCACACAGAGTCGGACACAACTGAAGCGACTTAGCAGCAGCAGCAGCGAAGACTAGCATGGCCCTTGAGCAAGGATGACATGCAAATTCATGAATCATTCCATATTTGGGGGGCTTCCCTGGTGGCTCAGATGGTGAAGAACCCATCTGCAATCCAGGAGATCTGGGTTCAGTCCCTGGGTCGAGAAGATCCCCTAATGAAGGGAAGGACTACCTACTCCAGTATTCTTGCCTGGAAAATTCCATGGATAGAGGAGCCTGGTGGGCTACATCCCATGGGGCCGCGTAAAAAGGAAGGAAATTGGGTCATCAGTAGAGACTTGGATGGAACAAGAGACTGTCATACAGAGTGAAGTAAGAAAGAGAAAAACAAATATCATAAATTATCGCTTATATGTGGAACATAGAAAAATGGTACAGGTGAACTTATTCCCAGAGCAGGAATAGAGATACAAATGTAGAGAACAGACATGTGTATATGGAGAGGGAGGGGGACTGGGGGAAAGAGAGGTGGGATGAATCGTGAGATTAGGTTTGACATATATACACTACCCTGTATAAAACAGATAACTAGTGGGAAGCAGCTGTATAGCACAGGGAGCTCAGCTAAATGCTCTGTGATGACCTAGAGAGGTGGAATGGGGGGAGGGAGGCTTAAGAGGGAGTGGATATATATGTACATAGAGCCAACCCACTTCGTTGTACAGCACAAACTAACACAACATTGTAAAGCAATTATACTCCAATTTTTAAAAAAGCCGCATATGTATAGAATTTATTATGTGCCAGGCACTATCCTAAGGATGCTACATACATATTAGCTCAGTTAATCTAAGCCATAACCCTATGACAGAAGGACCATTCAAACCCCATTGTCCAGATAAATAAACGGATGCACAGAGATGTCAAATACCTTGCCCAGGTCAGCCAGTTGATGAGTGACAGTGCTGGAATTCATGTCCTATCCCTCCAGAGCCAACCAGACCTTTTCCTCCACCCCCTGTCACCCAGCTTGAAATCTGGGTCACAGCTTCACAGGAACTGGGGGTATTGCCACCCCTTTACCCCTTCTCAGATCCAGTAGCCCAGCCACAACTCTGACATTAGTCCCCTCCATCCTCATGGCTACAGAAGATCTCTAATTCCCTGGTCTCTTTGTGATTCCAGAAGTGGGGCTGTGGTCCCACTTCTGGGGACAACCTCCCTCCTGATCTGGAGGGAAAGAAAAGACCTCTCTAGTTTTAGTAATAAATCACACACATGACTTGTTCACTCCTCATTCGAAGTGCTCTGTTGAAATACCAGCTCCTCCCAGAAGCCTTCCCTGATTCCTTATCAATTAAGCACAAACACATTACTCTTTAGTCCCTGGTTTATTTTACTTCCCAGCACCTATTACCAGTTGAACTTACATGGTCTATTTATTTGTTTAATGAGATACCTGGTTATTATCTATCTCTGCTGCTGCTAAGTCACTTCAGTCGTTTCCAACTCTGTGTGACCCCATAGACAGAAGCCCATCAGGCTCCCCCATCCGTGGGATTCTCCAGGCAAGAACACTGGAGTGGGTTGTCATTTCCTTCTCCAATGCATGAAAGTGAAAAGTGAAAGTTAAGTCGCTCAGTCATGTCCGAAGCTTGGCGACCCCATGGACTGCAGCCTACCAGGCTCCTCCGTCCATGGGCTTTTCCAGGCAAGAGTACTGGAGTGGGGTGCCATTGCCTTCTCCAATTATCTATCTCTGCTGCTGCTGCTGCCAAGTCACTTCAGTCGTGTCCGACTCTGTGTGACCCCATAGACGGCAGCCCACCAGGCTCCGCCATCCCTGGGATTCTCCAGGCAAGATCACTGGAATGGGTTGCTATTTCCTTCTCCAATGCATGAAAGTGAAAAGTGAAAGTGAAGTTGCTCAGTCATGTCCGACTCTTAGCGACCCCATGGACTGCAGCCCACCAGGCTCCTCTGTCCATGGGATTTTCCAGGCAAGGGTACTGGAGTGGGGTGCCATTGCCTTCTCCTATCTATCTCTAGTACTGGAATATTATATTTACAATGTTAATTTCTACTCTACAGAAAAATGACTCATACATATACATATATATACATTCTTATACATATATATACACATTCTTTTTCCTATTCTTTTCCATTATGGCTTATCACAGAATATTGAATATACTTCCCTGTGCTACGCAGCAGGACCTTGTTGTTCATCCACCCCGTACATAATAGCTTATATCTGCTAGCCTCAACCTCCCACTCCATCCCTCTCCCAGCTCCCTTCCCCTTGGCAACCACAGGTCTGTTCTCTCTGTCTGTGAGTCTGTTTCTGTTTCATAGATAAGTTCATTTGTGTCATATTTTAGGTTCCACGTACAAGTGACAATGTATGGTATTTGTCTCTCTTTCTGGCTTACTTTGCTTAGTATGACAACCTCTAGGTTCATCGTTGTTGCTGCAAATGGCACTATTTCATTCTTTTATTCCATTGTATATATATGCCACATCTTCTTTACTCAATTTATTCATAAATTCCATGATAGGAGAGACTTGGTCTTTCACTAATGGAGTTTTGGCTCCTAAACCATTGTCTGGCAACAAAAGGGGGCCCCTGAGATATTTATTTTTTAATTCAGTCATTGCTAGGGGAATAAAGTTATTACTGACTGACTTCCCAGCCTCACCTCTGCTAGGACTGCTTTTCTCCATGGAAGCATGAGTCCTCTCCCTTCTTACCTCTTTTTCTCCTTTCACTTCTACAAGATCTAAAACCACAAGTTTTGTTTTCGTGTTTTTTGGAGTTCCTGCTAAGTGACGTTCCTTCTCACCCTGTGAGTCTGTGCTGGGTTTCCCTGGCTGCCTTCTTTCTCTGTAAGGAGAAAGGCACATGTCTACCTTCTGGGGTGGGAACGGTCACTGAGAGAGTCTGCACATTGCGGGGCACCTGAGTCCCAGCCCGTGGCAGGTTTCCCTTCCCCCCTTCCCCACAGAAGGGAGTTCTGTCATCCCAGCACCACCTCGTGTGGTGGCGAACTTTGTCTTTTGAAGTTCTGTCCAGTTTATGGCAGGGAGTTTGTCTAACAGGTAGCGGAAAGATTGGGAGATTGCAAATGACTGTGAACCCTGAGGGAAAGGAAATCTTCTGACCTCGCTGAGAATTAAAACAGCCCCATGTAGGATGTGCCCGGAGACTCCATGTCCCGTGGTGAATGAAAGGCAGCTTCCCTGAGCAGGAGAGAACACTCCGTTCCCCCATCACCCCACGGCCAACTTCAGATACAACTCAGGGTCAACTGTCTTCTCCATTCCTTCACCCCAAACAAAATCATGGAGGCAAAACAGGGTAAGAAAGATCGGCCAACTGGAACCTGGCAGCAAAGCAAATCCAGTGAAAAATCCTCAAATGAAGGAGTATGCATTTCAAATTGTCTTTGTTTTTCTAATTCTGGACTCCCCTCCAACAAACTTTGTTCACTTAAAAAAACAGCCAGGCATTATCTTTGTGTAAATATTGGAATGAAGGAGATATTCCCTAGAAGAAGGGAATCCTAGTAGAGGAATCTAACTTGAAAACATTCATTTAAGAATAATCAGTGGGGGGCTTTCCTCCTGGCTTAGTGGTAAGGAATCCCTCTGCCATGCAGGAGACACTGGTTCTATTCCTGGTCTGGGAAGATCCCACAAACCCCAGAGCAACTAAGACCATACACCACAACCACTGGGCCTGCGCGCTAGAGCTCTGGAGCCACAGCTACTAAAGCCCACACCCCTTAGAGCCCATGCTCTGCAACAAGACAAACCACTGTAAATCCAAGGCTGAGTTCCTCACATGGAGAGTAGTCCCTCCTTGCCCCCACCGCCTCTCCTCAACTAGAGAAAAGCCCTCACAGCAACAAAGACACAGCATAGCAAAAAATAAATAAATTTTAAAAAAATTTAAAGGGAATCTGTTAAAAAAAAAAAAAAAAGCCAATGGTGACTTCCCTGGTGGTCCTGTAGTTAAGACAATGCAGGGGCTGCAGATTCTATCCCTGGTTGGGGAGCTAAGATTTCCACATGCCTTGCAGCCAAAGAACCAAAAATGTCAAACAGAAGCAATATTGTAAAAAAATCACTTAAGGCTTTAAAAAACAAAGCTTGTCAACATGTGAACTTCAGAAATCACAGTAAATACTTAATACGTAATCTGAACAATTATCTATAACACATGCTTTTACCAGGTTAGGTGAATCACTGAACACTGTATGTCAATAGAAGGCTACTGGGGGTTCCCTGGTAGCTCATCTGGTAAAGAATCTGCCTGCAATGCAGGAGACCCCAGTTTGATTCCTGGGTCAGGCAGATCCCCTGAAGAGGGATAGGCTACCCACTCCAGTCACTCCCTGGTGACTCAGTCTGGTAAAGAATCCACTTGCAACGCAGGAGACCTGGATTCAATCCCTGAGTTGGGAAGCTACCCTGGAGGACAGCATGGCAACCCACTCCAGTATTCTTGCCTGGAGAATCCCCATGGACAGAGGAGCCTGGTGGACTGCAGTCCATGGGGTTGCAAAGAGTTGGAAACAACTAAGTGACTAAGCACAGCACAGAAGGCTATGGAAATTCAATTTTTATTTCTACCTGAAATGTTTTAGCATAGAATGAATTAATTTATTTGCTCAGATAATCACTTCAAATCCTTATTGTATACTTGAAGAAAATAGTTTACTCAGTTATCTATATACCTTTTTAAAATTTTGTATTGTAGTTGATTTACAATGTTTCAGGTATAGTGAAAAGTAATTCAGTTATACATACATATTTTTTTCTTTTTCAGATTATTTTACATTATACATTATTACAAGACTCAGTTAACTTTACTCTTTTTTGGCTGTGCATCCTATGTGGCATGCAGGATCTTAGTTCCTTGAACAGGTATCAAACCTGTGCCCCCTGCATTGAGAGCATTGAGTCCTACCACTGGACCACCAAGGAAGTTCCCAGTTATCTATCTTTTAAAAAATATTCTAAGGTCATTTAAGACATTTGGATGTGTTGTCTTACAAATTTCCTTTCCTTCATCCACAAAATTCCTTTTTTCTCCATAATAAACTTTTCATCACCAGCAACAATTTTTACCGACTGCCTCTCTGCACATAGCAACACACCAAACACTTTATCTTGAATGACAACTATATAGGTCAACAGGCTGTGGAACCTTCAAATTGTCATAAAAATCCCTTTCTCCAATGGGTTCTCTTGTTTTGTGTCTCAAGATATTTTTTCTTGATTCTTTTTATCACCTGCCTTTGAAACACCAGATTTTCCCCAAAGCTTTAGCATGCTTCCAGTCTGTAATCTTTTTCTTCATTTCCACAGCTTTTTAAACGATGCAATAGGGACCACATTAAGAAATATTTAAATTGTCAACACCCTTTAAAATTTTATATCTTCAAAATGGAGTCAGTATTAAGTACTCATCAAATCCAAAATACAGAAGTCTCATTTGCATCTTTGAAATATCAACATTCCTTGAAAATATTTTTGTCTCAAGATCTCCTACAACTGGGACTTATTTAGATATAGCAATAATTTTCACCTATTCTTCTAAATTGTTCTAAGTCTAGGCATAGATTTTATGTCTAGACAAAACAGAATAATCCTCTATTCAACTCCAGATTTTTTTTCCCTGCTGTACATCATTTGCCAGCAAGATGTGAGAAGGGAAAGGTTACAAACTCAAGTTATTCTGAGGGTTTCAATCCAACTTTCATTTGCAACTAATTGGTGCAGAAATTAGGCATCTGATTTTCCCACCATGCTCATTTCTAGCCAACATCCTATACCAGCTGCTCAGTGCTGATGTAGGTAAGTGTGTTATGAGTTTTGTAAACCCAGAGTTGAGAAGAATGTGTATAAATATGAATAACTGCATGACCACATTTTAGATGGGACCTCTTTAAAACTCAGATCAGGAAGCTTATAAAACTATGATGATAACTGACCAATCCTTTTGAAAATAAAATAGTTTCAAACATTGGGGAAAGGAGTGTATTTTCCATGAGGAAAAATAAAAAGTAAGGAAGACGAAATAGACAAACTAAAAGCTTCTTGCTTGCTCTTTTTAAAACAAATTTTATTTTGTCCTTTTGTACTACTTGAGTTTCTTTTTTATCACGTGCCTTCCCAAGTTCCCAAGTATAAAAGAACCAAAACTTTTTTAATTGACCATTTATCTGCATTATTTAATTCAAGGGTTAGCAAAACAGAGCCCTGCTGTCAAAATGGTCCAGGAGAGGACTGCTGGTGCGAACAAGGCCATCTCCCCCTTGACCGAGAGACCTAAGCGTTTTGTTGGAAACCTCCCCTGGGACAACTGTCTTGCTCCCTCCTGATCTCCCAGGCACCCCACCTGTCACATGCCTCGGGCTCTAGTCCACATAGCCTTACTCCTGTCAGCTGTGAGCAAATCCCCTTTAAGATGTTCAATTTTTTAAGTACATAAGTGTATGTTTCAAGCAATGGTGAACTCCAGAGCCCTCTTCAAGTGGCTATAACGAGGAATGCCCCCTTCAAGGCAGCATTTCAGACCCCTCCTTGGTCTTCTAGTATATGAATCAGAGGCAAGGCAAAGACAGCCAGTGAACTTCTACGTGTGTCAAAATATTATAGGGACGGTAGAGTTTCTCACTGATGATGGACCCTTCCTTTAATCCGGCTAGGAGTTCGGGCTACCAAAAATAAAAATAAAGAAAGAATGGAGCTAAGATCTCATCTTAGAGGATGCTCTTATAGAAGGCAGGCGCATAAACAAACCATTGCAATTTCCTGTGATAAATGGCTAAAATAGATGCCATGGAATCCCCTAAAGAGACAATGCCCATGAAGAATTTTAAACAAGAAAGCCATGTAGTCATAAATACCTCTCTGGCAGCAGCATGGAAGGCTGGAAACCAGGAAACCAGAGGGAATGCTCTGACACAGCCCAGACCCCAGCAGATGAGGGCAGGAGGTAACACAGGGGCAGGGGAAGCAAGCAGACAGGGGCCCAGTCCTTCCTGCAGTAAGTTATATCAATAACAGGTCAGATAATGTTCACCCTCCGTGGAGAAAGAGAGATTGTGTGCCATGGCACCCCACTCCAGTACTCTTGCCTGGAAAATCCCATGGATGGAGGAGCCTGGTAGGCTGCAGTCCATGGGGTCGCTAAGAGTCGGACACGACTGAGCGACTTCACTTTCACTTTTCACTTTCATGCATTGGAGAAGGAAATGGCAACCCACTCCAGTGTTCTTGCCTGGAGAATCCCAGGGAGGGGGGAGCCTTGTGGCCTGCCATCTATGGGGTCACACAGAGTCGGACATGACTGAAGCGAATTAGCAGTGCCACCCTCTGGTGGCTGACTCCTCAAATAGAAGAATTCCTATTGTTATAGACACACACACAAACAGTAAATCCCCTACATATAACTGAGTTCCATTCTGAGAGCATGTTCGTAAGTCCAATTTGTCTATAAGTCCAATAAAGTTAGCCTATGTACCCAACTAACACAATTGGCTATAATACCACTGCTTTTATACTTACTTGCTTCCCAATATCCTGGGCTTGAAATAAAGATACTGCACTACTGTACTCTATCAGTGCTGTACAGTAAAGTGCACAAAAATACAACCATTTGTAGAGGATGGATGCACGTGACAATGTACACCAGACATGTGAACTAACTTACGTGACTGGTCATAGGAATGCATGTTCACATCTTCGAAAGTTCGAAACCTGAAGGTTTATAAGTGGGGGATTTTACTGTATTTGTGTGTTGCTTTTGAGAGGAAGGGGGCAGCGCAGCATGTGGGATCTTAGTTCTCTGACCAGGGATCGAACCTGCAACCCCTGCAGTAGAAATAAAGAATCGTAACCAGTGGGCTTCCAGAGAAGTCCCTACATTTGTGTATTGTTTACCACAACTCTGAAAGATGACTTTGCTGAAGATACTGTTAATCTTCAAGTGTGTGATTGGAAAACATGAAAAAAAAGTATTAACACAACCTTAGATCTGAAGACTGTGTTCTCGTCTGTGGCCTTAAACAATACAGCATTCATTTAAAAACACCATTGTCTGGGGACATGCCTAAGACTCTATGCTTCCAATGAAGGGCACATGGGTTCGATCCCTGGTTGGGGGACTAAGATCCTGTATGCCATATGGCACAGACAAATTTTTAAAATTAAATTAAAGATAAAAGACACTCCAAAACAGAGTGACTTGAAACAATCATTTATTATTAAAAATTGTGTGTGTGTGTGTTGCTCAGTTGTGTCTGACTCTTTGCAACCCGATGGACTGTAGCCCACAAGGCTCCTCTGTCCCTGGAATTCTCCAGGCAAGCATACTGGAGTGGATTGCCATTCCCTTCTCCAGAGGATCTTCCTGACCCAGGGATTGAGCTCAGATCTCCCGCAATCCAGGGAGATTCCTTACCATTTGAGCCACCAGGGAAGCCCTATTAAAAATTAAATCACATTAAAATAAAATAAATAAAACCACCAGGGACTGGTTGTAACACGTGGTTTTCCCTGATGCCCTTTAGGCTTACTAAGGCACCAGAATGTATTGAGAGGGACTCAAAATCAGGGTTTCTCAGATCTACTTCTTGCTCTGCCTCTAACAAGGCGTGAGATGGTGAAATGATCAGTTATCCCTTCTACGCCTGGTTTCCCATCATGAAATGACTCTAGGCTTCCTCCCACGTCTAATGAGCTGTGGGTCATGCTGTGCATTTCTCCTCCTTTACCTGATGGGAATGGACCCTTTCAGTAAGTGTGACCCTGGCCTCCTAATTTTCCTGCACCTCTCAGTCTTGAGTAAGATAGATTGTTTACTCGTTAGTGAACCCTTTGTGTTCAAGGATGGTGAATAATTACTATTGAAGAAATTCTTCAATAGCTATCACAGCTTTAGAAAGCCTAACATTTAGTCATGGAGAAAGTTAGTTAACATCTCCATCCTGCAAAATACTTTCTCTGTGTGTCCACAGATACCCTTAACAGTCTCGCGGGGAAAAAAAAAAAAAATTTAATCTATCAACCATCTAATTATCTATCGGTCAATATTTAGATTTTATTTTTAACAAGTATTTTACTGAAGTGAATTTAAACAAGAATAAAGGTGATCAAAAATGATTATTTGTTAAAGGAAATGGGGTAGGGGTTGGGAGGAATAGGTGAAAAGGGTTAAGAGATACAAACTTCCAGTTATAAAGTAAATGTCATGGAGATGTAATTAGTATACAGCATAAGGAATATAGTCAATAGCGCTGTACTGCATGGTTACAGAGGGTTACTGGGCTTGTCCTGGTGGTCATTTGGTAATGTATTTGTCAGATTGCTATGTGTACACCTGAACTAACACACTATTGTATGTCAACCCTTTTCTAGTGAAAGTCGCTCAGTCATGTCTGACTCTATACAGTCCACGGATTTCTCCAGGCCAGAATACCGGAGTGGGTAGCCTTTCCCTTCTCTAGGGGATCTTCACAACCCAGGGATCAAACCCAGGTCTCCTGCATTGCAGGCAGATTCTTTACCAGCTGAGCCATGAAGAAAGCCCAAGAATACTGGAGTGGGTAGCCTATCCCTTCTCCAGCAGATCTGCCAGACCCAGGAAGGCAACAACAAAAAAAAGATTATTTTTTAAACACCGTGACAAACAATGACTTAAATAATGTCCCACTGTAAAAAAAAAAAAAAAAATCACATCAAGGAAAACGTGCCATAATATGGTAAAAGCAAGAAAGATGCTAGCATTATCATCTCCCCCACTGCAACCCAAGGTTTAGAAACATAATAGAGAATTTTCTTCCTTTTTATATTTGTGTTTTTAGAGATAATTTGAAGTTCCACAGATACTTAGATGAAGCATGAAAACGGCAGATCCCAGTCTAGGCTTATGATTTTTCTACCAATTTAAACAAAAGGCTCCTCTTTTCTCCTTCATGTTTTATTTCCTTTCTTTGGTTTAGTTCCGTAACTGAGAATTTGAAGAGAAAAAGAGATAAATATGAAGTTAAATTTCAACAATATTGTAGACCTGTTTTCTTTCTCCCCTTTAACATATTATTCAGCAAGTTTATGAATATAAGAGAAAATGTCATATCACTTAATTTTCTCTGGGGTTTTAGGGGAGCAATTAGCTTTCACTCTGTTTTGCCTTCTCTTAATTCAGCCAAATAGCCTGGACAGATGGAAGGTTATCTGGTTTACTTTTTAATAATTAAATAGAACAATATAAGATAATTTTTAAGTTTTCTGGATTCCAACCTTGAAAGCCCCAGGTGCATGAAAAATAAAATTAGATTATAAATTGGAGAAGAAACTTGGGCTTGCAGAATCCAAAGTATATAAGGAATCATTTTTGGCAAAGAAGTTATTATTTGGATGCAGCAAATGTTTCAGTTAAGGAACCCCTCCCAGATTGCCATGTAATGTAGGTGTAGAAAGAAGGGAAAAGTCACATATAGCATGTACATGAATAACTGGGAATTCCTGCCTCTTGTTGTTTGAAATGTGACTTTAGTCCTTGCAGAGAGGCCCAACTCCTTGACTGGAAAGAGATACCGAGAGGATATACTGGAGCACTTTGCAAACTGGGGCCAAAAAAACTGGACTTAAATCCTATCAAATATGACACCAATTTTCAGAAAATATGGAGACAAAGGAGCAAAGTAAACAACCTGGGACGCAATCGGCAAAATCCAGATTGTGGGAAAGTCTATAGGATGAGCAGCCCCGTTTTTTAAAAATCAAAGGGGCAGGAGGGAGACACAGAGGAAAGAATCCATAGATTCAAAGACTTTTTAGAGACACACCTATGTTTGCATTTTATGTATTTTACTTTGAATCCTGAGTCAAACAAACTGCAAAAATGCGATGGGACAATTGTGAATATTTGTACCTTGACTAGTTATTTTATGTGATTAAGGAATAATTACTGATTATTTTTAAGTGTGATCATGGTATTGAGGTTACGGTTAAGAGAAAGAATCCTTATCTTTTAGAGTAACATCCTGGGATGATAAGAGTTGTTTCAAATAATCTGGGGGAGATGGATGGGTATATATCAGTCAAGATGGGCCATGAATGGGCGCCAAAGAGTTGATGCTTTCGAACTGTGGTGCTGAAGAAGGCTCTTGAGAGCCTCTTGGACAGTAAGGAGATCACCAGTCAATCCTAAAGGAAGTCAACCCTGAATATTCTTTGCTGAAAGTAAAGCTCCAATGGTTTGGCCTCCTGATGTGAAGAGCCTACTCATCAGAAAAGACCCTGATGCTGGGAAAGACTGAGGGCAAGAGGAGAAGGGGGTGATAGAGGCTGAGATGGTAGGATGGAATCACTGACTCAATGGACATGAGTTTCACCAAACTCAGGAAGACAATGAAGGACAAGGGAGCCTGGTGTGCTGCATGCAGTTCATGGAGTTGCAAAGAGTCAGACACGACTTAGCAACTGAACAACAATATTTAAATGATGAAACATAAAAGTTTATTCTTCTATTCTATTTTTGTATACACTTGAAATTTTCAATAAAAAAAAAGTTTTTTAGAAAAAGAAGATTGACAGAGAGTGTTAGGGAAGATGAAGAGCAGCCAAAGTTTCCACACAGACACAGAGAACAGACTGGTGGTTGCCAAGGGGGACGGGGCTGGGGGAGGTAAGGATTGGGAGTTTGGGATTAGCAGACGCAAACTAGTATGTATGGAACAGATAAACAACAAAGTCCTACTGTATATCCCAGAGAACTAAATTCAATATCCTGTGATAAACCATAATGGAAAAGAATATATACTCAAAACTTTGCTGTACTGCAGAAATTAATAGAACATTGTAAATCAACTATGCTTCAATACTTTTTTTTTTTAAGAGAAATACCCAAGGAACAAATGTTTTCACAACATTTCTAATTTGTTTAAGGTGCAGAATTTTAAAGGGTTTGGAAAAAATAAGACTCAGAATCTTGATATCTGCCTAGAATTAGGTTAAGAAATCTGAGTTTCCCTCCCAACTCCTGTTTTTGACTAGTATCCCAGAAAGCAACAATTCTTAAATCTGACCAAAAGGATAGTATAGCAGCGCCATCTACTGAGCCCTCGATATTTTTACACAGCAACTTGGAAAATGTCCTATAGTATACAAAAAGTAGGCTGAAGTCAAGCACAGTGTAAACAAAATGCCTTAGAAGAACTTGTACAATTACTTTATTCTATTTTTTCTTGAGTTAAAAATATGAAGATGGATCATGTAACAACAATACATGTAAAGGATGTATATCAGATGGTGAGGCTTTGTCTTGTTTTGATTTGTCTAATTACCACACTGTCCTATTAACTACCATACTGTCATAACACTTCTCACAAAAAAAGACAGACTTAAACATATTTGGGGCTTCCCAAGTAAGCGTCAGTGGTAAAGAACCCACCTGTCAACTCAGAAGACATAAGAGACATGGGTTCGATCCCTGGATTAGGAAGATTCCTTGGAGGAGGGCATGGCAACCCATTCCAGTATTCTTGCCTCCAGAATCCCATGTTTTGAGGAGCCTGGCTTCAGTCCATAATGTCGCAAAGAGTTGGACACGACTGAAGCGACTTAGTCCACACTCAAGCAAAGATATTTTACTTCAGAATTGTGGGGCAAAATGACGTCCTCCAGATTTCTAAGGTGGTGTGGAGCCCACGTGAGCCGTTTGCCAAGGGCTCCTGACTGTGAGCTCAACTCAACAAGATGCCGGCCGAGCGCGCCCGCTCCCGGAAGTGGAAGGGACAGACTCCCAGAAGCGGAAGCAGCTACAGGAGCTCGGGCTCCAGGAGACGCCTTGGGCCTCCTTTACCACTTCACCTCTCTATGCATTCATTTTTCAGTCTGTGAAAAGGATGGTAAGTCATCACTAACAGGTTTTTTATGGAGATTTGAGAGCAGCAGCATCACTTCTTCAAGCCCTCCGGGAGGAAGGACAAGGAATTCCCTGAAGCCTCTCCTCTTCTGTGTCTGAGCCAAATTGGGGAATATCCTCGCCTCTGCCCAGGGGACCAAGAGAGGATGCTGATGCTGTGATTCTTTCACTAGTAAGTGTGAGGGAAAGAGTCGTGTTTGAAATCAGGAAGGAGAATAGGAGTCATTTGGTGAGGAACATTTAAGTTCTTCCTTGCAAGACTGTCTTAATCCTTTTATTTACTGAGCTGGTCTACAAGGGTGTCAAAAGGCCAAAACAGCCCAAGGTCTCCCAGGATTGAAGGGGAATCTGGCCTGACCTGGCCATGTGTCTCATTGCAAAACTGTGTTTTCCATAGTGGGGCCAGAAAATGATTCTAAGTAGAAGGGAAACCACAGCAATGAATGTTCAGAGAATTGAGTTCACACTCAGTTTTATGTCAGGGGGTTACATCTGGACAAGGAGAAAGAGGCAGAAAGAAGGCATGGACCTCAGGGTTCTCATAATTTCCAAAGGAAGGTGTCAGCAGTGTGTCTTAGAGACTGAGGTTCCCTGGAATCCTTGAAAGTGTGGCCTGAAAGCCTTCCAGGTGATCCTCATATGGAGCCATAGGTGAGGCCTATTTATTCATTCTACTTTTAGTTATTTGATTGTTTCAAGCTTGGGGTTATTACAAATAATCTGCTATGAATATTCTTATAGATGTCTTATGTTGCTTTTATGTACATAGGTTGGACCTGTCCTTTGGAGTGAAATTGCTGAGTCACAGATAGTGACCATGTATTTTAAATCATCTAAACTGAGACACTTTTGAGAGTAAAGGGTGGTATTAAAAATAATTAAAATGTAGAGCCTTCCCTGATAGTCCAGGGGTTAAGATTTCACGCTCCCAACACAAAGGGCAGAGGTTCTGTCCCTGGTTGGGGAACTCAGATCGTGCATGCTGCATAGCTTGGCATTAAAAAAAAATCCCTATTGGGCCAGTGGTTAGGACACCATGGTTCCACTACCAGGAGCCTCTGTTCAATCCTTGATTGAGGAACTGAGATCCTGCAAGCTTCAAGGTGTGGCCAGAATATAGAATAAAAAATAAAATTTATTTACTAGCCAACAAATTCGTTCAATAAATTGGTAGACCTTTATACAAATATGATTCAAAACTGATTTTCAAAAATAAAATCTCTTCTAAAATATTAAAATAACATATACCTCAGGTGGCACTAGTGGTAGAGAACCTGCCTGCAAATGCAGAAGACATAAGTGATGCAGGTTCGATCCCTGGGTCAGGAAGATCCCCTGGAGGAGGGCACAGCAACCTATTCCCATATTCTTGCCTAGAGAATCCATGAACAGAAAAGCCTGGTGGGCTATAGTCTATGGGGGTCACAAAGAGTCGAACATGACTGAAGAGACTTAGCACAAATGCACACGTACCCATGTAACTTAAAGTAAAATTCTAAAAAACATTCATATTCATAATGTGATTTTTTTTTAAAAAACAGGGTAACTTCTTGGTACATAGTCACATACGTAAATTATAGTTTTAGCCAGATCTAGTATTCTTTTTTTCTGAAGAACATATATTTTAATACAGTCTTACAAATATGTTTTGCAAAATTTCATCAATATTGCATTTTATGCCTAATAAACTTGGTGGTTGACACTTTCAGTAGACTCTTCTCCATAGAATATATATTTTAATACAAATGCTCTTTCTATGAGAGAAAGCTCATAGGTACTATGTAAGCTCAGAGCAAAGTGCTTAATGAAAGATCATCTCAATTCTAGTTTCTGTCACCTTATAATGTGTAAATATAAAGCCTAATATTTTCCATAAATACTGTCTTTTTTCTCTATTTAAAATACTTTTCGTCCAGGGCAGGGATAGTGATGAAGACGTAGAGAATGAACATGTGGACTCAGAGGGGTAAGGGGAGGATAGGACAAATTGGGAGATTAGGACTGACATATACACACTACTGTATTTAAAATAGATAGCTAGCGGGAAGCTGCTGCATAGCACAGGCTGCTCAGCTTGGTGCTCTGTGATGACGTGGAGGGATGGGATGTGGGGGTGGGCAGGAGACTCAAGTGGGAGGGGATATATGCACATATCTGGTTCACTTCATTGTACAGCAGAGACTAACAACATTGTAAAGCAATTATATTCCAATTAAAAAAAAAAAACTTTCCTTCAGCAAATACTTTACAAGCAAAACTTAAGAAATACATTGTCTGTCTAAATTTCTTTCAGATGTTTTGCCACATATATTTATAGCAAAATTATAGGCCTTCTCAATTAAATTTACTTTTGGTTAGAATATAAATATGTCCAATTAAAAGTAAGAACTCTATCAAACATGTCAATATAGTTCAAAATACAGTTTCAAAATAAAATCTGGTACAGTATTTGAGATTTTTTCATTTATTTGCACCCCCTCCCACTGCCAATTGCTTTTCTAGGGATAAATTTCAATGCCTTTCTCGTTATAAACTCAGTTTTCAATAATTCAAAGTGGTAAAAGCTTCAAAAGCTGCAGGGTCTTTTAACATTTTGATTAACATTTTCAATATATTGTGAACAAAATTCAACCAAAATATAAAGGACCTTCTTCTAATACCATTGCATGGCATTAGGTATATTAACAAAGTAATATTAAAATGCTCATATATTTCTAAAACAATACTGAGTAGCAAACAGAGGATATATATGTATATATACACATACATACATGTGGGTTTCCCAGGTGGCTCAGTGGTAAAGAGCCCATCTACCAATGCAGGAGACTTGGGTTTGATTCTTGAGTTGGGAAGATCTCCTGGAGAAGGAACTGGCAACCAACTCCAGTATTCTGGCCTCGAAAATCCCATGGACAGAGGAGTCTGATGGGCTTTGGTCCATGAGGTAGCAAAGAGTCAGATACGATTGAGTGAGCACTTTGGAGAAATATAAGACTCTTGTCCATTTTTTAACTGAGTTTTTTTTTTTTTTTTTGTCTCATTGTTAAGTTGTAGGAGTTCTTTATATATTTTTCATATTAATACCTTATCAGATAAATGATTTGCAAATATTTTCTCCTTCTCTGTGGGTTGTCTTTTCACTCTTTTGATAGTGTCTTTGGATAAACAAAAGAAAAGGACATTTTTTGACACATTAGCAAAGTGTATGTGCACTACAACCAATTCCAAATACATTGCTACTCCATGCTGCTGCTAAGTCACTTCAGTCGTGTCCGGCTCTGTGCGACCCCACGAACTGCAGTCTACCAGGCTCCTCCGTCCATGGGATTTTCCAGGCAAGAGTACTAGAGTGGGTTGCCATTGCCTTCTTCATTCTACTCCATAGGTTTCTTTATTTAATAATATTGTTTTTATCTCAGTGTAATATTCTACCAAAATTCACATTTGTACTATCACCACAGAATATTATCTTTAGTGTTGTTTAAGTGAATCCATAGTAGCATTCACCACCATGTCATACATTTTTCTCTTTAATGGAATGGATTTTATAACTTTACACTGACTCAATCAAGTAAAGGTGAAAATTCAGCTATTCAGCTCTTGTGATTTTCTATTTAACATCAATGCATTGCTATAAAACTGTTATCATTTAATAACTGTTTGAAAAGTTCCTGTTCTGCTTATAGAGTGAGCCTATCACTTCATTTTGTGTCTGCACAAGATAACTTGAAATTTTAAAATGAGCAAAATTAATTTGCAATTCATCATTTCATCTTAATGAAAAGTCATGCTTTATGAAATGACATGTAAATCCTCCTTTTGTGGCTGCTTACAGACTTCCTCAGATGACTACTGCCTTAATGTATGTGCAGACATTTCTTAGGTCTGTTTGTGCCTTTTGGTTCTCACATGGTCAGTCATGTCATTTTGCCCCAGGATGGACAGTTGATATCAACAATTATTTTGTGAAAATAATATATCATCATTTTCCTTGAGAAACTGCAGCAGTACTTTTCTTATTACACATACACTACCATCATTTGATCCCACTACTCCCAAGAAAATTTACTGTGAAATAAAGCATTGCCAAATAATGGCATAAGTAAATAGACAATTGTATATTTATATCAAGCAATACATAGTAAAACCACTGTAGTAAGAGTATTTAGACTACCCTTGATTCACTCTATTTTCTCAGCCTCTATTTTCTACATATATTTCAAATACATCTAACATAATTTCTGAACTTTCCCACTGACTATACCAGCTGGCAGCTTACTGGTTCTATGCTTCTTTCAGGCCAGTGCGTAACGGTTTTGGCACAACAGGCTTATATTACACCAAATGGCCAGCAGGGGCAGCAGTGGCAAGAGCGTTCACTACAAGTTAAAACTGGAAATATAATAGCTATCCCTGGGACTTAAGTGTTTCAGAAGTGTGTTATCTCTGGTTGCTTTAAAGATTCAACAGTATGTTACAGTAGAAACTATCTTTAGTCATATGTGTCCCAGGCTACAAGGCAAAAGCTGGATGAATAAAATAGAAGTCCATTAAACTTTCCCTGACTTATTTGAGTACAACAATCAGTAACAACATTTTGTTTAAATGAAAAAGTCAAGGACAAATGCTAAACTAAAAGCATTCTGAAAAAATATACATGAGTCAAAACTGTTCACAGAAAACCAGGACAAGGCTCCCTGACCATAGGGAATGGCCACCTTCCACTGGCGATTCCCCAAAGTGATCGTTGGAATTTACATCCCCACCAACAGCATAAGAGAGATGCAATGACTCCACTTCCTCACCAACATTTGGCACCATTTGTCTTTTAAGTTGTGACCATTTTGGTATTTATACAATGGTACTACATTGTGGTTTTGATTTTACTTCCCCTGTTTAATGAAGAGATGAGCACGTGTTTATTGGATATAACCTTTTTTGAGGTGACTGTCCAAACCAACTTGTCTGTTGGGTTGTGTATGTATGTGTATTTTTCTTATTGATTTGTAGCAGTTCAAAGAATCTGCCTGCAATGTGGGAGACCCAGGTTCAATCCCTGGGTCAGAAAGGGTCCCTGGAGAAGGAAATGGCAACCCACTCCAGTATTCTTGTCTGGAGCATTTCAAGGACAGAGAAGCCTGGCGGCTGACAGTCCATAGGATCACAAAGAGTCAGACATGACCGAGTGACTTTCACTTCATTTGACTTCACTAGCAGTTCTTAATATATTTGATAAATAGCACTTGTTCACTTTCGCTTTTCACTTTCATGCACTGGAGAAGGAAATGGCAACCCACTCCAGTGTTTTTGTCTGGAGAATCCCAGAGACGGCGGGGCCTGGTGGGCTGCCATCTATGGGGTCACACAGAGTCAAACATAACTGAAGCGACTTAGCAGCAGCAGCTATACGTGTTGTAAATATATTATACTACCCTCAGGTTTGCTTTTTGGCCTTCAAATGATTTGTTTGGGAGAATTAAAATTCTTAATTTTTGCTGTTTGCCATATCCTTTTTGATAAATCTTTCTTTTTCCGAAGGTCATGAAGATATTATCCTATGTTGTTGTCTCAAAGCTTTTTTTTTTTAAACCTGTCATATTTAGATATACAATCCTGATGGAATTGATTTTGAGATAGTAAAAAATAGGGATGATGGTTTTTTTCATGTTGATATAGACTTGATTGAACTTTTTTTTTTCCCCCTAAAGAGTGTCCTTTTCCTATTGAGTTTCAGTGGGGATCCTTCAGAAATCAGGTAATCGCTGTGTTTAGGTCTGATTATTGAATTTCTCCGAGAAGGCAATGGCAACCCACTCCGGTAATTTTGCCTAGAGAATCCCATGGATGGAAGAGCCTAGTGGGCTGCTGTCTATGGGGTCACACAGAGTTGGACAGGACTGAAACAACTTAGCAGCAGCATAGAATCTCTATTCTCTTCCACTAATCTATTTGACTAGTACCCTCTGCCAGTACCATCCCCCATCTTGATATTATGATAACCCTACAATAAGTTGGTTTCTAGTGGTATGAATATTCATTTATGTAATTATTTTTAAAGTCTGGCTTTAAAAATGCAAAGATCCTAGGTTCTTTGCATTTCCATATAAATTTTAGAATCAGCTTTTCAGTTCTCACCAAAACTAAATTCTGCTCAGACTTTTACTGGGCTGTGGCATGTCTATGGACCAACATGGTGGGGGAACTGATAGCATACTGAGTCTTCGAGCCATGAATATGACATATTCTTCTATTTCTTTAAATCTTTTTTCATTTCTTTCGGCGGTACTTTGTATTTTTCAGTGCGGACATCTTGCACTCTTTTAGATTTATTCCTATATATTTTACAACTTTGTGTTAGTGTAAACTCTATTTTAATATCATTTTCTAACTGCTTATTGCTATCATATAGAAATGCAACTGTTTATATTCTGAACTTGTATCCAACAACCTTGTTAAATTCATCTAAGTCCAACGAGTTGCCTATACATTCTTGTAGATTTTTCTGATACATGAAGCCATGTAATATGTGAGTAATGGCAGCTTACTTCTTCCTTTATAACCTTTGTACCATTGTTTTTTTTTTATATACTTCATATATTCCTAGTTGCATTGGCCATGACCTTCAGGATTTCTATCCTTCTTTTTATAATTAGATTTCAATTTGCTAGAGTTTTGTTTTGGATTTTTTTTCTTCTGTGCTCATGAAAGGGATGGGTCTGTAATTGTCTTTCCTCTAAAATCCTTGTCATATTTAGTATCAAGTTTATACTAGCCTTGTGTTTTAAAAAAAAAAAAAGTGGAAAACATTTCCGCTTTTTCTGTTCTCTGGTAGGGTTTGTGTAAGATTAGCATTATCTGTTCCTTAAATGTTTAGAAGTCACTAGTAAAACTGGCAGGGATTTTTCTTCGTTGGAAGGTTTTAAATGATAGATTCCATAGATTCAAATCACTTAACATATATAATACTATGAAGTTTTTCTATTGCTTATTCCATTAGTTTGGGTAAGTTCTGTTTTTCAAGGCATTTGTCCATGTCATCTTATTTGCTGAATTTATTGGCAGAAAGTTGTTCATAATGTTCTCTTGAAAGAAAGTGGAAGTCACACTAATATGAGAAATAAAAAGAAAACCTAACTATAGCTCTTAAAAATGATAAAAAAAAAATGTTCTCCTAGCATCTTTTTTATCATTTATAAGATCTATAGTTAGGTTTCCATTTTATTTCTCATATTAGTGTGCCTTCTCTTTCTTTCTCTCTCCCATTTTTTTTTTTTTTTGCTTGATCTGCTTACTAGAGATTAATACATTTTATTAGTCTTGTTCTTTATTTCAGTGCAGTTCTGCTGATAGCAAGTTCTCTACAAAAATATCTTTATTTCATAACAATTTTAGAAGGAAATTTTTAATTACATATAGTGTTCAAAGTTTTCAGTTATTTTCTTTCATCACCAAGAAGATGTTGCTCATTGAATTATGGCTTCCATTGTTTCTGTTTTGGGGTCAGCTGTCAGTCTTATTGTTCCTTCTTTGAGGTTATGTTTTATCACCCTCCAGCTGCTTTTTGGTATTTCCCTTTGGCTTTGTTTTTTTCAGCAGTTTTACTATGCTGTTCCTACATATGGTTTCCTTTATATTTACCCTGAGTGGCGATCACAATGCCTCTTGAGCCTGATGTCTTTAGTGGAAACTAAAATTTGTTTTGCTTTCTTTTAAATTCCTCTGGTTTCAAAGGTAATAAATAATCAAATATTTCCCTGATATATAAATTCAAGAAGTAATTAAAATGCATACAATAATCACACATATGAGATCAAAATATTAACTTTATTCCTAATAAGTTTAGAGTGGAGGAAAAAGAGAACTAAGATGATAAGCAGCTCTCTAATAATCCACCTGAAGACTAGACTTCAGAACAACTTTCCCAAGGGAGAATTTTCATCTGCAGAACAGGCATCTTTTCTCTGAATTGCAGCCTAACACTTATTTAACCACAATAGTAAGAAAGAGGGAAATGATCCCATAATCTAGAAGGTAGAGCATGTATGCTTACCTCATGGAAAACTGAGGCAGAAATCTATAAACATTCTCTGTGGACAAATAAGCCAAAAAAAACAGGAGGAGCCAATTTTACATATTCAGTTCTTTATTTTAGTCTCATTGATCAGATAAACCACTTCCTCTCTCAGGTGAAGGGACAGGAAGGGGTTTCTCCCATATTTTTCCCTCCTGAGGAATCAAGTTAAAATTTCCCCCACTCCATGGTGATAAACTGCCTGAGATTAGCATTTCCCATAAGGTAGATAATACCTACACTAAGAAGCCTTTTTTTCTATCCGGTTCCTGATCCAAAAGTTTAATTAATTTTTTAGTGCATAATTTAGATTGTCTAGAAATTCCTAAAGACTTGATCCATATTCCTTTAGCTTGTGAAAACTTGCAAAAGTAAATACAAGTATATTCAAATTTCAGTGCAGATGAACTCATGGTTAGAGAGATTGTACAAACTGACAAACTTTGATTTAGTCAGAAAAAGGAATCATGGAAAGTAAGAATGGCTGAGCTGAATTATGAAGAATAAAATAAATATTCCGAATCCTAGCATGGACACAGAGGTATAACAGGCTGAACTTGGGCAATTTGTAACTTTTTACTGCTTTGCACTACTTACCAATACAGTGAAAGTAGGTCAAATAGTCTAACATTTCTTCTAGCTCTAACAGTTCATGTTCCTGATGTAATAAGCCACAGTGTATCTGGAAGCTCTATGAAGCCCTATGGATAGCATTATCCATGGATAATGTTATCGATGGAACTATGTTTCCCCAAAATTTGTGTGTTGAAGTTCTAACCCTCTAGTACCTCAGAATGTGACTGTTTTTGGAGAAAGTATCTAAAAGAGGTAATTAAGTTAAAATGAGGCTGTTACGGTGAGCCCTAATCCAGTCTGATAGGTGTCCTCATAAGAAGTAGAGATCAGAATTTATAGGGAGACACCAGAGGCATGCTCCGGGATGCATAAACAGCAGGAGGATGGCCGTATGCAAGCCAAAAAGAGAGACCTCAATGGAACCCAACCCCTCTGGCACCTTGATCTTGGACTTCTAACTCTAGAAAATAGAGGAAATAAATTTCTGTTGTTTATCTACCCCACCCAGGGTATTTAGTTACGGCAGCCTCAGCAGACTAATACACAAGGGGGCCCCCAGGCTACCTTGAAACTGGTTTTAGCAGGATGACACAGTGAGAAGGAATGTCTCTAGCTCCAAAAAGCCTCAGAAAGTAAGGTAAGTCTTTCTAGAACGTCTCCTGAGGAGACACAAAAGGAGAAATTACATTGTACAACACACAGGAAAACTTCCTAAAACTTGTGTTAAGCCACTGCTTTCCCTAAAATTCCACATCTCATAGCAACTGCTTATCATCTCTCCATTCCTCCTCTTCCTCCTTCAAAATAAAAAATGAAAAGCTCCTCCAAGCTCTTCTTCTAAGATATTTTAATCTTACCAAGATTAAATACATTTCCTTATATATCTAAATTGAAACTTCTCTAGACTTCTCCCTGGAGAAGGAAATGGCAACCCACTCCAGTACTCTTGCTTGGAAAATCCCATGGATGGAGCAGCCTGGTGGGCTACAGTCAACGGGGTTGCAGAGAGTGGAACACAACTGAGTGACTTCACTTTCCCTCACTTAGACTTCTTCCAATCCTCTCTACCTGTCTTGCTATTAGCATAAAAAAACTCATTAGTGAATCCATGCAATCCTTAAATCCTTTCTCCTTCAAAGCTGGGATAATATAAAGAAACTCTAACTCATATGTGAATATATTTAATGTGTCTTTTGTTATTTCTAACATATGTTATTTCAACCATACTAGAGTTTATGTTAATGTAGTGATTTTTGGAAAGCACCTAAAGATGGAGGCTGGTTGCCAAGGGAATCAATGATGGATAGAAGGTTGGAACTTAAGCCCCCACTCTCTGATTTCTGAGGAGGGGAGAGGAGCTGGAGGTTGAATCAATCACCTGTGGCCAATGACTTAATTGGTTATGCCTATGTAATGAAACTGGGTTTCCCAGGTGGTGCTAGTGGACAAGAAGCCGCCTACCAATGCTAGAGATGTAAGAGACGCTGGTTCCATCCCTGGGTCAGGAAGATCCCCTGGAGGAAGCAACAGCAACCCACTCCAGTATTCTTGCCTGGAGAGTCCCATGGACAGAGGAGCCTGGCAGGCTACAGTCCATAGGGTTGTAGAGTCTGACACGACTAAAGTGACTTAGCATGCACACATGCGTGTAATGAAGCCTCCCTAAAACTCAGAAGGACACGGTTTGGAGAGCTTCTGGGTGGAGGTGTGGGAACACGAGGAGGCTCTGGAGGAGTGCGAAGCCTGGAGAAGGCAAGGAAGCATCAGACTCTGTCCCACACATCTACATCTTTTCTATCTGGCGCTCCTGAGTTCTCTCCTTTTATAATAAACTAGTGATCTAGTTTATTATACGGCTTCCCTGATAGCTCAGTTGGTAAAGAATCCGCCTGCAATGCAGGAGACCCCAGTTTGATTCCTGGGTCAGGAAGACCCGCTGGAGAAGGGATAGGCTACCCACTTCAGTATTCTTGGGCTTCCCTTGTGGGTCAGCTGTTAAAGAATCTGCCCACAATGCAGGAGACCTCAGATCAATCCCTGGGTTGGGAAGATCCCCTGGAGAAGGGAAAGGCTACCTACTCCAGCATTGTGGACTGGAGAATTCCACAGACAGTATAGACCATGGGGTCGAAAAGAGTTGGACACAACTGAGCAGCTTTCACTTTCAATGATATAATATGTGAAGTGCTTCTCTGAGCTCAGTAAGCTGCTCTAGCAAATTTATCAAATGCAAGGAAGGGGTCACTGGAACCTCTAATTTATCGCCAGTCAGAAGCACAGGTGATAACCTGATCTGTGACTGATGTCTGATAGGGGTTGGGGGATGGGGCAGTCTTGTAGGACTGAGTCCTTAACCTGTGAGATCTGTCTCTAAGCAGATAGTGTCAGAGTTGAATTATAGAATACTGTGTGGTCAGGTCAGTTAATGTGATTGCTCTCTTGCTCTCTATACATCCCCTGTCTGACCAATGCCTGCTTCACCTACACCTACTCACACAACTGACCTTCCTGGTACTTGCCCCAGGTCTCACCAGCTGGTGATTATTCTTAATCAAAGGCGAGGTGAAGGGTGTGTTCCTCAACTGGTTTCCCTGGTAACTAATGATCCCACCTGAGGTCAATTTCCCTGTAACTGATAATTCCCCACACTCTCCTACCCATCCTACCCGCCTTCCACCTCTAAACAGTGGGGTGTTGCTCCAGGACCTTGCTTCAGATGTGTAAGATCCCTCCCCACCCGTTAAACCAGTGACGTCTCTATTGCTGACTTCGGAATCTCTTCAGTCTTGAAGCACAGCCTTGAGATTCCCAATTGTTGTCTGAGAGTGCACAGTGGTCAGGGAAATCCCCATGTCATAATTGGGTACTGATCCTTTTTTATGTCCCATCTAGGAAAACTCAGTGATGTTTAGAAAGTGAAAATTTCAAGAAGCCAGGTTTGGGGGATGGTGGCATATATTGCCAAAACAACAATTGTGCATTTATTTGGTTTGCTTTCTTTGTTTTCTAATTTGCTTTCTTTTATTCACAAATTACCATCTGTGTGAGTGAATCAAAACAGTTGTTTTGATTTCATATAGAAAGAACTTAAATATTGAATCATCTAACAACAACAGAAATGTTTCATAAGTAAATTAATTAAGTGAAAAAACTTCAGTATGTTGATTTAAAAGGAAAACCCATGCTTTAATTTAGGGGAAAAAAAAACAGGAAATTCCCTGTAATAAAAAAAAAATGTGTTTTAAAGGACACACTGAATTCCCCTGAGGCAATAGAAACATTTTGTGTTGTATAGTTTTACACAGATGAACTCTACAATGCCAGGGCAGAATCTGTTCTTACATGTAAGAAAGATGTAAGATCTTTCTTACATCTTCAGTGCCAGAAAGGAAGGGAATCAGCAATTATCCTAATATTAACAAGTGATTTTGCTTTGGCGAGTCTTCTCCAAAGAAAATAAAGGTGGTTTACATAAGGAAAGCCATCAAAACAAAAGGATCCATTCAGGAGAAATCGGCAAGAATTTGAGCAGCTACTGAAACTACTCTCAGTCAATTCCAGCAGGAAACTTACAGTGTTTTCCATTTCAGAGAAACACATCTTACCTCAATAATTATTTATCAAGACATGTGAAGTGAAGCAACTCTTTTAAGTATTCTGTTTTATAGAGAATAGCACAAGGGGAATTTCTGGAGAACTTAATGATCCTGTGTGTGCCATGATAAATTCCTTCAATTTTGTCTGTCACTTAACGATGGGGCAGGGGCCCAGGTGGGTATACAAGGAAATCTAAATCTATAGCACCAGTCCTCCAGACTCCTTGAGAATCAGGGCGTTGTCTTATTCATTCACAAGGACTCAGCTTAGTAGGTCATCGAGATGTATTTGTTTAATTAAATTACATTAAGTCAAATGGTATTTTGAAAGCTACAGTTTCATTAGGAAAGAACAGAAACTAATAGTACTCTTGCCTGGAGAATCCCATGGACGGAGGAGCCTGGTAGGCTACAGTCCATGGGGTCTCAAAGAGTCGGACACGACTGAGTGACTTCACTTCCTTCCTTGTACTTTTTCTTTGATCCAACTGAGAAGCTTCTTTTGCCTGTCCCTTTATTCCTTTGCTCTACTTGACAGCAAACATCTTGAGGAAAAGGAACCTGCCTTACTTGTCTTCCTCCTCTCAGTGTAGCATAATAAGAGTTCAATAACTACTTTTTAAATGAATGAATGGTCAATAAATAGTTCTTTAGATTCCCTTTTATTAGAAATTACAACACTATCCCCCTGCAGAGAATCTGGTTAAAGAAATTGTGACTCAGGGACACTGAAAAATAAAATCCAAAAAAGGTGATGGGATGACAATAAGCAGACTAAGCTTGCATGTCTTACCTCTGTCCAGTAAAAATTTCAAATCTAAAATAGATATTCTGGGGTCAGCAGAAACACAAAAGACCAATTGAATAATACTAATAAGGAATGAATTATGTGCATCAATATACAGTCCAAACTTTACAAGTTTTAGTATTAGGAGACGACATAAACCAAATCAGAAAAAGCAGTGTAAATCCTAAGTTCAAAACAAATGGTCAAGATAAGCAGTGACAAAAGGGACATATAATTAAGGTGATGATAATCTTGCTCTAGTTGCCACCTTGACCCCAAAAACTTGCATTGTCTTCAAGGATTCCTGAATTTCTATCAACTTGTAAAAGATAATAACAAATCGTTCTTAAAGGTTATTAACGGTTTGGCATTTGTCATGTTAGTCCTCATAATACCCTAAGAGGGAAATATCATTAATCCAGTTTTATAGATGAGCAACTTGAAGTTCAGGTCTGCCTGACTCCAAAACCTATGTTCATCTTTATTTTTTAACTGAGATATAATTATATATAATAATGTGCATTTAGGTGCAAAAAATGTAGTTTAAGGTGCGTTGATTTGATACATTTGTATATTGCAATATGATTACCACCTTAGTTCTAGCTAATACCTCTAACATGTAACATAATTATCATTTCTTTTTTGTGGTGGGAACAATTAAGATTTGCTTTCTTAGCAACTTTGGAAGTTTATAGTACAGCATTGTTGACTATCATCTCCACCCTGTGCATTAGCTCTCCAGGACTGATTTATCTACCAGTTTTAAGGTTTACCCTTAAAAAACATCTCTCTTCTTCCCCGGCATCCCTACCCCATGGTAGCCACCATTCTGCTTCTATGGTATTGCTGTTATTTAATTGCTAAGTCATGTCCAACTCTTCTGCAACCCCGTGGACTGTAGCCTGCCAGGCTCCTCTGACCATGGGATTTTCCAGGCAAGAATGCTGGAGTGGGTTGCCATTTCCTTCTCCAGGGGATCTCTGTTTCTATGAGTTTCAGCTTTTGAGGGTTTTTTCCTGCTTCTATGAATTCAGGTTTTTTAGATTTCACATGTAAGTGATATACAGTATGTGTCTTTTCCCGCCTGACTTGTCTCAGCTAACACAATGCCCTCAAGTTCCATCCATGTTGTCACAAATGGCAGCGCTTACTTCTTTCTCATGGCTACAGAATATCTGTCTGTCTGTCTATATAACATCTTCTTTATCCGTTCATCCATTGATGGACATTTGGGTTGTTTTCATATCTTAGCTATTCTGAAAAATGCTGCAGTGAAATGGGGGTGCAGATATCTCTTCAGACTCCTGATTTCATTTCCTTTGGATGAATACCAGGAGTGGGCTTGCTGGATCATATAGTAGTGCTATTTTTAACTTTTTGAGGAAACTTCATGCTGTTTTCCAAAGTTAAACCCATGTTCTCTATCACCATCCTCAATTACTCTGTATCCTTAGTAGTTTATTGACATCTGGAGCACAAATTGATCAATTTAATAAAAGTAACAAGAGTCTCTCACAGACATAGAGAACAGACTTATGGTTGCCAAGGGGGAGGGGGTTGGGGGAGAGATGGATTGGGAGTTTGGAATCAGTGATGCAAACTATTATATATAGAATGAATAAACCACAAGGTCCCAGTGTATAGCACAGGGAACTGCATTCAATATACTGTGCTAAACTATAATGAGAAAAAGTATGAAAAAGAATGTGTATTTATGTATATCTGACGCCCTTTGCTGTACAGCAGAAATTAACACAATACTGTAAATCAACTATACTCCATACAATTTTAAATAATAATAGAGTCTCACTAGTTGCATATCCAGGGCTTGAATTCAGCTGTTTATATATTTAATTCGGTATGATTTCCATGACACCCCTCTGTCTCTCCATTGCTAGATGCTCTATTGCTTCTTTCCAAACACATTTCCTCATCTTTTTCTAACGTGAGTCATCCAGTCCCTTGTCCTTGTTGCTGAGGTTATAGTAGATTCTATTGCAAGCCCGGTCACTGCCTTGTATGGAACAGGGACAATTGCCAGTTCTAAGAACTTGACATCTACTATCTGCTCCTGCTGCACACATCTCCCCCTCCTGCTGTATCACACCCATGCACACACACACTGCATGGCCACCACCCAACTATCCCAACCGCCTAGTAACCACAGACTCTGTTTCCTGTTTCCACCCCCTTGTGCCTGACCCTTTCTAGTCCAACTGCCCTCCTTGTTTATTTCCTCAATTCCTAGGTCAGCCTTTAAGAAGTCCATAGTGCTCGTCACCAAGCAAACATCAGAATTTTAAAAAAATGGATCCACAGAATCAGACTTCAGTTTCTGGAAAGATGATATAGACAAGATAGCCTGAAACTTTCAATGTAAAAATGCTAGGTCAAATATAAAAATCACCCTTTTGTGTGCACAAATCAAATCAGAAGATAATGAGGTGAATTTCTAAGACCAGGAACAAAGAAGAAATACAAATCCATTTAGGGCAGGTGGACACTGAGGCCACCTGTTACCTTTGGGCCTGACTGCAGCCACGAAATTAAAAGACACTTGCTCCTTGGAAGGAAAGCTATGACAAACCCAGACAGTGTATTAAAAAGAGACATCAGTTTGCCAGCAAATGTCCCTATAGTCAAATCTGTGGGTTTTCCAGTAGTCGCGTATGGATGTGAGAGATGGACCATAAAGAAGGCTGAGTGCCGCAGAATTGATGATTTTGAATTCTGGTGTTGGAGAAGACTCTTGAAAGTGCCCTGGACTGCAAGGAGATCAAACCAGTCAATCCTAAAGGAAATCAACCTTGAATATTCATTTGAAGGACTGATGCTGAAGCTGAATCTCTGTACTTTGGCCACCTGATGCAAAGAGCCAACTCATTAGAAAGCTGGGAAAGGTTGAAGGCAGGAGGAGAAGAGAGCCCTAGAGGATGAGATGATTAGACAGTGTCACTGACTCAATGGACATGAATTTGAGTGAACTCTGGGAAATAGTGGAGGACAGAGGAGCCTGGCATGCTGCAGTCCATGGAGTCTCAAGGAGTCGGACATGATTGAATGACTGAACAACAGCAATAGAGCAGGGAAGGTGAATGACAAAGCTGGGAGCTCTTGCAAAATAGGAAGTCAGGTCACAACCTTCCCCATCCCTGCTCATTGGTTGTGCAGTGCTAAAGTCTCAGGGAAGGTGTCAGTGAGAAAAGGCATTGCCCTGGCAGGAGGATTGTGAAGGACATAAAGGGGTGGATGGCTCCCTGTCATTATGGCCACAGAAAACCTTGCACAAAGGTGGGACATAACTTCACTGCCTTTGCAGCCTAGAAAACCATAAGCCAGGAACTTTCTTCTAGAAATGCACCAGCAGAAGCAAGTGTAATTTCTCTAAGCAGGGTGGAACCTTCAGCCCATTTTGACACCTAAGAGACCACAATCTGAGATTTTATTTTAAAAGCAGGTCAACTCATTGAAATAGTCTTGCTGTGTGGCCTGAACCATGACAGACCTCATTTGGCTATGGTTGAACATCTTAGGTCTCCTAGAAAAACACAGCCCCTATAGGCAACTGGACACCAAGTTGGAATAGATGTTCTTAATCCTTGCAGTCTAGAAGAATCACCAGTAGCAATCATCATTTTGCATTCAAGTTTTTTTTTCTTTTTTTAATTTAATTTTATTTTTAAACTTTACAATATTGTATTAGTTTTGCCAAATATTTTGATATCTATCTGGGGATCCACAATTCTTTTACATCCACACACAGATCCAGATCTATTTATAATCAGTATTCTGAAAATGAAGTTACATCATTAATGTCTTATTTTAAATGTTTTTACCTATAAGAAAGAAAGGAGCCAAGGAAAACAGGTGGCATGATTTATGCCTATTTCCTTTGTTTTTATCGGAAACCTGAACTCAGAAAATGTATTGTTTTTGTACGTGGTTATGATTTTGTTATACTAGTGATTTTATACTTTGCTTTTCACCCCACCTCCCTTTTCACTCTTAAGGAATAGAAGCATCCTCTGTAACATGTTTTGAGCAGATGAAGGAGAATGGTACTCAACAGCATCCGTCTCTGCGAAAGACCTTGACAGAGAAGTGTGGGAGGGGCTTTGGGGGCCCCATGTGAGTCAGTGGCAATGATGTGCTTGGGTACAGCCTGTGTGTCATCGCTAGAGGACTTTAGCTTACAGGACTGGAACGAGAGGAAGAGGAACCTAGTCCACTATCTTGCTCCATAAACACGTGACAGGTGGGGGCCCCCAGACACACGTCAGAACCAAAGGACAAAATGCCCAAATAGCAGTCAGTGCACACAAACGGTTCCCAGTGGTAGACACACATCAGCAACAATTGGCAAAATGCCCAAAGAGCACTTGGTGCTCAGAAGAGCAGGCAGCCTGGGTGCATACTGGTGGACTTACCTGGTCTTGGAACTCGTCAGCTGGTCCAGATGCATGTTTCCGTTCCACGAAGGAGAAGTGTACATTGACAGTCACTGCCAAGCAGTGGAGAAACAGGGAGGATCCCCAAAAGAGATGGTTTTGGCAGCTGCCAGGAACATCGCCCCAAGCCCCTCTCTCAGGCCAGGTAACCTCAAGCAGCAGCTCCTCACAGCCATCCTGGGGTGTCGTCCTGGCGGCTCTGCTCAGTGAAAACCCCCCAGGAGCCAGATATCGCAAGAGCCCAGCAGCCCCACGCTGGGAGCCAAAAACTAAGCAATGGTGGGTCCAAGGACTTCCCTGGTGGTCCAGTGGCTAAGACTCCCAATGCAGGGGGTTTGATCCCTGGTCAAGGAACTAGATCCCACTTGCTGCAACTAAAGATCCTTCGTGCCTCACCAAAGATCCCACATGTGGCAATGAAGATGCCGAGTGCTGCAACTAAGACCTGGTACAGTAAAAAAAAAAAACCCCAACAACGTAGAAGTTCTGAAGTATAAACATCATTTTAAAACAAAGTGGGTCCAGCTGCTTGCCACTCACAAGCCAATAAAGAGCCAATAAAGAGGCAGTCATGTCTGACTCTTAGCAACCCCGAGGACTATACAGTCCATGGAATTCTCCAGGCCAGGATACTGGAGTGGGTTGCCTTTCCCTTCTCCAGGGGATCTTCCCAACCCAGGGATTGAATCCAGGTCTCCCATTGCAGGTGGATTCTTTACCAGCTGAGCCACAAGGGAAGCCCAATAAAGAGGCAAGTTTGGTGAAAAGTTGCTTTCTTTCAGAGGCCAGCAACCTGGGGGGCAAGCAGCTTCTGTCCATAGGCCAACTTCCACTGCCCTCGACAAATGGCAATTAGTGGGCAAGAGCTTTGATAGACGGGTGGGGGTGAGGGGCAAGCTACATGCATAACAGCACAGTCAGCTCTGACAGTCATCTTGAAATTGGTCATCGGTGGCCTGACCAGCATCATCTTGATTGTCTTCAGTACAGTTAATGTTTAGTTCCAGGGTTGGTTTGTTCCCATTTCCTTGAGGCCAGTTCTCAGAACTGTGTCAGCTTATGTGATGGAATAGGAAATGGCAACCCACTCCAATATTCTTGCCTGAAAAATTCCAAGGACGGAGGAGACTTGTGGGCTATGATCTAAAAAGGCGGACACGACTGAGTGATTGAGCATGCAGATGTCATGGCTACAGTCTGCTCATCATGTGGTTAACTTCTTCCAGCTGGTGGGGCTTTCAGTATCTGTAAAACAGCTCAAAAGATATGGCTCAGAATATTGCCTGTAGCCCTTGCTGCTGCTAAGTCACTTCAGTCGTGTCCGACTCTTTGCGACCCCATAGACTGCAGCCCACCAGGCTCCCCCGTCCCTGGGATTCTCCGGGCAAGAACACTGGAGTGGGATGCCATTTCCTTCTCCAATGCATGAAAGTGAAAAATGAAAGTGAAGTTGCTCAGTCGTGTCCGACTCTTCACGACCCCATGGACTGCAGCCCACCAGGCTCCTCCATCCATGGGATTTTCCAGGCAAGAGTACTGGAGTGGGGTGCCATTGCCTTCTCCGGTAGCCTTTGAGGAGGAACTAAAGGTCCTTGACTTTGCTTACTTGACTCAATTATTTTTGTTTTGTCCTGTTTGACTGCTCTTATTTGCTTATGCATTTTCTCCCTTCTCTGATTAAACTTTTTGTCTGGCTAAAGTTTCTCTGCAGACAAAAGACAGACAAAGGCCACAGGGTAGGGGCCCCAGGGTGCTACTGCATTTCATTTGGGTTGTATACAGGATAATTGTATAGATTTGGGTGGAAGCATGACCTTGTCATTGTCTTTATGGTTTAAGGGGATGGTTATGGATGTTAGGTAGACAAAGAATGCAACCCACTCCAGTATTCTTGCCTGGAGAGTCCCATGGACGGAGGAGCCTGGTGGGCTACAGTCCACGGGGTCGTAAAGAGTCGGATATGACTGAGCAACTTAACTTTCTCACCAACTATGGGTGTTCAGTAGACAAAGAATAGACTGTGATTATCAGTTTTATGTGTTGGCTTGGTTAGGCTACAATCCCAGTTATTCAAACATGAAACTAGGTGTTGCTGTGAAGGTATTTGAGGTTGTGACCAAGATCCATAATCACTTGACTTTAAGGGAGGTTATCCTTGATTATTTGAGTGGGCCTGATTTACTGAGTTGAAAGGCTACAAGAACAGAACTGAAGCTTCTTTAAAGAAGAAAGTTTGCCTGTGGAGAGAGCTTCAGCATATGCCGGAGGGTCCCACCCTGTTCTTCTGGATCTCCTGCCCTGTGGATTTCAGCTCTCCTCCAGAAGCTGACTCAGATGGAGGTTAGAATGCAGAAATTGCATTGGGGCTGTAACTGTACATAACACCTATTAGGAAGGAAACGGGAGCAAGATTGGACAGAATGTATGAGTCTACTGGACTCAGGCTATAACCCTCAGCCTCTCAGGAAATTTGGAGGCTGAAGAGAATTTGGACAGCAGAATACTTTGAGGTGCTAGCTGACATGTATATACAGAATAAAATAAATCAGGTACAGAGGCCAACACAATATTGTAAAGCAATTATTCTCCAATAAAAATCATAATTGAAAAAAAGAAAAGCTATGCATTGAAGTTCCTGTAAAAAAAATAAATCACGTAAAAGAAGAAATTAAAAAGGAAGCAGTATGTTTAGAATGACTTAGTAAGTTTCTAAGTAAATTTCTAAGTAAACTAAGTGAACTTCTGCACACATACTCTTTTGTTGTCTTTTTAGAACGTAATTCTTAACAATATTAGCCCAAAGTAGAGGGCAGGATTGCTTCTTGAGGGACAAAAAGATCATACTTTTTAAATGTATAAACCAGATGTACATAAAGTGCATAAACAGATATGTCTGTGGCATTAAAATTTCATGGCAGGAGTAATCTGGAAAAGATGTCTTAACAAGGCTTCTTGTGCGCCTAGTCGCTTCAGTCGTGTCCTACTCTTTGCGACACTGTGGACTGTAGCCTGCCAGGCTCCTTTGTCCATGGAATTCTTTAGGCAAGAATAATGGAGTGGGTTTCCATTTCCTTCTGCAGGGGATCTTCCTGACCCAGGGATTGAACTTGGGTCTCTTACATCTCCTGCATTGGCAGGCAGGCCCTTTACTACTCTCCTGGGAAGACACCTGGGAAGGCCTAACAAGGCTCCTTGCTGCTGCTGCTGCTAAGTCGCTTCAGTCGTGTCCAACTCTGTGCGACCCCAGAGACGGCAGCCCACCAGGCTCCCCCGTCCCTGGGATTCTCCAGGCAAGAACACTGGAGTGGGATGCCATTTCCTTCTCCAATGCATGAAAGTGAAAAGTGAAAGGGAAGTCACTCAGTCGTGTCTGACTCTTCATGACCACATGGACTGCAGCCTACCAGGCTCCTCCATCCATGGGATTTTCCAGGCAAGAGTACTGGAGTGGGGTGCCATTGCCTTCTCCGGTTAGGGACAGGCATCAGGCTGGAAAATCATAGCTCCTCTCTAAAAAGCAGCTTCCAAAAAATAAAGTATAAGAATCTTTGTACTGGTTTCCTGGTCTACTGTTACTTTGGTTTATTTTGTTTACATTTTTAGCTTTGGACTTGCCAGGATGAGAATATTGTGTTATACATCACCTGTTGACACAAAACTTGGAAAATTATTTCTGGCTGAAGTCCTTAATCCTGCTCCCAGAGCACTCACTTGCTTATTTTTGCTTCTGTTTCACAGTGAAACCACCAAGGGGCAGGATATCCAATATATGAGCCATCAGAGTCTTTATGAAATCATAATGAGTCTTCCTGTTATCCAGAAAGGCACGGAAAGTCACTCCAAGTTACATCATTCTGTTGTGGAAACTCATGCTGGATTGTTTGCTTTTTTGTTTTAGATTTCAAAGCGCCTTTCCCATCTGTTTCCTACTCCTCTCACATGGAGCCGGTCTGAGGGAAGAGAAGTGAGCCTACTCGCTCTGGGCCAGAGGTCTGATTGCCTGAAGTGGTATAGAAGAGCTGGTGACAAGCTCCTGTGTTGGTGATGGTCAGAGCTGGTGTCAGAAGCATCGCTTGGTAGAGAAATATCTCTGCTTCCAGGCAGCCAGCTGGGAGTGAGAAGTGTTACATCAACATTCATTGACTTCTGAATCTCATCTCCTACCCTCTCAAAATCTCTCCTCAGGTTAGCTCATCTAATTAAAGAATGAATGTAGGAATCAAAGGTGACTCATAAGGTTTTAAACTGTGGCCACACATACGTAAAATTTACCGTCTTAACCGTTTTTCAGTGTGCAGATCACCTACATGAAATCCATTCGCGTTGTTGTGGTCCTGTCATCACCATCCATCCTTGGAACTCTTTTCATCTTGCAAAACTGCAAGTGTTTACGCATTAAACACTAACTCCCCTCCCTACAACTCACTGGTTTTTTGTTTGTTTTTGTTTTTAAATTTTTTATTGGAGTATTTACCATGTTGTGTTAGTTTCAAGTGTACAGCAAAGTGAGTCAGTTATACATACACGTGTATCCACTTTTTAAGCCTCTTTCCCCATATAGGGCATTACAGAGTATTGAATAGAATCCCCTTTGCTACACAATAGGTCCTTATTACTTATCTATTGTATTTTGCATATAGTGTATATGTGGTGACCCCAATCTTCCGATTTGTCCCTCTCCTCCTCCTTGCCCACCAGGAACCATAAATTTATTTTCTACATCTGTAACTCTATTTCTGTTTTGCAAATAAGTTCATTTGTAGCCTTTTAAAAAAAGATTCCACAGATAAGCGATGATATGGTATTTGTCTTTGTGTCTGACGTTTCACTCAGTATGACAACCTCTAGGTCTAGCCATGTTGCTGCAAAATGGCATTGTTTTGTTCTTTTACCCTCACAATGGGAGAAAATATTTGCAAATGAAGCAACTGACAAGGGATTAATCTCCAAAATATAAAAACAGCTTATGTAGCTCAATATCAAAAAACACAACCCAATCAAAAAATGGGCAGATGCTCTAAATAGACATATCTCCAAAGAAGACATTCAGATGGTTAAAATGCACATGTAAAGATGCTCAACATCACTAATTATTAGAGAAATGCAAATCAAAACTGCAGTGAGGTATCACCTCACACTGATCAGAATTGCTAGCATCAAAAAGCTGCTCATTAGGGACCTCCCTGGTGGTCCTTGCCATGCAGGGGACACAGGTTTGATCTGGTCAGGGAGCTGAGATCCCACATGCCCTGGAGCAGCTAAGCCCACGTGCCACAACTAGAGAGTCCATGTGCCACAACAAAAGATCCCTCGTGATGCAACGAAGATCCTACATGCCACAACTAAGTCCTGAAGCAGTCAAATAAATTAAGCACATAAATTTTTAAAAGGGACTCATTTCTTTTTAGTCTGAGTGATAGAAGAGAGGCTGGTCCCCACCCTTTTCCTTTACCACTCATGATGATTGCCACTCATCTTTTGATGGTATCTCCTTTGGTTTGACCACACTATGCTTCAGTGCTTATTTAAAGCTCATATAGAAGTATTGTTAGTTGGAGTCAGACATAGTGATTTACGTGTGTGTGTGTGTGCTCAGTCACTCAGTTGTGTCCAACTCTGGGACCCCATGGACTACAGCCTGCCAGACACCTCTGTCCATGGGATTTTCCAGGCAAGAATACTGGAGTGGGTTGCCATTTCCTCCTCCAAGGGGATCTTCCCTGGGTTTATTGGGACAACCACCTAAATACAACTCATGGTGATTTTTAATTTCAGGTTTTCCAGATGTCTACTCCAGGGTGCTGGTATCTCTAATCTCCCAATGGCCAATGTTTAGGGTCATCTAAAGAGGGCATCTAATCCCTAAATTTACTGTGAAAGTCATGACTTCCATGCATGTGACTTGGAAAGGAAGACAAAGGAAATTTGAAATAGTAAGGAGTTTATAGTCACTATTATTATATGTTTAGAGCTTTCAGATTGCTGAGTGCTTTCATTTCATGTATAGTCATATTTTGTCACCTCCACAAACTCTATTTTCATCCCATTGTTCAGAAATGCAGAATATAAGTCTGAAAGAGAAAACTTGGCAAAAATCATGCAATCAGGGTCTCTTCCCCAATTGTCCCCAAAAGGGAGAAGTTCTTGAACTTGTAGAAAATCCAAACTGAGTACTATAATTGCTTCCTTGAAAATTAATAATCCAATGAATAAACTAGCCAGTTGAGTTTGGGCTATTGTTTTAATTTGGTTGGGAGAGATTCAAATCTACATTTCTCATCTCAGTTTCATTTATTTGGGTCTTTGAATTACTGCCATCTTGAAAATTTGCTTAAATATTCTCATTTCTTATCTCACTTATTCTCTTACCATAATGAGGTATATATCTTCATCTTCAATCCTCTTCATAAATTTGACTGCTCACTGGTCAGTCATAGAAAATTGATGTTCCATTTCCTCTTAAATGGTCCTAGTGCCTCTCAGATTCTCTTCAGCTTACCCTCATCTTTCTGCATTTCTGGCACCGAAGTAAATAAATGTACCTATATTAAAGTGGTAAAAAATCTCACTCTGTCCTTGTTCATTCTGTCCTTGTTCCTCTTCAGAGTTTCCTCCAGCCCCCCCCCCCTTTTTTTTGCCACCCCATATGGCATGCAGGATCTTAGTTCTCAAACAAGGGATTGAACCCATGCCCCCTGCCTTGAGAGCCAGAGTCTTAACCACTGGACCACCAGGGAATTCCCCAGCCCCTGTCTCTTTATAATTGGCCACCTTTCAGCTCTCAGGACCTCAGCACAAATGGTTACCTTAGGGACAAGTTGAAACACTAGAAGAACTTATCTTTATCCATCATCTTCCCTCCACTGTACTTTTTACATTGATCGACTTAGCGTGAGGAGTTTTCCTGGGCTTTACTCCTCAGCAGCTGGACCGCAGTGTCTGTGGTGGGGTTATGTCTGCAGCAGCTTCTCAGGTCTGAACCTCCCTCATCTTTCACCAGGACAGATGGCGCTCTCAGTGGGGGAGGAACCGAGCAGATGTGAGCAGCTATCTTCAGGTTGTGGGGGAGAGACAGGAGGCCTGAGCTCCCAGAAAGGGAAAATGATCTGTTTTCAAGTCCCAGAGGCCCCGCATCTAGCAAAGGCTGATCCTGTTCTCACAACGCCAGGTGATATGCGCAATTCTAGAACATCATGGAAAGAGGTGGTTTCCTCATTTTATGGGCCATCTCATCCATTGTTAACTTTGTAAGATTCTGTATGGAAGAGAAAGACCTTGGATCTTTGTGAAATCCCATGGAAATCTTCTGTCCACTTTCACGCTGAGACTTTTTTCATCAAAGTACAGTTAATTACAATGTTGTGATAATTTCAGCTGTACAGTAAAGTGATTCAGTTGTGTGTGTGCATAAATATATATGTATATTCTTTTTCAATTTCTTTTCCATTAGAGGTTATTACAAGATATTGAGTATAGTTCCTTGTGGTATACGGTAGATCCTTGTTTATTTTATATATAGTAATCTGTTCATCTGTTCATCAGTAATCATACTGATCATAATCAATTCATATAGCAGTCAGTATATCTGTTCATCCCAAACTCCTAATTTATCTCTCCTCCCCCTACTTTGGTAACCATAAGTTTGTTTTCTCTGTGAGTCTACTTCTGTTTTTTAAATACATCCATTTGTATATTTTTTTAGATTCCACATAAAAATGATATCATATGGCATTTGTCTTTCTCTTTCTGACTTACTTCACTTTGTATGATAATCGTTGCTGCAAATGGCAATATTTCTTTTTTTTATGACTCAGTCATAGTCCATTGTATATATGTACCACATCTTCTTTACCCATTCATCGGTCAACAGACATTTAGGTTGCTTTTCAAGTTATTGCGAGGCTCAGTCCTACTGACATATTTGCAGTGCAGTGTGTTTTCTGTTTTTTTTTTTTTTTTTTCTATTTGGTTTCTTAATGAGTTTCTTTGAGTCTCCACAGTTCAAGCAGAGAAGGACTTCCCTTCATCATACGTATTCCTACAACTGCTTTTCTCCCTCTGCTCACCCTCCCCTTTCTCTACAGAGCATCTTCTCTGCACTTACTTTTTTCAGTCTCCTCAGTCTCTTTGACATGTATTACCTTGTCACCAAAAACTGTTTTGGTACCTCTACCTGCAAATCCCAGTGTGATGTTGTAACCATAATCCTTGCTGTTTTACATGGTACTCTCTATAGATAACTGATCTGCACAAACAGTTTTGTACCTCCCTCCCTTCCTCCCAGGCATGGACTGAAACTGGACCAGGGATGAAACCTGTGACTTTGCTTTTCTTCAGCACCCAACACTCAGTCCTTGCTGTGAGGCTCCCGTTCTTCTCCCGTTCCTGCTTCTTTGCTGATAAGCTCTTCCTTCCCCTGTAATAGAAGCTTTGGAGACAGGAAAAATAGCAGTTTTCCTGTTCCGCCTGAACTGTTTATTATGTTTAATTAACTCCTCTATGGTGATCTCTATTTTTATTGGCCAGGATAGCACTCATATTCAAGAATTCAGTTTTTGGCGATGGTTATATTCTACAGTATATAGAAGTCAATCTGTATACTCACTGGCTTGTGTGATTTACTCCACACACGTGAAAAAAAGACTGTCCTCTCCTCCTGCCTGGGAGGCATCACAGGCGGTGGTGTATGGTGACCACTTGGGCATAAAAGACAATTAAGTTCCCGTTAGGGAGGTCAAAGGCAGATCTGGTCACTGTTGGTGTCTGATGCAGATGTATGTGGGACAAAAAGAGAGAATGATCGTAGGTTAAATTTCAAAGCGTAATAAAAATTTAGGGTCTAAAACACAAAGAATTACCATGCTTTTAGGGTCTTTCTTCCCCTGGTGTAAAGAAAAGCTAAAGAGGGAATTAACTGGCAAGTCCAGAGTTTCTGATTTTGCCGTCGTATGTCTCTCGTACACTTATCCACATGGAAAATATCCTAAAAGTGCCATCCTGAAAAAGTTCAGTCTTCTGGAAGGTTTTCTTCACTGTGATAACAGCCACAGTCAGTGAGCATCGGGGAGTTAGGTAAATGCCACTTCCTCCTGAGGGAAGCAGTAAAAACCAGTAGACTGTGGGCACTCCCCATCTCTCTTCTCCAACCGCATAAGCCAGATTCTTTGGGTTGAGCATAGAAAGCCCAATTCAAAATGGCTAAAAGAAAAAGAAATGGAGTTTATTCACTCACCAAGTGAAAGTCCCTGGAAGATGCTGGCTGGATTTGTATTACTCTACCTCTTACTCCTGCTTTGCTTTGTTTTGGCTCCATTCTGAGGTTCTTACCTCTTGGTGCAAGATGGCTGCCAAACATTGCCATCTTTTATCATCTGCTCTCGTTAATTCCAGCTGGAAAAGCTCTCCTCTCTCTCAAGAGTTTCAAATTCTAAAAGTGTTTTGGAATTGATTCTAATTTGAACTGACTGAATCATGATTCCACCTCTGAACTGGCTAGATGTGGGGGTGAGGGTTTCCATGCTGACTGGCCAAACCTGGATCACATGTCACCCCTTGGAACCTGGACTGAGAGGAAAGTGAGGGTAGATGCTTTAGATAAGTATCAGTTTCATTACCAAATGCAAGGAGTCTGGATGCCCTGCAAGCAAAACAGTGAATGTGCACTGAGATCAAGTCATAGCTGCAGCTGCCTCTGGAGAAGTTTAATGAATACAGCTTTTTTCTAGAACTCTTTTTTTTTCCCCCCTCTAATTTTACTATTGGAGTATAATTGTTTTCTCTATAGCTCATATCGTAAAGAATCTGCCTTCAATGCAGGGGACCCGGGTTCAATCCCTGGGTCGGGAAGATCCTCTGGAGAATGGAATGGCAACCCATTCCAGTATCCTTGCCTGGAGAATCCCATGGACAGAGGAGCCTGGTGGGCTATAGTCTGTGGGGTCGCAAAGAGTCAGACACGACTGAGTGACTACTGCTGCTGCTGCTGCTGCTGCCAAGTCGCTTCAGTCTACTACTATAATTGTTTTACAATGTTGTGTTAGTTTCTGCTGTACAACAAAGTGAATCAGCTGTATGTGTACATATGGATCATCCCTCTAAAGCCTGCCTCCCACCTCCCTTTTCTAGAATCTTCTAAGGTAGATTCTATTCAATTCATCCAACTACCATCTTCCCCCACTTCTTTCCTGGATGGCTGTGTCCATTTTCGTATAATTCTAACTCATGTATAATTTTCACTTGCAATTGCTATTTCCTTTCATGTCAGTGGGCAGTAGATCACCATCTCTCCCAGGTTTTAAAATCTTTTATTTTTATGCACTCAGTGTCTGACTCTTTTTGACCCCATGGACTATAGCCTACCAGGCCTCTCTGTCCATGGAATATTCCAAGCAAGAACACAGGAGTGGGTTGCCATTTCCTACTCCAAGGGATCTTCCCAACCCAGGGATCGAACCCAGGACTCCCACATTGCAGGCAGATTCTCTACTATCTGAACCACCAGGGAACCCCTATGTGCTTCTAACATTGTGGCTAATCCCCACCACAGCTGTGTATGTCAAATATCTCCTGCAGGTGAATTCTTTACCACTACACCACCTGGGAAGCCTTTTATTCTTATGCAAGCTTTAAAAAAAGTAGACCATAATTTTTGGTGTATGGGTGTGTTTGAGGGCAAAAGTTGAAGGAAATGATTTCTAAGTTCAAAGTTAGATACACTGTCAGAATCACATTCAAGCTCTGTCAGCCACAAGTACCTACCTGCTCTTGATTTGGCTCTCAGTTTAGAACATAAATTTCCAAGGACTCCAGTAAAACAAAATGCTTTATTTTCTCTCCTGTATTCCAGTTTTAACTTGCAAACATTTTGTGTAATGATACTTATAAAAGAATCAATTCCAGATTATGTTTCACGCTTTGTGGCTTTGTTAAGAGGAAAAGCATCTTCATACTTTGACAACTTGGTTATTTTTTTTTTATGTGAACTGGTAAGTAAATTAACATTAAAGACCTCAGATTGCTTCCATGTCCTGACTATTGTAATTAGTGCTGCAGTGACCATTTGGGTACATGTGTCTTTTTGAATTATGGTTTTCTCAGCCTATATGCCCAGGAATGGGATTGTGAGGTCATATGGTAGTTCTATTTTTAGTTTTTAAGGAACCGCCGTACAGTTCTCCATAGCGGTTGTATCAATTTACATTCCCACCAAAAGTGCAAAAGGGTCCCTTTTCTCCATATCCTCTCCAACATTTATTACCTGTAGATTTTTAGATGATGGCCATTCTGACCAGTGTGACATGATACTTCATTGTAGTTTTGATCTGCATTTATGTAACACTTGCTAATGTTGAGCATCTTCTCATGTCCTCCTGGCCATCTGTCTGTCTTCTTTGGAGAAGAGTATATTTAGGTCTTCTATCCATTTTTTGATTGGGTTTTTAAAAATTGAGTTGCATATTTGCAAAGTATACTTGTAAGTATATTTTGGAGATTAATCCCTTGTCAGTTGCTTCATTTGCAAATGCTTTCTCTCATTCTGAAGGTTTTCGTTTCATCTCATTATGGTTTTCTTTGCTGTGCAAAAGCTTTTAAGTTAAATTAGGTCCCATTTGTTTATTGTTGTTTGGGGGCAAATGTCTTTCTCCTCCCTGACTTCCTCAGCTGGTCCTAGCCTGCACACTGCTAAAGACGGCCTGGCCATTCTCCCACCCTGTTATGCTTACCTGGCTCTCCCTTGAACGAGATAAGACAATGTGACAGGCCATGGAAGGGAGCCCAGGGACTGCTGATTTCCACTCTCCTCCATGAAGCATCTGTCTTAGTCCAGGAGGCATCTGCTTCCTTCATTCCTTGCATCTGGGGGTCTGTGCAGGGTCCACAGCCCAGCAGAATGGATTGTGAACAAGAAAGTTCAAAGTCACATGAGTGTCTGTCCTGGAAGAAACAGCTTGAAAGCATCTCCACTTCATCTGAAGAGTCAAAGCCAGCAGCACCACACAGGGCAGGCTTAAGGCCAAGCCAGTGGTCCCCACCGCTGCCCAAGAACCTTTCAGCTTCAGAACCACCCTCTTTCTGCAGGGAGAAATGACTACTTTGCATACCACAGCTGCTACCACAGCCAGGCTCTGTCCACTATCTCACCAAATCTACATGACAGCCCTTGGACAGAGGTACCACTCTTTTTGTCCCCACTGACAAAGGAGCAAACCAAGACAACGAACAATGAAGTGACTGTCTTAAGAGTCACAAAGCTGAAGTCTAAGCCTGGCCAGCCTGGAGTCAGCAAATTTGCCTCCGTGTACAGAGGGTTTACTGTACACGGGAAGACACTGAAGCCTTCCAAAGAAGGCTCCCTGCAAAGGAATCCTATTCTTAGCAAGGCATTGATTTGGGAGTGGGTGAAAGGGAAACCTCTAGGTTGTGGCATTCCTCAGTCCATTTGTTTGATGCTTTTTGTCAGCTTAAGAATGTTCCTTTTGGGACTTCCCTGGTGATCTAGTGATTAAGAATCCACCTGCCAAAGCAGGGGACATGGGTTTGATCCCTGGTCTGGGAACTAAGATCCTACCTGCTGTGGGGCAAATAACCCCTGTGCCACAATTACTGAGCCAGTGCTCTGGAGCCCAAGCCACCAAAATGAGAAGCCCAAGAACCACAACCACTCAGGGCAACTAGAGAAAGCCCTCTGGCAGCGATGAAGACCCACCAACAGCCAAAATAAATACATTTCAAACATTTCTAAAACAATGTGACTTCTTATTCTCCTCTCCTATACTTTCCCACTCAGGGCTCCTGGCAGTCACCTGTCAGTGTGTGCCGAGTGAGGATCAGGCCTCTTCAATTCAGTACTTGGTTTTGTAATATGTATTTATTTACTTGGCTGTGCTGGGTCTTAGTTGTGGCACATAGGACCTTCTATCTTCACTGCAGCATGTGAGATCTAGCTCCCTACCAGGGACCAGACCTGGGCGCCCTGCACTGGGGACCTGGAGTCTTAGCTACTGGACCATCAGGGAAATCCCAGCTAGCATTACTGAGCATCTACTTTGTGCCAGATATTTTTTCTAGATGCTGGGAATATGGCGACGAGTTAGACAGATGCTCTGTTCTCAGTAGAGCTTAGATTTTTAATGAGTGGCTGAATGACTAAATTAATATTATAATAATTAATGTCTAAACCCATTGTGTTGTTTGAGCTGGCAAATCACCTCCTCGACCCCACGTCCATGTTTATGGGGCCTGTCATGAAGGTCACTGTCGGAGGAAGAGAGCTTTTGTTTAATAATTAAACAGGAAAATGGCAACCCACTCCAGTACTCCTGCCTGGAAAATCCCATGGATGGAGGAGCCTGGTAGGCTGCAGTTCATGGGGTCGCTACAAGTCAGACACGACTGAGCGACTTCACTTTCACTTTTCACTTTCATGCATTGGAGAAGGAAACGGCAGCCCACTCCAGTGTTCTTGCCTGGAGAATCCCAGGGACGAGGGAGCCTGGTGGGCTGCCGTCTATGGGGTCGCACAGAGTCGGACACGACTGAAGCAACTTAGCAGCAGCAGCAGCAGGGCATTAGGAGGACTTCCCAGGTAAAGAACGCGCCTGCCAATGCAGGAGACTAAAGAGATATGGATTCAGTCCCTGGATCTGGGAGATCTCCTGAAGGAGGACATGGAAACCCACTCCAGTATTCTTGCCTGGGGAATCCCACGGACAGAGGAGACTGGCTGGCTAGAGTCCATGGGGGTCACAAAGAGTTGGACATGACTGAAGCAACTTAGCACACAGCACAGGGCATTAGGAGAAATGACCTGGCAGCAGGTAGCTTTGGGTCAAGAGCCTCAATATTAAGCAAAGAGGAAATGATGATAAAGGAAAAGGGTAAGCAAGTACCACTCAGGGACTTCCCTGGCGGTTTAGTGATTAAGACTCTGTAGCCCCAATGCAGGGGGCATGGATTCCATCCCTGGGCAGGGAACTAGGATCCCACATGTGATAGTGTGTGACCTAAAAAAATAAAAATAAATACCACTCAGATTGAGTTAACCTGAAACTGACTGGAGCCTACAGCACAGTGAAGCTTTCCTCCCTGTTGGGGGTACAGAATGAGCCACAAAACATGAGCTCAATTACTGTTAATTACCTTCTCCATTTTCACCATTAGCTTCCTGTCTTTTCCCTAACTATGTTTTTGTGCAGCCTAAAAGTAGAGAATTATATTTTATTTGGTGGACATACTGGGGACTTAAGCCCAGGAGACAGCCTCTCAGATAGCTCTGAAGGACTGTCCCAAAAAGGCAAGCGAGGAGCCAGGAAATACCGAAATTTTGGGGAAAAAAAAAACACAAACAAGCAAACAAACAAATAACCCCCCAAAGTAAGCAGTTGGAACATGAAAAGATTACTGCTAATTAAAGAAACACCAAACAGAACCAGTTAATGAATTTAGCTCATTTCTGTGTGTGGAAAGATGCAAGAGACTGGACTTACTGAAATCATTCCTTTGTTATGCACCTTAACTATTCTGGGGGCCAGGAGCCTGCTTTTCTCCATCCTGAATCCCATCAGGGTGCACAGTGAGGGTGAGGGGGCTGGCTGCAGAGACTGAAGCCTTGATGGCTGCAACATCCTTTGTTTACTGATTTGACAGATGACATTCCTCATCCACAGAAGCTGAGGTTTCTACTTTCCTTGAGCCCCACTGGACTACAGGACTGTCATTCAATCACCAGCAAAGGTTTGAGCTAATGGAACAGGCAATCAGGTTCTCAGGTATCCACCAGCCTCTGAATAGCCTCTTCAACAGCCAAGACCTACTGCTGCATCCCAGACTCCTCTAGGGATGCAGAGGCATAAAGAAGAACAATTATACAGGGGACCTGAATCCCCTACCCCAGGGAGTCACTGTTGTAGGTTAATACACATTTGCAACTTCTCTCAGGAAGCTGAAAGAAGATCCTATTGGAAAGGCTCATGGACTGACATGGGTGTGACTCACCAATAGAGGGGAATGTGCAAGCATTAGGAACATCAGCTCCTTTTCAGTAATTTCTTCACCTTTCATCATTGTCTTTTCCAAATGGACGGCCAAGACATTTTGAAAAAAATTGCTGAGCCCTTCCAATTTCCACCTCTGGCTACATTTTATCTAACTTTAATAAAAGCGTCAGCAAACAGGAGTTGGAATGGCCATGACACACTTCCTGATCTGTACAGATCTCATACTGAGTTTGTTGTTCACAGGCTGTTTCTCACTCAGGAGCAGACCAGGGGGAGCATGGGGTCAGGAGGAGAAAGGGGAGAAGGAAAGACACACCTCTTGAAATAAATTCAGACAATTAAAATTCCACCTCATGGGCACCAACATCAGGAAAGATTTCAACAGGAGAAATAATCTTAGACTAAGACACCTTGACACAGCCTCTGAAGTCAAGGTCTCTGGAAAAACTCAGCCAGGAAAGTTCTGTATATGGCATCACTGCTTTTGGCAGAGAACTCGAAAATTGAAATGAAATGCAGTCAGGCAACTTCTAAGCAATTTCAAGTAAGTACAGTCATAATTCATCTTTAGTCAAACAATGTGAGATTTTAATAAGAGCAACAGGAAAAGTTCTAGAAGGAAAGAACACTTCTGATTTCCATTGTTCTGCAAACACTCCCTCCCAAGCAGTGACTCCCCCACCCCCAACCCCACGGTTACTAAGTGGGAGTCTGGTTTCTGAAACAGGAGAAAAGGTAAACCATATTCTTTTATTCTGGTAGTGGAGAAGGATGATTATTTAATTCTTATGTAATGCCGGGCAGATAATATGCAAAGTGCAGTTGCTGGTGTGATTTTGCAGAATTTGTGTGTTCTTAGCCTCCCACCCAAGTAGCTGGAAAACATCCATGTGAGGGCACAATGTTTACAGGGGCCTCGGCTCTCTCCTTGGCTTTGAGATGGGTATTTAACCTCTTATGCAAGGTATTTAACCTCTTTCTGTTTCATCTGCAAAATGGAATGGGGCTGGTGGTTCTGAAGCTATTTATACAAGCCTCAATGGTGCTATCAAGATATATAAACTGCTCCTAAAGTGCCATGTCATCCACAGAAATTTCGTTACACACACAGTAATAACAACTATTATCTTGACCATCTACAAGTCCTGACTGTGACCCAAACTTGATTAAACTAATCAATGTCTTTACATAGGCTTCTCCCACTCTTAAGAGTTCTAGAACTCTATATTAGCATAGATATAGGATCCCAAATGGAGAAGGAAATGGCAACCCACTCTTGCCTGGAGAATTCCAGAAGAGTCTGGCAGGCTACAGTCCATGGGGTTGCAAAGAGTCAGGCATGACTGAGCAACTATCACTCACTCAGGATCCCAAATACCGGTGTTTTGGGTGAACAATAAATCTTAGGAGAAAAACAGTATAGAAGAAGGTTGGTTTTTTTTTTTTTGAATAATGACAGACTCACAAGAAGTTATAAAAGACCTGCAGAGAGGTCCCTAACACCCTGCACCCAGCTCCTCACAGCTTCTCCCAAGTGTAATATCGTATATAATTAAAGCACACTATCAAAACCAGGAAATTGACATTGGCACAATACCATTCATCAGAAACTATTAACAATATTCAGACCTTACTGGGATTCGAATCCCCGTTTGTAAAACAATGTGAACATAGCTAGAGGTAACCTGAATCATTGGCAAGAAATTTTTTCTTGGAGGTAACCTGATATAGGGAATTTGAGTTTGCGGCCATCAGACCCAGATATTATGGGCAAATTATTTGTCACTGAGCCTCAGTTTGTTCATCCATAAAATAGGAATAATAATACCACCCAAGTAAGTTGTTACAAGAAGATATCTCCAATTTGAGGGTGGCATATACTAGGAACTCCAAATAGAATTGTATCCTCAGTTCCCTCAGGAGACCTGACACTTTGCTCACAGGATGTTGTAGGAGTCCCAGGTAAAGTAAAACTACCTAGTTCTCTATTATTATTTTGCTCAGGCTAGTCTTGTCTCTTAAAACCAACATCCCGGACAAAGGCACATCCTCAAAAGATATGAAGGGAGAAGTTTCAGCTCTGGGATGGACTTAACGTCTCTTTTCTTAGAAGCAGCCCCCCCAGCCCAAGAAAGTGACTTGAAAACTTTGAGACTGCCCAACTGCAACAGCCATCCTCCACCCAGCAAGCTCGGGGGCCTGGACTCTGTACTCCTGTGGGCAGGAACCCACACTGGACTTGAGGACAGACTTATCCCGAGGGTCCTCTCACATGCTCCTCTCTCCTGGCTCTGATGTGGACTCTGGAATTACCCTAAGGCTTTGACACTGGAAGTCAGGAGGAGGAGGCATCAGGCAGTCCCTAATTGTGGATTTTCTTTTCTGCCTTCTTGACTACCCCCAACCCTGTGCAGGTGCCCAGTTTGCACTAATTGAGGCATTGGTCCTCCGGGTGCGAATAACACACACAAGGGCTTCCCCTCCTCCAGGTTTTATTGTATCTCACAAGGATTGTCTATAATAAGCCAACTGGGCAAGCGCCATCCTTCATTCTCTTTTTGGTACAGTGCCTGCCATGCCTTAATGCCCAATTAATAAAATTACAGTAATAACCCTCCTCTGGCCTACTGTTCTGGAGGCAGCACTGGGCCTCTGGTGAGCCTGTGTGGAACTCCCCAAAGCGGAGGTACCAGACAGAGGCCCCAGGGTCCCCACAGTGCTGGTTGGAAGATGGGGTGGAGAGGGTCAGGGGACATGAGGGTTGTATGGAGGAAGGCACCCAGACAAGAGCAAGTTCTGGAAAGGAACTTGGGATGGGAGGTGGGAGTACCTCCCGAACTTTTTGTGGAGAGCGTCAACCCAGGGCCAGAATGACTGTCTTATTGGAACGTTGGAGCTATGTGCTAAGGACAAATTCCTTAAATCTCCTTAGGCTCGATTTTTCCCATCTGTAAATGGGGTCTACACTACCTACCTCTGAGATCATATATTATGAAGACAAAAATGGGAAGCAAAAAGCACTTAATAAATGTAAATTTCCTCCCCAACCTATCCTTCAACCTGGAGATGTTCACGGTCAACGCTTAGGCGCTGAGGGCCGCCTGCTGCACACATGGCCTGGGGCTTTCTGTGCCCGCGGACCTTGGACGTTGGGTGTGGAATCTCCCCTAGAGTTCCCGGGTGGATTGAGACAGGAAGAGCTGCACAGAGGCGCGATCCTGCAGAAACCAAGCTAAGTCACATGGGGAGCCCCCAGTGCCTCCGGAGGGCCATCAGCTAACCAAGTGCGAGGGTATGGGCCTGAAAGGCGGGTGTAGTTACTCCCAAGCGGCCGGGCGCTGTGGGCGCCAAGGTCTCGTCCACGGCCCCCCGAGGTCGGCGGGAGCGCAGGGTGGACCCGAGCGGGTGGCGACGCGGGCGGGCGGGTGGGCGCGCGGCCGCCAGGTGGCACCATGGCCCCGGGCCGGGGCGCCTCGGCGGGCGGGGGCGCGAAGGGGTTAAGGCGGCGGCAGCGGCGGCGCGGTGGCGGCTCTCTTCGGGGAAACCCACCGGGGCGCGCGGAGGCGGGAGCGGCCGTGGGCTGCGGGGCCCGGCGCCGCGCCGGGCGGGGGCGCGGCCAATCGGGCGGCGGGGCCCGGCGCGCGCGGAGCCAGGCGACATGGAGGGAGGCGCGGCGGCCGACCGCCCGTGACGCGCCGCTCCGAGCCGGTGATCGGCCAGCCCGCGCCGCCCGGGGCCCTGCGGCGCGGAGATGAGCAGGTCGGCGGCGCTCCTGCTCTGCCTGCTGGGCTGCCACGTCTGGAAGGCGGTGACCAAGACGCTGCGGGAGCCTGGCGCCGGAGCCCAAGGTCGGTAGGCAGCGGGGCCCGAGAGGCTCGAGGGCCGGCGGCGGCGGCGGGCTTTGTGTCGGCCGCGGGCCTGCGGCAGAGGCGGCGGGGCTCCCGGGCCGCATTGTGTCCCCGCGGCGGCCGAAACCCGAACCCGAGCCGCCGCCACCGGGCCCGCAGCCCAGTGCCGCGCTCCCGACGGGGGCGGCGCCGCCCGGGGAAGCCGCGATGCCCGGGCAGATGCTCCCGAGGGGCCGTGGGCCGCCGGGAGTGCGGGTGGCATCCGCTGCAGGCTCCTCGGGTGGCAGGTTTGGATGCAGCCGAGGATCCTTTATGCACGACGCGGACACGCGGCTCCATCTCCTCCTTCGCCCGGGCTAGAGCCGTCGCCCCCCGGTAGCCATCGCCCGCTCCCCACCTCGGGGCTCGGGTGCTCGAAGCCCGGTCACGAAGGCTGCGCTCGGCCCTTTTGTTGCGGCGGCTGACGGGGTGGCCGCCGCCCCTGGGGTGCCCCCTGCGCCCCGGACCCCCGAGGTCCGCGGTCACTGCCCGCCTCCAGCCTGCCGCAGTTTGGGAAAGTTTCGGGGTCTCCTCCCCTTCCTTATCCCAGGCCTTAAGGGATTTGCTGGATAGCCCAGGAATCATCCCCGGAAGGGGAGACAGAATTGGAACTGGGAGGCCCTAATCAATTTTGTTGTTGTTGTTGTTGTTATTTTAAATCATTTCCAGGGCTCATGCCTTTTGTCTCATCTTTGGCCTTTGCCAATCTGCTTTCCAGCCCTGGGAGGAACGTGATCGCCTCTGAGAATGGCCACAAGCCTGTCTTTTGTTTTCAAAATAAGAATGTATTTGTGGGGGACGCCTAAAGCTTCTTTTGCACCCGTTTGTGGGGTCTAAATTGAATGCTTCTCTGTTGCCTGGCTTTTCAAAACGGCGAATGAGGCCGCCCCAGGTAAACGCCTGGCATACCCCCAGGACACCGATGCTGGGCCTCGCCGGGCCTCTCAGGTCCACCTGGAGGATTTCCCTGCAGCTCTGTAGCCCCCCACCCTCGCCCCGACTCCCAGACTCCTCGCCTCGAGGTGTCCTTTCCTCCAGGAAGGTGTGTGTTCTGTGAAGTCTGCCTTGCAGACTGAATGCACCGCGAGCGGTCCATCCTCCTGCTGGACCTTACCTTTCCCTCTTTCCTTCTTGACCACCGCTCACCGTCTTCCCTTCTGACGAATTTTCCGAGCCCAGGAGTGCCTGGGAGCAGAGAACCCTGGTGGATTTCCACCTCTGATGTTCCGATAGGGAAAGTAGGTGCCCCCCACAGTCCGCTGGGTTTAGTTTGTTGAGTTAAAGGTTTTCCTATTAATCGCCTGCGACATTATTCGCTGGCATCTCTTTCATGAACTGCTTTTTCTATAGCTGTGCTGGAATAGGACCATTCTGAATTGTGTATAAATTTAGTCATGCATATCAGGGAAGGGGGACATTGACAAGGTACAGAAAAGACTCATGTATCTCTTCGTGTAGGAAATAAATGTTTAGGACATTAGCTCATCAGTGTTGAATTGCAGCCTTCTTCATTAATACCCTACTGATGTTTGAATCAGCTATTTCAATGAATATGATATTTGTGTTTCAACAAGGCCATTAATTCCAAGGAATGGGTGGAATTTTTTTGTTTTGCACTTGAAATAGGAATATGGAAATAGTAAGTTCATGTACATATAAAATAGGGGAAGGTATAGCCTTAACTGGAACAAAACAGATCTACTAGGTTTAGGTCTAAGACCACATTTTGCAGAGATATTGCTGCTGAAAATCTTACCTAGTAACTGAAGTCTCAAAAATGGAATATTCTGTGCAGTGGGTGAGAAATGCTCAACCTTAGCAGCAGCAGCAGCAGCAGCGGCGGCAGGAGTACCTTGGGCATCCAAGTGGCACAGGTAGTGAAGAACCCATCTGCCAATATGGGAAACATAAAGAGATGCGTGTTTGATCCCTGGGTTGGGAAGATCCCCTGGAGAAGGAACTGGCAACCCACTGCAGTATTCTTGCCTGGGGAATTCTGGACAGAGGAGCCTGGTGGGCTATAGTCAATGGGGTTGCAAAGAGTTGGACATGATTTAGCTTCTAAACAACAATAACTAAGGTACTAAGGAGTGCCTTAGTATGTGGTATGGTTGAAGTGGGAGATCCAAGAATCTTGGAATATTTTTCCCCAGGATTACTTCCTTGACTGTGTAGGATGGTTTTTTAAAACGTTGAGCCCAGGAGCTCAGCCATGACACAGGGTCTCACTAGCTGGCATCTGGATTTTGAGCTCATAGCATTTTTCAGGCAACAGGACAATTGCTCCTTTTATATTAGAAGGGCACCTTCATCCAGCTGAGTTCTTCAGATGGTCTTGACACTTACATCTTGTAACATAGTTTTAAAATTCATGTCTTCTCTGCTCTCTGGGGCCACATACACAATGAAAACAAATAATCCCTCTGATTTCACTTTGCATTTTCCACAGCAGGTTGTAAATGGTTTAGCACAGAGCTGGTGTCGAAAGGGTAAAAAATTGAAGATGGCTAGCACCGCGTTGGCCAAAGAGTTCACTAAGGTGTTTCCATTCCATCTTATGAAAGACCCAAATTAAGTTTTTGGCCAACCCAATACATGTACTATAGGGCACCATGCATGCATTTTAAGGAAAAAAAAACCTTCAATATTTACCTTCCTGGAAACCTAATTTGTAAGAGTTTTGCTTTTACTGTAATGGAAACTATGACATGAATCATACTTGGGGATTTTGTTTGTTTGTTTTGTCTTCGAAAGCCAGGCTTGCAGTATCTTAGTTCCCCAACTAGGGATTGAACCCATGTCCTTGGCAGTGGAAGCTCAGAGTCCTGACCACTGGACCGCCAGGGAAGTCCCTGTGAATCATGCTTTGAACTTGCATTGTGTTCACACAGATGTTACGTACCAACCAAGTTTAGATTAGGAAAAACTAGAGATCTTGAGCACACAAATCATAGACCAGAGTATTCCCATTATAGTCCTGGGGCTAAATGACACCTTCTTTATTAAATGAACCTCTGTTCTGTCATCTGAGGAAACTAACATCTGCAGAATTTCTTGGCATAACTTCGCTCTTTATATATTCAAGATAAAATTTAAGGTTTGGCTCTTCCTACTGTAGCTGCTTTGAGTCAGCAAAGGGGCTTCAAAGGCAATGGTTCGCTGTCACCATGAGGCTTGGCTTTGCTGATTATGTATTTGAACTAGCTCCAGCATATGATTGCATGTTTTTATGAAGTGTTTTCATCTAAGTTGCCCTAAAGTGTTTACAGTATCTAATTTTTTTCTGGGAATTTTACAGAAATGATTATTCACAAGCATCCACTCATTCGGACTTTCTCCCTCCTCTTACACAACTGTACACTGAGACTGGCTTGATGGGGGCAGGGGGCTCAGGGTCAGGCCACTTGAAGAACCATAAGCTGTGCAGACATGGCCCACAGAGATGTATTTGTGAACCCCAACACTCTCTTTATGGGATTTCCCAGGTGGTGCTAGTGGTAAAGAATCCACCTGCCAATGCAGAAGGGATAAGAGTGGCAGGTTCACTCCCTGGGTCAGAAAGATCTCCTGGAGGGGCAAATGGCACCGCACCTCAGTATTCTTGCCTGGAAGATTTCATGGACAGAGGAGCTTGGTGGACTATAGTCCAAGGGGCTGTAAAGAATCGGACACAACTGAGCGCACGCAGGCACACACAAAACCCAGAAAATTCTCTTTATATGACAAAAGAAAAGTCAGAGCTAGGTTGCCGTTCACTGTCTAACAGTAAGGTATTTTGTAATGATGTGCGAACTTTTTGTTCATCTCAGAAAAGCTACAATCTGTCATAACAACTGAGATGAATGGTTGCCTCTCTCTCTTCTCTGTGAGAGATCTGTTCTTAGCCAAATTCAAATTTCTGTTGTTAGAACATCATGATCAGATCACGAAGGGATGAAAACTATCAGGAGGTTCATCCAACAAGCATGACTTATGCTGACAGTATATTAAGAGCATAACATCTAAATAAAACTCACATCTAAATAGGCTCACATCCTGGGAAACTGTGGGACTTGAACTTGCCAAGACTGCTGGGCTTCCTTGCAAGCCAGGTGTGGGAATGCTGTGCAGAAGCAACTGCACTGTCGAGAATTTCTGGCGAAGTCTTCGAGATGACTTTAAGAATTCTTTTTGTATCCTGTTTGTACTTGGTAACTTACAACTTATTAACTTAAAAAATCTAACTGAGAGAAAGAAACCATTGGATGAATTCCTGAACTAATAGCTTGCAAATGAAAGTACTTTCTAAGTTTTAATCAAGCCTTCATTTTTAAACAAATTACTGATATCTCTGTAAATCTAACAGTTTATCTTTACTATTTTTGGCAAACACTGTGCTGTGCTTAGTCACTCAATTGTATCCAGTTCTTTGCAACCCCATGGACCGTAGCCCGCCAGGCTCCTCTGTCCGTGGGAATTCTCTAGGCAAGAATACTGGAGTGCGTAGCCTATCGCTCCTCCAGGGGAACTTTCTGACCCAGGAGTCGAATCGGAGTCTCCTGAATTGCAGATGGATTCTTTACCAGCTAAGCCACCAGGGAAGACCTGCTAATTTAGTAATTTTAGTAAATGCTACTTACTAAAAAAGCACAGGGAAATAAGTTAAACAGACAACAGACATATATAATACTGTATGTGGAGGGAGAATTGTATGTAAATATTTTCATCCATTAGATTTCAGAAGTCTAATTGGAAGAATTTGTCCTGTGATAACACATATACTTCAATAATGCTTTTATAGTTTGATCCAGTTATAGAGTAATATTGTAAACAAGTCATTTTTATTTGATTTCACCAGATATGACTTCAGGACTTTTTATTTATTTTATTTCTGGTTGAGCTGGGTCTTTGTTGCCACATGTGGGGTTTCTCTAGTAGAGAACAGGGACTACTCTCCAGTTGCCATGCGCAGGCTTCTCGTTGGTGTGGCTTCTCTTGCTCCAGGGCATGGGCCCTAGGCACTCGGGCTCAGTAGTCCTGGTGCATGGGCTTAGTCGCCCCGCTGCACGTGGAATCCTCTGGACCATAGATCGAACCTATGTCCCCTGCATTGGCAGGTGTATTCCTGCCCACTCTACTATCAGGGAAGTTCCTACTTCAGGACTTTGAAAGACCACAGCCCTGGCTGAAGTATTCAGCTCCAACAAATATGGAAATGAATGTACTTTAAAAGTATTTTTAAAATTAAGCTTCAGCATCCTAAATAGACCAACCTAGATAGCATATTCTAAAGCAGAGACATTACTTTGCCAACAAAGGTTCGTCTAGTCAAGGCTATGGTTTTTCCTATGGTCATGTATGGACGTGAGAGTTGGACTATGAAGAAGGCTGAGTGCTGAAGAATTGATGCTTTTGAACTGTGGTGTTGGAGAAGACTCTTGAGAGTCCCTTGGACTGCAAGGAGATCCAACCAGTCCATTCTGAAGGAGATCAGCCCTGGGACTTCTTTGGAAGGAATGATGCTAAAGCTGAAACTCCAGTACTTTGGCCATCTCATGTGAAGAGTTGACTCATTGGAAAAGACTCTGATGCTGGGAGGGATTGGGGGCAAGAGGAGAAGGGGACGACAGAGGATGAGATGGCTGGATGGCATCACTGACTCGATGGACGTGAGTCTGGGTGAACTCTGGGAGTTGGTGATGGACAGGGAGGCCTGGCATGCTGCGATTCATGGGGTTGCAAAGAGTCAGACACGACTGAGCGACTGATTTGATCTGATCTGATTATATGAAATTAATCGTTCTTAAATTCTGCAGTGTGACCCAAAACCACCCACTTTAGAAAGGGTTTCATAGTGAGTTCCCTTAAAGTTAACAGTTCAGTCTGCATATTTAAGATGACTCCACCTTCCTCTGATCAAGCCTCGGTTTGAAATGATTTGCCAGCTCCTCCTCTTCTCAGTAAAAGTGAAGCTCCAAATGTTTGCTCTTTCTTCTTTCCTTTACCCCTTGAAGGATCTATTAACCCATAGAGATTCCACTAATTAAAACCTATTTGTGGATGATTCCAGATTTTCTCTCTCTTGCCTTGACCTGGTGTCTTTGCTCTATTTCTTTCTGTCCAGCAAGCTACTGGACATCTCTAATCAGCACATGGTGTTGACAAACTCAACCGCCAGCCTCCTTCTCCAATTCACCTTACCTTAACTTAGCAGCTTATCTATTAACTGGACTAAAATCTGGATGTGCCCTTAGATCCTTTCTCTACTTTAGAAGCTGTTCAGTTGGTAATCATAAGGGTGCATCTATAGAGCACAATTATATAGATGTCTTTAGATCCTGGTAGATGAGTTTATACAGTGTCAGAAGGATCTTTGAGGTCAAGTTTATATTCTTCTTCTGAAGAGGAGGAAACCCAGTTTGAAAGTGAAGGGACCCTCAGATAATGGTGTTCTCTAGCCACACAGACCCTGTGGAAGATGGAGTCATGGCCCCCAAAGATGTCCACATCCTGCTCCCTGAAACCTGTGAATACCATAGTACTTTACATTGCAGGAGGGACTTGGCAGAGCTAATGCAGTTAAGGATCTTCAGATGGGAAGATGACTCCGGATGGTGCTTATAAGAGGGAGGCAGGAAGGTCAGAGTCAGGGAAGGACATGTGACAACAGAAGCAGAGGGTCAGAGAGACAATGAAGATGCTTCACGGCTATGAAGGAAGACAGGAAGGGCCAAGTGCCAAGTAATGCAGGCAGCCTCTGGACAAGGGAAAAGATGAGGAAATGGATTCTCCCATCTGGCTCCCAGAAGGAATGCTGCCTTGCTGTCATCTTCACTTTCGCTCAGTGATGCTAATCTGGGGCTTCTGACCTCCAGAACTATAGATGGTAAATTCATGTTGTTTTAAGCTGCTGAGTTGTGGTCCCTTGCTAAAGTGGTATAATAGAAAACCAATACAGTACTTGCCTGCTGGTCCAGTGGCTAAGATTCTGTGCTCCCAATGCAGGGGGCCGAGGTTCCATCCCTGGTTGGGGAACTAGATTCCACACGCCATAACTAAGAGTCTTGTGTGTCCCAACTGAGACCTGGCACAGCCAAATAAATAAATATTAAAATAAAAATAAAGAAAACCAATTCAGGCATCGACCCCAAGGACTATGAGAAGAGATGCACCCATACACCCAGGGTAATTGTTCAGTGTGGACCACTTTGGGGGATCAAGCTGCTGCTGATAACATTTGGAGACGGGTCTGGACTTTTTTTTGCATCTATTTAACAAGATTATACCAAATTGGAACATTGTTGGGCATCATTGGGGGAAATCTTAAGGGCCTCACCACCACCACCACCACCAAAATCACTCACATTTTTCCGAAGGAGCTCAGTGGACTATGACTTTTGTTTGTTAGCAAGATCTTGCCTCGTGTTCAGGCATCATTCTTGCCTTCCCTTCTCATCTCATCAGCAGTCATTCAGTCACCTCTCTGCGTTCTCCCTCCCAGGCCTCTTTTTGCCCTCATAGATACTTGTGCAAAGTAGTGTGTCTTTCTGGAGAAGGCAATGGCACCCCACTCCAGTGTTCTTGCCTGGAAAATCCCATGGACAGAGGAGCCTGGTAGGCTACAGTTCATGAGGTTGCAGAGTCTGACATGACTGAGTGACTTCACTTTCACTTTCAGTGTGTCTTTCTGTTGTAGTCCATTCTTTCAACTCAAGCTTTCTCCATGTGACCCTCTACAAACACCATTTTACTCATGTTTCTCTCCCACAGAAAAACTTGACTCCTTCTGTTGCCCAAAGTATGGAGTCTAAATTATGACATCTGGCCTTTCCTCACATGTCTGTTCCAACTTTATCTCCTGTTCTTCGCCAGGTTAAATCATCGCCTCCGGCTAGACTGTTCCATTGTCATCCCCTGGGTGCTGGTTGTATATCTTCACTTTCTTCACTCCATGCTCCTCTTTTTTGTCCTTAAAATCCTAAATGTTGAGCGTCTACTGTATGAAGTGTGTGTGCTCAGTTGCTAAGTCATGTCCAACTCTTTGTAACCCCATGGACTGTAGCCCACCAGGCTCCTCTGTCTGTGGGACTTCCCGGGCAAGAATACTGGAGTGGGTTGCCATTTCCTTCTCCAGGGTATCTTCCCTACCCAGGGGTCAAAGCTGTGACTCCTGCTTGGCCGGGGATTCTTTACCACTGAGCCACCAGGGAAGCCCCTCTGTATGAAGACCCTGTGCTAAACACTTGTTATGCAAAAAAGGGTGATGTGGAAGGGACAGTATATTTTGGGGTAAGCTTGGTTACTTAGGGGTGCTTACCCTCTCATATTTTACAATCCAATCAGAACAGAAATAGAAAAATAAATTAGGAAGGACCTAACCAAGGTACTTTAATGTAATTAGACAAGAGTCTCTTGAGTATGATGAAACCTATTAACACTTGCATGACTAAAATCCAGCTCTAAGTTCTCTATGATATTTATTTCCAGATATTTCAAGGATTTGTCCACAGTAGGACACAGGAAGTTGTATTTGAGAGAACATAAGCACGCAGAACAGAGAAGGCAATGGCACCCCACTCCAGTACTCTTGCCTGGAAAATCCCATGGACAGAGGAGCCTGGTGGGCTGCAGTTCATGGGGTCGCTAGGAGTCAGACACAACTGAGTGACTTCACTTTCACTTTTCACTTTCATGCATTGGAGAAGGAAATGGCAACCCACTCCAGTGTTCTTGCCTGGAGAATCCCAGGGATGGAGGAGCCTGGTGGGCTGCCATCTATGGGGTCGCAGAGTCGGACACGACTGAAGCGACTTAGCAGCAGCAGCAGCAAGCACGCAGAACACCACTTATTGCTTCTAAAAGTTGTAAGTTAGGTAAGAGGTGGCCTTTTGGTGATCAAATATTTAAGCAGGGACAGCATTGATTGGACAATATGGATGCTGTGGTGATTTCCAATATCAGTTGAAGCTGTGAATAGTAATTTTCATTAACAATTAGGTAAAACTCATAGTGCTTACATTGGTGATAGTATGATCAAATACAGATTTAATATGTTCAAATAGTTCAAACCCTGAGTTTCCTATGAAATACATAAACATACTCAAATATGAGAACAGGCAAGATTTTTTGAGATTGTGGAAAGTAGAAAAGGGTTTTGAAAAAGCTAGCTTAAGAGAAGTGAGTACTGAACCTATAAAAGACTGGTTTGTTTCTCATTTGTTTTGTTTTGAGCTGTACCCCATAGGGATAGAGACACATGAGTGTAATGAGAAGAGACAACCATGTCCAAGTCAAATGAACATTTCATGTGCCTAGACGTACTTTTCTGAGCTCGGAATTTGAATAGAAAAATTGCTGAATTCATATTGAAGGAAAGAATTTACTGTCACTTTGACAGAGCCGAACTGAAGACTAAACATTGATGAAAACTAGCTCAGTCCATAAGGTGAGTCATATTAGTAAGACCTCTGATTTCAAACCAGTAATTAGTAGCAGAGTCTCATGAATGACTTTGTTCTGATCATAGTCGAATGTGGTTGTGGTTTGTTTCCTTTGCACCACAATTAGAGCTGAGATCTTTCCTCTCAGAGAGAAGGGTCAACAAGAAGCATTTTTTAAATGGAAATCTGTCTTAACAGAGAAAATTAAAGCATGTGTGACTTGGGTCTTAATATTTTATTATTAACAGCATTCTATTCATTTGCTTGTTCTTAGTTTATTTATAATTTATAGTTGATTTCTAATACTATTTTATTAGTGATTTGAATGACTACTTTGTTGGGAGAGTGATCATACTTTCTTATTAAATAAAGGTGGACAGTGGATATCTTAGTCCGTTCAAGCTGCTGTAACAGATTGCCATAGACTGGTGGGCTAATAAGCAGCAGAAATTTATTTTTCACAGTTTGGGAGGTTGAGAAATCCAAGATCAAGGAATTGGCACATGTGGTGTATGGTAGGAGCCCACTTCTGCTTTGCAGATGTCCTCACGTAGCAGAATGGGAGAGGGAGCTCTCTGAGGTCTCTTACTTATCAGGACACTAATCCCATTCATGAGATTCCCACCCTCATGACGTTATCTCCTCCCAAAAGCCCCATCTTCAGATACCATCACATTGGAGATTAGGTTTCAATATATTCATTCTGAGGGGGACACAGACATTCCATCTATGGCAGGATGGATTTTGGACTGCCTTGAATTTGTGGTTTCTAGAGCAGATTCAGACATAAACCTGCTGTGTCATGTGCTGCTCTCACCACACTTGGAGAATTATATTTGGTCATAGGAGGCCAAATTTAAGCTTGCTGTTTACCCTGCAGAACATATTCCAAGGAGAACTTGAATCTGGGTCTCTTGACTTTGTATGCTGTGCTTTCCATTTCACGTCCATAATGTTAGCAAGCACAGGGCTGGACCCAAGGCCCCAACATTCACACAGTCCTCCAGTAGAACCTCATCCTGACTGGTCATCACAGGTTCAGCCCCAGAATAGCTGAACCGAGTTCATCAGATGGAAGAAGTTGGGGGCATCTCATTGTTGTTCTTAAAAGCAGGGCAGCTAAGTGAGCAGCCTCAAAGCCTTGTTTGTGAAAGATGATCCAGTCCCAGAGAGTGTTTGCTCTAAACGAAATAAATAAATAAAGATACCAGAAGACCTGCTGGGAAACTCAGGTATTTTAAGGGCTATTACATTCATTTTCTACGGCTGCTTCACAGATTAGCCCAAATCAGTGACATGAAGCAGCACGGATATGACCCCACAGTTTCTCTGGGTGGGAGGTATGGGCTCCGCTCAGCTGAGGCTCTGCTCAGGGCATCACAGGCCAAAATCAAAGCACCAGTAGGGCAGGGACCTTCTTGGAGGCTCCAGGTTAGAGTTCGCTTCCAAACTCTCATCCAAGTTGTCATCAGAATTGAGTTCCTCACAGAAAGCAAGCAATGGTCCCTGGCTGGCTGACAGCCGCGAGCCTGTCTTCACTCCTTAAGGCCACCTGTATCCTTTGTCACCTTGCCCCTCCCACTGTCAAACCAGCAGCAGAATGCGGAGTCCTGTTCACATGTCATATCTTTCTGATTTCTCCTTCTGCCCTGTCTCTCTGACCATGACCAGAGAAAGTTCCCAGCTTTTAAGGGTTCATGTGGCTAGGCTGAAAGTGAAAGTGTTGGTGGCTCAGTCGTGTCCGACTCTTTGCCACACTATGGACTATGAGCCTGCCAGGCTCCTTTGTCCATGGAATTCTTCAGGCAAGAATACTGGAGTGGGTTGCCATTCCCTTCTCCAGGGGATCTTACCGACCCAGAGATCGAACCCAGGTCTCCCACATTGCAGGCAGATTCTTGTTGGGCCCACAAGACAATTTAGGACAACCTCCCTGTCTTTGAGTCGTGGCCTTCCTCGCCTCTGCTGTAGTTCTTTTTGCCATTCCACATGACATTAGAAAGTGCTACTGTGAGGGTGGGACAGCTTTGGGCATCTCGTCCTGCCCACATAGCCACAGTGTAAAGAGGGATCATGGCGTCTCCAGTGGACGGAGAGGCTGCAGGCAGGTTTCCCTGCTGCTGGAGATGCTGAGAAGAGCAGGGAAGAAGACAACCCAAGGGTTTTCTTTCCAAGAGTCTCCAGAAGGACTGTTGTCAGGGAGTCTTCTCTGTCCCTTCCTGCCCTGAGACTGTAGGACCCTAAACTCTATGGACTAAGCTCTAAACTCTGGAGGCACATGTGAGGAAAACCTAAGGCAGCTTTGTTCAGTTGCTCAGTCATGACCGACTCTGTGACCCCATGGACTGCAGCACGCCAGGCTTCCCTATCCATCACCAACTCCCACAGCTTGCTCAAACTCATATACATTGAGTCAGTGATATCGTCCAACCATCTCGTCCTCTGTCGTCCCCTTCTCCTCCCGCCCTCAATCTTTCTCAGCGTCAGAGTCTTTAACAATGAGTCAGCTCTTCACCTCAGGTGGCCAAATTATTGGAGCCTAAGCTTCAGCATCAGTCCTTCTGATGACTGTTTAGGGTTGATTTCCTTTAGGATTGACTGGTTTGATCTCCTTGCAATCCAAAGGACTCTCAAGAGTCTTCTTCAGCACCACAATTTAAAAGCATTAATTTTTTTGGCTATCCCAAATTCTTTATTTAAAGTGGTCCTGAGTTTTGTCACATTGACCCTGAGAACGTGGAAGTGAAGTTTCTTTCCATAATTATAGTTTACCAAATTCTTTGAACAGTAAGTATTTGCATTGTCTCTTATAATTCCTGTTACATCAGTATAACAGTGACAGGCAGTCTCAGCTTCACTCACTTAAACATGAAAAAGTCATCAGGATGATTAACTAACAGGTACTAGGTGCTGATTACTTGCCAGGCATGATGCTGAGCACCTTGATGGATTATCTTAATTTAATCTGCACATCAATCCTACAAAAGCTGTAAATACCAGCTTCGTTTTATAGAAGAGGAATGTGAGGCATAAAGAAGTTAAACCATTTACCCCAAAAAATCACACAGTAAGTGACAGAGTCCACCATGCAACACCAGGCAGCCTTCACTCTCACACTGGGCTGCTTTATGAATTGGAGGATTAAAGTAGAACTTCCCACAGTTTTGACCCTCTTGGCATTTTACCAGTATAAATAAGGGGGCTCTGGATGGACCCGTTAGTTTTTATAAAGAAAGACAAAAATATCCGCTGTGTGAACCTTGTTGGCCTTTGAGCCTCAGAAAGCCACCCTGAACAGTTACTTCTGAGCATCCTAAGAGCATCTCCTGGGCTTGATGTTATGGGGAATGCAGATGTGTAGAAGACATAAGGGGCTCTCACCAGGAATTCTTTTGAGCTCCTGAGGGAGGTCCACTCGAGCAAGGTGGGATTTTGGAGTTACACCTAGCCTGGCTGGAACCTTCTAGTTTGTGTTCAAAGCCCATTAGTATTTGGCAAGCAGTTTTTTGTAACAAGAGGGACCTGTTAGAACCCAGCAACTGGAGAGTCATGGGTAGGAAAGTATGTGGTTATTTGCAAAACAGCCCTTCAGGTATATTTGGATTGTAAATATGCCCTTGTCCTCTTTGGGCATCAAGTGGGGGCTTTATTCACTCCAAAGTAGGTGTGAAATACAGTGTTTATTTGGCATTTAAATCTACTTGCAAAAGTTTAATCTTTTTCACTCTCAAAAAAAAAAAAGGCTTCTTAGTTCCTCTTTGCTTATACAATGATCGTGAAAATAAATTTCTAAATGATACCATTATGGGACTATAATAAATTTTTTCCAACTTACTTCCAATATTCATGAAAATATTTGTCCACTAAAAAAATTAAAAGAAATTTACAGGGAATACCCCATACTAACCACTGGGATTCTCTAATTAACATTTTACTATACTTGCCTTATTGGTGGTGCTAGCCTGGAAAATCCAGTGGACGGAGGAGCCTGGTAGCCTGCCGTCCATTGGGTCGTGAAGAGTCAGAGACAACTGAGCGACTTCACTTTCACTTTTCACTTTTATGCATTGGAGAAGGAAATGGCAACCCACTCTCATGTTCTTGCCTTAAGAATCCCAGGGACGGGGGAGCCTGGTGGGCTGCCGCATATGGGGTCGCACAGAGTCGGACACAACTGAAGTGACTTAGCAGCAGCAGCAGCCAGAAAGAACCCGTCTGCCAATGCAGAAGACATAAGAGATGTAGTTTCGATCCCTGGGTTAGGAAGATCCCCTGGAGGAGGGCATGGCAACCCACTCCGGTATTCTTGCCTGGAAAATCACATGGACAGAGGAGCCTGGCAGGCTACAGTCCATAGGGTTGCAAAGAATGGAACACGACTGAAGCGACTTAGCACACAAGCACATACCTGCTTTGTTACTTATCTCTCAATTCATTCATCCTTCTGTGCATTAATTAATCCATCTCCTTTTCCCATGAATTTTAAAATATGTATCAAATTACTGTGCCCCTTCTTCCAAATGCTGCAGCATGAATATCATTAATTAGCATTCAATATGTGTTTGATTTCTCTCTCATAAGAAAATTTACATACAAGGAAATACACGCATCTTAAGTGTTGACGTATGCATTCACCTGTGCAACCCTAAATCCCATTATGGTATGGAATATCATTCCAGAAATTTCCCTTATGCCCCCTCAGTAAGTTTCTGCCCCTGCCTCTTAGGGGAAACCACTGTTCTAATTTTTTCCACCTTGGATTACTTTCTTGCCTGTGCTAGAACTTCCTATAACTGGAATCATGCAGTATGGACCCTGGCTTCTTTTGTTTACCATAATTTTTTTTGAGGTCTATCCATGTGTTTCTTGAAACAATGGATCACTTATTTTTATTGCTGAATAATATTCCACTGGAGGAATGTTCTGCAGTATGTATATCCATTCTCCTATAGAAACAAGTTGTTTCTGGTTTGGGGCTGTTGTAAATAGAGTTGCTGTGAACATTTTATACAGTTGTGAACATTTTATACAGTTGTGAACATTTTATACAGTTAAACATATATATATGTTTTTATATGCTTTCATTGCTCTTAGTAAAATACATACCCTATAACCCAGCAAAATGTTTAGTTTCATAAGGTACCACTAGACCTTTTTCTAAATTAGTTGTATCTTTCTATACATAAATAGAATATATGTGAGAATTTCTGATGTTCCATATTCTCACCAACTTTTGGTGGCACTAGACTTTTTAATTTTAGGCTTTTTAGTGGGCAGATTTATATGTACCAAATAGATAGATACATAGATGCCCAAATAGATAATATAGTGCATACGTTTCATTTTTCAGCTGTAAATGGCTTTAGTTTTTGAAGAGTCTTGGAGCACTTTTAAAAATTAAAATTAAAATTTCACCATTATGTTTATTTTCAACAGTATTTTCATGCATACTTTTATTTTTCTTTGATATTTTATTGAAGACTGTCACATGACCACATTACCTCCCCAGTGAATATCCATCCCATCTGATCATGTAGAACTATTTTATCACATATCAGCCAGATAAGCCATGGTGTGTGTGTGTGTCAGAGTGGAAAAGGAATAGAAGAGAAAAAGAAAATAAAAACAACCTTTCCAGAGTCTATTATTTGCATCCTACTAATGCAAAGCTAGAAGTTCTGTAGGACTGTTTCTATGCCTGTTCTCCTCTTTAAAAGAAACCTCAACATATATACCAGTTGGAAGGTGCAAGAGTCGATACATTCCAAAAAGTGCTAGGATCTCTTAATGACCAAGCAGCTTCTAGAAATTACTGGGGGTACATCACTATCCCTTTTGAGTCATAAATGTATTGATTCAATTCCTCAAAGTATTCTAATAGCCTTTTTTTAAACTTAAGATAAACAATAAAGTTCTAAACGTATCTATTCACAGAAGTAAGACATTTTGATTCAGAGCCAGGCATACCAAGAGATGATCTACTGTAATAAGTGGAATTCCTTGAGATTTAAAATACTCCCCTAAAGACTGAGTCTATCATTTGGAAATTGAGACCAGATAGGATCAGGTGACGCAGGGGTAAAGAATCTGCCTGCCAATGCAGAAGACATAAGAGATGCCGGTTCAGTCCCTGGGTTGGGAAGATTCCCTGGAGGAGGAAATAGCAACTTGTTCCAGAATTCTTGCCTGAAAAATTCCATGGACAGAGGAGCCTAGTGGGCTACAGTCCTCCGGGTCGCAAAGAGTCAGACACAACTGAACACACACGCACATAGGGTTGTCTGCTTATTTCCTCTGCTGGTGCTGTTAACCTGTAAAAATATACACTGGGCGTCTTCAGCTGCATGTGCATGTCTTCGTGTGGATTTCACAGAACCAAGCTGCTCCAGAGAGCCACATCTGGGACGGGGGAAAAGGTGAGTCAGGTCCTCTTTTTTCAGTTCTATTTCTCCCCTCATATGGCCTTTCCTAACTTTTATTCTACTTCAGAGCAGCCTCTAGAGAAGGAAATGGCAACCCACTTAAGTATTCTTGTCTGGAGAATTCCATGGACAGAAGAGCCTGGAAGGGTACATATAGTCCATAGGGTCGCAAGGAGTCGGACACGACTGAGTGACGCTCACTCACTCACTCAGAGCAGCCTCTTTTTTTTTTTAAGAAACTGTATCCATGCAAAGAACAGTGACACCTGTGTCCGATTTCCCTGCTGTGTATACTGTTGCCTTTTAGTGGAGGTGCTTCTCCCAAGTCCTTTGTCTGGCTTCTACCCAGACCTACAGATTTAGTAGCATAAATAGCCTTTCTGTTGTTTAGATTAAAATAGAGATTTCATGAAAGGAGAGGATTTTTTTTCCTGAACTTAGAACATTTTCTTGCCACGATGCTCATGAGATGGGATTGTTCAGTCTGATTCCTGAAATGCTGACCCTGGCATTTGTTTGTTGTTTAATGTGGAGAAAAATCACCTGCTGGGAACTGCTGGTGGCCCTATTATTGTGTCAGTATTTTTTGATATTAAGAAAATCTGTGATTATTCCGAGTTAGGAAAACAGACTAGCATTAGATCCATGAAGTTATTATCCCACATATTGTAATACAAAAGGGCAGTGCTTCTTGAGGATGGCGTGAAAGACATTACTTGTGTTTCGTGCCATTTGATTATTTAAAATATTCCCATCTAATCAGAGGTTGGAGGAGATTGGATGCCTCCTTTAGAAAAAGGTTTTTCACTTTTTGCTCGGCTGATGGATTTCTTTCTTTTTTACCTACCATCTGCTGGACGTGTTTGTGACTGTGTGAAAAAGCATATGGGAAGGGGATAGAGAAGTTAATGCATTCAACTGGTGAGGGTGGAGGACATGGTGTCTGCAGTCTGGTCAAGTTTGCAGTCCATCTGCTGGAGCACAGGGAGCCCTTTTAAAATGTGGCTCTGCTCCCCAGGCAGAGTCCCTGCAGGACTCTGTATGGCCGCAGCAAAATTAAGTCTCCTTCCTAAACAACCTCCCTTGGCAGATACTCGGCACACAGTTTATGGATATATTTTTCCTTTACTGTAAACCTAAAGACTGCCTAGTGAAATTAAACTCAGAAAGGGATCTTTTTTAGTTCATTCACCTCTAGACAGAGAAAACTGTTCAAATCATTTTTAATGCACACTTTGTGTTTTCTTTAGACCTCATTCTTGTGCTGCAACTTACATTTTCAGTTAAAGTTAAAACTGATTAAACACTCTCCTATTATGAACTTTCTCCCCTATTTTTGAACTAGTTTTTTAAACTGTTGTTGAAACTCATTTGCCTTTTTTTTAAATTTAAAAATAGAATCCTTGCCTCTAATGATGGTTCTTTGAGAACCTTGATGGCAATCTATTTATGTCACATTAAATATTAAACTTATACATTCTAAATCAATACATGTTAAAATACTACATAAATGCTACGTAAATATGAGAGAGGAGTTACTAGCTTTTAGACCAGGGCTGTTGTTTATGTGTACTCATTAGATAACATTTTGTTAATTAGGTGGGGCTATTCCCTTCTCCCATCTTCCCATTGCTAAATTCAGAATCCTTGGGGAGATGTTTCCCTGAGAGGATGGTCTGGAAAGACTTGAAATTAGATGCTTCCTCCCTTTATCTTCCTGTTAGCTGCTTCGTGGCTGGTTAACTACTCTTTATCCACCCAACAATCCACCTATCCAACCATTCATCTGCCTGCCCTCCCACTTATTCATCCATCCATCCACCCATTCATCCATCCATCCACCCACCCACCTACCCACCCATCCATCCACCCATCCATTCATCCATCCATCCACTCATCCACCCATCCATCCATTGATCCATCCAGTAAAGAATCTGCTTTCCTTAGCTTTTACCACCAAAATGTTGATGTTACATTTATAGATTCCTTTAGAGTTTCAAGTGCTTTCAGGTTCATTTTGTTTCCCACAATCCCAAAAGGTATTTGGGAGAGAGATTATTCCTTTTTATACGTGAAAGACAATATAGCTTACAGTCGTATGTCAGTACCGCCTAGAAGTGGCCATCCCACCTGCACCCTACTGCACTTCTCTCAGCATCTCTCAGTTGTTCGTTCCAGGGATTCACACTCACTGTTTAGAGATAATTTTCAACAATTATTAAGATCCAGCCCCTCTTTTCAGGAACTCAAGCCCCCTTGAGGGAAGCATCGATAAGCAAACAGCAAAGCATTCAGGGATGCAGAGGAGGAGATAGCTGTCAGAGAGGCTTCCCAGGGAAGTGGCTTTGGAGCCAGGATTTGAAGGCTAATAATTAATTATGTAGAGAAAAGTGGGGGGGCACTCCTCGGGCCACACACCCATCCATGTGAATGGTAGATTTTTCAGGGACATGAGAATAATATCACCTGCACCCAAGCCTTCTGAGTTTATAAAGCATTAGAAAAAGAGCTGGGTTTTTTTTTTTTTTTTTTCCTCTTTAAGAAAAATAATCAGTGGAGTTGCTGAGCTTGCTAATAAACTCATCTCTTATCCCATAGGAGCATAATGAGTAGTGGGTGTGATTCTAAGTCTGTGAACTGGTTGCCATGTCTGCTCTGGCTTCCTCTTCCTGATTATTATCAATCCTCTTTTCCCATCTATTCTGCTTGGTTGGTAAATCTTTAACCAGATAGTCCAATATCAAAGGCCTTTCTAGTGTAACTGTCTGCAACCTGAGCCTCTTCTGCTAATCGTGTGTAATTGATTGAGAAGGCAGTTACCCTCTTTGTTCCCAATCTCCTCTCCTTTCTTTCCCTATTCTTGTTCTTGCTTTTTCAGTTGAGTTAAGAGAAAGCAGTCTACATCACAGCAGCCAAAAGGGTACAGAAAGGCCAGCCTCCTTAACATCAGTTTCAGCAGCAGAAGGAGGAGACTTTGATGTTTTGTTGTTTAATTTTTATTTTATGTTGGACTGTAGTTGATTTACAATGTTGCGTTAGTTTCAGGTGTACAGAAAAGTAAGTTAGTTATGTATATGTATCTATCTACTCTTTTTCAGATTCTTTTTCCACATAGGTTATTATTGAGTATTGAGTAGAGTTCCCTGTGCCATATAGTAGGTCCTTGTTGATCATCTATTTTATATATAGCAGTATGTATGTGTCAGTCCCAATCTCCCAACTTATCCCCCCACTGCCTGCCTACCCACTGGTAATCATGTTTGTTTTCTACATCTGTTATTCTATTTCTGTTTTGTAGATATGTTCATTTGTACCTTTTTTAAGATTGCACATATAAACAATAACATATTTGTCTTTCTCTGTCTTACTTGCTATGATATTCTCTAGGTCCGTCCATGTTGCTGCAAATGGCACTATTTCATTCTTGTTTGTGGCTGAGTAACATTCCATTGTATATATGTACCACATTTTCTTTATGCTTTTCATCTGTTGATGGACACTTAGGTTTCTTCCATCTCCTGGCTATTGTGAATAGAGCTACAATGAACATTGGGATGCATGTATCTTTTTGGATTACGGTTTTCTCCGGATATGTACCTAGAAGTGGGATTGCTGGATCAAATGGTAACTCTATTTTTAGTTTTCTGAGGAACCTCCATACTGTTCTTCACATTGGTGCACCAACATACATTCCCACCAACAGTGTAGGAGGGTTCCCTTTTCTCCACACCCTCTCCAGCATTTATTATTTGTAGACTTTTTAATGATGGCCCTTCTTACTAGTGTGATATCTCATTGTGTTCTTGATTTGCATTTCTCTAATAATTAGCAATGTTGAACATCTTTTCATGTTCTTATTGGCCATCTGTATGTCTTTGGAGAAATGTCTATTTAGATCTTCTGCCCATTTTTGGATTGGGTTGTTTGCTTTTTTTGTTATTGAGAGGCATGAGCTGTTTGTATATTTTGGAGATTAAGCCATGTTGTTGAAAATAGCCACCTATGCCCAGATCTTCTTGTATATAAGGGTTATTAAAGTTGCTGTGTTTATCTTTCCAAGTCCTAAAGTGAAGGAGATAAGGGAGCTGATGGTAACTATTGTAGTGATGGGGTGGGAGTGATTTTGTTCCCAGAGGAGAAGGCCCCTCCAGTGGCCATCATGGGAGCCTCAGAAGAAACATCTCAGTGTGGGGAGTGGCTGATGGGCAATCTGGAGTGGCGTGGGGGCCCTTGAATTCTCTCACCTTTGCGGGGAATTGAAAGATAAGGTGCAGAGTGCTGTAGGGAGAACCTGGAGTTAGTGCTATTTGTTTATTCACTGACTCATTCATGGATATTTGTTAAGCCCCTCCTACACTTTGTCAGACAGAATAAAATAGATTCGCGATTCCCACTGTGCCAGAGTTTACAGTATCATGGATGCAGTGAGCTCTTCAGTTAGCAGGACTGGTGCTCCAGATGGAGATGCGTATGCGTAGATCTGCTGTGAACACCTGTACACACAGCTCTGTTCTGTGCTTTAAAAAAATTTTTTTAAATTACTTATTTATTTTTAGTTCACTGTGTCTTCGTTGGTGCTTGCGGGCTTTCTCTAGTTACAGCGAGCCGGGGCAGCTCTTGGTTGCCACGTGCGGGCTTCTCATTGCGGTGGCTTCTCTTGTTGCAGAGCACAGGCTCTGGCACACGGGCTCAGTAGTTGTGGTGCACAGGCTTAGTTGCTCCAAGGCATGTGGGACCTTCCCTACGAGGGAAGGAACCAGTGTCCTCCGCATTGGTAGGCGGATGCTTATCCACTGGATCAGCAGGGAATTCTGTGTTCCGTGCTTTTCATGGCACCGGCCCTGGCCTCTTCTGTGTGGTTCTGATTACATGTCACTTTTTTGGATAATGCTCCAAACAACTTCCTAGCTTGCTGGGA